>NC_141405.1:11057325-11657325 GCF_034619465.1 Leptosomus discolor
ACACCCCCCCCAAGGGACACAGAGGGACACGCCAGGTGCCGTCCCGCAGGTGATCCTGGCCGAGGTGTCCCCGCGGGGCTTCCTGCGCTCCCTGGGCGACGCGGAGGAGCTGGGTGCTGCTGGGGAGGGGGCTCCCCTCTACGCCTTCCAGCCCCCCCCGGCCCGCCGCGCAGGTACCGCCCCCCCCCCTTCCCCTCCTGATTGGCTGGCGTCTGGGCTACCTGCGCAGGCTGGATTGGTTGGGAGCGGCTTGTGCAGCGCTGGGGTTGGCGGGGTGGGAGCTGCGCTGGGGGGGGGTGGGGGGGGGCGGGAGGGGCCCTGGGATTGGTGGGAGGCAGGCATGCTCCGCTGTCATTGGCGGAGGCCCTGTCCCCCTGCGCTGCGATTGGGGGGGGGGGGGGGGGGGGGAGAAAAACACGGCGGACACGCCGCAGGTAGCGCTGCGGGCAGGGGAGCGCCGGCAGCCCCCAGCAGCAGGCAGCGCCCGCGGGCATCGCTGCGGGAGAGGAGCGCGGGCGCAAAGGCCCACCCTGTGCTAAACGAGAGCCCCTTCATCCCCCCCGCCCCGCCCCGCCCTGCCCGCAGGTTGCCCCCGCAGCCTGCCCGCCTCCCCCGGGGCGGCCCAGCCCGAGGGGCAGCGCCTGCTGCCCGCCGCTGCCCGCTCCTCCGACTGCCTGCACCGCGGGCCGGGCGGCCGCATCCTGCTCCTGCTCTGCAACGCCGCCCGCGCCGGCCCCCGCCTCGCCAGGTACCGGCCCGCCCTGCCCACGCCTCGCCCAGGGGTGGCCTGCGTGTGCATGTCCTCAGCCGGGCGCCCCCGCTGTCCCCCCCAGGTTCGGGCCGCCGCTGGTGCTGCGGGAGGAGCGGGGCGTGTCGTGGGAGCAGCTCCAGCAGAGCATCCTGGCCCAGCTGCGGGCCCTGCTGCGGGGAGAGGTGCGGGCGCAGGTGAGCTGGGGCGGGGGGCGCCGCTGGCCCCTCCCGGGGGCGCGCTTGGCCGGGGACGCCGGCACCTGCTGGTGCCGTGGCCGTGGTGTCTCCAAGGGTGGCCATGGTGGAGCTGCGGGTGGCCATGGTGGCTCCAGGGATGGCCATGGTGGAGCTGTGGGTGGCCATGGTGTCTCCAGCGGTGGCCGTGGTGGAGTTGTGGGTGGTTGTGGTGTCTCCAGCGGTGGCTATGGTGTCTCTGGCAGTGGCCATGGTGGAGCTGTGGGTGGCTGTGGTGTCTCCAGCGGTGGCTATGGTGTCTCTGGCAGTGGCCGTGGTGGAGCTGTGGGTGGCTATGGTGTCTCCAGGGATGGCCATGGTGGAGCCGTGGGTGGCCATGGTGTCTCCGGTGGTGGCCATGGTGGAGCCGTGGGTGGCCATGGTGTCTCCGGTGGTGGCCATGGTGGAGCTGTGGGTGGCCATGGTGTCTCTGTGGGTGGCTGTGGTGCAGCTGTGAGCAGCTGTGATGGCACCGTGACTGGCTATGGTGTCACCGTGGGTGATCATGGTGGAGCTGTTCTTGGCTGCAGGGTCATCGTGGGTGGCCAATGGTATCACCGTGGGTGGTTCTGGTGACCCTGGGAGTGGTTGTGTTGTTGACGCTGGTGGCTGTGGGTGGCCGTGCTGTCCCTGTAGGTGGTCATATTCTCAGTACAAGTGGCCCATGGTGTCACCATGGGTGGCTGCAGTGCCACTCAGCTCCCACAGCAGAGCTGTCCCAGCCCAGCTACCCTCCCCAGCATGCAGGTGCCACCACCCCAGGGACGCTGATGTCCCCATGCTGCCCCTTTGCCCCCCACCTACACCAGAGCCAGAAGGACGGGTCATTCCCTAGCCCCCTGTCCCCAGCCCCCTGGGTGTCCTCTGCTAGCCTGGCCATGGGGACCAAAGAAATCTGATTTTGGGGACTTTTTCTGTCCTGTGTCACAAAGCGCAGCACCCCTGGGTGCTGCTGGGGGGGGGCAGGGGTGGCTCTGCCCCCCCAGCCAGCCCCACAGCCCCTCCTCCCCTTGCAGGGCACGGGTCCCCTCTTCCGCATCCGCCTGGCCGGGGGCTCGGACCCCTGCACCTACCTGTCCCCGCAGGACCCCCGCCCTCTCTGCCACCCCGCCGTCGACAGGTAAGGGTGCTGCAGGGGCAGGATTGTCCCCAGGATGTCCCCTCATTCCCCAGGGGTGGCCAGTGGTGTACTGTGGGTGGTCACAGTGTCCCTGTGGGTGGCCAAAGGTGTCCCTGTGGCTGGCCACAGTGGTGGCCACCCCGCTCCCTGGGCTCTAGGTCCCCAGCTCTGTGTTCCCACTGTGGGTGCTGTGTGGGGAGGTGGTGGCTGTCCCTGCCTGCCACAGCAGGATGGCCCCATGGGGACAGGTTGGGTTTTGGGGGCCATCTCACCTTGTCCTCACCCCCCAGAGCCCTGCAGCTGAGCGGGGCAGGTGGCCCGCCCCACGTGAAGCTGACGGTGGAGTGGGACATGAGCACCAAAGAGCGGTGAGTCCCATGCACCCCAGGGTGGGGGGACACCCCAGCACCTAGGTCACCCTCCCTGACCCCCCCACCTCCCTGCCCCCCACGGTGTCATGTCGCCTCACCCCCCCCCCCCCCCCCCCCCCCCAGCCTTTTCGGCCACATCCAGGAGGAGGTGGTGCAGGATGCGGAGAGCGTGCGGCTGCAGCAGCAAGCGCACCGGCAGCAGCACAGCTGCACGCTGGACGAGTGCTTCCAGCTCTACACCAAGGAGGAGCAGGTACCCAGCACCCCACCAGCTGTGTGGGCAGCGAGCACCCTGCCCGCACCCTGCCTGCACCCAGCAGAGCCGCCGCCGAGGGCAAGCCCTGCTCATGGCACAGTGACTCTTGGCGTGTTTGGTGCCGGGGGGTGGGTTTGGAGGTGGCGGGGGAGGGTGCTGGGGAGGGAAGTGGCAGTGGCGTGTGGTGTCCCCAGCTGGCCCCAGACGACGCCTGGCGCTGCCCACACTGCAAGGTGCCCCAGCAGGGCATGGTGAAGCTGAGCCTCTGGACGCTGCCTGACATCCTCATCATCCACCTCAAGCGCTTTCGCCAGGTGGCTGAGCACCGGCACAAACTCACTACGCTGGTGAGGTTCCCCCTGCGGGGTCTCGACATGGCCCCCCACATGGCGCAGCGGGGCCAGGCCGGTGGGCAACTGTTGGGGCGCTGGGCCCCCTGGCAGCCCCCCTTCTGCCTGCCCCCGAGCTGCCCCCGCGACTACCTCTACGACCTGTACGCCGTCTGCAACCACCACGGCAGCATGCAGGGCGGCCACTACACCGGTGAGTGGGGGGGGGGGGGTGGGCACTCGAGGTGGGGAGGTACTGCAGGGGATGTGCCATGGGGCACAGCGTGGGGTTTGGGGGTGCTACAAGGAGTGTGGTGTGGGGCATGGCAGCAGGGTGGGGGGCACTTCAGGGGGCATGGCGTGGGGTTTGCGGGGCACTGCAGGGCATATGCTCTGGGGTACGGTGTGGGTTGGGGGGGGGCGAACCTCGGGTCTGCTGTGGGGGCACAGCATGGAGTTGGGGGGCACCCCAGGGGTATGTGCTATGGGGCACAGCACAGGGGAGCGGGGGCGCACAGGATAGGCAAGATGGCGTTGGGCCAGCATGGCACTGGGACGTGCCCCCCAGCAGCATCCTGCACCCCCAAGCTGTCCCCACGCCACGGAGCTCACACTCCCCGCTGCACCCTGGGGCTGGGGCAGGGCCGAACCCGCTTTCCCCCCTCACCCCCTGCGTACCCCCCTCACCCCCTGCCCCCAGCCTACTGCTGCAACGCGCTGGATGGGCGGTGGTACAGCTACGATGACAGCCGGGTGGAGGGGGTGCAGGAGGCCGAGGTGAGCACCCGCAGCGCCTACATCCTCTTCTACCAGCGCCGCAACGCCGTGCCCGCCTGGTCGGCCGGCAGCTCCACCAGGGGTGAGCACCCCACCTCCCTGTGCCCCAACACTACCCGGGCACGCCTGGCATGGCCGAGGGCACGCCCGGGCACACGGAGTGCAGCACGTGCAGCAGAGACACACGCGTGTGCGTCCAGGACATGCACACACAGCATGGGGTGTGCCACCCAGCCCTGCTGCGTGCGCATGGGCACGCGTGCATGCCTGTGCACGGACAGCGGGGCAGGCAGGCACACGTGCAGCATACCCAAGCGTGCACACGTGCGTGCTTGTGCACACTGGCACGCACAGTGTTGTGCACGCACAGCACAGCCGCATGCACGCCCTTGCCCACATGTGCGTGAACAGGGTGGTGCATGCATGCACACGGTCGGATTGGCACGGTCAAGTGCACACACAGTATCATACATGCACATGCAGCACGGCCAAATGCACGTGCAGTCAGCTCTTGCACACACAGCATGGTGCACGCCCATGCACAGAGCACAGCCGAGCATGCACACATGCACATGCATGCCACAGGTGTGCAGTGTTGCGCACACACAGCACAGCCACACACACACCCTTGCAGGCGTGTGCATGGATGGGGGGGCACGCGTGCCTGTCACAGCCCAGCTGAGCACACACGTGTGCACATGTATGTGCACGGAGCCACACGCTGTGGTGGCACGTGCTGCCACATGGTACAGCAGGCATGTGGGACACGGCAAACGCGTGCACACACACGTGCTTAAACCTGCAGCCATACAGCACGCCCTGCAGGCCCTGCTCACACTCACCACGCGCTTGTGCACACACCCATAGGCCTGAGCACACGCCGCTGGTTGTAGCCCCGCGCCCCCTGTTGCTGGGCACCCCGGGGTGCAGGTGCTGGCTCCCCCAGGGACCCCTCACCCCACAGCCCACCCTCCCGCTCCCTGCAGGCTCCACCGCCTCCTCGCTCTCGGGACACTGGCTGGCCCGCCTGGGCGGCAGCACGCAGGACACCCTGCGTCCCTCGGCCACCCGGTCCTCCCCACCCGCCACCCCCGATGCCACCGCCGCCCCGGAGAAAGGTGATGCCGAGCACCCCTCACCCCACCTCAGCACCCCAGGGTGGCTCCCAGATCCTCCCAACTTGGGGTTATTTCTGTTTTAATTGCAGGTGGCTTCGAGGCCAGACCCTTGGTGCGGGGTGTCCAGGGCCGCAGCCTCAGCATCAAGCTCTCGCCCGCCGATGGCCCCCCCAGGGCCATGCCCCTGCGCTGGTCCTTCGCGGGCAAGGAGCGGGGCCGGCCGGGGGTCCCGGGGGAGCTGGTGGCCTACCTGGAGTCGGGGCGCCGGCCTCGCTGCACCCGCCGTGCGCTCCTCCCGCTCGGCACGAGTGGGGAGAGCGGCCCCGACACCCCCCTTGCCGCCAGCCCTGTGCCAGCCGGACCCCCAAAACAGCCCAGCAAGGGGCAGGAGGAGCCGGGTGCCCCCCGAGCCCCCCGCCAGCTCCTCCGTGTACCCATGCTGCGGCGAGCCGCCAGCGCCGGTGCCGAGGGGTCCCTGCGCCTGCCCCCCAAAAGCCAGAGCAGCCCAGGGCGGAGTGAGGAGGGGACAAGGGGGCTCTGCCACCCCGGGCTGCCACAGACAGAGGGGGACGCGGGTGGCCCCCCAGCACGGCTGTCCCCCAGTCCGGCAGCCATGGCACGCTCACAGAGCTCGGCCAGCCTGCCCCCGCGCCCCAAGGGGGGCCTGCGGCGCTCGGCCTCGCTGGGCAGGGGCGCAGGGGGGCCCCACCTGCCTGCCCGGGGTCCCCCTGGGGCCACGCTGCAGCGGGGACAGCAGCCCATGGGCTCGCTGTGCCACTCAGCTGTGCCTGAGTCCAGTTTCTGAGCCAGGGGCTGCTGAACTGGGGCCATCCTGAACTGGGGGCTCCCAAACTGGGGCTAGTTCAGTCTGGGGGTGCCTCAACCCAAGGGCTCCTGAACTAGGGGTTCCCCAACAAGAGCATCTCAAAGCAGGGTCATCCTGAACCAGGAATATCCCAACCTGGGGGCATCCCAACCTGGGGGCTTCTGAACCAGAGGCTCCCAAACCAGGGCATCTGCAAACTGGAGCCATTCAGGTATCCTGGAGCTGGGCCATTCGAACCCAGAGGCTCTCAAACTGAGGGCATCCCAAATTGGAGCCTCTCAAACCAGGGGCTCCTGAACTTGGGGCACCCCAAAGTAGGAGCACCCTAAACCAGAGGCTCCTAAATCAGGGCATCCCAATCCAGAGGCATTCCAACCTGGGGGCATCCCAAACCGGTGGCTCTGAAACCAGGGGCATCCCAACCCAGGGGCATCCTGAATGGGGGGCATCGCCCCCTCGCTTTCCCAGGGAGTGGGCAGGCGGGGGGCAGGCAGGGTGGGGGGGCAGGCAGGCATGGGCTCCCCAGCTCTGCCAGCTCTGAGGCGCGAGAGTATTTATTGTACCAGGAGAGTTTTATCCAGAGACGCTTTTTGTTTTCTAAAAGGCGACTACTGGGGGGGGCGGGCGGGTCCCCCACACCCAGGTCTATGCAATACGTGATTCTTCCAGCCAGCTTTTGTACGCGGGGGCTGCGGCCCCCACCGCCGGCGGTTTCTATTAAAGACACGTGAAAGGAGCCCGGTGTGGTGCTGGGGGGGCAGCGTTTGTCTCAGGGGATGTATCTGGGGAGGGTGGGATGGGCTTCACATCCCATCGGTGGTGGTCTCAGTGCTGCGGTGTGTGCTGTGGATTGGGGTGGTGGGGCTCAGCCTTCGGAGTGGGGCTTGGTGGGGTCAGTGGAGGCCAGAACACACCCCAGCGTGGTGGCTGTGTGCTTGGGAGGTCCAGGGGGTGGTGGAAGCACCAGGAGCACCAGACCTATGGCACCGTGGGGCTGTGCCCACTGGGACAGAGGAAGGGGATGTCTGGAGAAACCTGGTGCAGTCACAACAGGAGACAGGGACAGAGGTGGAGGAGGTGGGATCAAGGTGGAGATGGAGGCAGATGTGGAGGCGAGGGAGAGGGTGCTGGAGATAGACGTGGAGATGGAGGTGGGATCAGGGTGGAGGAGATGGGAGATGGGTATGGAGGAGGTGGGATTGGGGAGAAAATGGAGGAGGTAGGGGTGGAGGAGGTGGGATGGAGACAGAGGTTAGGGAGGAGATGGGGACAGAGATGGAGGTAGAAGTGGAGGCGATGGAGATGGAGATGGAAGTAGGATTGGCTTGAGCTGGAAGAGGGGGAGATCAAGGTGGAGGAGACTGTTGCTAGAGGGCTGCTCCAGGCTAAGGCCCTCACTGTGCCACTGCTGGTGCCATGGCTGTGACCCTGCTCTGCAGCAAGGGACAAATGTGCATTTGTCACCCATGCATCGCCCAGGCAAGCAGCAGCCCGGGGCATGGCAGGTTCCCCGGGGCACCCATGGGTGCTGACAGTGGCATTGGCAGGGCCCCTGCTGCTCTGCACCCACAACTGCAGCTGGGGGCACTGGGGATCCCTGTGCCAGCGTCAGAGACCCCATACCCATCACCCCTGCAAGGACGCTGCCTTGGGCCAGCAGCATGGGGGACCATGGTGAGGTGCAGATGCGCTGCAGGGACCCCAGGGATGTGCCACCCCAGCACCCTGGGGTGCTCCCTCTGCCTGGGGGCTCCTGATGCTGGGGGCTGCTGAGCCCTGGGGCACTCAGTGCCCCCACCCTTGGGTGCTGCCCTGCCCTGTTGGGTGTCCGTGTGGCTGGGGCTGAGGTTTGGCACTGCCACGTTGCAGAGCTGCATGGGTGGCATTCTCTGGCATGGCCCTCGGCTTCCCATGGGGAATGGGGTGAAGGACATGGCACAGCCAGGCTGGGGAACCCCCCCCAACAGTGTACCCAGTGCGGGCAGAGCACCATTCCTTCCCTGGCACCCACGTCTGCCCGCAGCGAGATGGCCTAGAGGTGCCTCCATGCTTTCCCAGGCATCAGCATCCCCCTCCCCATGCCCCATGGACATATCCCTCCATACCCTGCAAGGTGGGGTCCTGGCCCCCATCCCACCAGGCTGGGGGAGCCCCGGGTGCCATACAACCCCATCGCTGCCCAGCCTCCACCATGGTACTCCCCTCTGCACACACGCTGCTCGGCCCCAAAACACAGGCAAGGACCTGCTGCAACCGGGTGGGTTGCCATGCTGCCCCATGGGACAAGGACTCTGACAGCCCAAATGAAGCACAAACCCATCATTTCATCACCCTGACCCTCATTAAACCCCATTTTCTACAAAGTGCCTTCCAAGAGTCCGTGTCCTAAATCCATCAGTGGCTATGAATCTGGGCTGGGATCACCCCAAATCTGGACAGGGACCAGCCCAAAATCCAGGCTGGGACCACCCCAGGTCTGATGCTGCCCAATCCCATGGGTCCAGGACCACAACAGCCTGTACAAAGCAAAAATTCCCATCATTTTATCATCCCAACCCTCATTAAACCCCATTTCCTACAGCAAAGCGCCCTCTGAGAGCTCATGTCCTAAATCCATCAGTAGCCACCAAGATGGGCTGGGACCTTGCCAAATCTGGGCTCAGATCACCTCAAATCCAAGTTGGGACCATCCTAAATCCAGGCTGGGATGACCCTAAATTCTGGGATGACCAAATCCAACCTAGGGCCACCCCACACCTGCTGCTGCCCCATCCCACGGGACCACGACCCCAACATCCCGCACTGACCCCACCTCACCGTTTCACACCTCGTGGACCCTCATCCACCCCCACATCCTCCCACCAAACACCCCCCCCCCCGCCGCCACCACGGCCGAGCCCGGCGCTGCTGGTGCCAACAGGGATTGACCAAACGCCAGCGCTGCCGGGCAGCTCCCAGCCAGTGGCACACAGATTTATTGATTCTGCTTTGGGGTGCTGGTGCCCCCCGGGTGCCCGCCTGGGGCGAGGGGCACGGCGCGAGCGGGGCGGGGGGCGAAGCGCGGCCATTTCCATCCTCCCTCTGTGTACCGGGCGGGTGGGAATGGCTCCAAATAAAACTCTCTCTATATATTTTTTCTCTGTATATACAAATATATAATATATATATATCTCTGCCGATATATATATATATAGCTCTCTCTTATCTCTCTGGAAAGGATAAAAGGTTAATTTGTCTTCACATGCACGACCAAAGCCACCAACCCATGGGGACAGCGGGTGCCGAGGGACGCACGCCCTCGCTCGCCGGCACCCTGAGAGCCGGGGGTGGGGGGCCACGTCCTGCGTCCCCAGGTTATTGCTGGTCAGGTCCCATCCTGCTCCGGCAAACAAGCGGAGGGGGAAGAAGCCAAAGAAATGAAATCCCGCTGCAAAGCGCCGGTGAGCTCGTTGTCACCTGGCCAGTACCCCGTGGCACCCGCCATCAGGGCACAGAGGAGATGGTGGCATCGCCCCAGGACTGTGGGTGCTGTGGGGTGCGGGGGGGGGGGGGGGGCATAGGGTGGGGAGCAGGCACCCAGTCAAAAGGCAAAGTCTGGATAAGGCGAAAAAAAATGAAATAAAGAACAGCGACTGCCCCCAAACTGGGCGCTTTGCCACCCAAAACTGGCGTGCCGGTGGCCCTCGGTGCCGGTGGCCCATGCTGGCCCCTGGGTGCCACAAGGATGAGCTTGGGGACAGGGACACTGTCATAGGGCTGTGCTCTCCGATTCCTCCTCCTCCTCCTCCTGCCGGGTGGCCAGGCCTGTCCCCAAGAGTCTCTGCGGTGCCTCCGGCGGGTCCCGGCACAGGGTGGCATCTGGGGGGACGTGGAGGGAGGGGACCTCAAAACGGAGCAGACCTGCGGGAGGGCAGAGCGATGGGGGACGGTGCCGTGGCAGTGGCTCGGTGGCATGACACCTCGCTTGGGCTGGCACCGTGTTAGTGCCATCACCAGGGATGCCACCACCAGTCCCTGTCCCATGCCACCCCACCCTAGCCAGAGCCTCTGACACCAGCCCCGATGTCGCCCACCCTGTTCTGCTCTTCTCCCACCGAGCACAGGTGACACCGCTGTCCCCTCTCCCACGGGACCCACAGGGTGAGGCAGCACTGGTGAATTGACAGAGGGTGACCTGCAGCCCGAGGCAGGTGGTGTCACCTCTGTCCCTTGCTGAGAGCGGAGTAACCCACCCCCCAGGCAGGACAAGCTCTTCTGCCTGTGCCCACCAGGCTCTGCTGCCCGCTGAGGGAACCCAGCCCCTGCGGGCACATGGCGAGGGCTGCACCCATGCCGGGGTGCAGTGCCAGGGCCACAGCAATGCCAGGGTGCAATGCTGGGGCTGCGCCGGTGCTGGGGTGCAACGCCAGGGTGTAATGCCAGGGTGCAATGCCACGGCTGCACGGGTGCCAGAGTGCAATGCTGGTGTGCAACGCGGGTGTGCAATGCCAGGTTGTGATGCTGGGGCTGCACCGGTGCCAGGGTGCGATGCCAGCACCGCAGTGATGCCAGCACCGCCCCAACGGCAGGTTGCCCGCCTGGGCAATGACAGGGTGCAATGCGAGGGCACAATGCTGGGGCTGCGCTGGTGCCAGGGTGCAACACCAGGGAGCAATGCCGGGGCCACAGCAATGGTGAGGTGCGATGCTGGGGCTGCGCTGGTGCCAGGGTACGATGCTGGTGTGCAATGCCAGGGTGCAATGCTGGGGCTGCACTGGTGCCAGGGTACGATGCTGGTGTGCAATGCCAGCGCTGCACCAATGCCAGGGTGCAATGCCAGGGTGCAATGCCGGGCCCACAGCAATGCTGGGGTGCGATGCCAGGGCTGCACTGGTGCCAGGGTGCAATGCCAGGGCTGCACCGATGCCAGAGTGCAATGCCAGCATACAATGCGAGGGCACAATGCCAGGGCTGCGCTGATGCCAGGGTGCAATGCCAGGGTGCAGTCCTGGCATGCAATGCCAGGGCTGTGCCAATGCCAGGGTGCAATGCCACGGCCACAGCAATACTGGGGTGCGATGCCAGGACTGCACTGATGCCAGGATGCAATGACAGGGTTCACTGCGAGGGCACAACGCCGGGGCTGCGCTGGTGCCAGGGTGCAACACCAGGGTGCAATGCTGGGGCTGCAGCAATGCTGGCATGCGATGGCAGGGCGCGATGCCAGGGCTGCACCGGTGCCAGGGTGCGATGGCAGGGTGTGATGCCAGCGCCGCAGCGATGCCAGTGCCGCCCCAACGGCAGGTTGCCCGCCTGGGGAACAGCTCGCCCTGGCTCGGCAGGGTGCCCGGGGGCTCGCTGCTGCCCGCGCTGTCCCACCCCTCTTGCAGCAGGAGCAGAGGCAGCAGCAGAGCCAGCCGTGCCCCGTGCTCCCCTGGCTTCCGTGTCCCCCGCTGTCCCCGATGCCACCTGGCACGTCCGACACATCACCCTGACCGTCCCCTCGACCAGCGCAGCCGTGCTGCAGGGTCACGGTGGGGACACCAACAAAACACGGGGACAGGGAGGGCAGGACAGCAGGAAGAGTGGTGCCAGCTCATGGGGCTTCTCGGCGACAATGCCACCTTTGCGGGGACATCGCCACCTTTCTGAGGATGCTGCCACCATCCCCGTGACAGATCGTTCCAGGGACTTTGTCACCTTCCTGGGGTCATCACCACCTTCCTGGGCACAGTGCTACCTTGCTACAGACATTGTCGCCTTACAGGGACAATGCCACCTTCCTGGGGACATCAACACCTTCCAAAGGATGCTGCCACCTTCCCAGCGACAGAACTTTCCAGTGACATTGCCACCTTCCTGGGGACACCAACACCTTCCTGAGGATGGTGCCACCTTCCGGGTGAGAGCTCCACCTTTCCAGGGACATTGTCACATTCCCAGGGACATCACCACCTTCCTGGGAACAGTTCCACTCTGCCAGTCATTGTCACCTTCCTGGGGACATCACCACTTTCCCAGGGACAGTTCTGCCTTCCCAGGAACACCGTCAGCTTCGCGAGGGACATTGCCACCCTCCTGAGCGCACCGCCACCTTCCCAGAGATGCTGCCACCTCCCTGGGGACAGTGCCACCTTTCCAGAAACAATGTCACCTTGTTGGGGACACTGCCACCTTCCCAGCGATAGTTCCACCTTTCCAGGGACACTGTCACCTGCCCGGGGCCGCTGTCACCACCCTCCTGGTTCCCCTTCGCCAGTCGCTGTCACCTCCCTGTGGGCGCTGCCGCCTTCCCGGGGCCACCGCCCCCTCCCCAGACCCCCCCCAGCCAAACCCTGGCGCACCAGCCGCCGTGTCCCCCCCGTGTGTGTCGTGTTGTGTCCCCCCCCCGTTACCTGTGCACAGCCCGTCCCCGGGGCCGGCGGCGTCCAGGCGGGGCAGCTCCGGGGGGGGCCCGGGGGCGGCCGGGGGGGGCTGGGGCGGGGGGGGCAGCGTGGGCCGCGGCCGCGCTTTGGGGGGGGGCCGGGCCTTGGCGGCGGCGGGGGGCGGCAGGAGCGGCGGCGGCGGCGGCGGCGGGGGAGGCCCGGCGGGAGGGCAGGGCCCCGGGGGGGCGGTGGGGCCGTACGGGGAGGGGGTGCTGGGGGGGGTGGGGGAGAGGCTGGCGGGGGAGGGCTGCCCCCCCCCCGGCTCCCCCGCGGCCGCCCGCGGCGGGGTGGGCGCCAGCTTCTTGGCCACTGTGAGACAGAGAGGGGGGGTCAGGGGGGGCGCGGCAGCGGGGGGAGACCCCGGCCCGCCCCGGCCACACCCCCGCCCCGGCCACACACCCCCCCCCGGCCCGCTCCTACCTTTGCGCGGGGCGTGCGGGCTCTGCTCGGCGGGCGCGGGGGGGGGCGGCTGGTGCGCGCTGCAGGGGCCGGGGGGGGCGTCCTTGGGCCGCGGGGTGCTGGGGCGGGGGGGACACGGGCAGCGGGGAGGGGGGGGCCAAGGAGGAGGGAGGGAGAAGAGGGGTGGAAAGGGAAAATAGTCACGGAACGCCACAATTAGGAATTCAAAGAATTAAGCGAACAGGATAAAATCACGTGGAATGGAATCGGTAAGATTAACGAAAAATTGAAAGTAAACAAACCCCAAAATAATAAAACAGAAGAAAATAAAAAGTTTAAAAGTTAAAGTAAAAACAAAAGTAAAAGGTAAAATAAAATTAAAAAATTAAAAATTAAAATTAAACAAAACAAATATAAAATAAAATTTTTAAAAGTTTAAAATCAAAGTAAAACGAAAAAAGAAAACTAAATGAAAGTTAAAATAAGAAAATTAAAAATTAAAATAAAACCAAGTAAAGTTAAAAACCAAAAATATAAAAAAATACATTAAAATTAAAATAACAAAGAATGAAAACAAAATTAAAATTAACATTTAAAATTAAAAATTAAAATTAAAGAAATTTAAAATTAAAATTAAACAAAAATAAAATTAAAAGTTTAAAATTTAAAATAAAATAAAAAATAAAAATATAATTAAAAATAAATTACAATTAAAAGAAAATAATTAAATTAAAATAAAAACAAAATTAAAAAATAAACATGAAAACAAAAATTCAACACAGTAAAAATAATAAAACCTAAAACTTTAAAAATTAAATTCCGAATAACAAAACAAAAAGAGCCTTTGACGCTCTGTCACGACGCCCGGCCCGGCAGGACGCAGCCGCGGAGCAGCAATGCCCCCCCCGCCCCCCCGCACGCGAGGCCCGATGCGCACCCCGCGCCGGCCGGGGGTCCCGGGGGTCCCCCCCAGCCCGGGGGGTTCCCCCCCCCCGTTACCTCACCGGTAACCAGCTGCCCCGGGGGGGGGCGGCGGCGGGGAGGGCGGGGAGCGGCGGAGGGAGCCCGGCTGGACGGCGGGGCGAAGGGCGGGCAGCGAGGATGAGGAGGAGGAGGAGGAGGTGGGGGGAGGAAGGCTGCGGCTGCAGCCCGGCCAGAGGGGCCGGGGCCAGAAGTAGGGGCCGGGGCGCCCGCTCGTCCCCGGGGCGGGGGGGCTGGAGCCGCCCTTCGGCCAGGTCCCCCCTGCTGCGGAATGTCCAGCGACACCAGAAAAAAAGGCAAAACCACACCAAAAAAAACGGAGGAAAAAATAATAAAAGAGCAGAAGCGTTGGCGGGGGCGGGCAGGGGAGAGCGGCGGTGGAGCCCCCCGGTGCCCAAGCCCCCCCGCCCCCTTCTCACCCCACCACGCCAGGACTGGGTCCCACAGCACGACCCACCCGGGGCTGCCACCCCCACCCATGGGTGCACCGCGGAGCGCAGCGTGGCTTGCAGGCGGCTGCAAAGCTCTGATTCCCTTTTTGGGGCAAGAAAATGGCATTTAGGTGCTTTCTCCCATCTGGCCCGTGCAAACCCAAGTCAGACACAGACCCTGGGCAGAGGAAGGGCTTGGGGGAGGTTGGGCTTTTCCTTCCCCCTTCCCGGCACCTCCAGCCCCGTGACACCCGCTGCGACCCAGGCAAAGGACCCACAGGAAAATCCCCGGCGGCAGCGCGGCTCCCGCAGGATGGGGACACGGTGCGGTTTGCAGGGTGCTGAGCATCCTCTCCCCCCGCTGCTCCGGGGATGCTGCTCCTCTCCCGGGGATGCTGAGCATCCCTCCTCCTGCTTATCCTCTCCTCCTGCTGTCCCTGGGATCCTGCTCCTCTCCTGGGGATGCTGAGCATCCTCTCTTCCCACTGTATCCTCTCCTCCTGCTATCCCAGGGATGCTGCTACTCTCCCGGGGATGCTTGAGCATCCTCTCCTCCCGCTGCATCCTCTCCTCCCACTGTATCCTCTCCTCCTGCTATCCCAGGGATGCTGGTCCTCTCCTCCCGCTGCATCCTCTCCTCCCGCTATCCCAGGGATGCTGCTCCTCTCCCGGGGATGCTGAGCATCCTCTCCCACTGCCTCTGGCACGGCCATGGGGTTGTTTTACTGCTGGATTCACACATGGGGAGGGTGCCCAGGTTGGGGACCGGTGGCCTTACCTTGTCCGCTCGGCTCCTGGGGGGAAGCCGAAGCTGGTGGGAGGCGGGGAAGAGGTTGCTGAAATATCCGGCGATTGCTCGGGAATGGGTGAGTGGGGGGTGGTGGGGAGCTCGGCGGGCGGCACGGGGGGCTGAGCGGCTGGCGGGGTGGAGGCCGCCTTGCGCACCACCGAGGTGCCTCGACGTGCCACCCACGAGGTGTCCATCACTCTGACGCCCATGCTGGGGGGACACAGAGACAGGCTCTCAGCACCTGCCCGGAAGGAGGGGACCACCAGCACCGCATCACAGCTCCTTCGGGGTGCCTGGTCCCTAAAAACACCTTTTTCACTGGGGAGCTGCTGGGAAGGAGCCTCCGTGGCAATAGGGCAGGGGTGGCCATGTGGGACACGGTTGTGTCACCCAACGGCCACCTCCCCCTTCTCCAGGTACCAGCACCCTCCCAGCATCCTCCCAATGACCACCCAGCACCTTCCCAGCATCCTCCCAGTAGCTTCCCAGCACCGCTGCAGAGGATACAGTACCTTTGGATTTTCCTAAGGCTGCATGGGCAGAAACACACAATAATTAGTGTGTAAAAAAAACCCCAAACAACCCTAAAACTCGACAGTGTACAGGGTGAGAGCCCGCTGCTTGGAAAAGGGGCTGTGAGGTCGAGGGGCTTCGAGAGAGGGAACACGAGGGGCACGGCAGGGACCAGGCTACACTAGTGATGGGGACGTTTTCCGGAGACGGGGAGAGCCCTGGGGGTGTTTTCTGGAGCGGACCTGACTGGCTTGTGGTCCCTGTGAGGTGACATGGGGCGGGCATGCACAGGCTGGGAGTGGGGAGCTTTCCCCTGAAGCAGAGCCCATAGACCTTGGGGACACCAGGGCACCCCGCCCTGGCACAGCACGGCCCCGGTGCCATGCCACAGGCCACCCTGCTCCCCTCTCCAGCGGTCTGGGGACAGGCGTCAAGCCTCGGGCTCACCTGAGCGTCCCCAGGAGCCCAGCATGGAGAGCTGGGGTTCATCCCACCCCAGCACCATCCAACCTCCACCAGTTCAGTGCCACCACCTCCCTATCCCCAAACCCGGGCACTGCCAAGACCCTACCCATCCTTCTTGTAAAACTCCAGCATCATGTTGTCCGTGGCCACGCTGAGAGGCCGCCGCGCCTGGTCGTGCTGCCGGCGGTCGGCGTGGTCCATGTCCGGGGAGGGCATGGAGCTGTAGTTGGCGTTGTGGTTGACGTGCATGGGGCTGCCGTAGTTGCCCGTCACGTTGAACTCGATGTCTAGGGCGGGGGGGGAAAGATTGGGGGGGGGGGGCGACATCGGGATGTGTGTCCTCAGTGAGGGGGCCGGGGGGGATGAAGGGTATCGGCACTGCACAAATGCTCAGGGGGTCCTGGAGTGGCTGGGTTGGGGTCACTGCTGTGATGAGTCTTGTCAGATCTCTGCCCGAGAGCCCACCCCCACCCCAAGCCAAGGCAAGCGGAGGGGCAAAAATAAATATGGGAGCTCCGCACCCGCTTCCCAGGTGAGGGCTGGGAGGTCCCACGAAGCCCATCCCGCCCTGCCGTGGCTGTGGGGCACAGCCTACCTCCAGGGAAGAACCAGTCGGCGTGCTGGATGAGTGGCTCGATGATGCCCACGATCTGCAGCGAGACGGTCGTCATCATCTCCGTCATGTTCCTGCAAGGCAGCGGTTCAGCAACCCCACAGCAGGCCGGCCTTATTCCTGGTGGGATTTTGGCCGGGATCCCCCCCTCCCCCTCTTCCCCAGCATCCCTCTGGCATGCTCGCTTTCCACACGGATACCTTACCCGTCTGCCTGCGGCCAGAGGAGGTTGGGCCCCAGCACGATGGCCACGTTGCTCGGTGTCATTTTATTCGTGTCCTGGTACTCGGTCAGCTTGGCCAGGAATTTAATCAGGTACCTGGCAAGCAGAGCCAAGCTGTGTCAGGATTGCACCCTCTCTGTCCCCTCCCCGCGTCCCGCTGGCCCCAGGCTCACCTGATGTTGTTGTAGTTGGCTTTGGGCAGCTTCTCACAGGCGCTCCAGAGAGCCTGCAGCCGCTTCTCCTGCTCCGGGAGGCTGCGGGGAGGTGGGTGAGAGGGTCATCCCCTATCCCCATCCCACCCTGGGGCTTGCAACCCCACCAGCCCTGCCCTTGGGGACCCTGTGAGACCCTCGGGCTGCTGCCAACATTATAGAAGTAAATTAACCCCCAAAACCCAGCCAAAACGAGAAGGAAACCCGTCTCAGCTGCAGGCTGGATGCTGGTCCTCTCCCCGCCTCTGTGCAGCCCCCCTGAGGTTTGTGTTTTGGGGATGTGTTTGCTTTGGAAGGGGAAATTACTGCCAACAGGCCCCCCCCAAAAAAACCAGCCCACTCCCCCATGTGCCAGCCTCAGGGATAGCCCCCTCTGGCAAGCCACCACCGTGTCCCTGCCATGCTCCAATGCTCCAGGGCAGGCAGGGGACATGGTCAGACCTATATTCAGTCACCACCAAGGTGGTTCCCACTCCAAAAGGAGATGGTCCGTCTCCCACCTCCCTCTGCCCAACATCCCCCTACCCCAAACATCTCCCGTGGTGGGGCAGGCACAATGGTGCCACCTCAGATGGCCCAATCCTGCTGGGTTTGGGGGTTCCATGTTGCAGAGCACCCCAGCAACGCAGGTGGGAGCTCCCTTGGCCAGCTGTTCCCCCCAGGGTTTGCACGCCAGTCCAGAAATGGCATCAGCGCCCGGCACCCAAGGGCTTGCCCAAAGACGCTGGGAGAACTCAGCCACCTTGGTCAGGGTGCCCTGGACCATGCTGGGGACATCAGTGTTGGGGGACATCAAGGCTACCCATGCTGCTGGGACCCAAAATGCTCAAGGAGCATCACAGGAACCCTCCTGGCTCTCAGACCCTGGAGGAAACATCCCAAATGCTGTAAGCCATGTCAGAAATAACTCATGGCTCCCAAACCATCCATGGGGACCCCAAGATGCCACCACCCATGTCACAGACAAATGGGGGGGGTGCCCCAGACTCACTTGGAAGCCTGGATCCACTCCTCATACAGCTCGAACGTCATGAGGGGCTCTGGCAGCTCTCGCAGGTAGGACTTGAGGGCTCCTGCAGCACACAAGGGACACGGGGCTCGGCACTGTGCGTGGCACCGGCCAACAGGTACCATGGGGTTTCCCTCCTCGGCACTTTGACTCGCATCCCTCCCGACTTTCCCACCCACCACATCCCAAAACGCCCACTAGCCTCCCCGGCTTGGTGGAGCCCACAGCATCCCCTGACCCCCAGCAAACACCTTGCCACCTCCACCTAGTCCCTCCTATGACCTCCTCGATTCCCTCGACCATTTTTGCCTCCACCAGGCGTTCACCCAGCTCTCCCATCACTCGTTTTTGCCTAGGACGTTCACAGCTCCTTGCGCTGGGAAACGGTTCCCATTGCAGTCAGTAGGAAACCAGGGTCCAATCCTGCACCCACTGGAAAGCCCAGCCCAGGAGGGGAGCAGCCGATTGGCATTTAAACCCAATTAACACTTAACAGCAGCCCCGTGGGTTCGGATCTGTGCTTGGAGAGGGTCTTCACCCCAGTGAAGACTGGGCTCTCTCTAGTACATCCATGTCTCTCTTGTTGTACGCAGGATTAGAAGGATCACCTCCCTTGACCTGCAGGCATCACTCCTCCCAGTGCAGCCCAGGACATCATTCACCTTCAGTGTGCCACAAGGGCACGTTGCTGGCTCGTGGTCAGCTCGGTGGCCACCAGGACCCCCAGGGCCATCTCTGCCCAGCTGCTTTCAGCTGGGTGGCCCCAGCATGTCCTGGTGCCTGGGGCTGTTCCTCCCCAGGGGAACGACTGGGCACTTCCCCTGGCTGAACTGCCCCAGCTCTCTCAGCCCGTTTCTCCAGCCTGTCCAGGTCCCTCTGGGTGGCAGCACGACCCTGGTGCATCAGCCCCTCCTCCCAGTTCGGTGACATCTGCCAACTCGCTGAGAGTACACCCTGCCCCATCCTCCAGGTCATTAATTAATGAAGATGTTAAACAAGATCAGACCCAGTATTGACCCATGGGCTACACCGCTAGTTACTGGCCTTCAACCAGACTACATGCCAGCGAGGATCACACTCTGGGTGCCCACGGTTGGTGCTTGGGGGCTGGATGGGCCACCCCGCCCACCACCAACCCCCCGCCCCGAGGCAGCCTCTACCTGCGATGGCATGCGGGTCAGCCGAGTACTCCTGCACGTCCACCACGCAGCAGTCCAGGGCGGCCTTGAGCTTCTTCAGCTTGGAGGCCGAGGGAGCCACTCGGAAGAGACCCTTCACAGAGGACACAGGAGGGCGTCGGGCAAGCTTTGGGGCCGGGGATGTCCCCAAAGCCCCCCGGTTCCTCGTCCCCGCCTTGGAGGCACCCATGTCCCCTTCCATCACGCCCAACCGAGAGCGGTCGGACATGGGACCCACCTCCTCCTGCATGCCGCACTCCAGCAGCATCGTCACGCACGCCTCCACGGGGAAGGCGATCTCCCGCCCACTGACGGCCAGGTGCTCCTCCAAGGGCTTCCCGAAGGAGGGCTTCTCCATCCACGCCTCTGTGACGGGCAGAGGGGGTGAGAGGAGGGGGAGGACACGGCGGGGACGGTGCCAGATCCGGCATCCCCTCCCTGAAAAGCCCTTGGATCACAGCGTTTCGGCAGCAAAATATTCCATTTGGGTGTTGCTAAAACAACAGGACCCCGCACCTCTGTCCTGGGCGGCTCGGGAAGTGCTTTTTAGAGATGAAATCCAAACAAAATGTTTTCCAATCATCACACGGGACATTTCAAAGGGGCTGGATAACGTTTTCCAGGGGGAGCAATCACGGGCAAACCTTTGCAATATATTCCCCCTTCTTCCATCACAGTTTGAGGCAGGAATATTTTGTGGGATCGAGAGAAAAAAATAAAATACAAATCACTCCCTGCCTCGCACCAGGCAGCACCCTGAGCCCTGCCCCGGGGAATGCGCTGCTTTCGGGGCCATGGCACGGGGCTCTCCCCGACCTCAGTCTCCGAGCCCAGCAAAGCGAAGCCCCAAGGCCCCCCCTTGGCGCTGGGTTCCCACCTCCGCTGCTGTGCTTGACAGGGGATATTCGGGCAGGTTTCCTCCCCCCTCTCCATGAAACTGGCTGCATCCTGCCCCCCACCACTAAGTGGGATGGGGATGCCCTCCCCAGCGCCGGGGCAGGCGGAATGCAGACGGGGCGAGCCAAGGGAGGATGCTCAGCCGCACACCCAGCACCATGCCATGCCGCAGGGTCACGCCGGAGCTGGCCCATCACCGTGGCAAAGCCCCGCACGGCTCCGGCGGGACACAGAGCCCTCGGTGTCGCATGCAGGAGTGGGACAGACCCCGTGGGCACTTACCCTGCTGGGCTTTGATTTGAGGCAGGACATTCTGCAAAAGTGCTAAGGATTTCCGATGGTACTCTGCCTGCACCTCGATCAGCTGGGGGGAGAGACGGCACCGGCTGTCACCAGTACAGCCGGGCACGGGGACGGAGCAGTCCCGTGGGGACGGGTGGCACTTACGGTTTGAAAATAGTTTGCATAGTCTACTTCTTTGGCCACAAAATTGTACATGTCCGCTGAGAGCTGGTCCTGCGGAGAGCAGGGAATTAGTTGCTGTCCCAGTCGTGCTGCCCTGATGCCACCACGATGGCCCTTTCAGAGGCCAGCGGGAGGGACCAGCTTGGTCACAGCAGGAGGCAAAGTGCAACGTGACACGTTGCAGCACCCGCTCGAGGTGTGCTCAGGATGTTGAACACACAGTAGCACCGTGGGGTTTGCTTTCTGCTGCCATGCAAACAGCACCACCCTCACCCCCTCTTCCTTCCAGAGCCCACGAGTAGCCGGCACCTTGCACCAAGCTCTCTGGAACCCAAAGTTACTCGGAAAAAACCCATCAGCCAAAGGCTGCGCATCCCGGTGGGCTGACTGGCACAAACCCAGGCTAAATTAAACCCCAGGTTTGCTCATCCCAGCACCTCGCTGCATTCCAAGTGGCTCATTAACCACCGGGCTAATTGCTGTGCAGCGAAGCAGCGCGCACGGCTCAGCTGCTGCGGGTGACATCCCAACTGCCTGGTGTGGACCAGACTGATGGGGCATCAGGAGCTTCTTGCTCCGAATTGCAACGAGCCCCTTGGCACCAGGACACGCATCTCTGTGTCCTCATGCTCACAAAACAGACTTTGCTGCTTCCCGAATTGCTCCTTTCTGAGAATCCCCTTGGATAACTCAACTGGAGGAAAACCAGCAGGGTTTTAAAACACTGCGAGCACGTCCCGGTTGCAACATTGGTGAATATACTGGGGGGCAGCTCCTGGCCCAGCTGGTTTGCTGGGAATTGCTGGGTGCTGTAAGACAGCATGAGGTTTTTAGGATTTTAAAGGCTACACGGGTTCTGGTTGTGCCCCCTGGAGAAAAAAGCCAGGATCTGAGACATGCACCCACCTCCATCTCCTGCCCAAAACCCAGAGCACCAGGTTTGCCTGGCCCTTTGCATTTTCTGCTCCGGGGGGATTTAAAGCCACACAAAATTGCCTGTGGGTTTCATCACCGAATCCTGCAGCCCGTGACGAAGGCGCTGGCAGCAGCGTCCCCCCTCGCTTGGACACTTTTCCCACCCAACGTGACCAGCTGGGTGGGTTGTGCTCCTGCGGGCAGGGGGTGGCGTGGCCGGGTGGCACGTGTGGGCTCAGCATGCACCGGCACCTCCCACAGATCTCTGTGCCAGGGCTGGGCGCACCCGGTGCTGAGCTCACCGGATCCTGCTGGGACGGGTCCCCTGGGAACGGGATGCTCTCTGGCTCCCGTGGGATGTGGAGGATGGGAACAGAAGAACCGGGGACGTCCTGCTTGGCATCACCCACTGCCACCAGGCTGCATTTGGGCACAGGGAACAGCCAGAGGAGGGTTTATCATGGGCAACGGGTTAAGAAGAGGGTGAAGAATGGGGTAAGAGGAGAGGCTGCAGGTTTTCCATGGTGCCCATGATGCTAAGGTCCCCCCACCCAGCAATGGGGCAATCCCCCCATGACCCCCCGGGTACCCTGCAAATCTCCACTCTGTTGGCTGCCTCCTCCATCTCCTCCCTGAGAGCGTCGGCTTTGGCACCCAAGGGCTGCAGGTTGCTAGCCAAACCCGAGGACTTCGTGGACTGCTGCCACCTGCAGAGAGAGAGCAGAGCTGCCATGGGGAGGGACGGGGACCCATGCAGAGCACTGGCTGGATCCCAGCAGACTTGGAGAGCAGCCCAGGGACCCCCTTCAGTCAAGCCCACCATGGTCCCCTAGGCTGAGCACCGACAAGATGGTCCCAAACCAGGCTGGGATGTCCACACCCAACCCTAACGATCCCCAGTCCCCACAACCGGTTGTGCACATTGGGCTCTAATTAAGCAATTATTTTCAGCAGGAGAACGAGCTTTCATCCAGGTGGGAGAAAAGAAGGCAGTAATGGGAGACCATGGACATGATGTTGGAGACTACGGGCACCTCCCAAACCTCTCCCCAGGGTATGCTGAGATGTGCAGAGCTTGGCCAACAGAATGACCCCAGGCAAAACCCAAAGGGCAGCCCACCAGATCCCACCAGTGTCTGGGACACAGAACGATCCCAGGGGTCATCCCTGATCCACCCCAGCACTACTCTACAACAGCAGGAGCACCCGGCTCTTTGCCATCACTTAAGAACTCACAAAGACAGGGAAAAGGGGGAAAATCTAAATATTTGTGCCAGAAAAAAATACTCTTTTCTGCAGAGGGCAGGCAAGGGGAAGGGCTTGAAGGATTCTGCAGAAATCTTGGCTCATTGAAGAGCTTGACTTCATGGCACACGGTGACACAGCCAAGACTTTCTGTCCCAAGGGAGCTGCAGTACCCCGGCTCCGGGATATGCCCTCCCTGGCACTACCCATCGCTTGGGAATTTTTTTTTTTTATAAAGCAGCTTTGAAGCCACTTGCTACCGTGTCCTGGAGGAGTCCATGTCCAGCACGAGCTTCGCCAAGTGCTTCCTCTGCTTTTGGATATTTGGGATTTCCACCTGCAGCAACACACGGGAATGGGAGGAGATAAACATCCCCGGAGTGGTGTCCGGGGCAGGTCATATTTCACTGCGATGCTGAGAGTTTGAGCTGGTGCAAGCTGGGCAGATAAGGATGCAAGTCTTTATTTTAACATTATTGGTGAGATGGCAAAGCTTGTCCCTCCTCCCTGTCCTCATCCAGGCTGTGCCACCCCCCACCAGCCCCGACCACAGAACCCACACCCCTCAGAGGAGCATCCTTGGGGGAGCAAAGCGTCCTGCACTGGGGAGCTGGACGAAGGGAGGAAAAGAGCTGCTGGGGACGGCAATGCAAAGCCTCCCACACACGGGCACCGTTTGCCAAGGGATTTGGCAAAATAAAGCTGTGGTGCGGCCCTGCTCGCCCACCCCAGTAACACCAGCAGTGCCATAAAGCTCTTGCTCTTTCTGACGGGGAAGATAAAATCAGAACCAAGCCTGGGACATTTTGCAAGATGTAAAAAGGGCGGGGGGGGGGGAAGCATTGGGTAAAACTGAAAAACAAAGTTGGCAGCAGGGGGTAAAGGAGGAAAAAAACCCCCTCCAACCCCAAACAAAAACGGTATGTGTTTGAAGCTTGGAAAAATGGGTCAGAAATCAGTGTTAACGCCTCTGCCTTCAGGAGAGGCAGAGAAGAGCAAGAGCAGGAGCACTGCCCCAGCAGCCAGCCCAGCTGAACATGCAAATACTGCTGCCCATTAGAGCAATTAGCAAACCTCTCCAAGGGGGAAGGTCTCTTGCAGGGGCCAGGAACCAAATGCACCCCTGAACCACTGAAGCCCTGCTTTCCCCCAGGCTCGTTTCGGATGTGAGTCCCCGTCATGGCGACACCCTGACGCAGTGACGCCCCCGCCCGCTGCTCACCTCGGCCAGCACGAAGAGGGGCTCGATGACGTCCCTCTCCACCTGCAGCTCGAAGTGGATGAGCTCCTGAGCCAGCTTGTCCTCCGCCTCCCCGCACAGCCGCAGCATCTTCCTGCAAGGGCACCGGCAGGGTTGGGCACTGCGGGGGAGTGATGGGCACCCATCCTGTGCCCACCGGGGTGGGCGATGGGCACCCAAAGCCCCTGCGGGTCTCAGCAGCAGCACGGCAGCCCGTCCTTGGCAGAGGGCTGGAGGGAGGGCGGCAGTGGGCACCCCGGGTGTTAGGAAAATCTCATTCCCTAATTAGTGCACCAATTATAGTCTGAAATTGTATGGACTTCCTTGAGATATCGAGATATCTATCTATCTAGTTCACATGTGCACTGCACAACTAAAGGACCTCAGATCATCGCAAGGAGCAGAAGAACAGAGGAAACCTCCAGATTTTCAGTACTTAAAGTGGGCCTATAAGGAAGATGGGGGCAATGTTTTTAGCAAGGCCTGTTGCAATAGGACAAGGGGTTTTAAACTAAAAGACGGCAGATTCCCACTAGATAGAAGGAAGAAATTTTTTACAATGAGGGTGGTGAGACACTGGCACAGGCTGCCCAGAGAGGTGGTAGAAGCCCCATCCCTGGGAACATTCAAGGTGAGGTTGGACAGGGCTCTGAGCAACCTGATCGAGCTAAAGATGTCCCTGCTCACTGCAGGGGGACTAGATGGCCTTTAAAGGTCCCTTCCAGCCCAAACCATCCTATGATTCTATGCTTCTATGACTACTGAGATCACACAAGCATCCCAGCCTCCAACACCGCTGTGAAACCCACCCCTCCCTCCTGTTACCCAGTGTCACAGCTAAGGAACCACAGCAATTCCCAGCAGCAGCAGAGCACCAGGGGGACCCAGGCCACCCTTACCCCAGCAGGGAGTCGTCACCCAGCACAGCCGACCCCTCCATCAAGCACTGCGCCAGCGTCGTCAGCGGCAGCTTCTTCTGCAAAGACAGGGCTGCGTTTCCCACCCCGCCGGCCCCACCGCAGCCGGCAGTGCGCCCAGCGCCCTCAGAGCCCTGCCAAAGCCTCACCGAGCGCTTGTCGGCATCCACGCCTTGCTGGCCCTGCAGACATGCCGTCAGCTTCTTGTGGGTGCTGTGGGAGACCTGCTTCACCAGCTCCAGGCGCTTCTCCACCTGCGGATGCAGTGGTGCCCGTCACCGGGGTATCCCGCCTGCTCCCGCACCCGCCACACAGGGACGTGAGGGACTTCTTGCTTTTCAATCAAAGCAATCTGAATTGCTGCTGCATCGGATGCAAGAGCCCCAGAGCCCAACCTCTTCCCAGGACAGGGATGCTTCAGGTAGGAGAAGGCTTCGCCAGGTTGATGCTGCCCCATCGTAACCTCCTGAGCAAGGCTGAGGGCTGGATCCAGAGCTGCCTCCCTGGTGTCCCCGGGGGAGGGCAGAAGGGGTCTGTCCCCAACTAAGCCCTGCCACAAACCAAACCTGCCCGTACTCTAACCTGGGGCTGAAAACTGCCTTATTTGCCTCTATATTGATTAAATTACTTAGTTCATCCCGAAACTCAGCGAGATGATTCCTTAAAGGTACATAATCAAGATGCACTCAAAACCAAAGCTGAGAGATGCGGGGAAAACACGGAAATCTCAAAATTTTGGGAAAAAAATCTGGAAAAAAGTACTACTCCCTAAAGCTCAAAATCTTGGGGGAAAAAAAAAGTACTCCCTGCCCAGTAGAAGCGCTGAGCCTGCAGTGAGCCTGGCACTTGAGCTAAGCTGCCCTCTACCACTACAATAATATATTTATTATTAATAATATACACTATATATAATTATGTAAAAATATTTTATACATATATATTTAAAGAAACCCGATAGATCTCCATGGTGTCTGGCTGAGGTAGAGCAGCCTCTGCTGTCCCTGCAACAACATATACATGTTCCTTTTAACATATACACAGACACGTGTATATAAATATAAATTATATATATTTTATAATTTTTTATATCTATATACACATACATGTCTGTGTATATGTTGCAAGGAAGGGGTATGACGTTCAGAAGGGCACGTATGTGGGCGCACACCCCCACCCAAGATGAGCCCAACCAAGGCAATCAGATACAACGCCAGAACGGGTCTGGGTTCCCTACCATCCCTGGGGACAGACCCCTGCC
The DNA here is from genome assembly GCF_034619465.1 of Leptosomus discolor. Classification (NCBI taxonomy): domain Eukaryota; kingdom Metazoa; phylum Chordata; class Aves; order Leptosomiformes; family Leptosomidae; genus Leptosomus; species Leptosomus discolor. The sequence goes on from NC_141405.1 coordinate 11,083,262, forward strand.
AACATGACTGACTCTTCAGGAGACACCCACCACCCTCCCACTGGGTCAGCTCCAAAATGTGTACAAATCCCCCCTACAATGCTGCCGAAGCCAGGCGTGCCCTCATCGGTGCCGGCACAGGTGCTCCCTAGTGCCGGGATGTCACCGGCCGGCTGTAAGAGCAGGGTCTGGCTCTCAGTGCCCAGGGGCCGTGGAGACCTCAGAGCTTGCAAAGAGAAATACCAAAAACTAAAATCGAAAGAAGAAAGGTTCGTTATTGGTGTTCCCTCTGGCTGTCGCTGGCGGGGAGCGCTCAGTTCCCCTCCGCTCCGTCCTACCGGGGCTGCCCATCCCTGGGGTCACCTGGCCCAACCCTGCCACCGGCACTGGCACTGTAGAAAGGAAAAAAACCCACCAAAAACCCAAACCCCAAAGGCTGGAGACGGGTTTGCAGGGGTTCATACAGCGAGGATGGTGCTGCCAAAGACCAAACCAACCCACCGACACCATAGGAGCCCGCGCGGCCGCTTCCACCAGCAATTTCTCACCAGTGCAATCAGAGTCCAACCTTAGTCCCCTCCTGCACGGGTCAGGCTGGTCTCAGCCGTGATGGAAACGGCTGCTAAATCGCCAGTAAAGCAGCACGAGGCCACGGGAGGGATTAACCAGCTGGGACGTTGGCAAACAGAGCTTCATTTCACCTCTTCCAGCGTGGTTTCGCCTTACCCCGTTAGTGACAGCTCACTCAAACCCTGCTCACAGTTTTGGCTAACACATGGCTCTGGCTACAGCCTGGTGTGTGCAGGGAGCGGTGTCACTAGGTCCAAGTGATGGCAACAGGTAGGCATGACATAGTGGCCAGAAAGAGCTAAAGGTCACCCTGCAGCCACTGTCACCAGCAGGTCGCTGCCTCCTGCCACCAGCATCCTTGCACACCGGTTCTCCGGCTGTTTCTGTAGAATCCGCCACCCCACAGCAATGGCACAGACCAAATTTATTTGATGCTGGCACAGGCTGCCCAGAGAGGCTGTGGCTGCCCCCTCCCTGGCAGTGTTCAAGGCCAGGCTGGATGGGGCTCTGAGCAACCTGGTCTAGTGGGAGGTGTCCCTGCCCATGGCAGAGGGTTGGAACTGGATAGTCTTTAAATTCTCTTCCAGCCCAAACCATTCTACGGTTATATGAAAATCCCAGGCTGGAAGGTGTAAATACATCAGCTTACCCCCAAAACAGGTTTTTGAAGTGGCTCCAACAGCAGCTGGAGTGGCTGATGCCAGGGGATGCCCATACCGTGAGGGAGGAGGAGGGGTGAGCACCCTCTCTGACAGCTGGGCAGCTGTTTTGCCCATTGGTGCCCAAGTTACAAGTGATGATTTAGAGAATTTGTGAGGTAGAAACCCCATGAATTCAGTGGTGGGTTTATGAGCCATCTCCCTCCCTGGGGCGTGCAGGAACCGCTGCTCCTGGAGCAAAAAGCACCAAGACGAGATGTCCCCGAGACACTGTGACCCGAGTGTCACAGCTGATGCTCCAAGGCACCACGTCAGGTTTTTGGCTCGGGCTGTTTTGCTGAAGTTACCCAACCTGTCAGCTCTGGGGGAAACCCAACCCATCAGCTCTGGCAACTGTCCCCTGCCGTCACATGGCCTGTCCCCAGGGCAGGTTTTGCAGCAGAGAGGGGAGACACAAGGGCCCACAATCCAGCCAGCTGTATCAGGTTGCCTGTCCTGGCAGAGCCAAGCCTGGATCCAATTCCAGCTGACCTGAAAACCAGGCTGGGAAAGGGCTCGGGGGGTGCGCGGGAGGGAGATGATGGCACTTCCCATGCAGCAACCCTCTCCTCCTCCTCCCAGCCCATCTCATCACCACAGGACACCGCAGCAGTGACCAGCACGGAGCTGCTCCTGCATCCAGCACCCACAGGCACCCTGGACACAGGTGGGACCAGCTGCAGAGAACCTCACCTGCAGGAGATCTTCGCTCAAAACCTCTGTCTTCTCAGCCCTGCAAGACAAGAAAGAACATAAAGCACTGGCGAAGGGCCTGGCACACGCGGCAGTGCCGGGGCTGCATGCCGTGGTACTGGGCACGGCTCAACGTGCTTTTCCATCGGGATGCAGCCAGTGATTTAAGGCTCTCTGGTCCCACCAGCCATTGCCTCATCTCCTAAAGAAGCAAAGGATGGAGCATCTTCACGGCTCGCTGTGAGCGTGCCACGTCCCACACCAACTTAGGGTCCTCCCCTGATCTCCCCCTTATTTTTCCATTACCCCCAGCAAAACAAGGATGCTCAATTCCCAGGAGGATGCGGGCAGTGCTGCACAGGGAGGCGGCGTGTCTATGCACGCTAGCAGCTCCCCGGGCTGTGCCGGGCTCTGGCACACCCTCAGCACCGCAGATTTCAAGGACACAATCCGTCCGCGCGACTGAGCCTCTTCGGTCTGACGCAGCCGACTGAATCTGTGGCAGCAGCTGCTGCCTGGGGCTTCGCTGAACCCCCCCCTGCTGCTCCTCAGAGCCGGATTTGCCGCTCCAGAGCTCGTGTCCTCCACTGTCTTTGCTAGTGAGGAGCACTGGAGATGCAGAAGGAGACAGAAACCCACTGCAAGACCCTCCTCGGCCACGCACGGACCCGCCGCAACCCTGCCTGCGAGGCTGCTGCCAACGCTCCTCACTGGACCTGCTCAGGCTTACTCAAACCATCACACGGGATCATTTATTAATTTTCTTAGGGTTTTTTTTTTTTTTTTTGACAACTTCAGTGCATCATCTGTTGTTGAAAACTGACCTCCACCAAGATGGGCAGAGTTGTGATTTAGCCAATTAGTCCCTAAAGGTTTGCTAACAAACAACAAAAACTCTGTGCTCCTTCCTAAAAAAATACCTTTATTGCCTGAGCCCTGGTTGCTTTTTGCTATCCAAGCTGGTTTCTCAGCTTTGGAAGACTGACTGAAGTATTGAAAAAGCGGAAATAAGGAATAAGCACCGGCAGAGCAAGGTTCAAAGAGCAAGCCCAGCACAGCAGCGGCACTAGCAAGGGCAGGGCTTGGTCTATGGGCTCACCCGCAAATACACCACATCCAAAGACTTTTAAAAAGTGTAAATTAACTGCATTAAATCTGGCTTTGTATGAAAGTTGGCCCAGTGTCTGATTTAAGTTGGTTTTAAAAACAAAACAAAACAAAAAGTCCACTATTTATTTTCATTTTTTTTAAAAAAAGGGATTTAAATGAATGCATTATGATTATCTTCTATAGGAAACACAAGCAATGCACTGGCCAGGAGCAAGGGCTGCTCAGGTTCTTCTCTCGTGCAAATCACCTTCGCTATCATTGATGGACAGGGTTGGAATGGCCGCAGAACTGGCACAAACGGGGAAGAAAGCAGCAAATATCCACCAGCACAGACACAACAGCCGTCCCTGGCTCAGGACATATTCAGCATCCCGAAGGAGAAGGAGGTGGCAGGGATGCAGGCGAGCATCGCGCACCCACCTGCAGGCCCTGGCACACATCGCACCCCAGAAACCATTCCCAAGCTTTAAAAAAAAGGCCGGGGGAGAAAGAAGTCCCTCCTGTCCTTGCACCATTGGGGAAATGCTCTCCAAAAAGTGACATTTTTAGAGTGTTTTCCTCTTCCAGCTGGGCTGATGGATGGGTTTTGCACACCCCACAGTCCCACGCCAGTAGGTCTCTCCCAGCAGCTACAAACCAACACGTGCTACACTCTGACGTGCATTTGGGAAGCAGAAAAGGAGGTTTCAAAGACAATAGCAAGGATCTGGCCTTGTTCTGCTTTTAAGCATATCCTCAGAGTGAGAAACCTCCGTGGCTTTAACGGAGAGCATCCCCCAGCCACAGCCCCAGAACATCCCGGTGTGCTTAAGCAGGATGGAGAGCCTCCCAGTGATTAATTTGGCTTTGAAAAGGAGTGGGAAAAAAAGGCTGCAGCGTTTTATGGAGAGGAATAAGCAAAGGGGCTGGTGGAGCCACTCGACACAGTCACTGAGGGACGCATCAGAGTGATGGGCAACACTGCGGGAGCACCGTTTTCCCTGCCTGGTTTCGGCATGTGTGGGAGCTGGGATGCTTTCTCCTCCCCTCTGGCTTGCGATGGGGATGAGGGTCTGTGCGTGGCCTCTAGGACATGCTGCAGCCACCAGCAGTGGCACAGGCATCTGACAGGGCTGTGGTGGACCGGCATCGCGCCCAGTGGTGGGAGCTGGGTACCACGTCCTGCCAGCGCTGAGCATCAGCACCTGGAGCCAGGCACCGCCCCGCTCCCACGCCTTGTCTTGCAGAATGGGGTAACACATGGCCCCAGAAGCCACCACGGGCTGTTTTTGCGAAGCCAAGGCAAGGACAAGTCTCCTGCCTCAGGGTCCCTGGACCCTATAGGTGATGCCACCAGCAGCCACGGCAAAGAGCTCCTGCAGGAGAGCCCGGCACCACGGGTGCACCGGGGCAGCGACCTGGCTGCAGCTCCATCAAACACGGTTTAGCAGCTGCAGGCAGGAGGGATCCTGCTCCTGTACATATGCACAGTCCTGCTGACAACACGGCTCTGCTGCTGTCCTGCCACCCCACTTAAAGCTCCTGTTAATTTTCCACAGTGCACTAAAAAACCCCAAATAATTCCCCTTGTCTCTGTCCTGGCTCCTGCCAGCAGCATCCAGAACCCGCAAATCACGTCCAGGAATGTGAGAACTGAGAGGCGCCTCCAAACCCACAGAAAGCCCAGCAAAAAACAAAAAATAATGAATAACATCATCCGCTGACATCGCATTGCATTACAGCTCAGTGCTGCTAATGCCACTGGGAAAAAGCTCATTACATCCGTTATGTTTCTAAAGTCTCAGCCTAAAGTTAATACAGTTTTTACAGGAGCTTATACAGTTTTATGATCCATCCTGTGAACCTGCAGCAGGCGATGCCCAGCGGCAAAACGCCGGCACGCGTGTCCTGCCAGGGAGCAGCCAGGGAGATGGGGACTCTCCTGCATACCCCAGGCTCCGTCCTGAGGTATTTTTTGGGTGCTGAGCCCTGGCCAGCACTCAGAGATGCTCAGGGACACCCTGGTGCCCCAGTGGCACCTCCCCAGTACCCAGGGATTTCCCCAGGGCACCCAGTGGGGATGGAGGAATATTATCCTGCTGCCTTTCCTGCAGATGGGATGGCAGTATCCCTCCGAGGATCCTGGCAAAGCATCTGCAGCCGGCTCAGCCCTGGGCATCTCTGCTCAGCCCTTCCCCTTCAACAAACCTTTCTGGTTTGTACTTTCTTCTCCCTCCCCATATCGTGCTCTGATCAGCATCCCACTCGAGGACAGGTGCAGGTCCCCGTGCCTCCCCCAGGCTCTCTCACCTTGGCTTCCCATCCCTGGGGAGAACCGCTTGCCAAAACCCCCTGGGGATTCAGGAGCCCCAGCTCCCGGTTTGCTCTCAAGTGCTTAGTTCAGACCACATGAGACTTCGGAGCCCAAACCACGCAGGTACCGAAACCACAACCCTACAGAAACCCGTTAACAGCGTCAAGAGGAACGAGTCCAGATGCGACTGACACTGGGAAACGTGTCTGGCTCCAGCAAAGATGCTCTCCTTGCTCCAGCCTGGCATCTTGCTCCCATCCAAGGAATCCCCCAGCTCCTCTTGACATCCCCCAGGCCCTCTAGGCACATCCCAGTCCCCCGAGTTCCTCCCCACAACACCTCCCAGTCCATCCCCAGCACCCCTCCAGTCCAATCGCAGTATCTCCCAGCTCCTCCCCAGCACACACCCCCCATCCATCCCCAGCACCCCTCAGCCCCTCCTGGCATCCCCCAGTCCATTGCCAGCAACCCCAGCCCCTCTTGGCACTCTCCAGTTCCTCCCCAGCACTCCCAATCCACCCCAGCATCCCCAGCCCCCCTCCCTGCCCCGTTGCTAACTCCACAAAAGCAGCCGGAGCCGAGTGGGGAGGAAGCTGCCTGAGGGGTTGCACCAACCCCCAAATTCAGCCTCTGCCATAGCGGCGATGGCCGCCCCAAGCCCAGGGGACCCCGGGACCTGCTCCCTGCCCGTGCTGCTCCAGCTGGTCATGGGCAGGTGCTGAGCTCCTGCCTGCACAAACTCGTCTCCCTCCCAAATCGCTGTCATGCCTGAAGGAATTCCTGGGGGTGCCAGGGCCCTGACGGCAGGGAGGCAGAGGGACACAGGGTCCCACGTCCTGGGACACCTCAGGGGGCTACATCAGCCCCTGCTTCCTCACGCCCTGGCAGGGTTCAGGGTCCATCCATGCTTAGTCCACAACCTCAGACCCACGAACGAAGCTCAAGGGTCTGATACCTGCAGCACAGCCCTGGGAAGGGGCAGTCCAGTGGCTGGAGCATCCCATGGCACAACCATCACAGCAGACAACTGGTGCCACCAGCAAAACATCTCTACGCACTAGTTTAAGCCAGTATCAGCTTTGGGCAATTCTTTTCACTCATTCATTTTTATGTGGGTATTTCCATCCCCATGTCTCGCAAGGTGGATGCAGTCAGGGCTCCTGTGCTGGGACATGACCCCGCCCTCCAGAGAACTGGAGACGGTGAGTTTTGCTCATGCAAGATGGCCTCACCAAACAACAGCACCCAAAAGAGGGGTGCAGGGACCCCCAAATTTACGTGGCTGTTCCCTAATCTCCCAAAACTTCATGCCTTATGAGTCACACACATCCTGCAGAAGCATCCCTTGGAGAGGCAGCCAGGATTACTGGCTTCCAACACATTCTTTTCTCTTTCCTTCAGGCAAATAAAAGCCTGCTCCTCCCCTTCCCCTCCAGATTTCCACCCCAGAGCTGTTTTTCCCAGCACAAATCCAGACAAACCTCAGCCCCAGTCAGCATCCAGACACTCCCGTCCCTGCAAACAGCTGAGAGAAAAGGGACAATTAATATGGAGAGTTAAAAGGAAACGAGCAGGGGATGGAGCTACCATTTGGTCGGGTGTTTGCTTCTGCAAAAACTAATTGCTGCCAGCAGAAATCAACACCAATCAAGCAAATTAAGTTGATTTGTAGCGCCTTGACCTGGGCAGCTGCAGGAAAGCCAGGGCTTCTCTGCAGCATCTCCTGATGCCAGACACCTCCACCTGGCTGGACCATCCATCTCCAGCACCTGCCCCGTCTCCCTGCCACCGTCCCCCTCTGATGGTCAAACCACCCAAGACAAGGAGCACCCAGCCTTGGGTTTGACCCTGAGCCACCAAAACTCAAAGCATGACAGGGATTTTGCAGCAGCATTCTCCCTGAATGGGAAAACCACCGTGCCTGGCTGGGGAGCAGCACCTCACCCGGTGTGGGGATGGGAGCGAGGATGCGTCTCTGGAGGCAGAGTGTGTCCACGATGCCCTGAGGACCCCCTTGCCCACAGCTCCTGCCCAACACACCCCTTTCACCCCCATCCCTGGCCAACTCCTTGCTGCAGTATGCCCACAAATATTCCATTGCTATTTAATTCCTGATGCCAGCCAGTTCCACTGATTTGTTTTTGCTCCAGCCTAAAAATAGTCTCGCAGCCAAGCACAAGCAGAGGGAGGCACGAAAACCCGGCCAAGGCTGTCCCGTGCCGGGAGCATTAACTCCCACGGACGGGTCTGCCCCGCCACCCCGTGTGGGCTTGAGGACAGTGCCCGGCTCCATCCCGGTCCTGCTGCCCCATCTGCCCCCGGTGCTGCTGCACGTGCCTGGGGGGCTGGTGCCCACGGGAAAATCCGAGATCCTCGAGCCCCCAGAGCTGGGAAGGTGACGTTCAACCACGCGACTCGGGTAAGGTGCTGAGCGTCTGCCGCGCACGCCGGAGGGAGAAGAAAGCCCCTCGGGTCTCATCCAGGCTGCCCCTGGAAACACTGGGCATCGCAGTCCAGGCTGGATGCTGGTCCAAGGACCACGCCGTCCCCAGCTTCTGCCGCCGTCTGAGCTCTCCTCGCCACCGCATCCCTGGGGACACACAGCCCGACAGCTCGTAACCAGGATCCAGCCGAGGCCAAATGGAGCTGCGGAGTTTTCCCGGTGCCTTTTTAGCAGGCGAGAAGCGAAACATCAAATATTTATATCTTCAAATTGCTGCTCAAATCCCCCAGGGAGACGACTCCGAGCTGCAACATCCAGTGAGACGCAGTGAGACGGCCCCGCCGGTGCCTCCTCCAGCACATCCCAGGCTCGTCCTGCCCCAGCAGGTGACCCGGAGTGACAGTCCCCATGTCCCAAACCCACGGCTAAGGCCAGCGATGCCCACCCAGCAGGCATGGTGCCAGGGCTCAGCCCCCGGCAGCTCACCCGCCTTCAACCAAGCCAGGCTGGAAAAGCAGGATGAAATGGGGCTGGGGGAAGGCTGGTCCAGGGTTCCTCCATCCTTCTGCCCACTGCTGGGAAAACCAAAGGAATCAAAGCAAGACGGGGGACAGATTTTAAAGGCAAAAAGCCTCTTTTCCTCATCTCCTGCCCCTTTCCTGGCTGCGAGCTCTCTGCGTCAGCATCCTTTCAGCACGGGATGCACGGGGCCCTTTGCTCCTCGCTCCCGGTGCATCCCAGGCAGAGGAACCCCCCCCGGGGGTCGCATCCTGACCACGCTTCGGTCCTGATTTGAAAATCGTGGAGAAGCCCCTGCAAAGCGCAGGGCCCTGAGGCTCCCGGCCGCGGGGATGAAACCTTCAGCCCACTGCATGAATATTTCAGTTTGACAGCGCTGCCGCCTTGCGAGGAGGATAAAAATATCCCCAGGGCTGCGGGGATGCTGCCGGCACCATCCGAAGGGCGCGGCATTGCTCGGCAAAGCCAAAAATACTGGGGGGGCGGGGTGTCCTGCTGATGGCAAGCCCCCGGCACCCCGGCACCCCAAGGTGCAGATGTGGAACCCAGCTATTTAAAGCATGTTGTTGCCTCCTGCAAATCCCATCGGAAAAATTTCAGGCGGTGTTTTTATTCCCTCTGTTCTTGTTCCATACACACAGAATAAAATGTTCTTATTTCTTGCAGAATATTCTTGCTGCACAGAGGATAAAACCTTGGTGTTTAAAAGCTTTATATCTACGTGCAACATCCTGGTGCTTGGAAAAGGATCTGCCCCGAGAGCCACCAAAGTGACGTCCAGCCCCAAATGCCACTGCTGTGCCCTGGGATGGGGGATTCATCTTCGGATGCTCAGAAAGGACCAGGAGGCAAAAACCAACCCCCCCAAGCCGACACAGTCCTCCCCCATGTTCCCACACTGCCTGCCGTGCCGTTCAGGAACCCAGCCGTGCCATTCTGCACATGGCTGCAAGTGCCTGTTTTATTCCTGATGGAAAAAAAAAAAAAAACAAAAACCAAAAAACCCACCATATTGAGCCAATTCTGGAAAATTCACGGGGCTGTTTCGGCTGCCAGAGCGAGCGCTGCAGCATGCTTGTGCCCATCGTCCCGCGACCTTGAGGCGAGGGCACGAGCTCCCGCCGGCTCAGCCGCCGATGGAATGGATAAATAAATAAAAACAAAAAATAAAAGCGCTTTGCAGAAAGCATCTTCGAAATGTTTTACAGCTGCCTATTGATTTCTCTTCCCTTTTTCCACCCCGCGGAGGTAAATATCATGGCCCCTTACAGACTGGGCACAATAATTCTCCCAAAGGTCAGGTACCAAGCGTGGGTTTGGGCTGTGACGAGCATCCCCAGTTCTTTCTACCTAGTGAAATGACCTAAATAAAGTAAATAAAATAAATAACTAAAAGAAAAGCAAATAAATAACATGCTCAGGGCACAGCAGAGCACGGTCTGCTCCGGTTGGCCCCATCACACTCACGGACAGGGCACCCCGGTGCCTGCAGGTGCTGCCGCTCCCTGTTCGCCCCCAGCATCACACCTGGGGCGGCAAAGGGAGGTGACAGCCCCCAGGAAAGGGAGCTGAAGACCAGATTTGGAAAGGTAAGGAAATGCACTCAGCATCCTCACCTAACCCTGAGCCCGATCCTGATCCTGACCCTGATCCTGACCCTGACCTTGACACTAACCTTAACCCTGACGCTGATCCTGACTCTAACCTTGACCGTGATCCTAACATTAACCCTGACCCCTTGTGGAGGTGAGCCCTGTCCCTCGCAGATGGCCACACACTCCCCACACACACATGCCAGCTGTGGCCACCCCACAGGGACAAAGGGCTGCTCCTGCCTGTCCCCTGCCAGGGTCCTTCTGGCAGCTGCCAGCAGACCCACAGATGGGTTTTTCGCCTTCAGCTGCCTTTTTCCATTCCTTTTTTTTTAAGGCAGGAAAAGCCACCAGTGGCTGGGATGCCCCCCCCCGTGCCTCCCCCTGCACACCCCGCAGGGTGGCTGGGGAGATGTCACCGCTGTCCCCCCCAGGTCCTGTGGGACACAGCTGCCCCCACAGCATCAGTATCTTCTGGGCCAGGTGCTGCTGGGAGGCGTGACACCAGCTGGATGCCACCACTGCCACTGCCACATGCAAACTGTCCCCAATGCCCCTGTCTCCCCCCGAGGGACACGTGCAGTGCAGACCCCAGCCCTGGGACACCATCTGACCCCGCAGTCCCCAGCCTGGGACTCGGGGGCGCTGGCACTGCAGGGTGATGGTGGCCCACGGGGGTTTGGTGACAGACACCAACCCTGGAGGGTTACAGCACATGTACCCCAACGAGCCTCTCCTGGGGGAGACAAAACACCAGGTTTCTATTATTATTCCTTATTTCCATTTATTATTCCTTATTTCTATTAATTATTCCTTATTTCGATTTATTATTCATAATTTGCATTTATTATTCCTCATTTGCATTTATTATTCCCCATTTCCTTTTATTATTCCCTATTCCCATCTATCATTCTCTATTTTCATCCATGATTCCTTATTTCCAGCTGGCTGGAGAGGGCTGCTCAGGGCTCCGCAGTGGGGAAGAGGGATAAAACATCAGCCCGCGCTCAAGAGGGGGACCCACGGAGCCAGGCCGAGGAAGAGGATGGTCCCCGAGCCCTGCAGAGGCTCCAGCCACCCCGTGCCAGCGCTGAGCAAAGAGGGGGCCACATACCCCCCCGCCATTAAACCCAGCCCGAAGAGCCTGGCAGCGCAGGCAGCTCTGCAGGCAGCAGACGTGCCGGGATACCGACGGAGCCTCCCAGCTGCCCGTCACGAGCCGATGGCATCGCAGCGAGCCCCTAAGAGGATTAGGGGTTTAGCGGCTCCGAGCCCCATGGCCGCTGGCCCCGCTCCCCCGGCTGCGAGTCGGGTGCCGCAGGGAGCCCAGCGTGGCCCCGCGCTCCCGGGGGATGCGGGAAGGAGGATGCTCGCCTTGTCAGCGGCACCATTTTGAAGCCGGGCGTGCGTGCGGTGCCCAGCTCACGTCTCCCACATGGTGGTGGTGGGACCTTGGGACACCCCTCCCTGCAGGCCCGCAGCCGCGGGTGGGAGACGTGTCAAACCTCCTTGGTGTGTCCAGAGAGCAAACCTGGCCCTGGTGCAGAATCAAGGAGAAAATCACATGCTCTGTCCCCAAAACAGGCTCCTCCTGCTGCTCCTCCAAGGGAGGGGAGCGCTGCTCTCCCAGTGCTCCCCCATCACGTTCCTTGGACCATGTTCCCTGCACCATGCTCCCGCGCCGCGTTCCCACACCATGTTCCTGCACTGCGTTCCTGCACCACGTTCCCGCACGGTGTTCCCGCACCGCGTTCCCGCACCATGTTCCCGCACCGCATTCCCGCACCGCGTTCCCGCACCTGCACCGCGTTCCCGCACCACGTTCCCACACCACGCTCCTGCATTACATTCTTGCAGCGTGCTCCCGCACCGCGTTCCCACACCGCACCCCTGTACCAGATTCCCGCACCATGGTCCCGCGCCACTTTCCTGCAGCACGCTCCGAAACCGCATTCCCGCACCGCATCCTCACACTGCATCCCTGCCACTGCGCTCCCGCACACCATTCCCACACCATGCTCCTGCACCGTGCTCGCTCCCACACCATGGTCCTGCACTGCGGTCCCACACCACGTTCCCACACTGAGCTCCCACACCGGCTTCCCGCAGCACGCTCCCAAAGCGCATTTTCGCACCGTGTTCCTGTACCACACTCCTGCTCCCGCGCTCCCACACCGCGCTCCCGCACCGCCGCCACAGCCCCGGGACGGTGCCCTGCTGCCACCCCAGCCCTGGGCCCTTATGCCAGGGCCCTGCGGCAGCACCGCGGCCGAGGCAGGAGCCGCCACCACCGACCACCTCCAGCCCGGCTGAGGACTCAGAGCGGATGGGGCGTCCTCCATCGCCATGGGGGACGTGGTGAGGGGGACATGGGGGATGGCAGTGGAAGTCCGAGCCCTTAGCTCCGGGAGGGGATGCTGAGCCCGACACCCTGGCTGTGCCGGTGCCCCAGCACCACGCTGGGAAGGAAAAAATAAATAAATCCCCCCCTCAGCTGCGAAATCTCCGGAATTACACAACAGTCACCACCAAAGCCTGGGCCTGGCCGTGCACCGGCGCACACGGGCATCCCTGCGGGCACAGCCCCTCCACCCACGCCCCGGTGCACCCCCCTGCTTCCCATCCAGCTGGGGCCACCCATGGGTGCTGGGGGGAGCAGGCCAGTGGGGCACCCCACAGCATCAGGGCTGGGATGCCCAGACAGTGGATGTCTGCATGGCCCAGCCCTGGGAATGGGCAGGGGTAGTGGGGCAGGCAGGGTGAGGGCAGGGGCAGGCAGGGAAGTAGTGGATAAAGGGTGCAGGGTGAAAGGGGGGCAGTGGGGTGGGTAGGGTGCATGGAGGGGGACATGCAGGGGTTAACAGGCAGGGTGCAGGCTGGGGCTGCAGGCAGGGGAGAAGGCAGGGGATGGGCAGGAAGGAGAAGTGTGGGCACTGGGGCAGGCAGGGAGCAGGCTGTGGGGCACGGTGTGGGCAGAGAGGTGGTCAGGGGGCAGGCACAAAGCAGGCAGGATGCGGGCAGCAGGGCAAGGGGCACACAGGGAGCAGGAAGGTTGAGGGCTGGGAGCACGAAGGTTGAGGGCTGGGAGCACAGGCAGTGGGGCAGGCAGGCTGCAAGCTGGGGAGCAGGGGCAGTAGGGCGGGCAGAGTGTGGGCAGGAACAAGGGCAGGCAGGAAGAAAGCAGGGAGCAGGCAGGGTACAGGAAGGGAGTAGGAGCAGTGGGGCAGGCAGGGGATGGGCAGGGGCAGTGGGGCAGGCAGGTGCAGATAAGGTACAGGATCAGGGGCTGTGAGGAAGGTGGGGGAGCAGGGAGCAGTCAGGGGCAGTGGGGTGGCAGGGCACAGGCAGGGAGCAGGCAAGGTGTGGGATTAGGGGCACTGGAGCAGGCAGGGAGCAGGCATTGCCGAGTGGCAGTGGGGCAGGCAGGGAGCAGGGGCAGTGGGGCAGGCAGGGAGCAGGCAGGATGCAGGGGCAATGGGGCAGGCAGGGAGCAGGCAGGATGCAGGGGCTGTGGGGTGGGCAGGGAGCAGGCAGGATGCAGGGGCAGTGGGGCAGGCAGGCCACAGGTAGGGCGTGGGACTGGGGCTCTGGGGCGGGCAAGGAGCTGGCAGCTTGCGGGAGCAGCGGGGCGGGCAGGGTGCGAGATCGGGGCCGGGGGGCGGGCAGGGCGCGGGCAGGGCCCATCCCCATCCCCATCCCCATCCCCATGTCCATCCCCATCCCCATCCCTATCCCCATCCCCATCCCCATCCCCATCCCCATCCCCATCCCCATGCCCATCCCCATGCCCATCCCCATCCCTACCTGCCCACGGTCTGGTTGGCGAGCTGGCGCATGCGGTTGAACTGCTTCTTCATGGTGGCGGCGGCGCGGGCGCCCCCGGGGCGGGCAGGGCAGGGCGGGCAGTGGGGGGCCGCGGGCCGCCCCTCCGCATCCCCGCCCGGCGGGCAGCCAGGCCGAGCCGAGCCGAGCCGGGCCGAGCCGGGCCCCGCCGCCCCTGCGCGGCTCCGCGCCTCCGCCTGCGCGGGCCCCGCCGCGCTCCGCGCCCCCCGCTCCGCTCCGCTCCGCTCCGCACCGCCCCGCACCGCCCCCGGCCCCGGCGGCGCTGGGAAATGTAGTCCGGGGCCGCCCGCCCCGCCGGGCTCTGCCGGGCGTGGGGGGGGGGGGGGGGGAGCCTTGGAGCCGGCCTGGCCCCGGGCAACCCCCCCTCCCCCCCGGCAGCCCTTGGCATGGTCCCAGCATCCCCTGGCATCCCCCCGGCATCCCTCTAGCATCCCCCAGCATCCCACCAGCATCCCTCAGCATCCCTCTGGCACGGCCCCAGCATCCCCCCCTGCCATCCCTCTGGCATGCCCCAGCGTCACCTGGCATCCCTTGGCATCCCTCAGCATCCCTTGACATGGCCTCAGCATCCCTCCAGCATCCCCCGGCATCCTTCGGCATCGCTCTGACACCACTTCAGCATCCCATGGCCTCAGCATCCCTCCAGCAGCCCCCCGCATCCCTTGGCATCGCTCTGACACCACCTCAGCATCCCATGGCCTCAGCATCCCTCCAGCATCCCCTGGCACTCCTCCAATATCACCCCAGCATCCCTTGGCACAGCCCCAGCATCCCCCTAGCACCCCCTGGCATTCCTTGGCATCCCCCCGCCATCCCCCATCATCCACCCCAGCGTCCCCCATCTCCGCTCTCCAGCACCCCGGGGATTTGGGGTGCTCAGGGCTGTGGCAGGTTTAAACAGCATCTCTCTGCTGTGCATCCCTGGGCAGCGCCAGAGCAGGAGCCTGCCTGCAGTCTCCGGGCAGGGCAGCAGGAGCTGATTCCAACTGGGACAGGGCTAGGGTGGCCAGGGGACCTCGCTGCCCGACTGCTCTGTGCCACCCAAGCTCTGCAGACCCTGAGGGACAAGGTGAGGTGATGCTCACACCTGTACCATCACCCCGGCTGCCTGCCCAGGGCCTGCACGGTGCTGAGCCCCAAAAGGGCTGCTCTGCCCACACTGGCATCACTCCTGGTTTGAAGACACTTGATTGATTTAACTGCTCTGTAGTTTTTTGGCGTGGAATAAAAAAAATCGAAGGCACTGATCCCTGTGATGATGTGAAGCACGCCAAGGAAAAGCCCTGGTGCTGCTCTCTGAAGGCACCTGCAGATTTCCCATCCCCCTCTCCCCATCCTGCCTCTGGATTCAACCCTTGGAGATGTGCTCGAAGGGCAGAGCTGCCCACAGACATGGCCCTGCACCAGCAGCCCTCTGCGAGGGGCTGCTCTCTCCCGTGGCAGTGGCCGGGCTCGGGCAGCTCAAAGCAGGGCTGTGAGCTCTGCTTTGAAACCCTCTTACCCCCAGGCCTTTTCCCAATGTCCATGTTTCGCTCTGCTAAAACAGGGTCAGGAAACCTGTGCTCGCTTTTGGACCCTACAAAGCATCTGCTCCATCCCAGCCTTGTGGCCCTCAGCCTCAATCTTCCCATCTGCAAAATGGAGCCAGAAAGGTGCTCCCGGGCTTTTAACAGCCTCTTTTAGAACCAACAGGATTTTCCAGTAGTCAGCAGTTCCCATGTGCTCCTAGGTGTACTGTCAATCATCCCCCAAAATAAGATGATGGGTTGCTGCAGCTGCTATTTTGGTCCGTCCAAACAAATCCCCGAAATAGCGTTTTCCCTGCCGGCTCCGGGCGATGCTCAGTGCAGGCAGGGCACGCTGCCCGCCGGGTGCACGGAGGGGTGCCGATGCATGCCGGGCACGTGGGCGTTCGTGGAGCACAATTCCTAAAAAAAGAAAACAACCAAGGCCCAGTCATGCTCCATCCAGCTCTCTGAAAACACAGAAAAAAAAAAAAAAAAATCAATGCTCATCTAATGGAAAAAGCCCAGAAATTTTGCATTAATGGAGAGCAAAGGGTGGACCATGTTGGGGAGGGCTTGTTTGCACCCCAAGTTGTGCTGTGCCAAGGCTGTGCAGCAGCCCCTCTCCTCCCCCTTGCTCGGTGCCGTTTGAGGACATTCCCAGGCTTTTTTTGGTTTTTACATTATAAAATAATGGTCCTCCCTCCCTGTTACCATTTTCTTGCAAAACTCGGGCCCGCAGGCAGCACCACACCACGCCTCCCTGGGCTCGGCATTTGGGCAGCTGCCTGCGCCGCCTCTTTCTCAAGCTCCTCAACCCAGGCAGCTCCCAGGGCTGTTTCACTGGGGGTCTGGCACAGAGGGCTTACAAAATCAGGCCATTCCTGGGCGAACCCATAATAACCCCCCTGGGGCTGTTCGGAGAAGAGCGAGGATGCTCTCAGTTAATATGAAGCACCAAGGAGCGATGATGGGCATCTTAAATGACTGAAACCCCCCTCGAGACTGCCAGGAGGTGACAGAGCAAGAGTAATATCACTGGGAACAGCATCACTTACAGTAGCCCCAAGCTTAGCTCAAACCCAGCTCAATTTTGTGCCGTTGCTTTCCCCGGCTCTACAACAGCTCCTTCCCCTGCACTGCCCCCGCTGCAGGGTTCCATCATGCTGCTCCAGGAGGCGAAGCCCCAGCCCAGTGTCTCCCCATCCAGGGGAGTTTGCAGCACCCCGGCGATGAGGTTTGGATCTGTCAACGCTTGTGCCTGGGCAAGCCATGCAGGGACACCCCTGGTGCAGGAGGGCAAGGATTGATGAGGGAAACCCCCTGTTTCAGGGTTCACGAGTGACTTGTGGGGGGTCTGGGCTGCTGGTGGGGGGTCTTTGTGCTGGGGAGCCCTGGGACCAGCAGCGAGGAGAGTGTGCCAGAGCTCCCGCATGTACCTGCCACTGAATTTAGTCATTGCCATGGGTTGGCTGAGTCTGGGTACCGCGAGCTCGCTGCGATGGAGGGGAAGACGGCCAAGCTCCCCAGCTGGGCTGGGACACACCAGGAGCAATCCCAGCAGCAGCTCCAGCCCCACTCAGCCGCTCTTGAGCACCTCTGTCCATCGGGATGGGGATGAGGGACCAGGGCTCCCGCTGCAGCAACCCAGTGCCTCTGACGGTGCCCCAGTGTTGGGTCTTCCCCCGGCACTGTGCCCATGGGACCAGGGTGGGAGGCTGCACCCAGGAGTGCCTTTCCACCCTGTGCTGCTATGATGCTTTTGGTGCATCACAGGGCACAACCTGCCTTAGGATCCAGGAATGTTTTGTAGCCACGGAGCTCCTGGCACCTCCCCTGGCATCAGCTGATGCAGGCTCAGCACTTCCTCTCTCTATTTTTCCACTCATAATTGCACCGTTACTACAGGACAGCAAAAGAGGACATTTTATGGGGTGTCTGGGGGTGGATACAGGGAATTTTGCCTCCTTGAAGAGGTACAGAGAGCTGCACAGTTCAGAGCTGCGGTTCCCACCATGTGATGTTTTCAGACATTGCTGGAGAGATGGTTTACAACCTTTCACTGGAGCAAGAAGGGTAAAACTCACAGACACAACCCTGGGAAAAACCCTGTAGGAACAGTAACAGTGCCCACCTTCTCCTGGCCCAAAGGCAGCTTCAAAACACCATGTCAGGGGTTTTGAATTCTTCAAGAATTGGATTCTTCTTGTCTTCACCAACACGGTGGTGCCAATAAGGCCAATCTGACAAGCCCAGCTTGCTTCTGGATTTAACCATCTTGCCTCATACACATGGTGACAGAGCTGTCCCTCCCATCCATCCCCCCACCATCTTGGCACCGTTGAACCTCCAAGATCAGATAGCGTTGCCCCAGATGGGTCAAAGCAAATTAGCATCAAAGCAACCCATTTTAGTGGAAAACCATCTGATAGTTAACAGCCCTGACGTGAACTGGGTGCTGGCCCAGTTGCCCCTACCCATAGGTGCAGTGCAGGCTCCTCCTGACCCACATCCACCCCTCCATGACCTGACCTGCTCCCAAAACACATCACAAGCAAACGTCACATCCCACTGTGCCTCTTCTCAGGCTTTGGTGAGCTCCATGCTTGGCCTATGTGGTGTGAACATACCAGCAGCAACAGCCCCTAGTGCGTTGATGACAGTCCTGCGAGCACCAAGGATGCTCTCTGCCAGCAGCGATGAAGCTAATGTCCTTTCCACAGGCTGATAAGTTCCTCTGCAAAAGGGCTTTAATCATATTTCCCTGTTTTCTGTTCCAGAGAGCAGAGATAACGAAGGGTGTGATGCAAGTGGTGCCTGTGCAGTCCCTGCAGCAGGAAAACAGGAGGAAAGGGAGGCGGGGAGCAGGGGAGGTGGCTCCGAGCTTGCAGCAAGGTCCCGTCCCTTGTCATTTGGTTAGCGGGCACCTGCCTGCCGCGGGGGAGCCTGGCCGAACTCGGCTGGCACCCACTGTCCTGCGACTGCCACCAAACCCCTGCTCTGTCCTGGCTGAGCTGCTGCTGGAGCACAAGCCTTCATCCTCCGTAGGACACCATCCCCCAAAAACCAGGAGGCACCGGGCTCTCCGCTCCGTGGTTTATTCCTGTGCAGGCGCAAACAATCATGTGGGCACTAAGAAGCCACAAAGGAGCAAATTCCCAAGCAGCAGGGAATGCCGTGCCCGGGCAACTGTGCTGCATCCCCCTCCTCCCCGTGCCCGCTCGGATTTGGCCACTGCCGCTTGGCACGCTGCCGTGCCCCCAGAGCCACTCGCCCCGGGAAGGGCAGCTCTGCTCCACCTGCCATCTGCTGACCTGGCTTCAGCGGCGCCCGTCCCACCGCGTCGCATATGGCACCGGAGCTGCCCCTTTTTGGACGGGTAATGAGCGAAGATGCTGCTCGCGGCTGTGCTGGCAGCTCTGGCGGAGGGTCTGGCTCCTGGCTTCCTCCTGCTTCCACTCTGCAGGGATCCCTCCCTGCCTTGCCTGTGGCCAGCGGTGACACAGATGCCAGGGGTTAAATCCCCTGGGAGAGGGAACCTGGCTGACGTACAGATGTGGCCAGAGCCCCTTGTCCCCAATGCAAAGCCGTGTGGGTCGGTTGTGTGGGGGCTCAGGGCACAGCGAGCCCCTCTCTGCCCTCCCCAGCCAGAGGGAAGGGGCAGGGAGCCCCGAGCCCAAAACCCAGGACCTGTTACCTACTATGGAAACACAGAGGAAGGTTTTTGAGCTTCCAGCTGGAAACACCCCCCCTGGCAGGGGTGCCCCCTCTCCCAGGGAGCATGCTGTCCCATCTGCAGGGACACAGTGCCAGTGCCAGGTCACCAGCCTGGTGCATCTCTCCCCGACGTGATCGGGAGGGTGTGAGCATCGCACTCAGCCACAACGAGAGCAAGTGCTATTTTTTCCCTTTCTTGGAATTAACATATTCTAATGAGGTTTATAGACATGGTAAATACACACACGCACAGACCAAAGGAACAACGTGCCCTGGGTAAGGACGTGGCATGTTTGCAAGGTGGCAGAGGAGAAGGGGAGGATGTTTTTTCTCCTCTCCGTAATTATTGCAGGAATGGTGAACAGCAGGATGGGGAGGCTGCAGGGCAGTGCAGCTGTTCTAAGAAGTCTCGTGTATTTTACATCCTTTAAATGATTTTCTTGACAACTCACTAATGTCCCCGCCGGGATGCCCGTCTCACTAACAGGGAAAATGGGAGCGTGGTAAGGCTCAGCTAATTTCTCATGTGCACAGCGCAAGATTTGCTCTGTCCAAACGTCTCTGGATGGTACTTGGGCTCCTGGTATGTTCTCAGTGGCAATCCAGAAGGAATTTCCACCCTGGAAAGCTGTATCATCTTGTTTATCAACAGAGCCATGTTTACTGAGAGCTGGGAGCAGGACCAGTGCAACTGGTCTCATTAGGAGCAAGGGTGCAGGGAGAGCAGCAGGCTCCTATTCTGCAGTGACTCAGAGCACAGAATTGCACTTTTTGTCCATAATCCAGACCCAGTACAAGCAGCACAAACTGATCCTCCTCCTCCAAGGAATTACAGGGAGAGATTAATGCCGTGTAATTAAGCAAGCAGAGGCTGTACGGGAAGCTCCTGGTGCGGCTGTAAATCCACCACGGCCGCCCCTCACTCCTCATGCCCGGTCGTGGCCAACACACATCGGACAGGCAGCACAAGGAAGTGGGGAGAAGATTAAAAATTAAAATATTATAGGAAAGATTAATCACATTTTTCGGTTCAATGACAAAGAGCGGTGCTTGAGATCGTATCCCATGGTGGTGATGAATTTCCACCTGTTGGTGACTCATCCGGCTTATTTGATTTACAGTGCGGCGGCAGGGGTGTACGTGCACCTGCAGACCAGGACCATGCTCTGTCGGTGCGTGTCTCTGGCCAATTATTAATAGATATTCGGGCTGTCTTCACCCCCAGCTCTCCCGGGCTGTGTGACCTTCAAGGCATGCCTGCCTTTGATGTACATCACTTTGGAGTGGGATTGATCCTGCAGGCACTTCAAACACAGTCTGCCTTCGTTTGCCTTCTGTGCAAACTCAGATCAATGGGCAAAATGTCTCTCTCTCTTTTTTTTTGACCACTGAAGGAATCAAAATGAAGGCTGGCAGTCCCTGATTAACTGTCGCCCTTTCCACGGCTGTTCCCAACGCCGTGATCGTGCTCTCCTCTCCTTTGCCACAGATCACCTGTTGTTGCCACTGTATTAAGACTGAACCCATGGTAGACTAGACGCAAGTTGCTGATGACAATTATTGACTGCAAATGGGAATTGCTTCATCTTCCTGCTTGAATCATGTCTTCCTACTTGGCAAGATGGGAAGCATGACTACCTGCCCGCCTCTTGTATCTGCAGCAGGACCTGGTGTCCTGCAGGGCTCCCAGAGACCTTTGAGATGTTTCACGGACCAGAAGAAACATGCTGGCACTGGAGAAAGCCTCCTTCTCCTCATGGGATGAACAAGCCACGGAAAACCAGACCAAGTCACCTGTTTGGTTTAACTGCGACACGTAGGTGGACAAAGGAAGGTCCCATTGCTCCTCCAGGGCTGAACCCTCAAAGGGTGCGGGGTTGGGCCCACGGGCATCTTAAAGCCCGAAGCCCTGCTCAGTGCACGTGCTGCCAGGCCTATCACCAGTTCAGACCACAACACACTGATGCTATCCACCTCCAACGAGCACCCACCACGGCGGGTGGCTCAGCCGAGGACCTCAGCTGAGATACATGTGTGAGGACTAACAGCACGAGGACAGTGAATGGGTGAAGGGGACCTGCTGCACTGCTTTGCCTGCCTCGCACCAGAGAAAGCCCTGGGACCAAATAAACCACATTTTTATTACTGAGACAAATCAAACCGTGCCTCTCCCATGTGCTGGGGCAAGTCTGGGTTGGTCAGTGGTGTAAAACTGGATTTTCTGGAGGGATCCCATAGCAAACCCCAGAAACGAGCCCTCGGAATGTGAAACTGGCTTGGAGCT
Organism: Leptosomus discolor; assembly: GCF_034619465.1. Taxonomy (NCBI): domain Eukaryota; kingdom Metazoa; phylum Chordata; class Aves; order Leptosomiformes; family Leptosomidae; genus Leptosomus; species Leptosomus discolor. The sequence goes on from NC_141405.1 coordinate 11,104,508, forward strand.
GTGGAGCTATATCCCAGGAACAGATGACAGCGATGACAAATGACACTTGCCCTATAATCCGTGGCAAGTGCACTCACCCCACCTGGACCTGAAAATGATTGGGGCTCATTAAAACTCAATAACGATCAGGTCTTTCAGGAGACCAGACAAAGACTGGAGACGAGGCCTTGCTGGGCTGTTGGAAACTTTGTGACCTTGTCTTCTCCTGCTGGTGTCAACTTAATTAAACTTGACCACAGGCTGGACTTGACTTGGGTATAAATTGGGCCCCACCAGGAGGATGATTTGAGCTGGTCCTTGGAGCAGCAGGTCTGAAGTCGAGGACTCTCCCCTTGGGTCCGGATGCCGCCTGAGGAAACTCCCTGGGGTTGAGTGTCCTCACCCCCCATCTTGGGTGATTTCTGCTGGATATATCCTTGAGTGAGCCCTCACCCCTTTGGGTGAGTGTAGCTCCTGGGTACCATACCCTTGAGTGCGAGATTTTCCCCTTTCATGGGTGAACCAGGGCACATTTTGGATCATTTTCCTAAAAGACCTGTTTGAATAATTTAGAAATTCTTAAGACAACTGTCTAGTAATATATTCCCAACTGACATCTGAACCTTATTTTTGTCTATCAGAGTGCTATCTAACCTTAGTTGGAATAAATCCCCATTTTTGAAGTAGTTGCTCTGTCTGTGAGTGCCTCGGTCTGGCACCCCAGCTTGCGGTTTGCTGAGGTCTGTAGGGGTGTTCGAGTGACTGTTCTGCTTGTCATGTGGGTGCCTCTGTGACAAATTATGGCCAGGCTCCGATGCAGTAAGTACTGCTGCATTATTAAGAGCAACCAAAAATACTCCCAGCTTAGTCATTAGCTGGCCCAGGCTACGCAGCGAGCGGCTGCGGGGCTGTCTCACCCCTGTGCTTGCAGAGGGGAAAGGGGGAGAGATGAAAATATTTTGTAGTTATTTTTACACGTCCTTCTGTGCAGTTGAGGCCCCGGGGTGAGTAGAACACCTCCAAAGGCTTTGGGCTGCTGACGGGGGAAAATTGCATTAGGATAATATTAATTGCCTTAGTGCAAGCATAACAGCTTACTCTAAGCCAGCAGAGCTGAAGCAAAGCACGAGATCAGGGGAACCTGCAGGCGTGGCTTTACTTCATACCCAGGGTGGGATCTGGGCATCAGCCTTGAAAAATGGCTTCAATGCGAAGGGTGTGAAGAGGAGGCCGTGGAGGTAGGGTGGGCTTCGCAAAGCCCAGGCTGAAGCCTCATATGGTGTAAGAGCTGCCCATCGGTGCTGCCACGCAGGCTGTGTTTGAAAGCCTGCGGACCAGAAGTCTCCAGAAATGTTTGACATCTGCATTTGGCTGCCGAAACGCTGTGATCCAAGGGCCTTTCAGGGAGGGGATGCCGGATCTGGCACCGTCCCCGCCGTGTCCTCCCCCTCCTCTCACCCCTTCTGCCCGTCACAGAGGCGTGGATGGAGAAGCCCTCCTTTGGGAAGCCCTTGGAGGAGCACCTGGCCGTCAGTGGGCAGGAGATCGCCTTCCCCGTGGAGGAGTGCGTTGCGATGCTGCTGGAGTGCGGCATGCAGGAGGAGGTGGGTCCCATGTCCGACCGCTCTCGGTTGAGCGTGATGGAAGGGGACATGGGTGCCTCCAAGGCGGGGACGAGGAACCGGGGGGCTTTGGGGACATCCCCGGCCCCAAAGCTTGCCCGACGCCCTCCTGTGTCCTCTGTGAAGGGTCTCTTCCGAGTGGCTCCCTCGGCCTCCAAGCTGAAGAAGCTCAAGGCCTCCCTGGACTGCTGCGTGGTGGACGTGCAGGAGTACTCGGCTGACCCGCATGCCATCGCAGGTAGAGGCTGCCTCGGGGCAGGGGGTTGGTGGTGGGCGGGGTGGCCCATCCAGCCCCCAAGCACCAACCATGGGCACCCAGAGTGTGATCCTCGCTGGGATGTAGTCTGGTTGAAGGCCAGTAACTAGCGGTGTAGCCCACGGGTCAATACTGGGTCTGATCTTGTTTAACATCTTCATTAATTAATGACCTGGAGGATGGGGCAGGGTGCACCCTCAGCGAGTTGGCAGATGTCACTGAACTGGGAGGTCATGCTGCCACCCAGAGGGACCTGGACAGGCTGGAGAAATGGGATGAGAGAGACCTGGGGCTTTTCAGGTAGCGGAAGTGCCCAGTCCTGCCCCTGGCATCAGGACACGCCTGGGCCACCCAGCTGAAAGCAGCTGGGCAGAGATGGCCTTGGGGGTCCTGGAGGAGACTGAGCTGACCATGGCCAGCAATGCACTCTCACAGCGAAGACCACCAGCCTCCTCAGCTACATCAGGCAGAGCATCACCAGTGGGTCAAGGAGCAGATCCCTCTGCTCAGAGCTGGTGACACATATCTGGATGCTGTATTCCACATTGGGATCCCCAGTACAAGAGAGATGTGGACATGCTGGAGCAAGTTCAGCAAACACTAAGGGCCTGGAGCATCTTGCTGATGAGAGGCTGAGAGAGCTGGGGTGGTTCAGCCTGAAGAGGAGATGTATCAAGGAGATCTTATCCATGAGGATAAATGCTTGGTGGAGAGGGGTAAAGGAGACCTGGCCAGACTCTTCTCCAAGGTGCCAAGTGACAAGAGGCAACAGGAACAAATTGAAATACAGGAAATTCTCCTTAAACGTAAGAAAATACTATTTTATTGTGAGGGCGGTTGAACATGGGAGGAGGTTGCTCAGGGAGGTTGTGGAGTCTCCATCCTTGGAGGTATGCAAAGCCCAACTAGACATGGCCTGGAGCAGCCTCCTCCTGCTGGTCCTGCTGGACCAGGAAGTTGGAGGAGATGACTTCCAGGGTGCCTCTAGCCTCGGTGACTTGGTGTTTCTGTAGCTGTGAGCCCTCAGTCAGACCCTATTCCCGGCCATGCTGTGCGGTGGCTCTGCTCCCCATCCTCCTCCCCATGACATAGGCTGTGTCCGGATCCTTGCCAATGTTTTTTGACTCCGACTGCAGAGAAGCGCTAGCTGAGAGACAGGAACAACCATTACGATTTCCTCCGGCAGATCTTCCTAGATCTAATAACCCAGACAGTTTATTGACTGCTTTATTTAACTGAAGTCATCTTCTCTCACTTCTGCACTGCTGTGTTTGCCTCGCAGCTTTTCCGAATACACGTCTACACCTAAAAATACCCTACGAGCACCGTTTCTTTTAACTCCTTCACTCTACCCCTCTGTTATATTCTGGGTCTGACCCAGCAACATGAGCATTTAATCGAGCAATGCTTTTCCCTGTCCCTGGCAGAGCTGCAGCGTGGCAGGCAGGAGCCAGGCTCCATCCTGGCACCAGGACCAGGCATGGCCAGGACCAGGCATCCCCCCTGTGCCCTGAGAGCATCCAGACACTGCGGGGCAAGCATGGGATGCTCTGCTCCCCAATTGCTTTTACATGCTATTTCTGCATGAGTTTAGTCCCAAAACATGACTTTCAATTAAAATCCAAAGGCCATGGCAATCTCTAAATGGATTTTTTATTTTTTTAGAAGTCAAAACATTGTCCCTTTTTTTGTTCATGTCACACAAGTTCTTCCATGTGGGTCGTTAGCTGACCTTCCCCTGCTATTTTAGTTTTTGGGGCAGAAAAGGCTCACCAACTGCTCCTGAAGGGATCCCAGAGCCTTGCAGCAGCCTGCTTCTCTACAGACACCTGCTCTCCAAAAGCCCTTGTAAGAAAATCAGCAGAAAGATGGACAAAGTACTGGTGGTTTTAGGTCCACATGAGGCAGTTTGGGCTCACTCTATGTCCCAGCCCTGCAAAGTGCTGAAGCAGCTGCACTAAAGCCTATCTGTGCTCCTCCCTTCTGTGATGTCTTCAGGCAAAGTGCTGTTCAGCTGCTAAAGGTTTAGTCAACACTTCTACCTTTCCCTTTTTTTTCTGCATGCTTGACAAGAGATACTACACGGACCCTCTACTTGGGGTCTTTTGGTTTAGTTTATTCTATAGACTATGAAGAGAAACTTAGAGCAAAGTTTCATCAAGCAGTTCAAGGAGACAAACGCAAAATTTCATCATCCCTGTGTTAAACTTCTTGTCTGGTGCCCTGAACTCACAAATTCCAGAGTGATTTGTTTGTTTTCTCATTTTCATTAATAAAATGTGATATAACAACACTTTTTTTTTGCATTCTTACCTTTCAAAAAACTGCTGTAGCAATGAGTGTTGCACCGAAATGCTGTTGGTGTCCAGGCAGGCAGCCATGGCTCTGCCTGAGCTTGCCTGCAGAAGAGGGAATTTTCCATCGGATTTAAACTTTGCAGCTCAGACTAATTCCCACGGCTGTTTCTTTTCCTGTTGTTCAAGTGATTCCTTTGTATTGTTCGGCTGCCATGGAAAAAACAGTGTCAGTCACCAAAAGGCTGTTCACATACACCTCCCCCCCCCCCCCCCCCGCCAAAATCCCTGTCACTACATCACCTCCCTGAGCAAAGCTCCCCACTTGCTCGCACCCAAGTCAAGAATTGAGAGCAATTCTTGGGAAGTGCAGGGACGAGACAGGACAGGACAGGACAGGGTAAACAAGTGAGTCACAGTAACCTCCTGGCCACAGCCCCAGTGGGTGTCAGCTACAGGGCTCCTGGCACCACTGTGGGGCTGCCCATCCAGCCGCCACGACCCTCTCCTCCCAAACCCCCTTTTGCTGAGTGCGTTTGCAGTGCTGGTGGAGACAGGAGCCCCCTCCAGCCCCCAACAGCATGGGGCAAGGGGGAAAAAAAAAAATCAAAATATTGAAACAGAGCAGTCCCAGAGCTGCGGGAGGTTCATTGCTAGTCACTTTTTGGTGATTTGAGAGAGATTTGGTGTGTACACGTAAGGAATCATACTGTGGCCATGGGGCAGCATCCCCCATAGCCCGGCTGGGATGAGCCCGGCTGGCAGCACTAAGCATCCCTGGCCTGACACCTGTGAACCACCCTGCTATGTGGCCAAAAATGGGTGCAGGTGCAAAGGTCCTGGCTGGTTCTATCAGCCCTGCCCAAACGCAGTCCTGGTTCCCAGCCATTCATCCCGCGGCTGGATGCGGGGAGATGCTCTGCTCTGGGCAAGCATTATAACTCAGGCTCCTCTCAGCAAATACCATTTAATGCTCTATGCTGAGGGTCTCCTTCCACTGTAGGGACAAGCATGAAATCTAACCTTCTCCCTCTTTTCCTCCAATTCTCTCCTCCAGGAGAGATTGCATCCTTTGCTGGGAACTGGCTTGCGACCAGCTCGCTCAGTCAAGGGCTGCAAGTGCTCTTGAGCAGAGGTGTGGTGGCTGAGCCAGTGCCAGATGTGCTCATGAGCAGCCAGATGTGCTGGTGCTCAGAGCGAGACTCTCAAAAACATCAGAGGAGACCTGAAGAGGCCAGAGGAGCCTGGGCAAGGATTAACACCATGCCTGCAACAACCGCAACACCTTGGGTTGATGTTCTTCCAAAACCCAAGCAGAACCCCAAAGTATTTCAGAAAAAAATGTGGGTTTCCTATTTTCTGATCCATTTTCCGTCAGAAAGGAGCATGGTAGAAAATTGTCACCCAACAGGTACCTGACCAGCCACATGTGCCCCGCTTCTGGGTTACCACCATTTCTGTTTACAAGAATGTCCCTTCCTGGGTCACTGCACCGGTAATCAAATGGACAATGACCTGGCAGTGACATGCGAGGTTTTGCCAGGACAGTGGAAGCTTCCACCGTTGCATGCCACTGAACGGGAGCATTGAGAAAAAGTGACCCAGGAACGCAGGGAGGGGAGAGCCGTTATCTCCCCTGGCTCATCTACGGGGTTTTGCAAAGCTTCCGGCACCCCATGTCAGTATTTCGAGATCCGTGTTACAACACGGCGGGGTCAGGTAGGTATTTGGCCAGGAGGAAACAGCATCTCCGTGTCACTGACCACTCAGAGAGTGGTGAGGGGACATGCAGGAGACAACCCTGGGGGTTGTGGGAAGGGCTGTGTCTATATAAAGCACAAGGAAGGGCAGAGGCAGCAGGTTTTGGTTCCTCTCTGCTCATTGCTCATTGTTGTGATTTTCTTCCTGGAGAGGGAATTTCTTGAACTTTTTTTCCTGCTCACCAGCACGGGTGAGGATGGATGCTGGATTGGCTGGGGTACTCATTACCCTCCTCCTCTCCATCCTGTGGTTCCTGGTCTCAAGAAGCAATAAGAAGAGAAGCCGACTGCCTCCTGGACCGGCCCCATGGCCCATTCTGGGCAACCTATGGCAAAAGGATGTCCTGCCCCTCTACAGGGCCTATGAGAAGGTAAGAAAGGAACTGGCAGTGCCAGACCTGGTCCCAGCCCTGGCAGGACAGAAAGTGTGAATGTCTCATATCAAAATAAAAGGGAAATCGTGCAGGTGACTGTTTTCCTACCTTTCTTTTCTCTTTTTCCCTCCTTTTTCTCTTGTTCCGCCAGAATTGCCTACATCCCTGCTACTGGGAGCATAATCAATACTGTTATTGAACTCTTTCTCCTCCTGTAAGGGAATCATGGCGGTGACACTAGCCACCCTCTGGGCTGCAGCACTGCCGCCATCCAGACCTGCTTCCCAGAGATGATACTTTGAACCCCCAAAGTGGCATTGGGATCAGAAACCTCCCAGGGAGAGGGCTGGGATGGGAGAGGGGCGAGGATGTCGGCTTCAAGGGAGGCGCTTCCCCTCCCTGCCCGCACATTCACCAGCCCGGCGGTCATGAGACCCAATTTAAAATTAAACAAAAGGCTGGGGTGCAGGACCCTCAGTCACCACAGCTTTCCTGTCCTCCCCCAGCTCAGCAGCACGTATGGCCCCATTTTCACCATCTGGCTGGGGCTGAAGCCAGTGGTGGTGCTCTGTGGGTACGAGGTGGTGAAGGATGCTCTGCTGGGCCACCCCGAGGAGTTTGGAGGGAGACCTGAAATACCGCTTCTGGTGCAGCTATCGAAAGACTACGGTAGGTGTCTGGATTTCTTCTAGACACTATTGATCTCTGGGTGAGCAGAAGTCCCTGACTGCAGCTGGACATGCTCCTGACTAGTGAAGGACTCAACACCCAAGACCTCAAACATCAATTTACCACTTTGCAAGTCCCTCCAACTACTAAGTCCTCTTGTCCAAGGACAGTATTAATTCCACTTAGCCAGTTCCCAATTTGTTCAGAGCTTCTGTAGAGATCCTCGGCCTTTCAAGGACACTGTGCACACACCAGGATCATTCCCTGGCTTACTGCCCTATTGCTCCTCAGCTGCGCTCAAAGCAGGGTCCCCTGATCCTGGGGAGGAGCGGCAGGGCAGGCAGGTGAGTGGTCTCCGCTGCCTCTCTCCAGGTTTTCTCTCCAAAAATGAGAAGAAGTGGCAGGAGCTGCGGAGGTTCACGCTCAGCACCCTGCGGGACTTTGGGATGGGGAAGAGCTCCATGTCGCAGCGGGTGCAGATGGAGGCCCAGCACCTGGTGGAACTGCTCACAAAATTCAAAGGTGACATGGGTCCCGTCCACCCTGGCCCCTGCGGCAGGCGGAGGACACACAACAGCCTCACTGGACACGTGTGCCCCCAGAGCTGTTTGCAATGGCTGGTGTGGATGATCCTTGTAGAGAAAGGGCTTAGACCTAGCCCCATCCTACCCAGAGAGAGCAGCAGGGATGTGCCACCGTCATGGCTTAAAGGCCAGGGTGGGAGATCCTGCTCCTGAACTGGTGCAGGGGGTGGCAACCACTGAGGGACATTTCATGCCAAAAGAACACAAATAGGAAACTAAACTGCATGGCATCGAGAATGAACAAATAAGATACTGCCCTGGCCACACAGGGCTTATCAGGGCGACATCCTCTGCAACAAAACTGAGCTGCTGCCAGTGCCACCACCTCTTCTGGGGCTTCCAGAATAGAAGAGAAGATGGAAATTCAGTTGTACGCTGGCTCCTCTGCCTCCAGTGAGCGGTGCTGGCAAGGAGTTGGTTGCCACAGGGAGATGCTCTGCAGCCCCCCAGATCCCCAGGGCACATCATCAGGAGCCTAAAGCACCTGGAGATGACTCTTCTTTCCTCAGTCCTGACCACTGGGGCGCGGTTTAGGAGCAGGGAGGTAGACGTAGGAACCCACAGCTCAGGAGGATTATTTGCTCTGGCTGTTAGACCCAGCAGATTCAGCCAGGGCTCAGAGTCCAAAGGACAGGGGCTCGAAGGGGGAGGAAGGGTGTTGAAGCAGATAAATAACTGTTGACTTTTTGGTGCCTTTCTTGCCTGTTCTGTGGCTGCAGGAAACATTTTTGAGCCAGTTACGATGTTGAGACATGCAGTTTCCAATGTGATCTGCTCTGTTGTCTTTGGGAGCCGTTACAGCTACAGCGACACGGCCTTTCTGGAGCTACTGAAAGTGATCGGGAATTACAACAGCTTTTTCCTCTCCCCCATTGCTATGGTAGGCGCCCTTGCTGCGGTCAGCACCTTCATGTCTGACGCACTTGGGCAGTTGAGGGATGCTCCTTAGCTTTGGGCCACTCCTTGGCTTTGATGGGACAGCATGGCTTTGAGGGAAGGTGTGGGAAGCTCATTCCAGGCACCTGAGCCCCCCTGTGCCTCCCCTATCTGCAGGTCTACAACACTTTCCCCAACATCATGAACCATCTCCCAGGGCCACACAGGAAAGTCCTGGCCGAGTGCGAGAAGCTGAAAGACTACATCCGAGAAAGAGTCGAGCTTCACAAGCTCACGCTGGATCCCAGCTGCCCCCGGGACTACATTGACTGTTTCCTTATAAAAGCGGAGAAGGTAGAGATGGTGCAAAGGGGGATGAGGGCTGCCCTCCAGGCCTGGCAGCAGCCTGGAAAATCACCCAGATGATACTGAGTCCCCTTCCCACCGTATCCTTGCAGGAGAAGAGCAGCCCAGAGAACATGTACAGCACTGAAGACTTGGTCATGTCAGTATTCAACCTCTTTGGTGCCGGGACACTGACTACTAGTAGTGCCTTGGTCTTCTTTCTCTTGACCCTGGCAAAATACCCCCATATTCAAGGTAAGGGCAGCAAAATGCAACTGCTCTCTGTGGCTGAGGAGGTCATGGTGAAACAAAGCCGCAGAGAGTTCCAACCCTGGAGGGTCCTGTTTGGGAGGAGATCAGAATCATCCAGCATGGGTCACCCAAGGGTGAGAGCCATTAGACACAGATTCACACAGGCCAGAGGGATCTGGGTACCTGTTCCCTTTTCTCCACCCCTGCCTGTGCAGATGGCCCCGGACTGGCCTATGAGAGATGCTTTGAATCTGCCTGATGCGGGGAGGCATGAGGACAGAGACCCTTTTTGTGGTCTCTACAAGGGGTTATACCAGGTTGTTCCATCTCTGCTAGATCTTCCTGTGTAGGATAGCTGCCCATGGAGGCCAGTAAGAAATTGCAGGGGGTGTTGCACAGCAAGCACCACAGCTCCACGCCTGCCTTTTCCCTAGCCAAGGTCCAAGAGGAGATCGACGCGGTGGTGGGCACCAGTCGTGCTCCCAGCACAGAGGACAAGCTGAGGATGCCGTACACCAACGCGGTGATCCACGAGCTGCAGCGCTTCCACAAGACCCGCACTGAGAATTTCCCACGGATGACGACGCAGGACGTCATGTTCAGAGGCCACATCATCCCCAAGGTAGGTGTCGCAGCCCTGGAGCCTCAGTATCCCCCCATGGAGGGGTGGCAGGGGCGCTTGAGTGAGACTCACCTTTGCCCTCGGATTGTTTAATCACTCCTGAAGGTCCTGGGTCTTTCGCAACCCTTGGCGGGGGAAGAGGGCGATAACCTTTTAGCGGAGGTGTAGAAGGAGGTGAATGCTGCTGCCAGTTCTGCCCACACACCCATGTCCCCTGCCTGTTCTGGAAAATACCTCGTTCCACCAGGGAGATGTGCAGGGTTGCTGAGGCTAGGAGCCTGAGCTCACCCTGTTTTGGGGCCAAGCCAGCCCCCACCTCCTCGGCAGATCTGGGGACGGCCACCAGTCCAGGTTTGACTGCAAGCATTTTGTACGGCACCCACCTTGAAGGAATACCTCCCTCCTTTGGACTTTGTGCAGCAAGAGAGGTTTTAACATAAACCAATGGGAATAACTCAATAATTTCTCTCCCAGGAGCCGCACAGAAACCAGCAGGACCATGGGGACAGCTGAGCCCCACGTTAGTTGTCCCTGCCTGGCACAGAGCCACTGCTCCGGGCTGCCTCCCCATGGGCATTTGGGTGGGCATCAGGTGTGCACCCAGCCTCCCCCTGCACCCCCCCAGCTGCTCCTCATTTGCTAATCCATCTCACTAGAGCCCTGTGTTGCAGTACTGATGTCCTTCCTTGCTCCCCTGCCCCGTCCCTCTCCTGCAGGGCACGGCTGTTATTCCAGTGTTTTCTTCCATGCATACGGATCCAACCCAATGGAAGAACCCCAAAGAAGTCGACCCAGGCCACTTCTTGGATGAGAAGGGCAAGTTCAAGAAGCACAAAGCCTTCATGGCTTTCTCGGCAGGTCAGTGCTCAGCCCTGCACACTGCCTGTGCCAGCACCCTGCCTGCAGCGGCTCCACTTCAGGGACTGCCAACATGAGTATCAGTTGGCACCAAATTACACCCTTATTACGAGCTTTGTTGCTGTCCTTTTATGCCCTTTTTTCCCCAAACGCTGGATGAAGCCATCAGCCCTCTGCTCACCCTCCCCTTTCTGTGCCCCCAGGGAAGCGGATGTGCCCAGGAGAGGCTCTCGCCCGCATCGAGCTCTTCCTTTTCCTCACCACACTCCTGCAGAGCTTCACCTTCCAGCTCGCCATCGACTACAGGGAGACAGACTTATTCTCCCTATGGATTGGGATAGAGAGCAGGGCGATACCCGGCAATTTCTTTGCCATTCGGCGCCCGGTATCCTGTGAGGCAGAGAGCAGCGGGGAGAAGGAAGGGGTCTTCCAGGTGCCTCTGCTTCTTCTGAAATCAGAGCAAGCCATGCGACCATGAATGCTACAGCAGCAGCCACCAAGCAGGAGGGTTGCTTTGAGCTTTGAGCTTCTCCTCAGAGAACTGCCAGGCCTCTCTGCCACCAGCTCCATGGGCAACCTGCTCCCAACCCTTCACCTCCACACCCCAGTAACACGAGGAAGACAGCACTGGTTTTCCTCCTCATGTACCTATCGGCTCTGACTGAGCCTGTAGCTCCTTGTGGCAGGGCTGCCTGGAGCTCGCCAAGCTGGGTGCTCCCTCCTTCTGGTGAGAGATTAAGAGTGCTTCTGCAATAAAAATAACCATCGTGGCTGGATGCTGGTGTTTATAAAGACACTCACGGAGCTTCTTGACATAAGGGTGGTGATACTCAGGCCTCCCTGCCCTTCACAGGGGGTGAGTGAGCCAGCCACAACAACCAAGGTGACAAGCACCTAATACTTCTGCTTCCCTGCTTTGCTCCCTCTCTGTACCCTCCAGCATTCTGCGACACTGCAAACCACGCTCACTCCCATCCCCGTCTCCCTCTGCCCAGGGATGAAACCCTTGTGAACAACCCTTAGGCCACAAAAAACAATGCGCGGGGGGAAATGTGCTGTCGAAGAGGGGTGCTGTGCTTGGGAAGCAAGAAGTATTTTGCCACCAAACCTACTGCATCCTTCTCAGGGTGTTCAATATGTCTGTGCTTGCACTGCTTTAACCACCCCTGCATGAAGAGGGATTTACTTGCTAGTCTCCAGGCCCTCTACAGCCTTTATTCCAAAACATTGGGAATTTAAGGAAAAAGGTGTTACACTTGTGCAAGGGAAAAATGACCCGGACACATGCCCACCTCACTCAGCCTCAGCGACAGCCTGGGCTCCTCCTTCCCCCGGCAGGCAGCTGAATGTGTCTCCAGGCCATGGAAAACCAGTATGTTTCCCATTGCGCCCAGTTCTTCCCAGGGCAAATCTCTCAGATATGGGACTTCAGCTCCATGTCTGTTCCCAGAGTGTCTTCATCTTTCCCAGGTTTTTGTGTGTCCCAGGACAGATTGAGCCAGGAAAACATTCAGTTTGTTTTAGCTGATTTGCCTCCGTGGCTTTAATCTTCAAATGAATCTTATGTATCTCAGGAATTTATTGCTTGCTTCAAAACACTAATCCCCATGGCTCTGACCGAGGGGAGGGCTCCCCAGGCAGGCAGCCCTGCCTGCACCAGGGACAGGCAGAGCCACCTGAGCCCTAGCAGCAGCAAAGCTTTCAGCTGGAGAAAGAGTTTCCAATGAAAGAGCTGAGTTGCAGCACAGAAAAGCTGTAGCTCAGGAGGACTGTGTGGGAGAGTAGAAGAGAGAAAACCAAAACAAACAAAAATATTCAGCTTGCTATCTTGGCTGCTGGGCTGTGCTTTTCTGAGGTCCTTCACATCAATGTTTACCTCTAGGCAATGCCCTCAGGTGCTGGTTCAGCTCTGTGTACTGATGTGCAGCTAGTAAAGTAACTCGGGGTTATCTGAGAGGAGCTGGCAGTGTGGGACATGCTCCCAGCCTTCCTGTTCCCCCTGGCCAGGGGGCTGGGCTTGTTGCAGAGGGAATTGTCTCAGCAGTGGGGCTGGGGGTCTCTAGGAAGCCTGAGGCTGGAGGACAGGGAGGCAGCTGGGGTTATATGGGGGTCTTGGGGCTGGTTTTGGTGGGTGTTGCCTTGCTGGGGTGCTTGCACCTCCCTGCAAGCATGAGAGGGAGAGAGCAGGGAGCCTGTGCTGGGGAGAGGTGGCTGTGCCCTCCTGGAGGTAGGTGAGATCGGGGATGTTGGGGACTTCTCTCACCCTGGGACAGTAGTTTCTCGATGGTGGGTGCTGCCATCCCAAATGGGCCACTTTGCAAGTAAAGATTATTTCCCAGATACCACTGTGAGAGGAGCATTTCTGTGCACACGGAGTGAAGTGCATCTCTGGGAAGGGTTGTGATCTCTGCAGAGGGGAACTCCAAGCTTTGATTTAATTAAACAAGCAAGTACACAGAGGCGGCCTGTAGCTGGGTTTGGAACTGGTGACAAGGTGATTTGCTGTAAGTAGCTTTTTGTGGCAGGAAAACAACCCTGCACTGGAGAAGAAGGGCTGAGGCTGGAGCCCTGCTTTCCTCTGCACGCTCTGCCAAAGAGTTGCATTAAAATCCCGTGTGGGGATGGGTGTGGGATGGCAGCTTGGGTGCCTGAGCCCCTAGGGCTGACAGCTTTGCATGTTTTGCATGCACCAAACTCGCAACTGCTGCACTGGCAGCAGAGAAATCTCTGCAGGGCAGAGCGTGTCGTGTTCTCCTGCCTTTTCCACTCCTCCTCCAACAAGGGAAAGAGCTAAACAGGCCCAGTGAGAGCCCCAAACCTGTGGGCACAGAGCAAGACCCAGGTACGTGGCCCTGCTGTCCTAATGCATTTGTGCCCACCTCTGCAAGGGATGACAAGGGTACGATTATTGCTTGGGGAGGTATGACTTTATTGCTGCCTGCCCGTTCTGCTGCTTTCCCACCTGGGCTGTTCTGCCATGCTCTGTTTTCTTGTCAAAAGTTGGTTTTTTTAATGACCTAGTTAATCCTCCTGCCTTCTCCCAAGCGATGGACGAACCAGCCTTCGCTCTTATTCTACACGCGTTTTTGACTCAGATGACTAAATGAGGCATTTTTTTCAAGCTGGGGACTCAGGAAACTAAGTAAAAATAAATAAATAAATACATGTTTGACCAGAGTAACTTGATCACGAAGTATCTCTGCACCATTTCTTCCCAAACAGAGCAGCCCTGTCCAGCTTACACCCATTGCCTCTGGGTTTCTGTCTTTAAGAGCCACACGCCGCAGTGTCCAAAGCCCAACCGTGCTCCCGCTTCCCCGGGACGTTCCACACCCGTTTGCTTCGCTTTCCAGCCGCCTCTGCTCCGGGGGCTCCGCGGCCGCGGGCGGGAGGGGCGGCTATTAGGGGCAATACGGCCGGGCGGGGGTTTACGGTAGCGGGTGTCTCCTAGCAGCCGCGACGCGGCGGGGACGGGCGGGACAGCCTGGCCACCCGCCGGGGACAGGTAAGCGGCACCGAGGCGGCAGCATACCCGGGGAGGGTCCCGGTGGTCGCCCCTGCCACCGCCGGCTGTGCGTGGGACCCGGGGACACTGGGGCAGGGGACAGACCTGCAGGGGTGCTGCTCCTGCCGTCCGTCCATCAGGACACCGAAACCCGCCCGGCCAGGGCGGTCAGGCCGGCGGGGCTGGGTGGTTTGGGGGTGCTGGTGCCGGGGTGGTTTCCCCTTTGGTGCCTTCGGGGGGTAACGGCGTAGGGAGGTGGCCGTGCCCCGGTACTCGGCACTGGTGAGGCCGCCCCTCGAATAGTGCGGGAGGTTTTGGGAAGGACATTGAGGTGCTGGAGCGTGTCCAGAGAAGGGCAAGGAAGCTGGTGAGGGGTTTAGAGAACAGGTCTGGTGGGGAGCGGCTGAGGGAGCTGGGGTTGTTCAGCCTGGAGAAGAGGAGGCTGAGGGGAGACCTTATCGCTCTCTGCAACTGCCTGAAAGGAGGCTGTGGTGAGGTGGGGGCTGGTCTCTTCTCCCGGGTAACAAGTGATAGGACAAGAGGAAATGGCCTCAAGTTGTGCCAGGGGAGGTTTAGATTGGATACGAGGAAAAATTTCTTTACTGAAAGAGTAGTCAAACATCAGCACAGGCTGCCCAGGGAGGTGGTGGAGTCACCGTCCCTGGAGGTGATCAAAAAACATGTTGATTTGGCAATTCAGGACATGGTTTAGTGAGCACGGTGGTGTTAGGTCAACGGTTGGACCTGATGATCTTGGAGGTCTTTTCCAACCTAATGATTCTATGAAAGGCAGGTACTGCCTTGCTGAGGCCACACTGGATTCCCCTGAGCTCCAGAAATCCTCTTGTTTTCTCGCAGCTCAGACTTGCGAGGTGGCCGAGGTTACCACAAGCTGAAAGTAACTGGCTGTGCAGGAGGACGTCACCCATGAGCAGGGCGTGTGGGCTTTAACAGCGCCTGTCCCTGCAGGGCCAGTGGTGAAGAGAAAGGGCATGCAGACCTTGCCACTGTTCTTCCCTGTCTGGGGAACAAGTTTCAGAGTGGTAGGGCTGGGATCACCAGCTGTTTGTGAGTATGCCATGTCCCTTGGGGGATATTGAGTGCTGCAGTCACCCTCTGTTTGTGCCCCAGATCAAGATCTGCCCCTGAGCTCTCTCGGGTCATGCTCTGGGCCAGCCCAAAGCTGGGAAAGATGCCCAGGCTTCATCAGAGCTACCTCTAGGGTACAAGCACTAGGGTGTTGTGGTCCAGGGTGGTGCTAAGCTGGAAGTAACATTCCGCAGGTTCCTTTCTGCCATCTGCAGCAGCCTGGCAGGTCCCGATGCTGATGCTCTGGCTCTTCCCCTCTCTAGCAGGTATTTTACTGCATGTGCCAAAATTCCCCGTGCAGGTGGTGCCAAGGGTTACTGCCAAAAGAAACCACCCAGCCAACATAACAGTTAGCTGTAGCTTTGTTTGCGTTGTGCTATTAACGTTCTGGTTAATACTGCAAATCTAGTATCAGTCAGGGGTCTGATCCTTCCAGCTGTAGGAAATGAGTGGGCAAAGGTGGGGGTGAGTGAAGGTCACGGAGGGAATGGGGTGTTCTGGCAGCAGGTGAGGCCAGATGGGACTCAGACCTGGCAGCTTTATCCTGAGCCAGCATCAGCCTCCCGGGGGCAGCTCTGCCTCCGTGCCAGCCTGCATGTGTGTGCCAGCGTACACTAACCCTGTAAATGGGGTGGTCGTTAAAGGGAAGAGGAATACAGCTTATAACAGAGTACAGCTGACAAAAAGGTAATGAAAAAACTTCTTCCTGAATTCTTCTGGGCGGCACATCTCAGGAGGGCTGGCTGTGAATCGAAAGTTTTAAGTAATGAAAACCATAGTAAAGAAACTGCTGAAGGGACTAATTCTGCACAGCTAGAAGGGACAGAATAAATAATATAGCATAATTTATTTATTAGATACTTAATATGCTATTCTAACTCCTGCAATCCCCTAATTCAGCTACTGTAAGGTTTGACTATTCGCTTAATTATTCCAGAGGAACACGTAGATGGATTATCTGCTGAATCCCAAAGCAGCTTCGAGGAAGATAGCTATCCTCAGCCCAGTGCCCAGATTCGATTTCCACTATGGTCTGCTAGCACTTCTTCTGCAGCCCTTAAAAGTAACACCTCATCTGCAAGAACTGGCCAGCTTGATATGACAGTACCACTACCCAAGTATTTAATACTGGGGGCAGGGGGGGAAATCTATGGTGTTTCATACGAGCACACTGACAACTGGCACTGCCTAGGAACAGTTCTGGAAAAAAGCATGGCAGGCCACGGCAATAGTTAACTGGAAAGTTCAAAGTACCGTGCAAGAGGAGGTGATGCCATTCAACAGATGCTTGTCTTCGCTCCCAGTCACTTCCCAAGCTTGCTGAGGTGCTGACAGTATGCTCTTCGTGAAGAGATGAAAGACAGCATCTTCCCTTCTGCCGACTGAGGTGTTGTTCTGCCAGGTGTGAGGTCTTCCACCAGCACAACCTGAATTCTAAAACACTGTGGCTGGTGTCGGCCCTAAAGGGAGGGAAAGCCTTACACCGTGAGGGGTTTGGTTTGGCAAAGATGCTGGAGGTGTATGTGGACACCAGCAAAAACTAAGGTGAGAAGGACATTAGCTGTGTTTTAGCCTGCCACTATCTCAGGGACAACAGAGAAATTTGTCCCCCTTTCTTTCCTTCTACAATGTCATAACCCAAGTCATATTTTTAGTGAAGAAAATCTAATGAAGTGCTGAAGAAGTGCTATGTCCTTGGCATGAAGTTGTTGTGTATTCCCCCTCAGTCTGGGGCAGTCACCCTCCCATGCTGGTGACTGCTGTAGACAGAGGTGGAGGAGGTAAAGGCTCTCGTGATTCTAAAGAGAAAACTGTCACGCTGTCCCCACCAAGCTCACCCAGGTTCTCCTGTCACCCCTCTGATCACCCAGTTTTTCCAGCTGTGAAGAGCCCTCGCTACCCTTCAGGGCAGCGGTGAGTGGGAAGAGTTGTCATTCTGTGCCCTCAAACCTGGCTGGTGTGAACTGTCCTGCAAGACCCTGAATGTTTTCAGTGTTTTCCTTTGAATGATACAGTACCAAAGGGGCTGCAGAAGAGTCAGATTAAGAGCAACCAACTCTTGCAGTGCATTACTAACAGTACCAGTAGTAGCCACCAAAGCTCAAGCACTTACAAGACTGTAAATTCCCATCTTTTAGGTGGTCAACCACCAGCAATGTGCTTCTGGCCCCAAAACACCGACTGCCTCATCCAGGAGGGTCCTGATGCAAAGAACAACTCACCTATTATGTCCTTAACTGCTCAAAATGTCACCGTGGCTCCTGCACCTCTCCAGCCACCCTCTAATGTCAACCAATCCAAGGACTTCATTTGCTGCCTGCCACCTCACCTCTCCATGTACATCCTGGGTAAAGCTGCTCTGATTTGCCAAGGGTGGTTTCCCCTCAGGGTAATGAATGGTCTCTTAGTGTGGATAGGGGTCAGCCAATCTGTCCCTTTAATTTTTCAGGGCTTTTGGATCAAAAATCCCTCAACATATGCACTGCTGTGAGTAGATACTGGGCTTTTCTAGTCAAAGAAGTCAAGAGGGAACGTGTATGTCAAAGCATAATACAGGAGAAGATCCTGGATTTGCAGGTATGATGCCTGGGCTTCTGCCATTATTAGGCACTTTAAAAAGAAGGTATCTTTCTGCTACTGCCTCAGCCACTAGACGGAGATACTTTTACTAGAGGCGACCTCCCAACTTCGCCCTGTTCCTTCTTCTTCCACCTGCAGAGTTAAATCAGGTTAGATGTTCATACTGTCACAAGTAAGCACAACAGAATAGCTTTTACTGAGCTTTAGAGAGCCTGTGACTCTGAAAACGGATCAAATCATCCTTGTAATCAAGAAACAAGAGCTTGGTCACAATACTGGACTTGCCAGTGGAAATTGGGCAGAGCTACAATGGCTCCCTGAGGCAGCTCAAAACTGAGCTTTATTTGCTCCACGTAGGAAGATGGAAGTGCTAGGTTTCTCTGCGAGAAGTCAGAGCTGGTGGTTGGGACACAGTAAAGCAGAACTTCTAGGAAGGGCTTGTCCTGGTTAGTACAGACCTGCCATACTCCAAGCTAAGTGTAAAGGTAAATCCCCAAAGAGGTAGTTAGGAGTCTCTGTGTGCTTTGATTTGTGAAGAGGGCATTGAAATCTCAGCTCTGTGCTAGCATTCAAAGAAGACTTAATGGAAAGTTTCACACATTAAAAATGAATCTTCAATATTGATAAAGATATTTAGAGAGCCTCTTGTCTCAGTGGGTTTGATTCTGAATCAACTGAGTGCTCACCAAAGATGAGATGCACTTTGAAGTTTTGCAGCTTATTAAAAGCTAGAGTTTGGAAAAAAAATAAAAAGCTATTATTTTTCACAAGAAGTTAAATCGGATACTGGAAAAGTGGTAAATGCAAGCCAGGTGTCTTAAACAAGCTAGTGTATGCAGCTCAGCTTTGCACGTCACATCAGCATCCCGCGAAGATGCTGAAGCATCAGCACATGAGCAGCATCCTCGTGTGCGTGGGCTCTGCAGTGACTGTGCTGCCTCTACTGGTGTATTGCAGGGGTCGTGCCCTAGAGGAGCTGTTTCAAACTATGCTAAAACAGTCGCGGTGACAATTCCACAGTTAAACGAAGAGGGTGATGTCATCGAAGTGAAGGACCACAATTGGGGAAGTAAAACAAAGGTATGTCAGAAGTTGTTTGCCTTCCATGGATCCTGCATTCAGTATTTGGGGAGGAAGGAGGACATGGTGGATGGTGAATTGGGAGTTGCTTTGCTCTTCTCCCACTCCCGTTTCTGGCTCACACCATTGTGAGCAATTCAGAAGGATCAGTGCTTGCTCAGCACCTTCTTGCAGGGGAGGGAGCCTGCATCCCTGAACTCAGGCCTTGTCCTAATGCGTCCCCCAGTCGCAGGCACAGCCTTGCGGCCGGGAGTGCTGGCAAAGCTGGGCAGCATCACAAGGTCACGGCCTTTTCCCCAAAGAATGAAGGGTGCAGCTGTCGGCTCTTCCATTTTTGCCACGGAACACGGCATGGGAACAACCCTTGTTTCTGCGCTAACCAGGGATTTCCCGCACTCCAGGTATTCCTCACCAACACTTTCTCTCTCTGTTGGTCTTGTCACTATAGTGGGGACCAAGCTCGTAAGTTTAACACTATGGAATAATGCTGCATTCCTCCTTCTCCCAGTTACTTTCCCCTATTTTTCTTTCCATCAGGAGAAGGAAGACGATATGCAGGCGGCCTACCGTGGTCTGAAAACTGACACAATCCATCTGGAAGAGAGAAATGTCTTCTGTGGCTCCTACAATACCCGTGTCCTCATGGACCAGTGAGTAGACTGCCCAGCTGCAGGGCCAAACAGCAGCTTCTGAAAAGTTGTCCTATTCCCTGTGATCCTGCTGTGAGAATATATGGCTGCAGAAGGGTGTCTTAGCATCCATATTAAGAAATCCTCAGTGTCATATCCAGTTTTTTAGAAAGATACCAAGATAAGTTATTTTTGAAGACCGAAGGGTTAGCAATCCACAGTGTATCACAAGGGTTATGAGGCAGGGAGGAGCCCTCTCCCCTCTTTAAGCTTACCCTCCAGACACAAATTTGGGTATGCAGAACTGGGGACCTTGGTTGTGGTGCCCTGCAAAGGATTCACCCACTTAAGCGTATTGCCCACCAGGCTGCCCAGTGAGGACCATTAAACATTAGAGAAACGCTTGTCACAGTCTTAGACCTGTTGTACCTTGTTAGCTGGCTAAAGCTCACCTCAGTCACTGCTTCTTATCCAGATCAGACCAAAGCCGAGTAATCCATTACAGCGGTGGAAACCTGGTAGCCATTGGCTCTGCAGACCGAAAAGTGAGGCTTCTTGGTATGTTGGGAATGAAAGAAGTGCCGCCTCTGCTCTCTGGCCATGCTGGGAGCATCAAAGCCCTCTTCCTCAATGAGAAGAAAGGGTTTGTTCTCAGCGCAAGCTTCGATCTCAGCATCAGGTGAGCAGTGCTGGGGCTGTGCCATGGGACACCAGCCCCTTGGCAAATCTAGGGAAAATGAAACTTGAGTCCTTCTTTAGGACTCACTCCAATCTTTAGGAATCCACTTTCCATCACTTTCATCACAGTAATGAAGAAAGGACAGTAGATAAGGGAACACATCCCCCACTCACATAGCGCAGCTTCTCTCTCCCAGTTTCAACCAGTACTGAGTGACAAAATAGGAAGACATAGAGATGCACAGGTTTCCCTAAAGTACCTTAAAACGCCAAATAAGCACTTGCAGTGAGATTCTGACCTTGCTAACATCAGCATCAAGTTCAGGGAGGCTGGGTTTCTCTGTGAGATTTTATTAGGCTTGTGCTAAGCAGGCTCAACGCCCTGGTACCTGCTGTACAGCTACTCCTTTCCAGGTACTGCACCCTGAAACAAGGGGTGGAGATGATCAGCTCCCACACTTGTCACCGAGGGGTGAAAAGCAAAGCAGCAGCTTGTCTGGCGCTGGCATGGCAATTGCACCCCTTCAGCAAAGGCAGCACAGAACAAAAGGGGAAAGAGTTTACAGCAATTCAGGCTCCAAAAGGGCTGTTTGTTTAAGTGCAGGCTTGAGTTTTCTAGGAAAAGTCAACAGAAATCATCTTGGCACCAGCCAGTAAAGAAACAACCTTATCTTGTAAAGCTCCACATTTTAAGGTTAATTGAAGGGAACCATGCCATGTTTCCAGGCAGTTTGGAGGTGGAAGAACAAAGTACATGGGTAAAAGTTTAATATTAAGCCTGACTTGATCATTGCAAATCCTCCAACACCTCAGTGGAATGACTCCTGATTTTAACCTAGCACATATGGGAGAAGAGCTGGGCCCATTAAGTAGGGAATAATGAATAAAATGAATAAGCCGTCAATTAAGTTGATCACCGTATTCCCTTTTCGGTCGTCCTTTCTAGATGCTGGAATATATACAGTGGTGCTTGTGTGAAAATCTTCAATGGTCACTGTGGGACAATCACCTGCTTGGATTTACACAAAGAGCAGTTTGTGTCAGGAGCCAGAGATGGGATGGTGAAAGGTGAGAGCCAAGACTAGGAGCTTCCCAGCCAAAGGCACACAGCAGTGAGCAATGGGCAGAGTACCTGGGGGTTGGGATGAGTGTGACACATGCAGTGTGTGAGCACGAAAGTGAGTCTATAAATCAGAGGGTGAATTTTAGTGACTCATATTTTTGCTTCCAGAAAAGCCTAAGCTGTGCACACACAAGGTCTCTGTGCCACTTGAATACATTCTCATAATTTCTGCTTTTATTCAGTTTTAATGTCTTTGTGTTTATAGGGTCAGACCAACTCCTGGGAAAGCCGTATTAACTTTCAGCTTTGCCAGAGGTTTCCTCATGTCTTGGTTTGAAAGACAGGTGTCTGTGGAGGAAGGCAGGAGCCTCCCTTGAAATGGAAAGTGCAACCCCCTTCCCTCCAAATTATTATAATTTTGAAATTAACGGGCGTTTAGGCAAAGATATGGGGAATAGGAATAACAGTTCTTTACTAATATATATATATATATATAAAACAAGGCAGGGAAAAAACAAACAACCCACTGGTTTACACTGACAGAGTCAGGAATACAACCTGACACCCTGTTAGGGTGGCAGTAGCAGTCCGGTAAGATGATGGCTGCAGTCCTCCTGAAGCGATGGGTGTAGTGCTGTGGAAGCAGCGATCAGGTAAAAGAGTCTGGTCTTCCTCCGAAGGTCCAGTGGTAGGTAGGTAGCTCTTGTCCTCTGGAACTCCAGTGGGGGGGAAAACTCCTCTGGGAATCCAGTGGAAGAAGGCTGCTAGGGTGTTCAAAATCTCCGGTTTTATTTGGCATGGACTACTTGGCTCCTTCCGCCCCCCCCCGCCCCCCCCCCCCCGGGCGGAGCATCTCACAATGGGATGGGGAGTCCTGAGGCAGTTCCTTGATGGGCCATTAACAGGAGATAGTCCAGAGGGGGGAGGCAGGGAGCACCGCCCCACCTGGTCTCAACAGCTCCTGAAGATGGTAATAGAATATTTTTTTTCCTTTTGGCACATTTTACACTGTAACCCAGGACACCTCATTATTAGCTTACAGAGTAAGAATGAAAAAGATGTGCTGTTTTCTGGACTTTGCATTTAAAATTTTTGCCACAATATTATACTTCCTAAGTCAAACACTTGGCTTCGTGCAGAGCTGCGGGTACAAGGTGTAACTGTAATTTCAACAGTATTTTTTAATTCATGTTGTACTCACCAAAACTTATCATTGGGGCATATATATTTGTAATATTTCTCCCCTTTGCCCCTACCAGTGTGGAACCTGGAGAGTGGGAGGTGTCTCAGGACTCTGAAGCACAACAGTGCTGTTTGGGTGGTTAAGATGGATGGTACACATGTTGTCAGCGGGTGTGACCGAGGGCTGGTGAAAGTCTGGTGTGCTGATAGGGGCACTCTGGTCAAAGTAAGTTTCTTCTTGCGTGGATAATTTTGTGCTCAATGTTCAAAAATCTTCTGTGTTAGTTTATCATAGCTTTCTGGTTTTGCCGAAGACTTTCTAAAAAAAAAAATCCCCAAAACAAAACCAAAAGCAGTCTAAACTGGTAAAAGAAACCACAGAATTACCTGTAAGCAAAAATTATAAAAATTAATTTGCAAACAACCATCAATTTTAACCCAGGTTCTGATTTGCCTTGCTTAACACCCATCATTACTTGTCCTCTGTAGATACATTCTTCTCTGCTCCTGTAGAAACATTCAGAACCTGGGAAGAGGGTGGGAGGGCTCCACTAACAAGCCAAGCTCTTGGGGCTGGAGGTGTCATGGGTTAGCCTGAAATATGAAACTTGCTCTCAGAACCAGTTTACAAAGGTGAAGCAGCTGGATAGCTGCTCTGCAATGTAAAGATTGAGGCCAGAGTCTGCTAAGCAGGTATCTAAAATCAGTATCAGTCCACATCTCTGAGAGGAGGGAAGCTCTTTCTGCCTGTGAGGAAGAGAGTGGCAAATCGAGATGCATCTCAGATGCAAGAAAGACCAGGTCCAGCTGAGCTAAGTTCGCGATTGGCCCTTCCACCACAGTCAGGACAGTCCACTCTCTTCTCTCCTGGGTGAACATTCAATACAGCACAAAGGTCTCGGTGCAGTAACATCTATTTGGCACATGTAATAAAGGTGGAAAACGGATTTTAATTTCATGCTAGTAGCTTATCACCAGCAACAAGCCCAGAATATTTCCTACGAGTGACTATAAAACTATCACAGTTATCCACAGGGTGTACTGGTGTATTATAATGACACCAAATAAAACTACAATATAGTATATGAGGCTGGTATGGTGAATGCTGTAAGATATCTTGCCGTATTTACATCCAGATTGCTGATGGTGTGGCACCTATTTCTTTTACTTTGCAGACAATAGAGGGGCACCAAGGCCCAGTTAAGTGCTTGTCCTTTGATCAGTGGCATCTAGTCACAGGAAGCACCGACAGATATGTCCTGGGATGGAGCATGTTGGGAAACCTTAAGAGATGCCTAATAGCCTTCCGCCACCCGAAGTAGGAATCCAATGTGTCTCAAGCTGTATTCAACAGTCTACTAAATCTGTAAAGAAAATATTTCCCTTACAGGAACAGAAAATGCCTTAATTATCAGTCCTAGTACTTGAAATATCCTGGCTTTCAACATTCGCCATCTTATAAACTGTGTCAGGTACTACATGGTCACAACCAGTCTCTGTCAGTTAAGACCTATAACAACCTAAAACGCAAATAGACAACCACTTGCTCACAAACAGGGATGACTTAAGACTGACAGTGCATAGTCCAGTATTTCAAGGATCCCAACCAATATGCAACAAGATATCACACTACCTGGTCAAGAATAGACACTGTCTATGTTGGAGGTGGCCGAGTTACACGCTGAACCCTACCAACTGTATGTTATGCCATTTTCTAATACTTTAATTGTATATTAGTACTGTGAAAAGTGTAGCATCATATTGCTTTAATTAACTTTCCTAGACATAAAAATGGAATCTAAAATGCAGCAGATGGCCATAACCATACTGGTTGCTATGAGGATGCACTGGGTTGGTTGGTTTGGACATGGAGTGATTGTGAAGGACTTCACTCTTGGACCTTTAAATCAGCTCCTCTGTTTAGCCTGTTGATGGAAGCAAACCTTTGCACCTCCTCCAGGACAAAAGAGGTAGTCGATTGTGTCTCCTTGTGAATGTACCAACATTTTACGTGTTGTGTTTTCAGGGAAGTTCTGTCTCTGGAGTTCCTCTATCTCAGAGTCATCAGTGGCTGTGCTGACGGAAAGATTCGTATATTTAACTACTTGACTGGAAGCTGCTTGAAAGTGTTGATGGCCAACAGCAGAGGAGACCCCATATCTTCTTTCTATGTTGCAGGAAACAGGTCGGTGACAACAGCTGCCATCAGTCTCTGAACCGAATTAGGTAGATTATATTGTAATTTAAGGAACTGTGTATTTTTCCTTTTACTGTCCTTCTCACAAACAAGTTTTAAAGGGCTCCACTGCTTATTGACTGCTTTAATAATACGGGTTTGTTAACAATGGCTGAAAAGAGATTTTCTTAGTCCACTCAGCAATGTACAAATTCCTTTTTCTATATAGCTTCAGATATAGATCCAACTGTATGGCTGAATTCAGAACCCAAATTTATTAAGAGGCTGGAGAATCAAGCCGAGGCTTGACAAAGCCTTTGCCTGGCCCCTGACCTACTGCTTCTTTATAAAAGCCAATGATGGAAAATACTTCCAGGTTCATTCACTTCTGCACCTCTAACCTAAAGGTAGTTCCCAGGTTCTGTGTAAGCAATAGCTAAACCACCGGTGTGTTATCAAGGCTGTTTTACTCACAATTCTCAAAGACAGCAGTATATGGGCTGCTATGAAGAAAACTAACTCCATCCCAGCCAGACCCAGTACACCCCTCCAATTCAGGTTTCGAAGTCCCTAATGATATGGTATCTCCAGGTTCTTTTGGCATTGCACTGATCTAGCTCAGGCCACTGTTGGCAATTTTCATCCTAACTATTTCAAAACTAATTTTGCTGTAGCACTGAACGCAAAGAGCCCCGTATTGCTCATACAGAGTATGAGTCAAAACGTGCAGCGTCTGATTGCTGGGACTAATTGCTGCTGCTGCCTCCTCAAACAAGTGATGGTTATCTCCGACCTGTTTAAGCGCTCTCGGGTTTTGTGTTGCACAGAAGCGAACGGGCCCCTGCGGTGGGCCCCTGCGGTAGTAACCGCTGTGTTGGTGATACCTGGGCTTTTCCTTCCCTGCGCCAGGATGGTGATCAATTCACCAACCCGCCTGTTGATGTTCCAGTTTGAGGACATCAGGTGGGACTATACCTTAGGTGCTGACAGAGAGATGGTGGGGAAGAAAAACCAGCGCACCGGGACCCCAAGTCAGCGAAGGAAGCGCCACGACCTCCGCCAGCTGCATCGGCTCGCTCCAGAGACACCACACGCTGACCAGCCCAAGCTGTCTCGCTGGACCTGCTGCCGGCCACCGAAAAGCTGTGGAACATCCCAAAGTATTATGTATCGCCTCTTCAATAGGCTGGCGTTTTCTTAAATGAGTTAGAAATCATTTCAAGTACCCGCTGCCTCCATCCTAATCAATATACAGCCTCTCTGCCTTTTTAAAGTGCAGTCTGGTAGACGTGCTGTTGCACTTCAGTAGTTCTGTCATTTCCAGGCTTTCGTAAAACCTTTGTACCTTTTCAGAAAGGTTTGGTATGAATTCAACGCATTTGTCAAGACAGGCGCTGTCATTTTCTAACTGAGTAGCAGAGAAATCAGTAGTATTACTCATATTCTTACAGCTGGCACGCACAGAAACGTGCCGCTGATTCAGTGCTTGGATTATTTATTAGAAAATACCCTAGAATGTCATAGGACACCTGCATTCAGGATCTGCCATCACCGGGCAATGCAACTGCACATAAGCAGGCGCCTTTTAAATTATATGTGATGATTTAGCTTTGGTTTGGTTTTGTTTTGGTTTTTAAATTAGCAGATACTTAATACAGTATGTATCACAAATCTTCCAGCTCTACAATCTCACTGTATATTGCAGATGAACTCATTTTCATGTTTTTAAGGCCATCAGATGGTAACTTCCTTGATGCAGCTCTACTTGGTAAAAGATGTACATTTTGGAGAAGCAGGAAACAAATAGGGAGTGCAATGAATTTTTATTTTAGCGGAAAAAATGTATGGGTTGTGCATACATACTTAATATTTTTTTTTTTTAAATCAACGTTTGCTGTCATCTTTGAATCTGTGAGGTTTTCTGCTAATCAAATATCTTTGAATTATTTCTAATACTTAGACATTTAGAAGCTGTGATGAGGCAAAACAGTAACCAAAGACTTGAAATCCCATCAGTTATGAAAATTTAATCTAATTTAAACAAAAGCTTAACACCAGCAGAGTTGAGAGATGACATTTTCTTCTGTTTTCTAGCGCTCTGCTATGAACCGATGGAATCAGCAGCTTGCCAGCAACAGCAGCATTTTCTCAAGATCAAAAAGCCTTTTCGCACTCAGTCAGAGCAGCAGAAAAAGCTTTTCGTTCCTGGCACCAAACAGCCCCACGCCTTTGCCTCGGGAAAGTCAGCAAGAGCACGTTCTGCGAGAATCCCAGCAGATACTGGTAAGGACTCTTTGCAGCTAGGTAGGACAGGAATTCTTCAAACAAGTGCACCCAAGATAACTGAATGGATTAGACGAAAGGTGAGGCTCTCTAGAAGCCAGGCCCGTTCTGGATGAGAGGTCTGCAGTGGTGAAACATCACTTGCAGAGCCTGTGATGGCTACAGAAGCTGCTTTAGATCACTCAAACAGGACAAGGGCTCAGTTCTAGCTACAAAGCCTAGTTCTCTGGTATCTAGGGGGTTTTTTACTGTATCCTTAGCCTCTTTTTTGATTTCTTTAACAGGTGTAGAACTGTGCACAAAATTTATTCACATAGTTGGTATTTAATCAATAGCAGTAACTCAGAGAATTGTTTTAAAAAAATGGACTGTAAATTGTCTCAGCCAGCAACAACGTGGCAACCTGAAACTTGAAAATGAGATAGCGCCAAGATGACAAACACGGCCTGTGGCCAGATGGCATTTGTTTCAAGTTAATTTTTCTCAGGTTTTATATTCGGAATTTTGGGATCTCAAACTTTAAGACGTACACTGACACCTTACTTCAGAAGAGCTGTACCAAGTGATAGTCTCTAACCCCAAACTCCTGGTGTTTGTAACTAAGACACGGGGTCCTAAGTATGTGCAGATAAACAGTTCTAAATTCTGAGAACGAGGAACAAGCAGTAATTTTCATTAGTTTGTTTTGCTGTGCTCTGCCTTTCTGCACTGTAAGTTAATGTTCTCTGAAAGAGATTTCCAGAGGGCAGAAGTTTCAGTTAACCGGTCTGGAAAAGCAGAATTGTACTGCACAGCAATGGTCACAAACAACATGACATTGCAAAGCGAAGTGACAAATGAATCGCTCTGGCAAGGCCATGGGACTGAGCATCTGACGTAGTCTGTGTCATAATCCCCATCTAGTTCTTAGTCAAGGGCATAATCACACGATCCATCTTGATGTGTCTGTCCTACAGCACGGGTCACTCCATACATCCCCTGAGGCAGCAAAGCTGGGCTGCGAAGCATGTCTTGCGATTTCCAGTTCAAATGCTGCTCTGAGCGGTAATGGTTCAAAGTGGGGTTTGGCTACTTCAAAGATTTCTACCAGGAACTGACTTGCCTTGAAGCCTTTTTGCAATGCACAAGCCGTAGTACAAGAAAGGGGTGCATGGGAAGAGGGAGTGGGGAACCTCGTTCCTTTCGGAAACCATGGTTTCAAACAAGGTGGGTGGATACCAAGTCATCCCCACACAAATACAACATTACAGAATCTGACTGTAGTTTGTCCTGGACAGGCTATGGAAGGAACACTTCTCAGTCCACCAGGACAGAGTGAGTTAGCTCTGATGCTGGCAGCGTCACTAGTGAGGCTAAGGATGAGCAAACTGAAATAGGCACCAGTGGCTTGTAGCTTCCTACGCTGCCTCTTCGGGAGATAAACTTGGACTGTTCCTACGCCTGTCAATCCGGCACCCATCCTTGGTCTCACTCGGAGTACTACCTGGCCAACAACGATCACAAAAACTATCCTCGACTTCAACTGTATTTTCTTTTTGGAAACAGGTGGCAAATCCAAACACGGCCCTTCCCTCTGTGCACCCGCACATACTGACAGGGCAAAAGCCACTTGGCAGCATGAAAGGAGAAGAGGTCCAAGTCGTCCAATGTCCCCTGACAAGTTCCTCTTAACTGTCAGCATGCTGCAGAACGCCAGCAAGGCAGTCCCAGTCAGCTCCAGTATGAAGCACACTGCAGAAGTCAGGGAAGCATGGGAACCTCCATGGGAATATCAGCAACCCCATCCTGAAAAGATACAACTATACAAAACCCCTCTGCAGCACAAAAAGGATCAGACAGTCCAGCTCCAACGTGCAAGATTGCACAGTGATTCGCTGACCATGAAAAAAATTTCTATACCCTTTGAAACCAAAATGCTGCATCTCAAGCTGAAAAACTCTTTGCATGGACCCACTGTGAATTCCTCCATCCCTGCTCCCTCCATTGTACGTCCCAAGACAAGCTGTCGTTTGCTGCGAGAAAAGAAAGCTCACAGTGGTCACAATAAAGTCATTCCTCTCCCTGAAGATGGAGTTCATCTTATCGATCCCTTTCCAGCTGTTTCTGAACTGATCAAATCAACACGTGTCATGATTGCACAAATGGAAACCAAAGTAATTTCCAGGAGAAAAAAGCCCTTTTGTCCATATGCTGTAGACCCTGCCCAGAGTGACAGTGGGTTCAGGCTTCTGACAGGAAAACAGAAGGAGGCGTACGAGGCAGCTGCTGTAGCTCAGTGTCAGGCACAGCAGGCAAAGCTCGCAGAGGATCAGCAAAGAGCATGCAGGAAGGCCTGGTTAAGGAAAATGAAAGGCCTACCTACAGACTCTTCTGCTGAGGAGGGGAAAACAGCCGCTCCTGAACTTGGGCTTAATACATTTATCTGAGGTAATCCCTCAGTCCAACAACCAACCAGTGCCTGAGGATTCTGGCATCCAGCTGAGCCCGCCATGTCAAGATCCCTGTGGTTTCTAAGTACAAAAGACATCTCCGCTGTAAGTTTTTCTAAGAGATATTTATTGGCATATTCAGCCATTCCTCAAGGCAGTGAATGGACTGAGACCCCGCCTGGATTTATCTTGCTAGACCTGCTGTTAGTACAGACACAGCACTGCTTGATGCTAATACAGCTCAACATACGGCTCAACTGTGTGTGAATAATGAAACATTTAAAAAAATCTTATTAGAGTTTGCATAGATTGATTAGAGTTTATGAGCTGAAAGTATGGACTGAAAATTGACTGAGCATCTGAGCCCAGAGCGTGGTGATCAGTCGCAGGAAGTCTCGTTGGAGGCCAGTAACTAGCGGTGTAGCCCACGGGTCAATACTGGGTCTGATCTTGTTTAACATCGTCATTAATTAATGACCTGGAGGATGGGGCAGGGTGCACCCTCAGCGAGCTGGCAGATGTCACCGAACTGGGAGGTCGTGCTGCCACCCAGAGGGACCTGGACAGGCTGGAGAAACGGGCTGAGAGAGACCTGGGGCAGTTCAGCCAGGGGAAGTGCCCCGTCCTGCCCCTGGGGAGGAACAGCCCCAGGCACCAGGACATGCTGGGGCCACCCAGCTGGAAAGCAGCTTAAAAGTTAATTTGTATTAAATAAAAAAGCAAAGGTAATGGTTTCTATTTCTCTGCTTTTGTGGATAAACATGCTTAATTTCCATTAACGCTCAGGACCTAGATTGGCTTGAGCTGGGAAGACAAAAACCTGTCTAGTTGCCCAGCTTTGAGTACCTGGGCCAGTGTACCAGAAATATCTCCATTATTTTCTTGCATTAGAGGCTTGAGGCAGGACACTGCTGCCCATGGTCACATCAAAGGTCATTTCAGCAGCAGTTTTGGTTAGAGTAGGGTGATGAGTAGGTTTGGTTTGTTTATTTTAACGTCATCTTCAACTTCCAAACCCTGTGATTAAGCCAGACCTTGCTAACAGTGAAAAATAACAGTATTGTACCCCAAAGAGCAATAACAAGGAGGTAATAAAAACTAAGCATCCATGTAAAACTATGAGGAAGCCAGAAACTGGTGAAGATGTAGGAGCTGGACTGTTGTAGCTCAGATTTGCTGCCGAAAGGCCGTGCAGACTGGGGATGAGCGCGGGCGGGAGGCTGGCAGCTGGCCTTATTGCAGCACGTCCGTGCTGGGGGACAGGGTTTATCGCTGCGTTGGGTGGCTCTGCCTGCAGTTTTCAGCCACGAAGCAGCAAGGATTTCACACTTAGCCACGGGATGGCACTTTCTCACAAGAAATCAGGCACCAGCCCAGCACAGCTGCAGCCAGAGGCCCTTCGGCACAACCCCCCTGGAAAAAAAAGCATTTAATAGAGGAAGCCTGGTGGAAAAACATCACGGAAAGGCTGACGCCTTTTCGGTCAAGCCGAAGTGAGGAGGATTAGAGTGTTGTCTTCCCGCTTGGAGCCAATGAATCAGCATCTCCCTGCAGGTGTGGGTGCTGAGGCACTCGCAGGATACTACAGCCAAGAGAGGTGGTGTGAAATTACCCGCAAAGGCAGAGCTGGACCAAGTCCTTCTGTGATCGGCTTTAGTTCAGATGCAAAGCTGGGAGCTGGGCGTCAGAGATGCACTGGAAGGGAATTAACGTATGGGAAGACATCATACACGGTACAGGAAGTCCCCTGTGAAGGTAAGGAGGTTGTTGTACTATCTCAACAGCTCACCTCTGACTTAAATCGACCTTTCTGTGCCCTCGGCCTTCGGGCATGCAGGGGTGACAACATGGGGGTGCTGCGGGCAGCACTGGTGGTGTGCAGGACGCGATGCACCCGCAAGCAGAGACAAAGCCAGACAGAATGGGGGCAAGAGAGTTTCGATAGAGTTTTCCTGTAACTAGGTGCCATTAGTGCTGTACTTGTGTCATCCACAAAGCATAGATAATATTATCCTGACCTGATGATACCGTACTGAAGTCACAGCGATTTTGTCTGTATAGCTCGACAGGCGTTTCGGAACAAAATATGTTTTTACCCGAGCGTTGGTTTTAACTAAAGCATCTGTATTTCAGCAGCAGAATGGAGCCTGACGCTTCACACAGCGAATAGAAAACGAGCAAGACAGTATTAAAAAAAGGCAACAGCAAAGACATAAAAAGTAAATTAAGTTTTTATGTAGTGGCGTATTTATCAGTAACAACTTTGGATTGCCTGTGAAGTGGCGTGCTGACTCAACTGAGCACGTAAAATGCACTTGTTAGCCAGGCAAGCAAAATGGACTGTTTCATATTGTCTTTATGTAGATATGAAAACAAAGCTGTATGGCGGGATCGCACACCACGAGAGTAGATCGTGCGTATCAGACTGAAGATAGCAACAATTCTAATAACTCCGTATCTGCCCTTTCTAAATTAAAAAAATAAAAAAAAAACCCCAAAATTAAAGATGTGTGAGAAAGACCATTAACCAGCCAGGTGTTTACATGATGAACATTAAGTCTTCTGACTCGCTGCATAATTCGCTTATTTCTATGGTGCCTCTCTGCTGTGGTTTTTCAGGTGTTGTACAGAAATAACTTAATTCGAACCCAGTACAGTCTTTGAGAAAGTCACCAGCAGGAGGGCTGTATCACTTGCGGCCCTAAGGGTACCAGAGGTCTTTATTGGGGCATTAACCCTGGAGCACGGGTGAATCTGAGCCCGGGGTCACAGTCTGTGTGTCTGGGGATTTCCCGTGTGGCCGCAGCTCCATGCCTTGATCCTCCCCCCCGATGGCTCTAACTGGGGGGTCTGGGCCCCCAGCTGCCCTTTGGGGACAGCGTACACCAGAGCCTGATGCTTCGCTGCCCCCCAGCAGGTAACTGGGTGGTGGGTGGGAGTGCCCAAAGGCCCGAAGGCAGCTTTGTCCAGCACCAATGCCTGAACAAGGCGAAAGCAGCAGAGACCTGCTCCCCGGAGTGGAGTGTGTCCTGTCCCCAGTATCGAACAGCACCTTGGGGCCACCTGGGAGGAAAGGCTGGGAGTGAAAATGCTGTACTGGTCACAAAATAATACAGCACAAAGTACTATTAGTTGGGGTTTTTTTGGTTTATCTGCAAAGCAAATGTTCGGCTATATGCTTTTAAAAAAAAAAGAGAGAAAAAAAAAAACCTCCAAACAGATGACTCTTTCCTTTAGAGGTTTTTCAGTAGAATTTTTGGTTGACTTTTTTTTTGGTTTGTTTTACTTTTTGATAGCTTAATGCAAAGGTTAGGTGCTGCTGCTGCACACCTTCAGGCATCCCAATAGATTTCCATTGCTCCAACAGTAACAACATTAACTGTGTTGCAGCAACACCGATAGCA
Source organism: Leptosomus discolor (assembly GCF_034619465.1). Lineage (NCBI taxonomy): Eukaryota > Metazoa > Chordata > Aves > Leptosomiformes > Leptosomidae > Leptosomus > Leptosomus discolor. The sequence goes on from NC_141405.1 coordinate 11,137,097, forward strand.
ATTTCTGTAACATCTCTTACGCCGCGTCACAACCAGGTTTTAGATTTTTTGCAAAGAAACCACGGGGAAGATTGTCCCAGGAGAATGCACCGTTGGTACCAGCACTTCGTGTGCTTCCACGTTATTGCTTTAGATGATGATCGTTTTAACTAACAGCTAGGGACTGTTGCTATCCACACACGCTAGCGCTAAAGGAGAGCTCACACGGGTGCCCCTTGCTTGCTCTCCCACCAGCGTGTGGGGATGTGAAGCAGATGAGGTACCAGCACAGCTCCAAGTACTCCTGTGTCAGCCCAATTGGAGACTTTTTTTGTCCCTAAAAAGCTCTGGATTTCTACATCTTCGCTTTGATGTGTGACTTGCTACAGAGGTCATAGCCTTACAGGTCTGAAATCTCTTTTAAGGCATATGGATACGCCAAAGGATGAGCTAGTCCCCAAGGTAACCAAAACTGAGCTACACATGTAGTTGTTCAAGAACAGCTGCCAGCTCTGCCCAGAAAGCAGTTACAGCTTGGTAAGAGTGACCCAGAAAGGGAAAGACACTTTTTGCATCAAACAGGATCCAGTCATGATCCTTCAAATAGGCGGCAGATAATAAAACAATGCTGTGCCTCCTTGCAAGGCCACCTCTTTGTTCCTTTGCGCTTCCCAAAACAGATGGCAGAATGACTGGAAGGAGTAACTGTATAGTTAACGCTGCCGTCTTCCTTTACAAATGAAGCAGGAATTTACTCATTTCTTCCCTAATGTTTTCTGACTAAATTGTTCATCTACAAAAATTGTCCGGCAGCGCGTTTCAGATGAGCTGTTTGCAGATGGTCTCCTTGGCATGTGAGCGAGCTCGCAGCTGCTGACAGACCCTCGGGTTTTTGCCCCTCGTGTATGCTCACACCGACAGCTGTAACGAGCGGTTTTAAAATCAGGGCACTGTCAACCTGCACTTTTTTTTCCTGCAAGCTCTGTGCCTTTCTGTGGACTTGGTAAAAATCGAAGCTTAAATCTTCCCCCTTCTTTTCAGTGTAGCTGCTCAGTCTTTCCTTACGTTCCTTATGATAAGGGGACTGGAGCATCTCTCTGACGAGGAGAGGCTGAGACCTGGGGCTCTTTAGCCTGGAGAAGAGAAGACTGAGAGGGGACCTTACGATACTTATAAATACCTAAAGGGTGGGTGTCAAGGGGACGGGGCCAGGCTCTTTTCAGTGGTGCCCAGTGACAGGACAAGGGGCAACGGGCACAAACTGGAGCACGGGCAGTTCTGCCTCAACATGAGGAAAAACTTCTTTACATTAAGGGTGACAGAGCACTGGAACAGGCTGTCCAGGGGGGTTGTGGAGTCTCCTTCCCTGGAGACATTCAAAACCCGCCTGGACGCAGTTTTGTGTGACCTGCTCTAAGGTAACCTGCTTTAGCAAGGGGGGGTTGGACTAGGTGATCCCCAGAGGTCCCTTCCAGCTCCTACCAGCCTGTGATTCTGTTCTAAAAATACTGATCTGAGCGTGTTACTCTATTTTGACCTTTTTCTATCAGGTTTTCTAGACATCCAGCTGTTTGGGAGGGTTTTGACCTGTGCCAGGAGCAGAGGTTTGTATCGAGTTACTCGGGAAGAGGCAAGTGAGAGCTGTGGGATGCAGAGGCAGGTCCTGCAGAGAGCACCAGCTTGTGTCAGTCAACACAGTGTGAACGAGGAGGAGGGTGTCTAAAAACCCGAAACCCGCCCTTTTAGCGGTTCGAGCTCCTCGATGGATCTCCAGGTAGATCAGAGATCAGCAAAGGCGAGGCTTCAGGAAAAAAACCCTTTTCCTCTCAAAACTCTCCCTCTTGCCTAATCCCGCTTGACATCGACTCTGGGGATGGCGTGCTCGTGCTTCACGGAGCTGTCGCCCCTCACAAAGGCACAGCCAGGGGTGCCGGCTGGCTCCCCAGCGCCGCAGGAGCTGCTTCCCCGAGGCCAAGCTCTCTTCCCCGGCGAGCGGCCGCACGGGCGGCGGGCCCGGGGGTGCCGCTGCTCTCCCTCACGGCCAGGGCGGGGCGGGAGCGGGGCCTCAGCGGCCGCCGCCAACGGCGCCAACATTGCGCCGTTGGCGGCGGCCGCTGAGGCCCCGCTCTCGCCCCGCCCTGTGACATCACCGCGACGGGCGCGGGGGGCGGAGCGCGGCCACGTCTCGCCCTCCGTCCGCCCCGGCGCGCACGCGCGGGGAAAAGCAACGGTAGTGGTGGTGGTGTGCGGGGGGGGGGGGGGGCGGGGAGATACTGCACGACGCGCGGCGCGATTGGTCCGCGGCGGTGACGTAGCGCGGAGGGCGGAAGTGAGGAGGACTCCGACCATGTTACGGCAGGTGAGGGCGGCCCGGGCCCGGGCCCGGGCCCCGGCGGTGCGAGGCGGACGGGTGCTTTGTGCTGCCCGGTAGCGTGCTGGGGAGCCGGAACCCCGCAGGCCCCGCTGGGGGCGGGTGAGAAATCCGTTGGGGGGGGGGGGTATGGGTGGGGCGGCGTGGTGTGCCGTCACGCTGACGTGTGCCGGCTGGCAGCAGGGGAAAGAAAACCCCAAAAAAAGGGTCTGTGAGTGAGAGCGGCGGGCTGGTGTGGTGCTGGTGGCTGCTGCGCCCTGTCTGAAAAACACTAAATTCCGATTCTGCCGCCAGGATATTCGCTGGAGGGATGTGAGTTTGTGGGCTGGCGTAGGGATGGCTTGGGTACAGGACAGGGAGTTCTCCGAGGAATGTCGAATAAAAGCCGTCGGCTGGGAAGTTGGCTGCCCGGGGGCAGCGGGGGGCCTTGGGCGCACGCTGTGAGTTTCTGTAGTTTCCGCTAAGCATAAATCAAAATGTTTAAATACGGTATTTTTGTGGTTTTGTGTGGTTGGATCATCACGATCCCCATTTCGATCTTAAGGCGACACCGTGATGCTTCTGGGTGATCGAAACCCTCCCTGCTTGAAGTTCAGAACAGATTCTTTTTTCCTCATGCACTTCTCTGCATCTGTCCCTGCTTTAGGACAGCAATGATGACATCGAAGATGTGTCTCTCTTTGATGCAGATGACGATGTGTCCCGGAGATCCAAAAAGTCAAAAATCAGGTCAGTGGCCACAGAGGGAGTTTCTAGCTGAGTTCTAGGCAGAAGCGTGATGAAGGAAGGACGGCCATATGACATCATAACATGAAATGGCAAATACCTCCCTTGTTGTTTTGGAAGTCATGGAGGGTGATTTCTGGGTAACTTCAGAGAGCTGCCTCCAGGAGCTCAGCCAGAGTTTGTAGGTGTGTGCCTTCACGCTTCTGGGTGCCCTCCCATTTACTGCGTGTTTGTGTGCCTGCGTGTAAGGGGTCTGCACCGACACAACTCTGCGAAGCGGGGGGTTCGCCCCGTGTTGAGTGCTGGTTGGGGGCCAGTCCCTTCTCTCTTCCTCAGTCTTCATTCTCGAGTGCACTTGGTGCTGCCCCGCTCTCTGCCATGTCCTGGCGTAGCTGGTCCAGCCGCCTCCTTCCTCCTCCTGCCCGAACTGCTGCCGCAGAGCAGTGTCCATCCACAGGTGCTGTGGTGTCCTCAGCTCTGCACTGCACGTTTCTGACCTGGAAACTGCAGAAATCGGAAAGAAGGGCAAGTCTGCCATGTTGAGAAATGTTGTGTTTCATTCAGAGGTATTTCCTCGGGCAGAATAGTATTTTTTAAATTTACCCCGTAAAAATGGCCTTACGCTGAGCACCGGGTGGAACTCCCTGTCCCCTTCCACCGCGAACTCTGTCTGCACGTGGGCTATCACTGCATGTAGAATGTGTCTTCCTTATGATGAGCTTCTAGTCAGTTTATTTCCCATATTCTCAGCAGTTGTTGCACACTGGGTTGATGTTACGATGCTGATCCTTATCCTGTGAGTTGGTGGGAGATTGACTCGGCGATGTCATTTCTCTGAAATTGCTTCAGTCTTGTCTGAAAGAGCTGTGACTGTACTGTACTTCATTCCAGGCATCCAGTGGCGTCATTTTTCCACTTATTCTTCCGAGTCAGTGCCATAGTTGTCTATCTGCTCTGTGAGCTCTTAACTAGCAGCTTTATTGCCTGCATGGTGACAATTATCCTCCTCTTGTCATGTGACTTTTGGGCTGTAAAGGTAAGTTCATCTTACGCTTTTTGTTATCTTTGTCTTACTGTGTAAGAATGATTGAACAGTGTCAAAGAAAAAGTAACTTCTTTGTGCCTTTCCCACAAAATGATACCCAAAATACCCTCAAGTGCCGTGATGTATTGCAAAGCGTTAGAAATAACCACTCTTCAGTCTCTGTGTACCTGCTTTCTTTTTGAAAATCGAGCGGAGAACACATATTAGACTTTCTTTTAAGGTAGCACAGGCTTTGTTATCTGATCGCTTTTAAATCACCAGCAATACGCCTCACAGTAATTTGGTATTGTGCTGGACATGTTAGGTACTAGATTATTGGGAACATAAGAGCCTCGTAACCTTGTCTTCCCAAATGTGAGGCAAATGAGCAGCGCTGAAAGTGGCAGCCCAAACAGCTGAACTTCGGCGAACGGTTTCTTTTAGCAGAAAGCTCAAAGCTCGTTGCTTTTCTTCTATTTCAGAATGTCACAGGGCGACTGATGGTTGGCCTTCGCTGGTGGAACCAGGTGGATGATGATGGTAGAAGTCACTGGGTGTTTGAAGCCAGGAAGGTAAATGGCTTTTTTTTGTTGTTTGGTTGTTTTTTTTTTTCTTTGTTTCTGTTTTGTGAACTCTCTGTGACTTCGTGGTTGTGCTTGTGGTGGTAGGTTGCAGAATGTAGACATTTACTTCCAGCCACAGATCTGTGACGGTGCTTGTTTCATGTCAGCTGCTGAATGAGCTTTGTGATGTTGAACTATTTAAAACTTCTCATGATGTATTGATCTGGCTTAATGCAAGTAACCTAAAACTTCCACATAAAAGGCAGTAAAGGTTCCCATGTCACATCAGTAACCTACAGTTTTCTGGTGTGAATTTGGAGCAGCTGATGTAGTTTTTATCTCCTATAGAAAACTACTGGAAGTAGGAAGTAACGTATAGCATCCATCACGGCTGTTGCTTTGCCTTTGTGTTCACGGTGGCTACTGCTGCCTCTCTAGTGTCCCATCTGTCAGGCACCTCACACCATGTCTTGTATTTGCCTGTTTGATCCCTGTCTCTTATCTCTGTCTGTGTGGAGCTAGTGGCACGCAGATCTGGAATCTGCAGTGGTGTAGGGATGTGAACCTAAACCTTTCCCCGGCTGAGTTTGTGCGCTTGCTGCAGGCACTTTCTCAAAACTACCGGTTTAGAAAAGCTAGAGCATACTGGGGAAGGGGGGAAAGGGAGCTGAACCACTGGTGATGCTGTAAATTTACCCCTAAGTTGTTAAGCCGGTCCGGATTTTTTTAAGTATTCTAGGAAGAAGTGAACGTTTGCTTGGGATCTTCTGCTCTGCAAAGACTTTATAAAATCAGTAGTGTGGTGTGAATCAGACCTCTGTGTGTGTGTGCAGAAAAAATTACCCTACTTTGGCGCCTAAGAATATTTAGTTCTGCCAGTGCTAGGATTAGTGGCATTCTGGTCATCTGTGCAGTGATTTGGAGGTAGGAAGCACTACCCCTTTGGCTGTTTCTGAGCTTCATAACTGAACCATGCAGTAAACGTCATGTTTCCCAAACTTAACCTTTTAGCCTCAAGCATTCCAAGAGGCTTTGATGCTGCTGCCTTCACTGACAAAACGGTCCCTTAAATGGAAACATCTTCTGTTGCGGAAAGATCTTTGTGATGTACAAATTGACCTTGAAAGCACCCAGTACTGTTGTGTGGGGACAGAAGACAGGGGCCTTATAGATTCTGGACTGTTTCTGATGGCTATGGGATCTGTACAATGGAGCAGCCTGTTAACCTCTATTTCCTTTCTGCTTCTAGGTATCAGCACAAGGGAGTAAAACCTCGTCAGAAGCAGAGTCTCGGATTTTCTGGTTAGGTCTAATTACCTGCCCTATGATCTGGGTGATATTTGCTTTCAGCGCCCTCTTTTCTTTCAAAGTGAAGTGGCTGGTGAGTGGCTCCTGCGGTTCGGTAGCAGATCCTGTGTGTGCCAGGTAAGGCAGGGTAAATCAATGACTGTATTTTCCTGTGTCTTAGGCAGTGGTCGTGATGGGAGTGGTGCTTCAGGGAGCCAACCTTTATGGTTACATCAGGTGTAAAGTTGGCAGTAGAAAGAACTTGACAAGCATGGCGACCAGCTATCTTGGGAAGCAGTTCTTGCGGCAGGTAAGATTTCCGGGGTTTGGGAAACCCTCCAGTCATGTTTGTTGCTGTCCATCAGCTTCCTGGGCCATGAAAAGAAAGGCTGAAAAGTTCTTATCTGTAGTTCTCCAGAGGGACCCTTCACACCTTGCTGCCTTGTGAGCCTCCTTAATAAGTAACGGAGGAACGCACTGATTACTGGCATCAAGTTCCGTTTGCAGCGCACTGTGAGCTCAGGTTATTTGCTGGTGCTGTGGGCAGGTGCCATAGAAGCTACTGGAATGTGGCTGATTTATCGGAAATAAGGAGCATGGTGAATGTGGTGACAGAGTGAAATGGGTTTTGATTAACTGCTGCTCTTGGATAATGCATTACTAGATAACTCCTTTCACGGCACGGCTTCCTCTTCAGGTTGTGCTGGCCCCAAAACCAGGCATCTGGAGAGATGTTGCACTGGTCCTTGTGCTTCAGGGCACAGCTGCGGCGTGCGTCGCGCTCGGCCCAAAGGGCTGCCCCTGCCTTTTCTGTTCTTTCTGCCTTCCAACCAGCTGCTCTAGAGGTCCTTCTCTGCCCCAGCGCCGGGTTTCCTTCCTTCCACAGGTCCCTGCAGCAGCCGGCACAACCGTCTCCTGTTCCACTTCTAGGCTGTCATTTAATTTCTGCTTTTACGGAATTTCCTGAGCGTGCTGCCTTACGCAGACGGCTCTGGGGACGGGTGGTTTGGCTGCCACAGGCTCCCAAATGTGTGCTGGAGTTACTCTCATTAGTGCCATCAGAAGCTCAGACACTGATAAAACTTTCTGGGCAAGTCCCTGCTGGGATCACGCTCTTCTGCAGCTGCGTTTGCTTCTGGATGCTTTCACCACTGCAGTGGTTAACCAGAGGCCCGGGGCAGTTTTAGTCTCTGGCAGAAATGAATGTCTTGCCCTAGAGTCGTGGCAGTGAGTCACACAGCTCTCCCATACTCCTGTTCTTTTTTTGCCTTCTGCAGACCGTGGCTAAAGAGGACCAAACAGCATCCTGAGTGTGGCGGTGGCCTCAAGCCAGACCGGATTCGCAGCAGTGGACGGCAGTGAGTGTTGCTGTGACCACGAGGTTTGGGAGCTGCATACGTGAGGTGTGAATTCAAAGACGTAAATAAATTGTGCAAGGCTTCAGGTTAACGCTCCTAGCAACTTCTGTTCATTTTTTCCACTAGCAGTTTGTGTTTCAGTCCTTTATTAATTAGAATTAAATTGCCTAAACTTCTTTAAATTAAAAGACATCCTAGGTGACTCTCATACAGGTTTAGAGAATTAAGGGAAAATTGCTGGACATCCTTCTTCAGAAAAACCATGCACAAGCCAAGCCTTCCCTTACCCAGGAACTCCCCTGTCTCCTCCAGCAGTTGCTGCCTCAAATAGTTTCCGTTGTGGATGTTGCTGCATTTCGCTCTTGGAGGCCGTTACTGCTTCTGTCACGAAGTTTAGATCGTGCTCGTTTGGCTCTGCACCTCTCATTCTGTGATCTGAGCGGCGCTGAGGTGGTTGCAGTGAAGGACACCTAAAGGAAATGTTGCTGTTGGCTTAGTGGGAAGATTTTTGAAGTCTCGTGGAAACTGCAGAAAGTGACTTCTGAGCAGCTGTGGGATTTGGGTTTTGTTGGTTTTTTTTCATCTGAAGCATTCTTGGAGGTCTCAGTAATATCTTAAGCCTCTGGATTTACCGCAGGTCCCTCTTACCTGTAGGGCCGTGTCCGTACGGGGAGTGCAGCAAGAGAAAAACCAGGTGATGAGGAAGGTTGGATGCACAGTTTCAGAGACAGAGTGAATCGGGGCGGTTGTCGTCCGACTGGTGCTGTTAAAGCGATGTCATCTGGTGCCGTGACGTGCTTTTGGTGCTGCGGGTTTTTCCTCTCTGGCCAGGAGGGTGTAGGGTGATGTGATCCACAGTTTCCTCACCAGCCCCTCAGCACAGGGTCGCAGGGAACAGGACCAACAGGGGTTTACGTTCCTTGGATCCCTGCAGTGTGCTGTTCTCGAGCTGTGCTCCCCACGGAGTCTGGGGGCTGGAAAAAGCCTTTTCTGTAGGATCGTGAGGTGTTGGCTGGCAAGCGTTCACTTAGGTGGCAGAAAGTGGCATGTTTTGTGTGAAAAGCTGCATGAAAGGGGTCAGTTCCTTCTTGTCATGTAATTCTGTTCAAGGCGGATTGTGCTTTCACAGCGGTAGATATTGTAAACTTTGGGTGAGGTATTTTAAATTAAGAATCTGGTTTCTTTTTGAATAATGGGTATTGTCAATTGTGGGATTGCGTTACCGTGATTTCTCTCCCTGTACTGTAGCAATACTTGGGAGCTGTACATTTGTTTAACTCTCTGGATTGATACCTTCCTTTTGTAAATATGTATTTATAAAATCTTGAAATTAAAATAACGCTTTGTTTAACCAGACCAGATATCCCTTCTGTGATTTGTGGCTGAGCTCTGTACGCTGTGTTCTTGTAACGTAGTTCTAACAGGGGTCACTCGTCGAGTCAGACGGTGCTGTTCAGCGAGCTCTGGCACAGTTCCTTTCCCCAGGGGTCTTGGACAGGTTTCCCTGTGCAAACACTTTCTTCATAAGCGCGCTGGAGTCGTTCTCATGCAGAGCTGAGGTAACTGGCCCTCTGTGAGGCTTGGTTGGGGTGGCTAAGAGGCTCCTTCCGAGGGCACTCGGAGGGCCCCTCTGCCCAGGTCCCTGGCTCGCTCCTGGCCGGTGACAGCGTGCTACCGAAAATGCTCCTTCCACCACTTGGCGGGAACGTCTAGTCCCTGTTTACGTGGAAGGGTCGGTTTATTTCTAAGGAGTGACGGTAAAACAGGCCAAGACAATCGTTGAAGTAAAGGTGCTTCTGCAGCCACGCGGGGACGTGCAGGTGCAGCATCTGGCATGGTGGATCCGAAATCCTTTCTGCCCCCGTCCAACAGGCCCCCAGTTTGCCGCTGCCGTCAAAGGGACAGCACTGACTGGCACAGCTCCAGCCACGAGGTAGTTGTTTTAAAATGTGTTGAAAGTTTTGGACTCTGTTTATTCTCCTGCTGCCAAAGTTTCCCCCAAACTGCTGGTAAATAGTGCTTTTCTGGAAGCTGCTGCTTATTTAATCAAGGACAGGGGCATTTATTAGTATGTGCCTTTAAATAGAGCGCCCTTTGGCTCATTTTTAGCCTCTTGGCAAATATTCAGTCTTTTGGCTGCTGAGAAGCCAGCGTTTTGTTGCATTTCTTCACAGCATGGATCAGAACCAAATTTCTTATCACTTCTCCAGTTGGGTGTGAGTCTCGTTTGATTTTTTTTTTTTTTTTTTTTTTTTTACTTGCTGTCTGCTGGGATTTCCTGTGAAGCGGGAAGTGGGAGTTGCCACAGAATGGGGAAATTCTCTGAATGTGCTTTTTTCAACCCGCCTTGGGAATCCAGGCTAAGCCAGTTTCTTGAGCATTAGCTGTGTAACCGTGGCCCCACCTAAGACCTCCAGGCCTGGGTGGTGGCTGAACTTTCAGGCTTTACAGAAGCAGAAATACTCCCAAGAGCAATAATAATAAAATACTATTTGCTCTGCAATAGCAAAGTATCCTCGGGTGTTGCAAGCACATCTGCAAGGTGGACTTGAAGTCATCCTCATTTCACGGGCAGAGCCATTTTGAGTCCTTGGAGCACAGTGGCCTGTGCCAGCGGGGAGCTTGCTGGCGGAGCTGGGGACAAAAGGGGCCCTGGGGGACATTTGCTGTCTGCTTTAGGCTGTGCGAGGCCTCATCCTTCCCTTGTGTCCGAGGGACGAGCTGCTCCATTGCTCTTTAGCCACAGTGAGGACCTGCCCCTGGTGCAGACAGGCCTTGGGCTGCCACCTGCCGTGGCATTGCGCCACGCAGCCAGCTGGGTGCTGGTGTCCCCAGGGAAGGGGCAGGGGCAGAAGCAAAGCTTTTTGTGGCCCTGTGCTCTAACACGTTCCTGTGGCACATCCAAATACTCTCCAAACCCGAAAGCTTTAGAGGCAGTTTTGCCCCGTCAGGTGCACCTCCCCTTCCCTGCGTGCTCCCCCTCTGCCCTGGGGGAGGACCGCAGGGGAGGGCAGAGGCGGGATGCTGAGTGCCTGCGGGCAGCCAGGCCCCAGGCGCTTGGAGCCCGTCTGTCTTTCCCTCCAGAGATTTCTTGGCAGGCTGCAGGGAAAGGTCTATTGTAGTTGCTTGGCAGAAGCCGTGGTCAGCCCTGCTCGCACGGGACAGGACATCCCAGCTGGTATTTCCTAAACAAAAAGCTGCAGTGACTAACAGAGAGTGACCTTTGGGGAGACCAAAGGGAGCGGGGATGCGGGTGAGGAGGGTGGATGTTGGCCAGGACCCAGCGCTGCTTCCAGGGCTCCTGGCAGGAAGGAATTTCTCGCTTCCCTCCTGCCTTTCCGTGCGAACAGCCCCCATTTGGGAGCGGGTGTCCCTTCCCGCCCTGCAAACCCATGGCAAAATGAGACCCTTCCCACCGCCCTGATAAGACGGACGAAGGACAGAGAGAAAGGAAACACTGTTTCTGTTTTACTGATAGCAGCATTTTTATACCACAGAGGACACGTGGGCCCATCCTTATCTGCCTGTGCATGCCAAAAGCAAACTGGGTGTGTTGAACGTGATCCCAGTTCCTTCCTACCCTCTCCGGTGCCAGCGCGTGGCTCGGGGCAGCTGACCTTGGGGACATGCTGTGCTGGTTTCCGCTGCTCAGCCAGCGCTCGGCTGCTTGAATTTCACTCCTGTTTCTCGGGGGGAGGCATCACCTTTGGGTGCTGCTGAGGGGACAGCCTCTTCCTCGGCTCACAGCAGGTATGTGTGCTCCCAGCTGTGTCTTGGAGCTGTGAGAACAGCTCTCTGGGTCAGACTGAACCCATCAAACCCAGGGTTTGTCTCAAGCAGTAGCTAATTCCGCGTGCCTAGCAAAGACTAGATGGAAATGGCAAACTCACAGCCATGCTTCTAGGAACACCTTTTGTACCTCCAGAGGCTTGTGGCTCCCTCTGTGTCACCTGATGAATTTCGCTGCTATTAGCATGACTGATTCCTTTCTGAGTCCATGCAGACTTCCAGTATTTGCGGTGTCCTGTGGCAGAGAGCTCCCCAGATTAACACTGGACGCAGAAAGATCCTTCACTTCTTGTTTGTGTGGAACCTGCCTCCCAACTTAATTTGGTGCTCATCTGGTGAGGAAAGGGAAGGCCAGGGGTGTTCTGTGTTTGCCACCATACACAGCAGAGAGACGCTGGGTTTTATGTTAAACATGGGGTTTGAAATCCCCAGACACTCAAACTGCTGTCAGGATCCTGCTGGATCAGCTTGCTGAAGATCCAGGGTCTCTCCTCTCCAAAGCTGCCAGCTGACGTTACAGTGCCAGGAGGAGGAGTTAGCATCCTCTGGGACAGGGCTTAGCATTTGCCAGGATGCGTCCTAGCAAGGCCACAGGTTTTATGGAGGTAGAGGTGTCCAGAGGACCTTTGTAAGGAGACTGTGGAGCAGTTGGACTGCAAGAGAAGATTTGGGATGTGGGGAGATGTGGGATTCCTAACTCTCCCGAGTATCTTCGCTTCTCTTCTTATCCTGGTGAGGCTGAGCATGACTCAAATGCTCTGCAAGGACTGGAGGGTGCATTGATGCCATTTCCCCTGGTATACCATTTCCCCTGGTATGAAAACTCCTATTTTGTTGCTGTCCTTTGTTAGGGATTTTTTTGCAAACTATTAATTTGTAAATTATCCAATTAATGGCTGTTAGTATCGTATCATCTCATCCCCCAGCTGCTTGCTACACGTTTCAAAGAGCTTTAGTGTTTGCCAGGTGGGTCTCCCCTCAGGAAAACCCATGTTGGTGCTCTTTAGCTGTTTCTTATCTCTGTGAATCCCCGTCTGTAGGAGTCCAACTAGTTTGCTCAGTATAGGAGTTGGGTTTTCTGTTCTTTTGCTCCTCGTATTCCTCCCAGAATCCTTAAAAAGAAAAAAAAACAAAACCAAAAACAACCAAACCCCAGTATCACACTTGCCACCTTCCACCCATCTGGCAGCAGAAGAATCAGTCGGTTTGTCTGGGGATTAGCGGCTCGGTGGGTTCAGCCCTGAGCCCTTTGGACTCCTCCTGGAAACCTCCTTGGCCTGCGAGTTATTCCTCTTCGTGTTGCCAGCTTGCGCATGCCTCCTTCTATTTAGTTCATTTTTGGGCGAGTTCTTTATATTTTTTTTCCCTCCCTTTTTTTCAGTCACAAAGCGGTGTGTAAACAACTCCATAGTAACCGCTGGAGCACATGAGTCACTCGGCTTTTCTGCCACAGGACATACTCACTTGCTCTTGCCTACTGTTATGTTTCCAGATTAAAGGAGGGTTTGGTTGTTGAGATGGTTACTCATGGTTTCCTGCTGAGTATACTGATGTTGAGTCTGGCTCTTTTTTTGATGGTTTGTATGACTTCTCCCCCGTTAGATAGATCCTCTCCCCCTGCGGGACCTTCCATGCTTGTCATCTGTCCCCTTTGCTGCAAGATGTAAAACTCCACCTAAGTTTCTTTCAACTAGTGGCAGGATGGGTTTAGTGGGCATGGTGGTATTAGGTTGATGATTGGACTTGATGATCTGGGAGGTCTCTTCCAGCCTAATGATTCTGTGATTATATTTTGGGTTTGTTGGAGCCCTCTGTCACACCTGGCCCCTGTTTCAGGAGGAATTTGAATTCACCAAAACTGCCTCAGGTCTTGGGAACTTCCACACCCACTTCCCACCATCTGAGAGCCCATGAGGCTGGAGGTGCTTGAACCCATGGTCGGGCAGAGGTCCCAACCCAAAACCTCACCTAAGATCTTTTTGGATGAAGAAAAAACTGAACATCCTTTTGCAGAGCTCTTGGTTATGCTAGCCCTTGATTTCTCATGTTTTAAGTTGCAGGGTCATGCCCAGAAGTTTGGTTTAATTAGGATCTGGACTAAAGAGAGGAGGGGCTGGGGACTTGGCTTGGATCCTGCTCCATCCCCAGCTCAGAGACCAGATCGTCAGAGGTAAGGTCTGGCCCGTAGCTGGGGCAGGAGAGCAGTGCAGATCTGGTGGAGGATGGGGGATCTGGCACTGATACCCGGGATGTGGTGCCTTCAGCCACGCTCAGGTTGATGCCCTAGAGCTCTTCTGCAGCTGCTGTGAGCGGGACACCCCAAATCCCACTGCTCCCCGCTGCTGCAAGAGCAGCTGCAGCAGAACGGGGCGGGGAGAATGCAGGACCTGTAACATCCCTGGGTTTTTTTTTTTTTGCTCTGTTTGTGGCAGAGTGGGGAGTGCAGCATCCCCGGGGCTGCTGCCAGCCTGGGCAGCCTTTAGGAGAGTTAAACCAGCCTTTTCGTTAGCACCTGGCCAGTGAACCCCTGGACAAAGCCTCTCCACCCCTCATTGCCCTTGTGTTTAAGGGCGGCATCGGCAAACATCTGGAGCAGCACAGCTGGGCTGACCCTGCCGTCCGGTCCCTCCAGCCCAAACAGCCTCTGTGTGACACAGGCTCCAGGCTGTCCCTTTCCCGCCTAAACCCGTACGGCGCCAGAGGGAGCTCGTATGCTTTTTCTTTTCATTAATTAAATAATTTTTTTTTTTTAATGGAGCAAAGAAAGTTTTCTGGAAGGGCTTGTTGGAAACGCCTTCGAGGACCATCCTGAGATGTGAGAAGCCCCAGGAGCAACCTGCCAGCCCAGCGCATCCCGTGCGAGCGTGAGACTGCAGTGGGGAGGGTGTCACCTCTGCGGGCGTCACCCCTGGCTGTGGCCACCCGTCCCCCTGTGCCTCGCAGAGGGGTGACAAAGAGGAAAACAATCACTGAAACCACCTCTCCTTCCGTTAGTGCTCCCTCTGAGCTCTCTGGGCCGAGCGGGGATATAACAGGAACATGATTTCACCGCCCTGATGTTACAGGGTGGTGGTGTGAGCAACCGCTTCAATTGGAAAAAGTAAGTAAAAACCAAATTTATTCCCAGCTGGGTGTGTGTGTGAGACCAGCCGCCTGGGTTGTCTCCTCAAACAAGACGTCGGGACCATCCCGATTTGGGGGAATAAACTCCCATTTAAAGAAATACTTCCCAGGAAGCAATTCAGCCCTCCGCCCAGCAGCAGGTGCCTGTGTGTTGGGGGCACCTTGCACCCCACCGCACCCTCGTGGGTCCAGCACCCTTCCCCGGGGTGCGGGCTGGGTGTTCCCTGGAGCAGGGGCATGCGCTGGCTTTGGGGTGTAGGGATGGACATCCCCGCTGGCCCCCGCCCCTGGTTCGTTAGCTCAGAGCGCAGCCTCTTGCTCCAGCAGCCGGGGATCGTCCTATTTGCAAGCGCCTCAGTGAGGATTTGAATTGGGGCCTCTAAAGCTGAGCAGAGCTGTTCCACATCCCCCAGCATTCAGCACTCTGGCACCGGACGAGGTTAGCAAAACTGAACTGTCTTGGCTTAGTTTTGCTCCCAGAAACCAGAAGGGAATTTTAACATCGGTTTTAGTGGGAGCTGCCAGGTTTAATTGTTGGGACACCGCAATGTCTACTGCTTCCAGGCTCAACCACCTATCGATGCTTTGAAGCAGCAGCTAAATGCCTCCCCTGCCATTCAAATGGTGACATTTTGGGATGATAGGACACAGGGGATGGGGCAACCTGGCACCAGTGGCTGCCAGGTCACAGCCGCTGGACCAGGAAGGTGCAGCAGCGTCACATGGGTGCACTTAACCTGGTCTGGTACAAAGCAAAACAGATCAACCCACCTTTTTTTTGTGGTGGGTTCAGCTTTACTCTGCATGGGTGGGATGGGGAAGGTGATCCTGTGGTCCGTGAATGAGTGCGATGAGGGGTGGTGGAGAGCCGGGGCAGCACCTCCCGCCCATCACAGTGGTGATGCTCCAGGGTACAGCGCTGCTTCCCAGCACATCTGTCCCAGCTCAATGGCTTTCCTCAGCTTTCCATGGGGCTGCGGAGCCTTTTTGCAGCACAGCCCTGAGCCAGGGTCCCTGGAGCCCTTGGGAAGGACCTTGGGAAGGACCCAGCTCCCTCAGGTCCTTCCCAAGCTTCCCACTCACAGCACTGGGTCTGGCTGGTTTTGGTGGTGGGTGAGGAATAGCTGTCACCTGCTCAGTGACATTTCAGTGCAGAACCACACTTCCAAATCCCCACCCTTCATCAGGTCTGCATATCCCCCTGCTACAGCTGGTTCCTACCCATGAACTCCCACATCCATCATGACCTGGTTTTGCAGTCACTCCTCATCCTTCGTGCCCCAGGCAAACTGTTCAGCCCCTCTACTCAGGTGGTCTCACCCCAAGACGTCAAGTACAAACATCCCCAGTGTAGGTTTTGGCAACGTCGAAGTTTCTGCCTTCAGATAGATCAACAGGACTTGTCATTACATTTAGCTGCTTTCCCCTACCTTCGCTCCCACAAGATCTTGAAGTGCCCTTACATGATTTTAGGGTATCCCAAAACAACCAACCTGTTATTCAGGCCTTGGATTTCATTTTTATGAGGCAAGACCACAGCCTCTCCTGGCTGACGTCCCCATCCATGCAGAGCCCCTGCACCACCCTCATCCTCCACCAGCGTGGCAAACACTGTGACCCACTTGTGACTGCTGCTCGCTCAGGTCTCTCTCCAGGCGTGGGGCCACACGTAGATGTGTAAGGCAGGGGTTGGGCTCAGTAGGGTTTGGGGATGTATGTTTTTCTTAAAAGTCTTAAAAGTAGCAAGAAATTATTTTCCCTCCCCTGAGACCTGCTGCCATCACTGCTCACGATGGCTGTGGATACAGCACTGATGAAAGCAGCGGTACCCTGCCCTCTTCCCACCCCTACAGCAACTGGGGTAAAGGCTCAATTCTTGGTCTTCAGCCCCAAGTTTGAGGTCTTTTTTTTTTAGCAGGTGTGATGCTACATTAGCTACAGAGCCCTTTGCAAGCTTTCCACCAATTTGTGTTGGTGCCACAGGCAGCTCGCTGCCTGTCCCACAGCAAGTGGCCTTGCTGATGTTACATGGAGCCTTGGGTGAGGGACTGGAGCCACCTGGGAGACGTGGCGGGTGAGGAGGGAAGGAGTTGCAATCTCTGGGATGGGCTGATGCACTTGCTGGCATAGATCTTAGGTGGCTGAAGAGGAGCCTGGGACCTTCTCCATCCAGAATCCTCATGTGCTGGGATCCCCGCTGTCACCAGCACCTTGACCACCAGGTGATGACCATCAGGGATAGCCCCAAATTACAGCTGCTTTAGCTGCTGCGGGCACCGAGGTGGAAAGTGCAGAGGAGGCTGAGACCTGGAGCTCAACGGACACGTCCTACAGGACAACCCGCAGGGCCATAGGACAACGCTGGCACAAGAAAGAAAACGAATTCACTTCTCAAAGCTGAAGGAAGGCTGTCCTGTGCCCACATTTTCAGTGCTTATTGGCACTTTGGTAATGCCTACCAGCTCCAGCCCCAGCGCTGAATGGTGGACGTGGGCACCCAACAAATGCTGGATGGCTCGTGGCCAGAGCAGAAAGTGATTCTTGATTACTTGGACAGGAGGAAGGAGCCCTGCAGGGATTGCACTTCACAGGACTTTCATTTTGAAATATTGGTTTGTATCCACATTAAAAATTCAGACCCTCTTTCCCCAGGGTTGTTCTTGGAAATAGGTGACTTCATGGATTGACTTCAGGGGGACTTTTACTCTAGAAGACATGGCAACCAGCATGCTCAGGTATGTCCCACCTGACTGCCTCCCCCCAAACACACAGCAGCATCAGGTATTCTTTGCTTTTGGCCTGATTCCCCCTCGGGAGGGAATAGTGCAGTGGTCAGTTATCCTGCTTTTTACTCTCAACTGAGTGAGAGCCTTTCATACAGGAAAATCAGAGCCCCATACCAGAACCAAACACACCATGTTATTGAGCCCTTGAAATTGAAAGTGTCTCAAGCATAAAACTCACCTAGCTGAACTATAAATCAAGCCTCTGCTTTCAGGGAAACTGAGATTGCATACTTATGAATCACCCCCTCATTACTTAATCATTTTGTATTAAGGACATCTTAAAACGAACGCACTCAAGTCAAAAAGCCCATTAAAAGTGAGAGTCCAAATGACTAAGGGCAGATTTTACATCTGCATGTAAGTTTGCAAGCAAATATGGGCATTTGTAGGAAAAGCAGTCATCCTCCAAATATTTCTGCAAAAAAAAAAAAAAGCCCAGGCAGGGAATGACTAATGGGAGCGGGCAGGAACGGGCTGGTCCACGCAGGCACCCGGGCAAGGAGCCTGGAAGAAGTTTGCCTGTAGCTGCCTCGCTCCACCTTGACCTATGCAAATCTGGTTGGGTGAAGGCAGATTTCTTTGGAAACAAAAATTTCTCTGCTTTCTGATGGCCCTTGGCCAAAGACCTCGGAGAGGAAAGTGTGCGGCAACCCAGCGCTGCAGCAGTGTTTCTGCTCAAAGGGTTCGTGCTGTGCTGGGGACGACGACAGTCAGTGGGATTGCAAACAGAGGGTGTCCTCTGCTTCTAAAACACCAAGTCTGCCCTTTTTTTTTTTTTCCTGCTGTGAAAGTCCTTCTAAAATTTCAGCTGTGCTCAGGGCACTCTGGCAGCAGCAAGCAGGAGAAATTAAACTTCCTGCGCTTTCTCTGCAGGAAGGTGTTCAGGGGCTGGGATCTCCGTGGGGTTTGGGGAGCTGGCAGCCTGAAGCAGTCCCATAGGGCAGGCAGGAGCAGAGTGTGTCCAACTGTATTCCTTCGTGAGGGCAGGACAGAGAGATTCCGTGTCAGAGCAATGTGCCTGTGGCTAACCTGGTGGGTTGCACAGCCCTTGATGTATCGATGCACGGGAGGGACATGAACCCCGTCCAGGTGGAGATTTGCTGGCACAGAAACTCCTCTTTGCAGGCAGTGCTTGGGTAAACCCGCTGGTGGCAGAGGGCAGGGCTGCCCAGCGAGTTGCTTGTGTCTTGTGCGTGCACCGTGCCAACGCTGGACATGCCAAACTCTGACCACGGTGACCTGCTGCCCCGCTCCGGCAGCGGCTCAGCCCCGTGCTCGCTCCCCTCCCTGCGCACGCACCCACCCGGCTGGAGCTCACTCTGCACAGAATTGATCCCAGGGAAAGGTGGTTTGGGAATAGGTCCACGTCTCTGTCTTGGATGCTGAAGAAGGTGGAACATGTTGTCCAGGGAAAACATGCCCGTCTGGGGCTTGGAGACCCAGGCAGAGGGCACCCCACAGAACAGGGCTCTGGTGCGACTGTCCCCCCACAGCAGGAGCTTCCTGGCAGTGTGCAGACCCTTGCAGCGCTTGATAAAAACCACTTTATTCACCTCCTCCTGGCTTTTGTGGCAACTGTATTACCTGACACCCACGGATGGACACCCGCAGGCACGCAAGGACACAGAAACAGCCCCGGACACACCAGGACAGGGAAGCCCAAGCAGATGACACAGGTGTCCACACAGCACCCGCCGCCCAGATGCCTGCTGTTGGACACGCAGGGGTGCGCAGGGGCGCAGCCAAGCACTAAAAAGCATCGTGGTGTGGAACCCCGCTGGGGTACAGGGTGTGCACCCCACATCCAGTACGTCCTGCCTGTGTTGGGGCGTGCTCACAGGTGTGCGCACACGTACACACACACACACGTGTGTTCTCCACAGCAGCACAGTTATTTTTTCACTTGGCTGTGGACACTGTGAATTTTTGAGTCAAAGGCAAGGTCTGGGCTCTGGGCTGTGGGGGGATCCTCGGGGAGGTCTAACAGCCTCCAGCTGCAGCGGATGAGCTCAGCACCAGCCGGGCCGAATGAGCCTCCACCTTTTGAGAGCTCTGGAAGCTGGGATGCGGGTTGCTGCCATTCTCATCAGGCAGTTTTTCTTCTTCAAATGACCTTCACCCTGTTCCTTGCCTGCTCAGCCCCTGGGGTTTTATGGCCATGCCCTGTGCAGCTTTTATGTATTTGGTACAGATTTAATGGATTTTTGAACTCCAGTGACCACTTAACTTTGTCTCAGAGATACCCAAAGGTGCAGAGGGACAGGGATCTTAGAAAGAATGAGCCCCAGCTGGGGTGGATGATTGCAGTGGGCAGGCACAGCCCACCTCCGCCTCCTGAGCATCCTCCTCCCAGCCTGGGAGCACCCTCAGACCCAGATGTGAAATCTGCAGCTCAGGTCTCTTCTAGACTAAATATGTATTCGAAGGAAATTCCAGCTCAGATCCCTCCTGGCAAAGCTCTCTGCCTCTGCTCTTGTGGTTTAAGCACGCAGGACCTCTGACTTACAGCTGCAAATATCTCGTAGTTATACAAGAGGAAGCAGCATAGCTAATGTGCATGGGAATTATCCCACGTCCTACAACTTTGCTGGGCCTGGAAGCCATCTGTGTGACCCCTCCCGGGGTCAGAGGTGAGACATTCCGTTTTTCCTGTGTCATTCGGAATAAAAAAGGAAAATATTGGCTGGTGCTCGCAGCCCTGCGAGACGCTAAGTACGTGTGTCAGGATGCTGTGAGCTATTTTCTTTAACCATGATGTAGCAATGCGACAGTGGGCCCAGCGAACAGCCGCCGAGCCTCGCAAACACTTGGCTGGGGGATGTGTCACAGCCCTTCAAGGAAAGGACAGAAGAAAATGAGCACAACTGAAGGGCTGAAACCTTGCAAGTCTGTAGGACACAGCAGCTTCAAGGGGAAATAGTGACAATCTCAGTGTCTGGAGAGAATTTAAAATGCAGGACATGGATACAAAACTGCCTAAGCGCTGGCTGGATGCTTAACTTCAGTGACATGTGCAATTTCTTGCAATTCATCACAGATATTCTCTGGTAGTTGAACAGTATTGGTCATGAGCAACCAGAGTGGCTGGTTTGAACGAACTGATTTAAATTTCGGGGATTTGATTTAAACCAACCCCTTACATGT
This sequence comes from Leptosomus discolor, assembly GCF_034619465.1. Taxonomy (NCBI): domain Eukaryota; kingdom Metazoa; phylum Chordata; class Aves; order Leptosomiformes; family Leptosomidae; genus Leptosomus; species Leptosomus discolor. The sequence goes on from NC_141405.1 coordinate 11,157,247, forward strand.
GAAGTCAAGCCCACATAATTTTGATCCCCCATGTGCCTCTCCCAGGACACCCACCCACACGGGACACCCAAGGAGTCACAGCGCCCCAAGAGCACTCAGCAGATGGGTTTGGGATGTCCAACTCAGGGTGTGACAAACCGTCTCCCAAAGAATCTGTTTCTCCCCAATTAGAACAGAATAGAATATTACTTTTCATATTTAACTACTTGAGATGGAACTGTGCATCTCCTTGCTGCACCTCTCCTTCCCACCAACACAAGCACATGCCAGAGACGTGCCAATGAACCAGGGCACATCCTGACTTTCCAAGGAAGGTCCTACCTCTCTACCTCTGCTCCCTGCAGTGGGCTCTTTGGGGGAAGGCCTGGCTGGTTGTGTAGTTCCATGATGAGGAAGGTCATGGTGGGCTTGTTGTGTTGGACCAGTGCCAAAGACACCGAGCTGGAGCCTGCCCAGATGCGGGATGAAAGGACAGGCTTTGCCTTGATGTACAAGATGGAAGACAAGAGGTTGACGTGACCCTGGGTGGCAGCAGTAAGGCCATGCCAACCATTATGAGTGACAAAGCTCCCTGCCCATGCTGATGGGTGCTGGGGTCCTTGTTTAAGCCTCCCAAGCCTTCTCCCAACCTGTTCTTTGGAGATGGCACTGCCAAGATAGGGTGGTGAGTCCCAGGTTGTCATTTTCCTCCCCCAAAGAAAAAAGTCCAAGACATGAATCAGGAGAGGGGAGGTGGGCTGGCTTGCATTTGGATGTTTCCTACGGGGCATAAATGAGGCAGCGCAAGGAGGAGGGGAGGAAATCACCCTGGAGAGGCAACTTGTTTACCGCAGCTCACGCTGGTCCCAGACAGGAAAAATGGCCCTTGGCTTCCCCCGTCCCCTGGCAAACCAGGAGGTTGTTTTGATGTGTCGGGAAAGGTGCTGTCTGAAGTGCTCATTGAGAGACGCGCCTTTCCATCGCTCCCATCGCACCGAACGGCCGGGGGTGACTCAGATTTCCTGGAGATGCTCTTATCTCGTCCTGCCCAGCGCTCGCTCAGTAGCGAGGGCGAAATAGCAGCCGCTGGAAAGGCTGCCCTCTGCCCTTTCACAAAGTGCTGGAGGTTTCCTGGCTCTGTGGCTCCCACACTCGCCAAGAGCTAGGAAACCCCGGCAGCCGCTGTCGGAGCTGCCCTGGGAGGGCTGGGGGCTGCTGCGATGCCCCCAGGGCTGCGCTGCCCAGCGGGTGCTCAGGGGCTTGGTGCAGGTCTGTGTCCCCAGCTCAGTGCCACGGAGCAAGGAAAGGTCACACTGAGTTGGGCATGGCTAAGGAATCCTACACGGTCCTTGGCAAACCCCTCTCAAACTATGGAGCGATTACGTGCGTGTGTCATGACGTGGAGTGCTCTGGCATCACTTTTAATGGAAATTAAATGAAGGCAGCGCTGGGTGCGCAGAGCAGGCACTGGGCAGCTTTGTGGCTCTGGCAGGGCTGTACCGTTTTGCTGTTCACCTTCAGATTCGTGACATTAACCCGTTTCTGATTCCAAGTTTCTACCCTTTGCTTTTTAATTGCACAATTAGCAAAATGCCTGCCTTTGAGCCCGTAGCCACCAGCCTCACTCAGCATCACTCCTCGCCGTGGCACGTGGTGCCCGTGGCCACCCAGCACCACTGTCACCTGGACTCCGTGTCTGCTGCTTTCAAAGGCTGTCTTTTCCTTTGGGGGAAAAATAGCTGAAGGAAGAGAGAGAAACGTTTAACTTTTTGTCCCGAACATTCAAAATGTGGCATGTTTATTTTTCCCACCAGTTTTGTTTCTTCTTCTGGATCTTTGTGGGGTTTGGAGAGACATGGAAAGGGAATTCAATAGTTCAGGTGGTTGATGAGAGACAGCTGGATGTTCAAGAAGAAATTCTGGTGCCCAGTACTACCTAGCGGCGTCAAAACTCTTTCTAATCTGTTTTTTTATCTGAAATGCACTGGAGATCTCAATGCAGTCTCAGCTCTCTGCATCACATGGCTGATGGGCTTCTTGGCCTCTGCATTACATCCAAATCCCTCATCTTCCTCTCCCAGCCTTTAAACGACGTGTTTTCTCCTGTTTCTGTATTCTTGCTTTGGTATCGCCCTCCCACCCACATCTATGTGCTGCTCTGCAAAGCTCACCCATAGTAAAATGTGGAAATCAATCCTTTGACTGAGCCAAGTGGCATTTACACGCTTTTATCAGAAAGTCTGGGCTTAGTGCATTTTCAGACAGACTTGTCCAGCTGCTGTGTGTGATGTGTAACTGCTGGGAGTTCATCCTCTCAAAATCCCCTGTCTGCAGAGAGAGCTGTGATTTTGCCACACAGAAGAGACACAGCATGTAGAAGAACAGGCACACTTATTACACCCTTATAGGAGCTTTGCTTCCATATTTTATGTTTTTTCTATATATGCAAAAAAAAAAAAAAGGCTTTTAGTAATGCATAAGTTACTGACAGTGTGACTTAGCTGCTCGATATGCACATACACACACAGCACTTCCAAGTGTAATGTTTGATACTTTCAATGAAGATCCAGATCCCAACAGAAATCCCAGTAGGGCAGGATGTGGCTCAGGTCTGTAAGAGACACGTTTGGGCCAGCTTTCGCTCATTGAGCTGGACAGGTCTCCGGATGCTCTCTGGATGGCCAGAGCACCAGGAGCTGGGTTCTCAGCTCTCCAGATGCTCTTGGCCAGCAGACCAGCATAAGGATCGTGTCTGGCTTGTCCATTGGATTCAGCCCACCCTGCTGCTCCTTCAAGCCACACATAGAAATGACGAAGTCAACCTAGCCTGGAATCAAGGAATCTATCCCATCTCTTTCTAACGAGATCTCACATAATTATTCTTGCAGTTAAGATGACTAAGGCTTAGGATTAAAGCTTATTTATCCTTCCCCTCCTCACCCAGTTGTCCCACAGCTGACCGGGGTCGTGCCTCGTTGTCTTGCCAAATGGGTGGTGGGAGGATTTGGGGTGAGGGAGAGGGAAGAGATGCTGCCCATACATGGGGCAGGGAGGTGCCTGGCAGTGCAGGGTGCTCAGAGGTGCTTGCTTGCTCCATGGCAAGGCCATTTCCCTGCCCTGCTTATCAAGTGTTGCATTACAGTCCAAACCCTCTGCCCCCACAAATCCTGTTAAGCCAGCCAGTGATTTCTAACAGGCTCTTTTGGGGGGAAAATGGTGAAATATAGCATGTAAACAGACATGGCTTGGTGCCTTTGCCGCTTGGGTTCAAGGAAAGCAAAGGCCTTTTCCTACCTCGTGCCCCAGCCCGTGTCAGGGAGGGACCCCTGGGATTCCCATGCATGTGAGTAATAACACTGGCTCGCACGGCAGCTCTTATTTGCTTGAGCACCAGCGAGGCTCGGCGGGGCTCGGGCTGGTGAAAGACTTTATATCTGTGCTGGGATGGGGGCTGCTTTCATGGCTGGGATGGACGGGCGGCTGGGAGGGTGCCCGGAGCCGCCGTGGGATGCTGGCTCCTCCTCAGCTCGGTGAGACGTGCGGCAGGGTGCTGCTAGTGCCGCTCGTCTCCTACACCTCCCAGCTCCTCTTCAAGAGCTGAAGAACAGGTTATGGCTTTTGAGCAGCACTTGAAGTACATGGCTGGGGATATCAGTGCAAACCATCCTGCTGTGAGAGCAGAGGGTGTCCACTGCTGCTGGGGGGAGCAGCTCCCTCCTGCCTGATCGCCCCGCAGAAGAAGTGGGAAGGTGTCTCAGGGCTGTATTTTTGGGTCTGCTTTGAGGTTGGACCTTTTTGGGTCTACTTGGGCTTACACTTTTTTGGGTCTACTTTGAGGTTAGACCTGACTTTTCCCTGCTTTTGCTCAAAAACTGTGTCGCTGTCCTGCATCTCCCTTGCATGACCCAAGCTACCAGTGAGGTGCTGGTGGAGCTGTGGAGGGTTTCCAAGCCTCCACTGATAGGTAGTTGCCTGTAAAAGGTGGATCTTCCTTCCAAGTCTTCCATTTGCAGTCTGGAGCGTGGAAATGACTTTTGATGCCTCCTCCTGCCTGGGAAAAAAAAGTTTCCATTGCACTGTCAAAATAAAAGCCTTGAGGTTTGCTGGAGCTCTGGGAAAGCCAGGATCAGAAATGGGATGTCCCCACCTTTGCTTCCTTCCCCGGGTGACACAACGGCCCACCTCTGAGCTCGCCAGCTGCTCATGTCACCTGTGCTCATGGATGAGCAGAGGCTGCAGGGGGACCTGCCCCTCCCTGTGGCTCATGCTTTGGCCACATGAGCAGAGAAGACCTTTGCCTGCCTGCACGTCTGCCTTCACTTAAACCACGCTGCTCTTCCCTGTGTGCACATCTGCAGTGTCTCCCCTTGGGCACAGAGACGGAGATTCAACCACACAGTGAACACCACACCTTCCTGCAGCCTCCTTGCTCCCAATTAATCAAAGACCATTATAATTATATTATTACCGTTGTTATTCTCTTGGATGACAAGTTTCCTTGTTAACAAATGGTTACAGGGAGGACAGCAGGACCCTGGGCTGACAGGAGAGCTCAGGTCGTAGGTGGCCTCACTGTATGTCAGAGTCCATAGCAATTGCCAGAATTTTGTGTTCTGCTTCGTGGGTTGTTTTTAATTTGTGGCCCGTTCTCTTCTCTCCTCCCCTGTAATGGGGCCAGTGTGACACTTGGGCTGTCCATGCCGTCACTTGTTGCCTTTCCCTGCCACCTGGAGCCCTGCTACAGTCACCCCATTCTACACTCCTGCCTGAGAAGGGGTGACAGTTTCTTACCAGTCACAAGGACATCAGGAAGTCATCCACCGTGTTGCTCCAAACACTCCCAGTGCGTTGGAGACAAGCACCGTCCAGGCAGGGCAAGGCATGTGAGAAATTAGTAAAATGCACAACTTTAGAAAAAAAACCCAAATACATACAAAATATTGCCTTGACCTGGCATTGTCACTGCCTGGGGGCAGCTTTGGTGTCTCTGACACCGTGTGTGCACGTTCCTGTGCTGGGGACGCCTTCAAATGTGGGATTCCAGCCCTTCCCTGTGACCAGAGACCTTCTTTTTGTCAGCACAGCCCAGAGGGCCCTTTTAACCAGACAGAGGAGGAGGAAGGTGGGTGATGGCTAGATGGAAAATGGTTTTTTAGGACTGTGGATATCATCAGCTGGACTCCTTTGATGTGCAGCTTTCTCTGATCATGAGACAAGATCTTCAGGTTTTAACCACAGCTTCAGTATCGACCCTTTCTAAGGAACTAGGCTGCCTCAGCTCCCTGCCTCAGTTTCCCCAAACAGGGCTACCAATATATCTACCGTGCACAAATATTTTCACAAGGACAACATCGTGCTGTACACATTGCCACTGTGCTTTCTCTCCATTTGGTAAGTCTGGACCACCCCAGCATCCCAGCACACCCATTTTCCTCGCCTGGTGAGGCCGGTTAGACGGGATGGTGAGCCTAAGCAGCGAGCAGGGACCCAGCCTGGGTGATGAATGACTCAGAGGCACCTCTACAGGCATTTCCTTGCTGGATCCCTCTCCCTGTGCACAGAATTAGCACCTCTGACTGTAAACAATAAATCCTGGAAATGGTTACGTCTCCCTTGCGCATCGCAAAGGCATCTGGAAAGGGCCACAGCCCAGGTGAGAAAGCTGTTGCCGGTCAGCGCCGTACATCAGGCAGCATGATGGATCCAGCTTTGCAGGGACAGGGCTGTAGTGTAAGTGCTGCAGCAGAGTTTGGCCAGGACGGGCCGGATCTGTGTCACACCAGCAATGGCTTTGGCTTCCTGCCCTGCCGGGGGCCAGCCTGGAGCCGTAACAGGTCAGATTGTCTTTTTGCCGCTTTTTTCAGACCAAGGCTGGGGCGCCTCTTCCTAGGGCAGAGGGGCTCCCAGAGGAAGTGATTGTTCATTTCCAGGAACATTTGAACCAGAGAAAGCTCCTGGAAGCCTCCTTCATGCTTAATGTCAATGTGTTTCCTCAGTACCTCAAGCCCTGCATCTGAAGGGGCCAGAGAACCTTTCTGTGTCACTGCCTGGTGCCACCAGGGCTGCCTGGGCAGCTCCAGGCTGGGCTGACCCCTGCAATAGCGCGGGATAACCTCTCAGAGTGGCCAGCAGTGGGTGATTGCAGAGCGGCATGACACCACCTCCACAAGGATGGGCTCTCCCAGGGCAGGGACAGCTTGAGCTAGAGATGGTCTCCAGCAGTGCAGATAAATAACCTTCATGAATACCTCTTCCCTGAACTCCTCCATTCCCCTTACTCCGGCACAAACTTTCAGCATCTGCAGTACCTGCGCCAAGGCATGTCGCAGTATAACTACACATGGAAAACCCCCTCTTTTTTTTCTTATTCTAAAGCTGCATCCTCCTACTTTCGTTAATACATCCTTGCAGGACTGAGACCTGGTTTTGTCTGCTGTCACATGCCCCCTCCATGGCTCCCTTGGTTGTGCCTAATGAGAGCTGTTTCCTTCAGCCACCCCTCTGCTATCACCTCTCTGGGCTGGGAGACCAGTATCCACAGCGCAGGTGACTCGTGACTTTTTCAGGTGGAATAACATTGTCCTCAGCTCTGATCCCTTTTCCTCCCCTCTCCTTTTCTCCCCTGGTTTGGAGGGAGCTGGGTGCACCCACCAGCCCTCTTTCCCTCTGACCCTGCTCCTCCCAGCACAGGGCAGGGACACATTGGGGCTGGGACAGCAGAAGTGACCTCAGCGCAAAAACTCCTGGCTCTGCAGGCAGGGCTCTGCCTGTTGTGTGTTCTCCAAACGCCTCTGTACGTACAATGCTCTGTGACAAGTTACTGACACTACCAAAGAGGCTGGGCTGCAGGAGCGCCCGTTTTCCCCACTGTTGGCCAGGGAGAGGGATGGAGGTGCCAGAAGATGCCCAGGCACAGCCACCGGGGACGGGACGGTGACAACTCATGTAGCCCTGAAACACTGCCCGTCCTGCAAGAGGGGCTGCTCTGGGACAACGACTGGCCCCACTCCTGGGGTGGTTTCAAGTGGAATTACTGGGCTCAGTTGAATGTGCTGGTTTCTGCTTGCTGTCTTTTTGGGTGCGTCCTCCCTGTCTCGCCCCACCTCCGACCTGGGTGCCTTCCCCTCTGTCTCTGCTGCGGGCATTCCCCTCCTGCTCTCTGACTGCAGTCCTCAAGATTATCACTGTTAAAATCGGCCGCTAAATACGATGAAGATGCGCTCTGCCTCCTCCCCAGCCTTGACCTTTCATTTGAGGACACAGAGGGGCCACACTGTTTCCTCCAGCAGCCTAGGGGTGACCTGCGAGGGAGGGGAGGCTGCCAGGGAGGAGGCAGGATCCCTGCATTTCGGTGCAGGGTGTGCCCCAGCACCGCCAGCTCCTGCCCCATGGGAGACCCCCGGGGTGGGCAGGGGGGAGCAGGCAATGCCTGCAAAGTTCTGCCTGTGTGGGTGGTCAGCCCACCCCTCCCCTTCGCGGACAGGCAGCCCTCTGAGGCTCTCGTGGCACGGGATGTGCCATTACACACTTCCCAAACTCGCCTGCTTCTTGCCAGAGGTATTACTCAACCCAGACATACCATCAGCATCCAAATCCCTTTCCCATGTGCAATGGGGTAAGGACTTACACCCGGCTTCCCACAGGGAGTCCTCACCCACCTGCTGCAGGTGAAAAACAACTGCTTTCCATGGGAGCTCTGCGTTTCAGTTAGAAAACATCTATTTCGTGCCCAAAAGGTACTTACAGGGGCTGATCTGGTGGGACATGCCATGACAGCATGCAGGGCTGCCTGGGGAAGCAGTCCCCTCCCTGTCCCCTCCCTGTTCCCCGTCCCCCATGCAGAGACCAAGGGAGGGGAAGCACAGCAACTCTGGGCTCAGAGCACGCAAATCCGTGGCACTGCAGTGGGGAGGGAAGGTTAGGGAAGGGTTGAAACTCCCCGCAAATCCGTGGCACTGCAGTGGGGAGGGAAGGTTAGGGAAGGGTTGAAACTCCCCGTAACTCCCGGTGATCGAGCTCTTGCCCAGTCTCCTCCCACAGACTCTCTCTTTCTCTCCTGCAGTTTGTCATAAGAAGCGAACTGGAAGCTCTGGGAGGAACCACAAGCTCCCCAAAGCTTTGTGTAGAAAATATCTATGAGGTCAGCCCGTTCTTGCTCCTGCTATTGCAAAACATTTTCGTCTGTGGCTCTTCAGTATAAAGTGCAGGCGCAGAATCTGTCAGGAAATCCACCTCCTGCTTCAGCAGGCTGGAGCTCCTGGTGCCTGGCTGGATATTTTTAAAATATACAGAAGTAAAAGCAGAATATTTAGAAGTCCTAAGGGTCCGTCAGCTGATACAGAGACAGGAGCAGGGCACGCACACCAGTGATGCTCTGCGGCTCTGCTGGCGTGTGGTGCTGCTCTGCACCCTCTGCAGGGACGTGCACACCCGTGCCCAGTTTGCCGGGGTTGCAAAGACATATTGAAAGCACCAGCTGAGCTGTTATTTAACGGTTAAGACCAGTAGGCAGCTTTTATAGGACCTAGGATCAGTTCCCCATGCCTTCAGAATTAGTCTTGTCCCATTGTCAAGCAGGGAAGTGTATCAGCTTTGCTTCTGCGTGGATGTTGTCCTGGTTATGGTGGTTTTCCTACACCAGCAAATTCCCTGGTGTACCCAGCCCTTTCCACCTTCTTCTAGTACATTTGCATGTCAGTGAAACAAGAATAATATCCCCTTCTCTCACCTGCTGCTTAGTACCTGTGCTTAGGTTATAAATTCCCAGCATGGGACCTGCCTAGCTCCGGGTGGTTAATCTGATAAAATTCACATGTGAGTACAACAGCCACAGGCAGCACCCACCCAGGTCCCCGTGACGCCCATCCCTGACCCCTCGCCACTGCGGGGCCGAGCAGAGGTGTCACAAAGTGGGCGCTGAGCCCTGCAACAGGCTGCCCAGGGAAGTGGTGGAGTCACCACCCCGGGGGTATTTAAAAGATGTGTAGATGTGGTGCTGAGGGACGCTGTTTAGTGGCGGGCTTGGCAGTGTCAGGGTTGGACTTGGTGATCTTAAAGGTCCTTTCCAACCTAAACCATCCTAAGATCGGAAAAAAAAAAAAAATAGCGAGACCCACTCCCTTCCCTGGGGTCGGGCTCAGCGCAGCCCCTGGCTTTCACCTGCTCAAGGGATGCTCAGCAGCAAACTCATCCCGGGGACAGCCGCGATGCCTGGCAGCATCCAGCAAGTGACAGCACGCCATCCGAATCGAGCAGAAACCAACAGATTTCATCAGCTGACCGCTAAAGGATTTTGTGCTGGGATTCACAGCATCCCTTCCTGGCACAGACACAACTCAAGACAAATCAGGAGACCTTAGCAGCTGCAGCAGCATTTCCCAGCAGCAATCCTTCCCCAGGTAAAGGCAGGCTTTGACGCTGCCAGTAACCGAGAGCCACTGGAAGGACAAGAAGGTATTTAAAGTCGTTTTTTTCCTGCAAAAGAAATTTCTCAACTTTCTTTCTCTTTTCTTGTTACTAAAGGTCATGAAATCAACTGCCAGCCAAAGCACCTAGGATTCATGAAATACCTCAGCCAAAATTTGCTTTTTATTCTGGGGTCTCATGAGCAGGTTCTGGTTAACACTGTGTTTAATGGGAATCCCACGTTTCTGTGAGCCAAAGAAACGATCTGGGTCAACGCTGCATGGAGCAGCTTCAGACCCTGGGCACAGGAGAATGCTTTGGGTTTTTTAGGGTTTCTTTTTTTGCCTCCAATGTCAGATGTATTTCTGGATGTACCATATCTGACGAACCAAGCCTGTTTGGTTGGAGTGGCTTAACGTATGTTCCTGCTATTAATTAAACTTCCCAATCTGTCAGCAACCTAGCGTGTTTGCTGGATGGAGCGAGGAATTAATTCCAGCCCCTTGGACACTCAGGCGGGTGAGATAACCACTGGATAGACTCATCTGTGTGTGGGGGGCAATAGGTACCATAGGCTGGTGATTTGCTCCAGGGCATGCATGGGGCAAGCCGTTGGTTCAGGCATTGAATTGGTGTTTCTTTCAGACGGCTGGGTGCAGGTATTTAAAGGTCGTTTAGGTGTGGCGCTTGGAGGTATGGTTTAGGGGTGAACTTGGTAGAGTAGGGTTGATGATCTCAAAGGTCTTTTCCAGCCTGAATGATTCTATTTTGTTCACGCAGTGGGAGGGATGATACTGATTGAACTGTGTGTGCAGCGCAGGCTGCAGGGACAGAGTCACGGAGGAAGCAGCACCGAAGTGACCAGGAGGACTTTTTCTAGCCAAGACTCATAGTTTCTGGAGAGCTGGTGTGGGAGGAGGATGGTGATGTGGTGCTACCCCTGTCACAGAACCACATGTAGGACTTGTGTCCGCTGCCCAGAAAAATGCATACCCTTGTGGGTAGGTAGCCAAGGGACAAAGAAACATTTGCAGAGGCAGATGAGCCTTGCACAGGACAACAGGAATGACTGAAGACATCTAGGCTGATTTCAGGCTTGTTTCCTATGATATGGGAAAGTAGAAAATATCTGAAAATATTCTTTTTGAAATAGGTGATATGCTTTAGTCTCTGCAATATTAGCTAGCTAGCCTTGTCTTTGGTAAACAAGAGTGTAACACCCTGCCCTTGGCAGGGCTTAAGTAGGGTCTTTGTCACTTGAAGGCCTGCTTCATTGTTTTAGGTAAGATGGGGATGGGGGAGGAATTGTCTTTGTGCCACAGACCGTGACCACGGAGGGGGATGTTGCCTGGAGCTGTGGTGGCGGGGGGGGGGGGGGGGGGGGGGGGGGGGGGGGGGAAGACAGACACTGCCCAGCTGCCCCCGAACTGCGCACTCTGGAGGATGGGTTCAAAAGGACAATCACGATGAAGACTATCGAGGAACTCTTACTTCCTCCCCAAGACCACCAAAAGACCCCCTAAGGGGAAGACTGCCCCTGCGCAAGGGGGAGGAGATCTAATTTACATCCGAAGTGGGACAGAGTGATAAATATATAAGTTTTGTTGCTTTAAATAGGAGGCAATTCGCACGGCTCGGGGTGCAGCATCCTTGAGGTACCTGACCCTCGCTGCACCCAGCGCTGCAGAGCTGTAATAAACGGACCTGCTGCACGATCCACTTGGATTGCGGAGTTCTTTCGCAGATCACCTAAGCTATGCAGAAGTGCACCGAGTGCCTGCCTCTTCCCTGGTAGCTTTAAACCAGAAAACTGATTCAGCTGAAACTCATCAAAGGAGAAATTCCCCATAACATTAAAAAGCCCCTTCCTGGGGAGGCACAATGTGGGGCTGAAGTAGGGCTCAGCTGGTGGCACTGACTGAAGAGGCAGTTTTGGGGGTTAAAAGCACCTAGGCTAAATTTTCACCTCTTGTTTTAATGGGTTCTTGAGGTGCTTTATGGTGTCATAAGCACCTAGCAACAGCCAGCTCTGCTTCTGAGTGTGTCCTGGGGTTGAGTGTCTGCCTCACCTCCAGCAGAAGCTGCCCTGCTCCTTGCTTGCCTGCTGCATCCAGGTACTGGGGGCTGGGAAAGCCCTTGCAGGGCAGGAGAGGCAGGGTTGGGGACTGGGAGGTCTAAAAATGGGGATGGGTGAGGTTGGGACTGGAAGGAGAAAGCCGGGGAAGGAGACCTAGAGAGGGGAACGATGAGCAGAGGCTGGGGGAGTTGGCAGCACAGGGAGAGGGCAGATACTGAAAGGGAAACACAAGGACTATCTGCAAGCCCTGCCTGTATCCACCGTGCAGCTCCCAGCTTTTGCAGTGGGCGAGACTGGGCTTTGGAAAAGGAGTCCCATGCTTTATACACCTGCTTTTTTGGTGAAGCAAAACCAATTTCACTGGGTAAGGGAGAGAGTTGTGGAAAAGTGAGCTCAGCTGGCCTGGATATGCACAACACCGGGAGGACAGGGGCTTAAATTTATCTCATCAGCTCTAATTCTGTGTTGGTTTTTTTTTTTTTTTCTTCTTCTTTAAAATGCACGACTTCACAACCTGCCCAATGCTATTCAAAGGCAGCGAGCTGTGTGTGAAGTGTCTGATATCCAAAGCCAGATTCAAATCCTTTCAGTCAGGCTCACACTGGCTTCAGGGGCTCTCAGAGCAAGCCGAAGGCGGATGGTGTGCGAGGCAGCGGAAAGCGGCCGTACAGTAACAGCTCTATAGTAACACAGTGTTTGTTGGCAGCAGAGCAGCTTCCTGCGATCTGCTCCTGGCCTGGCTGTCCCTGAGCATTAAAAAAAAAAAAAAAAAAGGGGAAAAAGCCCCACGTCTTTGCCACTTAGCATCATATGATATCATTTTTTTGTTTGTTTTGCACCCTCACCATATATTCAGTGAGGAAAATGGATGCCTTTTTAAAGGAAATCCTGGAGCCTTCAGAGTGGGATGCATTTGACCACTTGACACGGATGGAAACACCTTCTATCAGGAGCCTGCGTGCAGGTAAGGGCTGCTCAGGGCTGGGGGTGCCCTGTGCCAGGTTGATGGGCAGGCTGCTGCCAAGGGGCAGGGTTGGAGTGGGGAAAGCTGAAGGACGCCTACTGTGTGTACCTCCAATATGGGCATTTCCCTCACCGCGGTTTCCTGCAAAAACGTTGGGGTTTCTTATTTATGAGCTTGAATAGACACTGGGTTGAGATTTCAACTTGACTGCAGAAATATTAGAGAAGCTACACCTTGGTGCCTGTACCTGGCCAAGCTGAGCTGGCCATGTGCTGGCAACTCGTGGCTATGGCACGCTGAATTTGAATGTTTAATGTTATCCTTGAACTTGCTAGTTAGTTCTGCTGGGGTCAGAGCTCACTGCCTGTGTCTTCCAGGACTGAGGGGAGCTTGCAGTTCACCCTGGATCTCTGCAGCTCACAGAAGTCGGGAGTTACCTCCTTAGGGAATGTGCCATGCATTTCCTGAAATCTCTGAAAATAGGAGGGTTTTGTTATGGGTAGTTCAGCAGAAAACAATGAGACTCATTTAAGTTGCCCGTGACGGGTTGCTTCGCCAGGTGTGAACTCCCTCCTCACTGATTCCCAGCAACTGAGTGTGATTAGTGGCTCACTTCAGGCTGGCTGTTTAAGGCTTCACTGTCTGTCCGGTGCCAAGCCGGTGGTGGAGGCCAGGGAGCTGTCCTTGCAGCAGGTAATGTAAAAATGATTGTCTGTGTGGTTTGGTGTGATACTCATAGCGCAAACATGGTGATCGTTAAACTTGGCTTTGTGTGTTTTGAGCAGCCTCTGCAGAGGCATGAGGACATACCTGTGGGTGTGTAACGTGGACACAGGAAGCAAAAGAGTTGAGTGATGTTGGAGTCTGTAGGATAATTCTTGTGTTTTGCATTTCGCTGGATCTTTTCTACCTTCTTGCAGTTTTGTATTTATAGGTAGCTGGTACATCACTACCTGCTCTTGTGACTTTTACCCATGCAGTCTCTCACAGCCTCAGTGACTGCACATCGGGCTGTAGGTTCTAGCTGGCAGGTAGAGGAGAGGTGCTCTTACAGCTAAGAGGGTGCCTGATGCTGCTGTGCCTTGTAGTGTGATCTCTGATAGATCAGTTGCTCTCTCTAGTTCTCAGGACCACCTTCTAGTGCTCAATGCTGTGCATGATCTCCCACTCTGTGTGCAGCCCTAACATGCCAAGTGCAAAAGCAGGATCACTGTCTTGGGGTGTCCTGCTTGTTTTCCAAGCAGAGGTTTGCAGCACAAAGGCACTTCCAGCTGGAGAGGCTGGCACTTTGGATTAAAATTCTAGGTGCTATTTTCTCTGCAGGCAGGCTAATGGGTATGTAGTTGCTCCATATAGCTGTACTCTCTCATGAATTCACAAATAGCCAGGGTATTTTTTTGTATGGGTTTTTCAAATGAAATGTCAAGATTATGCAAAAAACAAAAAGTATGAAATAGCCAGATAATGGTGCTTAGATGGCTCATGATTGTCATCTTGGCACAGGATTGGGAGCTGGCTTGATGCCTGTGTGTCTCAGGACAGTAAGCTTCTCGGTGCTACCTCTGCAGAACGGGAAAATCAGTATTTCTGCACCCCTGCATTGTGGGGACAGGTATGCTGAGGAAGCCAAATTGCTCAAGGAGCTGTAATCAGCCATCAGGTACCTGTTGGTAGCTTGTGGGCTGCACGTGACGTGTCCCTGGGTGGTGTGCTGTGCTGGTAAGGCCTGTCACCTGGGACACTTCTGTGGCCCTGTGCACCCCTTGCAGCAGTCCAGGCCACCAGCGATGGCGCAGGAAGCCCCAGGGATGCTGAGCCTGTGTGGCTGCTACTGAGCTGAAGCTGCTGCAACTGGTGATTGTGTGGTCCTTGCCCAGTGTCTTGGGTGTCCCTGCCCTGCCCCACTGGGCTGTGAGAAACTTGCCGTCCTGAAGGGCTTCAATTGTTTTTCACCAGCGTTAGCGTGTGACTCCAACTCCATGGGCTGCCCAAGGCTGGGGCTCGAAGAGGGTTCAGGCTGTCCTGAAGCCAAACAACTTGCTGAGATGCAGTCCTGCTCCAGACATCTTGAGGCGGGTGGGACTGGCTCCTCACTGACCACTTGTTTCCCCTGGTTCCTCCAGCCTTGTCCACGCACCAGCCTGCAGATGTTTCTGTTGCCACCTGGGTGGAAGGGTTATAGCAACGCTGCTGAGCTCAGGCCGTGGGCTGCAGAAATGGTGCTGTGGGGAAGGGATGCTCTTTATGGCTCTGCTAGTTTACACTTGGTGAGGTTGAGCTGCTTTACAGCCCTGCTTTATGGGCGGGGATCACGGCTGCTCCACTTCTAGCTTTTATTTTGTAGACTTGCTTTGTCCCAAGGGATGAGGTGTGTTTCTTGGGGAGCTGCTTTTTACTCCGCTCCACCAAGTTTTTCTGGGGTCACTGGTCAGCAGTGTTGGAGGAGACAAATGGCATGTGCTGTATGGAGACAGACAGACAGGCAGATGTCTATGTTATGCACTTGGAGCCCTGCCCAGGGGAACATGGAAAGCAGATGTTGGATCGGTGACCTGCTGGATAAGCCATGGGCCCTCGTTTCCTCCTGTGCCTCTGCGGTCTGGCTTGGACAAAGCCAGAGTTAGTAACTCTGCAGAGGCTTGGGTGAGTTCAGCACAACCCTGGCTGGCTTGGCTGAAAGGAGTATCTGTTCATTTTAAAGTTTGTATAGCAGAAAAACAGATCCAAAAGTTGTGTTAAATAGGATTTGAAGCGTGATCAAGAAATTGAGATGCTCTGACTTCTTTTCGCCACTCTTAAGTTAGCCTGGAGGCTGCTTTAAGTTATCATGGGGTGACCACGGGCCAGCTGGAGGTAGCTGGGGTATTGAGTGCTCCTCTGATAGTCTGTCCTAGCCAACCAGACCCATCCCCACTCACTCGTTAGACACCACTTGGGGCCAACATTGGTGATCTGGATTTAGGATTCTCCATCTACCCACAGAGCTGGGCAAAAGCCGAGGGTTTGGGCCAAATCTTCTGATCTGTTTGAACTTCAGACCCAAAGAAAGGCCCCAATGGGTGAGATCTTTGTCTGGGATCCACAAACTTTCCTTCCTGCTTTCCTGTAGCAAAGGTGCAGGAGAAACCTTTCCCTCCCCAAAACATGAGATGTGGCGAGTTCAAGTGTGCTGGTGTGATAAGTAGAGACACGGACAATTTAAAGTGTCAAAATCCAATGCGAATTTTATTATATTAGCAAGCGAACTAGAGCAAAGGCAGCGCTGGGCGGAGCACATAAATCTTCCATCCATACCCTCCCATACAGGTTTAATGAACAAAACACAATATGCTACCTATTACACTGGGACTTTGGGTGTGTTTACAGCCCAGCTGGGTTGGTGCTGGTGTGGGACAGCGAGGGTCCCAGCGCTGGCTCCAAACACTGCTGCCTGTGTCTGCCTTGGTGGGGTGCGACATTCCTCCCAGCTCTGGCTCCTGGCTGCAGCTCGGATGTGGCAAAGAAACAGTTTGCTGCAGAATAGGGAGGTGTCTGTGTGAGCCTGCTGGTTTTCTGCAGCCTAAAGTTTCTTCGCTCTTAAAAAAAAAAAAAAATCAAGGAATTAATTTTATTCTGTCTTTCCCATAGGCTCTGCTTACTGGTAAATTTACAAATGGGTTTGATGATGCATGGCTGGAGAGAGGAGACCACAAAATTGCTACAGGGGAGGCATGGTCAGTTTTGCTGAGAAGGAAAACCTCATAGTACTGGAGTGATTTTTTTTTTTTTTTTTTCCCTTTTGGAGTGAGGAACATCACTATTGTGAAATACATGCTGGAGAGGATGCTTTGAGAGACTTGTGTCTTTCCTGCTCTAAGCCATATGTGCAGCTGGAACAGCTTCAGCCCTGGCTGACTTTCAGGGCAGATTAGGAAAACTAATTGGATCCGAATGCCCTGATTTGGCCCCTCTGAATACGGAGTATCTGAAGCCCGATGGATGATCTGGGAGCTAAATGCCTCTTGTTATAGGGTTGAGTCCCCCAGGCGACTGACTGAAAGTGGCTGATGGTTCAGAAGGGACTTGACTCTGGAAGGCCAGCATCTCAGAGGGGGCTTAACCTTTTGTTAAGGAAGCTCCAACCCAGGGTGTGTCATGGTTGGCAACACACATCTCGGGATGCTTTTGGAAATAATGGTCTGTACTTTCATTTGAATGTGCCTCTTTCTTTGGAATCAACCAGCTTTATGAAGTGTTTATCTGAAACATCCGTTTCCTACCAGCTCAGGGGAAGGGCAGCCTTGTGGGGCACTTGTTACAGCAACTCCTTGCTTCTGTTTTTGGCTTTTACCTTCTTACTTCATCCCTCTGGGAAGATTGTGCTTGCTTTCACTTTCTGTGAAGTGGAGATAATGGCAGAAGCAAGCAGAGGGTGTTGTAAGTCTGAACAGAGTACTGTGGAGGGCTGAGCTGTTCTCCAGGGACAGCTGTGCAGAGATTCCAAGTGATACTTTCTTGATCACATCTTAGGAAAAAGAATGCTGTCAGTGATTGATTCAGTGATGAGCACTCATATTTCTGAAGAAATTTGTCTTACTGGTGTCCAGGTTTCTTTGGTGTTGGTTTCCCTTGGAAATCACATCAAAACCTTCCTTGCAGGAATGCATGAGGAATGCAGGAAACTTGCAAGCAAATACCTTAGGGGTACTCTGTAGAAAAGCAGTGCACGATTTTTTGACTGTGGATGACTGTGAAGGCTTCAGTGTGAGAGCATGTGTGTCCTGCAGCGACTTCTGTCCCGGCCAAGCAGCTGCCTGGCGGCCCCTGCCACACCACAAGGGTCCAGGGCTGAGTCCTGCTGATGGAGCAGCCTGCATGTAGCAACTCATCTGTGGAAAAGGATTAACAGTTTCCCTGGTAGTTGGTCTAGAAACCACTGCAAAGCTCTTCAGATCACTTCGGATGTGCTCCTTATATTTATTCTGCACTCCTGGCCAAGTCTGTATGTCTGGGGAGTGTGTAAGCATGTTTAGCTCTATCCTCGACCTCCTTCTCGCCTAGATTAATCTCATGACCTTCAGACTTAAATCTTTTTTTCCCCTATCCCTGGGTTTCCACAGCTTTCAGAAAGTTGCTGCCATCTAAAGGGCACAAAATGTTGCTCTACAGCTACAGAACTGTGGAGGTGGTGAGCACTGAGTCAGTGAGTCCTGGTTCACAGATGCCTGTGAAGGTCTCTTTGGGATTAGAGATGTTCTTCACGCTCTTCTGAGCAATACCTGTGCCTAACCAGTGTTTGTGGTTAAAAGCAATGCTGAGTAGCCTTGAATTGGTAACCAACTGCCTAAAAGCTTGACCACGTGTCACTAAACTGATAGGGGGGTAAGTCACTGGCTTTGCAGAACATCAAGTGTGTCTTGGGCTTGTTCATGGAGATTAGAGCTGTGGAGGACAGTCCTGAGAGCTGGGCTCTAAGTGAGTCTTAGTCAAAGCCAGAACTCATCCCTGTAGGAGAGCAGGGGATCCACTGATAACAGGATAGTCTGTGTTTGTGGAAAATCGTCATATTTCTATAGCTTTGCGTGCATAGTTACCAAGCCAAAAGGCAAGAGAAAGGTGAGAAGCAGGAGCAGACCTTATATCCTGAGAAAGGGTTTGGCTTTTCACAGCTTGTTTGTAGGACTCAGTGAGGGCTGATTTACCTTTTGATGGTCTAAAAATGGGGAGAATTTCCTGTGCTGAATGAAACTGTTTGTTTGACAGAAGGTTATCACAGATGGCAGATACGGAAAGGGTCACACAAGTGGTGACATTAGTGCTCTGACTCCTTCCTTGTTGTCAAAGCTGTTAACAGCTTCATTTGTTAAAACTGCCTTCCCAGCTCCGGATCGCAAAGGAGAGGTTTGGTTAGAGAAGGGCTGCTCAAACATAAAAGCTAGTTCTTTTGGTGGGGGGTCCTTCTGCTATGCTCCTGTGACATTCTTGATGGATATAAGGGCCTGTATTTTGTCTTTTAAGATAGATAAATTGTTCTGTGGTGTGTGGCATCCATCAGCTCTGCTCAGGCCTGGGGTTTGCTAACAAGTAGGAAAATGAAGTCATCAGGAGGCTGCTTCAAGTGACCTCAATCACTCGGGTCGTTCCAGGAGGCTCCCAAAAAGACACAAAACCAACCATAACTCAGCAACAAGAGCTACTTGAGGGATTTTCTTTCCTGGACTTGTAAAACCTTTATCCTTGTGTGCAGACTGCTGCTCTGACAGCAGCATTGCAGGCTCCAGGGCAGGGAGGGAGCTGTGGTGGGGTGTATGGGGGAAATGAAAACAGAAGCAAGAATCTGCTGTAGCTAAACCACTTCAGAAAGTCGTTTGAGTAAATAAATGTGACAATCCATGTGGATAAACTAAGCAACCCACGTGCAAGAGGTATTGCTGCTCGTACGCAGCGGCCCCTTCCTGAGTTATATTTGGTGGCAAGTCTGGCAGGGTTTCCTTTTATGCCCTCACCTTTGTTCTGCTCCTGTTTGTTGTGAGCGAGGGACTGGGGAGCCCTGTCTTAGTTGTCCTGGGTTTCCTAAGGGCGGGCCAGGGGGATGTTCTCTTCCCCTGGAAGATTAATTGTACGAACCCGGTATTTCTGTTCTCAAGGCTAATTTGGCTGGATACTGAACATTCCTGCCTCACATTTTCAGCATGGCAGGCGGGTGTCACAGCCTTGCAGCATCTTCCTGCTAAAAACAGATGCTATTTCAGCCCCTGGCTCACGTTGCATACTGCATCCAGAACAGCTCATGGACAGAAAGGCGCGTGCACACCCCCTGCTCCTCCTGAACGGCATCTCCAGGGAATGTGGGGCACATCACGGCTGTGTGCTGGGCTTTCATAATGTGCACGTTTAAGGTAGTTGGGTGGGGAGATGAGCTTTTCCGTCTGCTCCTGCTCCATTTCAAAGGGCCAGGTCGCTTATGAATGGCTGGGGTTTGCAACCCTGGGTCCAGCAAAGCCAAAAGCAGGGCTTGGACATCACTGCTGCGAGGATTTTTGCCTACAAAGCAATGCTGCTGGCTTGGAGTTGTGGGGTTATTTGGGCAATGACATGTCCTGTGGGTCTTCAGCTGGAGTGAAGTGCTGCTCAGTGGGAGGCAGTCTGGGGCCATGTGAAACCCCAGCCAGGAGCAAAGGCACGTTGGGGTGAGCGTGGGCCAACACAGCACCCTGCGGCAAGAGTGCTGCGCTCGAGTCACGGTGTCACTTCTGATGCTGGCAGAGCAGCCTGGTTGCTAATCAGTGGAGCTGGCTGGGAAATGTTTTCCTGTGCTAAGGAGAATTTCATGACAAAATGAAAACAAACAGTGCAAATTTTCCATTTTGAGAGATCACTTTAACCAAAAGGCAGTCTTCTGTTCTCTTGCCTGATCGCATTTTTGATGCAAAGTGGATATTTTCCAGTTGGAGTTTTTCATGCTGTCAAAAAGTCAACAACTCTGAAAAGTACATTTATTCCAGCAAAATAGTTTCTAGTTGAAACTTTTTTCCTCCCAACTCATTTTCAGCCAGCTCAACTCATTATTGCTCTTGAGATTGGATGTTGCCTGATCTGAAGGCCTTTGTACAAAAATCTTTTTTCCATGATTAACAAGTGGGATGTTAGTTAAAGCAGAAAAAACATAAAACATAAGTTTCTCCATCCTGAGCTACTCAAAATTGGATCAAACAGTCCTGAGCAACCTGTTGCTGCTGACCCTGCTGTGAAGAGGCAGGTTGGAGTAGATGATCCCCAGAGGTGCTTCCAGCCTCAGCAGTTCTGTGAACCACTGCAAATAAAGCAATGTGCTTTAAGGCTTAGGGGCTGCCCTGTGAAAGGGAAGTATTGGAAACCACAGAGGTTTGACCTCTTGCTCGGTGGAATTCCTTCTGGCCACTGCTAGAGACAGTGGCTTGCAAGCACAGCTCCTTCATGGTAGTTCCAAAATGGTCTAGAAAAAGTGGACTTTTTGTCGGGTGGCAAGGTCAGATGTGCTGCAGAGGTTGGGGTGTGTTAGCTAAATGCAGTCCTCCCTCCAAATTGCTTCTAGGCTGGGTAGGCAGGTAATAGAGGAAAAAGCCTGGCTGGAAGTTTTGCCTCTTGCTTCTCCCGTGGAGGTGTGGAGAAGCTGATTTTTGTGACTGTCTCAGCCTTCCAGGAAATCTGTGGAAGAGTAGGTCCATCTCTCAGTCCTCACCTGCTGGAAACTGCACAGCTATGTGAGGTTCCTTCCTCTTTGAGATGAATTTATACCCCAATGCCTTGACCAACAGGCAGGTTGCTTGCAGCTGGTCTGCATGCTGCAGCTCAGCCCACTGTCTGGGTGCCAGACTGTCCCTGTTGGTGTAGAACCACAGTGTTACTGTGTGGTAACAGCAGCCAACACCACTGAAGGACTCTTGCTGACTGACTTGGGTGGAAGTGTTCCCTTGAGGGAAAGGTGGCTTCTCCCACAGCCTCTCTGGGAGTGAGCAGGTATCACCCTGGCTCTCGGACCAGGCTGCTGGGTGAGAAAGGAGATGTCTTCTGTGTTAATATTCGACCTGCTCTTCTCTGTTCAGCATGCAAGTGGGGAACTATTCAGAGTCAGAAACAGGAATGTCCATTCAAGTGAATATTGGAGAGGGTTTTTCCATCATCCACTCACAAGCTATAAGTGGGGGCTTGCCAGGGCAATATTTGGGGTGGTGACGAACCATTCAGTGTGAACGGTTTGAGCTCTCCCCATCAAGCTCTTCGAGTGCTCCAGCCAGCACCGGGATCTCCACTGGTGTTATCAAGCTGAACGAGTCTGGGTCCAAGCCAGCCTGGGAGTCTTGCACCATCCTTTCTATTTTGCTACAAACATGTGCTGTCTTTTACTCTTGTGTCTTGCTGAGTCATGTTATAGTATGTCTTGGTAAAGGGGAAATAGGTGGTTTCCCTGACTAATTGGCTTCCTCTCTATGAAACCGTTGGGACTACAGATAGCAAAATAGGGAGGAAGGTGCAGGGAGGAGGAGAAAAGAGGAGCCCAGAGAATCCTTCTTGTTCCTGTGGGGTGCAGAAACAGTCACAAGCCCAGCAATGCTCAAGTTAAAGTTATGGCTGTTTTACATGACAAAAAGGCTGGGTCACTAAACAGCTGGGTGAACCCCTTGGCACTGTGAGGTAATTCTGTGGTGTGCTTCACAGATGTGGAATACACGTGAGCCCATCCAGGAGGTTTTTTTTTTCCACAGGAAAGGTGGTCTGAATTTAACTGGCCAGACAGAACTAACTGTGGTTGTGGCATTAGATAACGGAGTGAGCATCAGTAGAAATGACTCTTCAGCAGTTAGTGTTGGCTGCCAGCAGGATCTTGCCTATCAAGTGAAGTTTACTGCAGAGGATAATAGCACAGTAATTAAGGTAAAACAAATATTAGCTTGAAGCTGTGCCTGTAACTTGAATCACATAGCTCTAATTTCAATGTGAGGCTTGATTGGAAAACCTTATGTTTAATTTGTGTTGCATTAGTCTGATGGCAGCTGGTTTTGTGGGCTGAGTGTGAGCCAGATCTTCTGCTGTTGTAAAGCTCTGACTCCACTAATGCAGCACTGATTTATGCTGGGTGAGGATCTGGGCCAAGTCTCCTTGCTGTGTTGCTATAACCTGTATTGTTCAGGCATTTGCTGGGGTGCTGTTTGAGGACAACCAAATAGTAAGGAGGCAGTGCAGAGGGAGAAAATACTCTTCCCCCTTCCTGTGGGTCAGTAGTTTTATTTTTTTTTCTGTGTTAGACAGGCCTGTCTATAAATGTGGCCGGATCTGTGCCTGGATTTGAGTTTTTGTTGTGCTTCAGCATCTACTGAGTCTGTTAAATGTGGGAGAAAATGCCTGGGGCAGAGAAAATGCCTGGGGCAGAGAAAATGCCTGGGGCAGAGAAAATGCCTGCCTTCACTGTAGCCAGAATGTACTGGGTTGTCACATAGGACACAGATGCAGAGATGCTCTGGGTGGGCAGCTCCCAGGAAAGGACTTCTGGGAGCAGTAGTGCATGCCCTGGGGCTTGCTGCTCTCCTCCACAGCAGCAATTTCATCACTCCTATTTGCTACCTGTCAGCTCTAGCTATATCCAAGACTCTCCTTACGCAGCCTGTCTCCTTGCCTGACAGCCTCTTCAGCCTTCAAAGAGCCAGGCTTCACAAGATTATGAGTGAGCCTGAGGTCTGCAAACATCCTTCTGAGCTCAGATCTGAGCTGTTTCTCTGGATGAGAGGGGGCTTCAGGGGAACATCCTAGTCTCCAACCCCATCTCAGCTTTATGCTCAGCCTCCAGATTCAGAGCATCAGCCCTTAGGTTGTCTCATCCCCATGGCACATCCTGGACTTCAGCTCAGCTACCTGTAGTACCTGTGGTGTAGCTTCTCCAGAGGCAGCAAATGGTTTGGTGCAATGTGGGTTTGGTGCATGACCCCATTCACACCCTGTTGGATGATGAAACTAATTGGGCTGCTGTGGAGTATTTGGGATGTGGTGATTGACATCCCAGCCTGGAAAGCTACCTGGGAGGTGCTGATCTCTACCTGGATTTTGGGTTTTGGCTTGCCTTGTGTCAAGCTTTGCCTGGGCCTTCATACCTGTGGAGAGAGGGCAAGTGGTATGTTGTGAAGGGGAAGCCCTTGCTGAGAAAATCCTCTTTCCCTCGTGTTTGAGACCTTAACCTGAGTGCAGTGCCTTAGCAGCACTTTTCTGTTGTGGGAATAATGTGAACTTTTGACTCTGACTAATACTTAAAGCTGCTATCCCTCCCTGCCTGTGCTGCCAGCCTGGTTTCTCTCCCTTCATTATTGTGATTTCATCTGGTCCCAAATTCAGTCCTTTCTATGTGCAGAGTAACTATGGCGTGTTTTAACCACCAGCACTGTGTGGTTTTTTTTTTTTTTTTTACTGCTTGTATGAGTACTGGAGGTGTTGGAGCTGTGGCAGGATGCCTGGGAGGGTGTTGCAGGTGACTGCATGTTGCAGCCTCCCTGAAGCAAACCAACTCCATATACTTGTGCTCTCAGTGCAAGATGAGCCCTGTGATGTGGCTGTGACAGCAGGAAGCCTCGGTGTTTGCTGCCTAAATATTGACCTGATTAATTCGGGAAGGTTTAAAGGAGTCTGCACTGCTAGCTCTGAGCTGCTGGGGTCTTGCACGCAAGCTGTGCCTGGGGCAGGATCTATGTCTGTGCTCTACTCTGGTCACAAGACTTGGAGCATCATTATTGAGGTCCGCATAGAGACTGGGTGTGTTTCCTGGAGAAATCTGGATGGAAAATGTTGCATTGAACTGGTCATCTTGCAGTGAAAAATGATCATCCTTTCAGTGACATACTAGCTGATGTCTTAAGAAAACGATTAACTAGGAAAAATGTGGTCATTGCTTGTACTTTGGTAGCACTAAGACTACTCAGCTTTTATATTCCAAGCACCTGAATGATGATGCTGGACCAAGAAAGAAATGACTTCTATCAGCTTGTGGCTGATTAAGCAAAAGAGTGAAATTTGTGACTGGGATGCTGGGAGGTGAACAACTTTCTCTGAAAAGCTTTCCAAAGCACAGCCTTTGGTTGCTGGAAATAAAGCACCCCTTGAGAGTGCTCACAGGGTGGCCTTACTCTTTGGTGTGCACCTTGCCACCCCATGTCCTGGTGCTCTCCCTGCTCTGGCACCACTAGGTTACCAGCCAGAGCACTTGAGAAGGTGCCATGCCATTCCTGGGGGATTAATTCGTAGACAACATGAGAAAGTATAACCCCAGATGACTTGAAAGCCAGAAACACCAGGATTTATGGTGGAGTTTCCAGCAAACCTACTGCAGGAGTGTCCCATGCCTGTTTCATAACATGTTGGTGGAGGAAAGAAGTGCAGGAAAACTATGAAAGCTCCAACTCTGATGTATGCTGTTCTGTACCTAGGGAATAGTATCTCTGACTTCTCTGGGAAGGTTTATATGGGTGAAATTACATGCATGATTAAGGTTTTTGGAAGATTCAGCTCACAACAAGGTTTGCTCCATTGCTCAGTCAATGTGAGCTTCGGGAGTCTTGCAAGAGCTGTTAAAACAGAAGCTGCACTGAAACAACTCTCCAGGTCAGCTCACTTCCAGGCTAAATCATGCTGAGTCACAGTGTAGCTCAAATGTCTTTACAAATGTATTTATTCATGAGCACAAGAGGTATCCTGGCTCTTCCTTAGTCTCTAGAGTATAGCATCCAGTAGGGCTTCCAAGGGGATTGCGCTAGCAGTGACTTGAGATGTATGGCTCTACTGCAGTGGGTTTATTTTTGTTACCAGGGTGTTTACAAACATCAGAATTAAAGTGAGGGGTATGAGAGACTGCAACGTACAAGATAACACTGGGGTGCTTTTAACAGAACTTGGACTAAGTGGGAACATTGATAGCAAGCCCCCAGGCTGCTGGGGTTGGGGTCAATCAGATGAGATAGGAGAGGTAGCAGGTGGAGAAATGCAGCTTGGGAGGTTGCTTGTGTTGGGATGGGTTTGTCACTGTGGCCTCAGGAAAGGGCCTGCTTGAACTTGCTGTGGGGTGGTGATGATGGTGGCTCTTCCCTGGTAAAGCTGGTTGGTGCAGGAGGGTGAGGAGCCCCCAGGAGGCAGCCTCCCTCAGTGCTGAGTTGCTGGCTGGAATCTCTTCCCAGGTCAAGCCCACTGCATTGGTCCAACCAGCAGTGGAAAGAGACTGGAGAGAAGCCTGGGTGGAGAGGAGAACACAGAGGAGCCTCTTTCTGTAGAGGTTTTGAAGACTCTTACAGCCATTGGTGCTTTCAGACCTCTGGAGCAACACTCACTGCTATCTCAGCAGTAGCTATCTCTGCTTTGCAATGGTCAGAGCTAAGTTTCTTGAGCCAACAGCAGATCCAGGCAGCTCCTCTGGAAGGTGCAGTAGGAGGTCAGAGATGTGGGGATGTGATGCTGTCTGCATCCCTTCCCTGTCACAAACAGGCATGCCTTAATGTTGGGAACTGGGGGGGTTGTTGGTACACTTCAGATTTGTTCTACCTCTTAGTGGAAATCTGTGTCATGTTTTTGTATTTGAAAACAAATTTCATAGGTTTTCTTTGAAAGATGCTTTTGGGAACCAAAAAAAAATCATATTTGATTGCATGAACATGCTTGTGTGACATAAACTTACTTGGAAATGTGCGCATGAGAATTTACATAAGTGCACACAGAAAGTGTTGGTAACACTGCCAATTGTTCTGGAAGTCCATTTCTAGTAAAGGTTTTTGCGGACAAAAAATATTGCCTGGCCTTCCTGTTTGGTTGCTGAAGTTCAGTGTGCAATAGCAATGTTCCCAAACAGGCATTGTGCTTATTGATGAAAGCTTATAGAGCTTGTTATTCCATCCAGCCACACTGGAATAATTAGGTAGGTTGTGTATTGGTCTAATCAGCTGTGGATGCTGCTGCATGGTAGCCCAGAGTTACAGCATGCAAAATAGGAATCTGAATTCCTTGCATTCATTCTTCACAGCCTTGTGAAGTGCTTTGTACTGTTTGCACAAGCAAGAAATAAGTGTGTGCTGTGTTGCAGGGGGATTGGATTTTGGTTGGGGATAGATACTGCAGTCCTGCAGGCTTTGAGTATTTGGCCCCCTTCCCTCGTGTGCAGCTTATTCTGAAAAAGGCACTGATGGCAAATAAAACAGGAGGAGGAGGTTATTCACTCCTTGTTTGAGGCTGCAAAGGGTTAACTGCTGCCTGAGTTCAAAGACCAGTGCTATGGAAGTTGAGTAATCTGGGATTTATTAGGGAAACTCAAACAGGGAATTAAGAGAGCTCCAACCAGTAGGAAAACTTTCTTGGAGGCTTGAAGCGAGTTTTCTTCAAGCTAAGCACTGAGTTGAAGTGGCAATGCCAGAATTTCTTGCAGGGGCCTCTGGGAACGGAAGGAAGGATGGACAGGCTGATTGGTTTGACCCATCCCACCAGCTCAGCATGTAACTTTTATTGCTCTGTTGTGTCTCCCTTGCCTGGGCTGACAAAGTGTCCATTGTTCGCCCCAGCACCGCTTCCTCCTCCGCACCCCGGGGAGACTGCAGCCGCTGACTGATGGTGATCTTGTTCCTGGTGGACAAGGAGGTTAAATCCTCCCTGAGGATGCACAGTGCCCCAGGGGGATGAGAGGTGTAAAGCCGCCTGGAGAGATGGCTTGTGGCCAGATGTTGGGGATAGAAAAAGGCTCCTCTTGCTTCTTGGACAAGGTGGCTTTTCTCAACGTCTGGTCTTCTTTTCAGAGGTGATCAAGAGTTAAATGTGAATGGGTGTCCATGAAAAAAAGTGTGAGCTGGGAGAAATAAAGCACATGAAACTGTGGAGCAGGCAGCTGGGGAGGGCTGGATGGGGATGGGTAGTGCTGGGGTGGGTTTTGTCCCGCACGCTGGGGAGAGGGGAGCGGGTCCTTGGTCCCAGCACAGCTGGGACTGGTTGCCTCGCTCAGATGTGGCTGTAGAGATGGGGCTCTGTATTTTTGCTTTCCTCCCTTGGAGTCTCACAGTTAACTGGGAAAATATTATTCTGCTGCTCCCCCCCAACTGGAGGTCCTCATTCACCCTCTGGCCAGCATGAGCTGGGCTGCTCCACTGCTGGCACAATGCTGTGCTGTTCCTGGGATCTGCCCTCCCTCTGCTCGGTGGGATTACCCGCTTTCTGCTGGCCCTGGGGGTCACGCTCGGCGCTGGCTGCAGGCGAATGGTGGTTTTTTTCTGTGTGTCTTCAGCCTTTTGTACCAGGGCTGTCTGAAAACGACCTTACTGCCCAGGCTGTGTGCTGTACATGTTCAGGAAGGGGAAAATCTCCAAATGACCTTGGAAGGTGTCTGTCTCTCTCCTTGCTGCTGAGTGGGTGAGGTGGGGAAATGGCTGTGAACAGCAGGAGTTGCACCATGCCCTGGTGTTAATAAGATTTTCATCCTATAAACGGTGGCTGCTGTATCAGGGTTGGGCTTATCTGGTGTTTTGCTTGCACAGAGGCGTTGCTCTCTTTCCAGTGATGGATGTCAGCTTGCTTCCCTGTCCTGACTGCTTTCCAGCAGGACCCATGGCAGTTTAGCTGCCTGCAGGGGACAAGCTCTTCCTATCATCTGTGGGCAGAAAGTGCCTTGGGGGTGTGAGGAGCTTCAGGATGAGCAGAGTGGCGGGATCTGTGCCAAGCTCTGTCTTTGGGGTGGTGGGGGTTCACGGAGGGTCAGGTAGCAGGTACATCCATGTACCTTTATGAACTTGGAGAAATATCTGTCATTTTGCCAAGATGAGATGAATAACTCTGCTGTGTTTTATAGGTGCCCTGTCCACAGTTGCTTGTGTGTTGGGCTGGTTGTTTCTGGGCTGGTCCAAGCCCTGTGGGCACTGCTACAAGGAATATTCTGGGGTGAAACTGCTGTGTAACACTTCCACAAATAAAGTGCTGAGAAGTGTCCTCAGCCCTGTTGGGAACAGAATCACAGACTGGTAGGGGTTGGAAGGGACCTCTGGAGATCACTTAGTCTAACCCCCTTGGTGAAGCAGGGTCACCTAGAGCAGGTTGCACAGGATCACATACAGGTGGGTTTTGGATATCTCCAGAGAAGGAGACTCCACAACCTCCCTGGGCAGCCTGTTCCAGTGATGAAGCAGCAGCACGTGTATCCTGGTCCTCACTGGGACAGGAGCATGTGCATGGAGGGGGAGCTGGGCTCGCCTGGAACCTGGTATGGGCTTGATGCCCCCGTTGGGAACGGCTGAAGCTGGAGACTCATGTGGGATGATGATGAGTCCAAGGCAACCTGTCCTGGTTCCCAGGCTGTGGCCTGAAATGCAGGATATCAGCTGGACGCAAGATGACAGACTGGAAATCCTCAGCAGAGTGGGTGTGGGAGCTGCAGTCCCCTTTGCAAAAGGGGATGCATTCGGCAAATGGCTTTTTGCAGTGTTTGCAGCACCTCCAGGCATGAGCCCTGGTCCCTGGTGGAGCACCTCTGGTCTCTGCCCCTCTAGCTGCTTCAAGTAGTAAGGGCTTCTTGAGGGTGAAGGGTTTGGAGGCGGCTGTGGCAGCATGGGGGCAGGAGGTGGATGCGGAGCCACATACGAACATCTTGTCCTTTGTGTCCTACTTCATCTGTTGCTTTGGAGTGCAGGCCGTTGCGTCTCTGAGGGGAAAAAAATGCCCAGAAATTCCACAGACCCTTCAATATCGTTTCTGTTTCACAGCGAAACAAAAAAGGTCCCTTTGTGTGAGGGCTGAAAGAAATAGCCCAGTCCCACAGCCTCCCCGAAATCTTAATGTCAACTATTTGCCTCCTTGTGTTTTCACATAAACAAGCACTTTCTCCTGAATATCTGTGCTCTGGCTGCTCCCCCAGCTTGGTGTTCCCCCTGCTTGGTGGTGCCTGCAGGACGGATGACCCAGCCCCCTCGTCCACCTCCTGGCCAGGCTTGTGCGGGTGGAGAGATGCAGGACTAGCTAGGGGGGACGTGGGCCAGAGAGTAGCAAGAAAGGTGACTGAAGCTGGGTTTGGAAAGAAATGAACAGTTTGAGGTGCTTTTAATTCAAGGGGCTGCTGCTTGTCTGATAGTGGGGGCTGAGCTCTTGCTTACAGATTAGAGCACAACCACAGGGAGGCTGGTCAACTCTCCCTGTTCACACCAGCCTGGCCCAGTATCTTGTTCTGCTCTTGTCAGGGCATCACCCATCCTACTCTGGCATCAGATGTTCCCCTGGTTTAAATGACTGTGTGCTACACAGATCACAGCAGCTGAGAAACCACCCCTTCTATTTTAGTTGCTGTTTGCATATACACACTGGAGCGTCTCGGGTATAACCCTGAAAGCTTCTATCCTGGAGTCCACCTTCTCTTTCTTCCTATTATGTTCCGTTACCCTTTATAGGAAGAAAAATTAGAAACAAAAAAAGGACTATAATGTTGTCTGCAAAGTAAAAATGAATTAGACTACAGTACGAGTGCCAGCAGTGTTCCTGTGGTCGCTGTTCATTCAGCTGCACCGCACACACGTGCTGCTCCATGTTCCTGTTCTCGGCCATGTAACCTGATAGATCACTGGGCACACGGTAAAACATGTCCCCTGAAACTCAGGGGATGCCGTGCCTGCAAACTGCTGCTGCTGTGGAAACCCTAATTTCTGTTTCACTTATGTTCTGCCGTCAGTTTGCAAAACTCGGGGCCCCTGGGGGTGGAAGCTGGTCCTGGTAACTGAACATGGATCCTGGGGTTAGGGCAGTGCTGGCTAAGGCAGCTCTGGAGAGAGATGAAGTCGTGGAGGGGTTGTGGTCCACATGGGTTGGTGCCTTACCTTCTCACCCTAGCACCTGTTTGGAAGTATTTGGGATGATGTGATGGTATCTCCTCACCTGGGGCAGGATCTTGGCTAATTGCTCTTGGACCATCACAATTTACCCCATGGTTCAATTTCCAGTGGATCCAAAGCCCGTTGAAGGCAACGGATGGGCACCTGCCAACTCCACCTGATATTAGATCAAGCCCATCCTGGAATAAACAGAAATAAAACATTTGTCAAGCTATCTGTTTCTTCTGCTGGCTTTTCACTGTGGCCCTAGCACCCAGGCGGAGTTTCTCCCCTTTCATGGGATCTGTCATGGGGATCCTGAGTTCCCAGATCTGCTTTGCTGCCTCTTCTGTCGATCTTTTCCTCCTCCAGTCCTTTCAGAGACTGTGATCATCTCTTTCCATCTTTATCACACAGCTTCCCGATTCACATGTATGGGGAGGAGTTTGGGTTGGAAATAGTTCATGGAGAACTTCAAACAGTAAAATCAGATGAATGAATAAAGGGCAGTTTTGTTGCTCTCATCTTTTCATCAGCTTTATTTTGTTCCCAGCAGTTCATCTTGCAATTGCCATTCCAGCTGGCTTCTTGCTGAGGGACAAATTAAAATCCTGCTGAAGATGAGAGTGAACGGCTGTTGAGTTGTGTAGGACTAGTAAGGTCTGAAGTTGACTTCTGGTGGAGTAGCACTCATTTCTCTTCATGTTACTTAAACTGTGAGGTTGAAAAACCTTTGGACAGGAACCTTGGAGGCAAGAAA
This sequence comes from Leptosomus discolor, assembly GCF_034619465.1. NCBI lineage: Eukaryota > Metazoa > Chordata > Aves > Leptosomiformes > Leptosomidae > Leptosomus > Leptosomus discolor. The sequence goes on from NC_141405.1 coordinate 11,187,747, forward strand.
TTCCTGTCCTGAGGATGCCCCAGCAAAGCAGGCCAGCCTAAGATTGTAAAATCCAGCATTAAGGTATGCCCAGAGGTGTGTGTTGGCTTTCTTGAAGCAATAGATGTGGTCCACCCCCTGCCCCCAGGACATGGGGCAGAGGAAGGGACCTCAGCTGCTGTTGTCTTCCCATTTTTGATCACCAGTTTTCAGTGCTATACTTCTACTTGGTTGTAGGAAAGTAGATGTCCCAGTTCAAGTGAAAAGTCCCATGTCAGTGGAAGATATGATAGTTGTCCCAAGCCCGCTGCAGGCAAGACACTTTCCACTGATTTGGGTGTCCTGTGGACCGGCCTTGTGCTGCAGGAACACATATGCCTGCCAGCTGCTTGGGAGGAATGTGCTGCACGGGTTCCCATGTCCAGCGTGAACCAAGTGGTGTATCTTCTCCACCCCAGCCTTTGGAGATGTTGGCTCCTGCAGGCCAGCGTACCGCAGCCAAGAGTATGGGAAACACATGGCCACAGCCAAATGAATGGGAACCAGAGCTGGGGGCCCAGAGCCCGTCAGCAGGGGCTGGCTTAAAAACAAATGAAAGAACAGAGGGAAAAATAGTTCTAATTATTGTGAACTTTTAAAAACACAAAATAGAAGCTTATTATTTCATAGAGTTCCCTTTGCAGCATGTAATTTCATTTCCCCCCATTTGCTTTTACAACTTGCTCTGGGCGCTGTCAGAACAACCTGATTTATAAGCAACAGCTTTGGCTATTTTTCAGGCGAGTCTCTCTAAATATACGAGTGTGAAAACTGTCCCGCTGCCAGCAACTCTCTTAGAATTAAAACTCGCATGAGTTGTAGCGTGAAGCAAAGTACTGGGTGCTTTATGACTTAAACGTCTTTCATAAAAAGCAACCCTCCCTCCTTTCTCTTGGGGTATTTTTTCCTTTTATTACACAGAATGTCTCAACCTGTAGTTGGAGAAAATAAAATAAAACAAGCAGTGGCTGTTACCATATGGTTTCCCTGCTACCGGCTCCCTTGGGTACTACCAGTAAAGAGTTGTAGATCACAAGGGAGATGTTTATTGACCAAGGGTTTTAGCAACAGAGCTTTGTCTAAGGTTTTCCTCCTATTCTGAAGAGGTAAAAAAATGAGGAAAATATACAGCATAGCCTGCTAATTTTAAGTGAATTGATAATAAGTCTGAAAATCTGGGACAGCCATAATTTACAGCCTGAACAAAACATGTGCTTTAATGTTCTGGTTAATAAAGAAAAGCTGTGTTCACTGTGTGATGTTACTTCTGTGTATGTTTGCAGACGCACCCTCCCTTTTTGCCCGTGGAAGTGCCTGGCTTTGGTGGTGCTGCTTTTTTGGATGCAGTTAGAGAGAAATTGGTACCTCTGACTGTCAATGTCTTGAAGCTCAAAAGTGTTTGATTTGGATTAAAGTTTGGCCACATGTGTCCCCATTCCCACATGAATTGCGGTTCTTGTTGGTGTCTCTATGCTAAAGTTCTGGTATTGCCCATTTTCATTCAGCATCTCAAAAGGATCGTTGTTTGAAGGAGGGGTCTTTTAAACTCCACTCTCTGAATTGTGTTGCTCTGGTATCCAAATAACCTGAATCTGATTTAGTAGCCCACTTAGACCGAGCAGGCTGGAGGCTCGTGGTGCCAAACCAGGGGGAAGTGACTCAAGTGGGTCTTTGGCTCTGGCCTGGCTGCTGCTGATCCAGCAAAGCTGGGTAGGGGTGTCAACTTCTTGCATAAAAAGGTGGCTTTTTGATTTGATTTTTTGGACTGAATGTATTTAGGACACATCTCAGAAATGCTGCTTCTCTGGCGCTTGTGGGCGAAGGTGGTGAGCCTTTGTATGGCTGCAGGAGAGGTACGAGGCAGCGTCCTCCTCTGCCATCTTGTGTTCTGGTGGAGGGAACTATGGCAGCTCCCACCCAGACCTGAGCCCAGAGAGAGCCCTTGGCTTTCACAGTTGGTCACAAGTTGACCCACGGATCTGGAGGACGCTGTGCAGTGAATTCCCTCTGCAGTAACTTGAAGGATATAAAACACAGCTGTAGCCGTGGCCCTACGTATGTGCCATGTGGACAGTCAGGAGCTGAGTTTTTGCACTGGGGACAAGAATGGAAACAGATCTCTGGATCTTAAACTTTTCCAGAATCTCTGAGGTTTAAGAGGACTTCTAAAGATCAGGAGAGCAGTGCCCCTGTGAAGTGGCCTGGCTGACTCTCCAGAGCAGGTTAGAGAATTTTTAGCATTGAGCGGTTTGCAAAGGTCTGTCAGACAATAAATTCTGAGGAAGAATTGTCACAGGTGTAAAATCAGCATCCTTGTAAAACACACGCTGTACATACACGTGTCTTGAACCAAAGGCTGTCCTGAAATAAATTCCACTAGACACGAAGATGAAAGTCTGGTCAGGTATGAAGTTAGGAACCTGCAGTCTGATCTGAAACCCCACTTACCATGCGAGCCCAAACAGGTTAACCTTATCTGCTACAGAGGATGGCAGGTCTTTACTCGCCTTGAACAGTAGATGTGCTCCTTGACCCAGTCTGCCCCACAAGCAAGATGGAGACCCCAGCACTGCATAGCTGGTTGCAGGTTCTGCTGCCTGCCAGGTTGGGTGGGCAATGCCGGAGGGTTGCCTATTGCTCAGGGGAGTAAGATCAGTCTCCTGAATTATTCCATGCAGATGCCATTCCATTGGTAAAAGTAAAAAAAAAAAAAAAAAAAAAAAAAAAAATCTATCAATGCTGTGTTTGTGGACAGGGTTTTCAAAAACATTCACTTCCACTGAAGTCAATAGGGAATTTTTGGGTTGGATGAGTTTAATTTCAGAAGGAAAAAGTTAAGCTAACACAGAGTGTTTTTACAGTCCCATTCTAGATATTACATCCTTCAAGGCCCTTTTTGGAAAGCTTCCTGGTGGAAGATTTTTGTGGCCTTATATTTCAGGGCTGGCACTTTCAGCAAAGGCGGGTGAAGTTCAACATTGCAAAACTGAATTTTTCAGAAATGTCTGTGTGCTCTAGGGGCCTGGCTCTCATCTCAGGTGCTCTCCCCTTCCCAAATGAAAGGGAGTACTAAGCTTGCTTTATAGTTGCACCTGAGCAGGTGAGGTGCCCCGATGCCCTTGGTCTCATAATTGTTGGTTTTAGCCATTATCTGATCTTGCTACTTCATCCAGGTTCTGCCTTTATAATTGGCATTAGCTACTTATCCTAGGGAAGTGAGTTGGTGAATTCAGGGGTCTACTGAGTTTGAGACCCAACACAGGATGGGATGTGGCTGGAGATTCTCACACAACCTGATCACCTCTTCTCACAGTGCACCTCCTGCCAAGGGTGGACAGCAAGAGCAGATGGTGAAGAACATGAGGTGGAAGCAGAGACAGGAGGGGAATATGTGGTTAGGTGGGTGGGGGAGTCCTGGCACTCGTGGCTGCAGGGAGCATCCAGGCTGGTGGTTGTGCTTTACATGAAGAGCCCCATTTCCCAGTGGTTAGTCTGCAGGTGGCTGTGCAGCTGGGCTGATGGCTTGTGACTGGGCCAGGAGGATGTGTGCCTTGCCTTGGCTGCTTTGGGTGGTGTGTGGCAGGCCAGACCTGATGGTGAGCTGGTCTCTGTGTTATCAAGGTACATTATGTTATGGTCAGGTTTGTCACTGGAAACCACAGTCTAGTGGGAATGTGAAAATCCCACCATGGTGCCCCCCAGTGCATGCTGGTGAGAGCCTGAGCTGGCACTGGGATGGGGGAGGAGTGTGTTGGAGTACTTCTCATCAGAGCAATTCACAAGCAGATATCTCGGTGTGGACAGCTTCAGATAAACCTCAGGCATGGTTTGCAGAGGCAATGGCAGGCAATAATCCTGTCACTGCAGTGGGAGGGAAGTCAACCCAATTCTGCTCTGCAAGGCCTTTGCCAGGAGACAGGTCTCACTAGCAGGCGCTTTTGAAGCAAAGGAGCTGATATGCTTAGAAGATTCCCAGGGACAGTGCAGAGCCTGTTCTCCCTGGGCTCTGAAATCACTTCCAGGCCAGTAGCCAAGCACAAGCTATAAATAACAAATGATGGCTGATGATCCCGTCTCATTTTCCTCTGAGTTGTTGTCAGCTCTGGGCTTTCCCTTGGCATCTTCTCTCCAGTGCTTTGCATTCCCATCTTCACCTCCCAGTGCTGTCATGGCATCTGGCTGTCTCCTGTCATGCCATTGGTGTCAACTTGGTGTGAAGGAGTTACTTCTGTGGTGGCCTCCACAGGGACGTAATGCAGGAAAAGCTGATGGATCCAGGCTCTGTGGTCAGGGTGATATTGGTGTCTTCTCTCCCTGGGGCTTCTCTAGTCATTGCTGGTTTGGGAAGGGCTAGAGATAAGGTCAGAGGAGAAATGTCTGGGATTTGCATCAGTCTCTGTCTCAGCACTTTGACATGAGCAACTTAGAAGGCAGATCTTGTGGACTTATTTGAGGTTCTTTCCACCCAACCACACACAACTGCACAGGAAAATTCACCTTGTGGGTATCCAAACTTTATCCTGTTACCAAACTTTCCTACCTCATCAAATATCCAAACTGGGGTTGCTGTCTATCACACTGTGGGTTTATTATTTTTTTTTTTTTGTATTTCTCACCATTTAGGAAATTCTAAAACCCTTCTATTGCCCTCTCAGATGATGCTATAGCAATTAGGCAACACAGCTGAGCCCAAGGTCCTTTTGAAACCCCAGCCTACACAAATATCACATAAGTTGCAGTATTTATCCAGGGTCAAAATAATACTGTGCAAACACTGAAATATTAGGAGGCACGCCTAGTGCATGCACATGTCCTTCTGTCCTGAGCTTGTGAGCTCAGCTAGCCTCTTCACATGAGGAACTCTTTGAGCCGCAGACATCTGGCTCGGTGCAGCAAAGGTAAATGTTCCAATGAAAACATCAGGCATGTGAGCAAGAGGTGCGGGCTGGAGCCGCATCTCAGCACCGTAACCCTTGTCCTTCCCTATTCCACCACCTCGTTGTGCTCATTCCTTGCCTTTTCATTGCACAATTGATTGTTTGGGCAAGGGACTCGGCTGGATCTTTTTTGTTTGCTCTGCAAAACATGCAGCACACTTTGTTTCGTGACTGTGTGCAGAAACAGCTGACCATCTCCTTACAGCGTGGCCCTCACCCACGTTAACCTGTTTGCTTCATTAGGAGCCGGTGCTGCTGGTTTGGCTGTGGCCCTCGCTGTCACCCTCCCTGACCCCCTGGCACCCATGTCGCAGCTGTTTGGGTCCAGCCCCAGAGCAGGGGGGGGTGTTTGCTGTGTCTCTGGGGCTCACGGCGTTCTTTCCACGGGCTTTGTTACTGCTGAATTAAATTTACAGCTCAGCCCCGTGCGGTGGCTGGGTGCCCGGGTTTCACTCGGCGTGTTTATTCATTTTACAAAGACCTGCGCTATGGCGTATGAAAGTGGGGAAAAGGGCTCCAGATCAGCTCTTTTTGTGCTTTGTTGGTGTTGTTTTGTGCCTGATCCTGCTGTTTTATCCACCGGGTTGCAGCACTTCACCTCACAGGTATGCCTGCTCTCCATCGTGCCGATGGTGGTCGGTGGGGTGCTGCTTCCTTCTGCTGAGGCGTGGGGTGCCCTGCTGTCCGTCCCGGCTCTCTGCAGGGCAGGCTGAGCCAGAACTCCCTAGTCATCAGAAACACTTGGAAAATAGTTGAATTTTCCTTTAATGAGATTTTTTTTTTTAACCCTCTTGTAGTGGTTTTTGCTGCATATTAACCTGACGAGCTAAATTGTAAACGAGTTCTGTAACAAGGGTTAAAAATGCCAAATGGTGAGTCAGAACAGGCATTTGAAGAGACATGGACTATCTCAGCTTGTCAAAATAAACATTTCATTTAAGCACAGAGTGTGCCACTCTGAAAGCTCATAATTTAAAACCAGACTGGTTTTGGTTTGCCTTTTCGTGATTGTAAAGCTGAGTGTGTGTGTGTGTACAGCCGAGGTGCAGAGCGGCATAACTTCACAGCTATATGACTGCAGTGCAACTTTTTTGGTATGGAAACTTTTTTTTTGAAAACACGTCAGGCTGTTCCTATTAATAAACTTCAGGAAAAGCTTGGGCTGCCCGTCGGCTGATCGTCCCCGTACGCTGCTACCCTGCTGCCGGGCCGCCAGCTAGTGCTTCGTGGGGTTGTCCTGGCTGGATCTGCTGACGCCTCCCTCATGGGGAGGACGGCTGGCTGGTTCTAGAGAGCTGTGCAGGGGGAGCAGACGTGCGTTGGGGCTTTGCTTTTGGGATGCAACGAAAAATGGTTGTTGTCAGCGGGCATTAGCACGAGTGCCGGGCTGCAGCCAGGAGCGTGGAGGGGCCGGGTAGGGGGAGCGTGGGAAGGCAGAGCTCAGTGCCGGCCGCGTTCCCGCAGCGCGAGCGGGAGCACAGCTCGTGTAAAAGCAAATTCCTGACGCTTTGCACGCCCGGAGCCCACCTGGCACCAGCCATGGCACGGAGAGAGGCTGGAGGAGCGGTGGCCATGGTGCATATTCTGGGGCTTGGGAGCCTGCAGGATGTGGCTTGGTGCAGAAGCCACTGAAAACTCTCTCTTCCTCCCCCCTTCTGTCCCTACAACTTTAGCAAAAGATAATCTGAAGCAGCATGTTTCTTTAAATGCTCTCGTTTCTCTAAAACTAACTCAGAGCTCCAAGCTTTTTTTTTTTTTTTTAAATTTCCACCAGGAGCTTGTGGTGGGACCCTGGGAGAAATGCTCACAGCTCTGTCCCTGCACATCCCCATCTCTGAACACCCAAAGTTGGGATGCTTTTCTGATGAGGGCCCTGGGTATCACAGCTGAATATTAGAGCCCTAATAAACCCCAGCGTGTTTTTGTTCTGGGTGTTTCCCTGATATGCCTTGCTTGGGCACAAAGAACTGACCCTATGCAGGTGAGAAGGGGAGAAAAGAGGCAGAATTATTCCTAGTTTAAAAAAGAGAAGAAAATAGTGAATAATGAGAGGTAAGGACCAGGCTTCCACCTACACCTGACTGATTTAGGAACAGGGAGGTGAGTGGGATGTGGGCAGGTTTGTAAATCCCGCCTGAAGCAGCTTGCCTCCTTCCTCCTCTGTGCTCTTAGCTTGGCTGAGCTTGGAGAGGGGTAACCAAGGGCTGCTGTGCCCTCCAGGGACACCTGGTGAACATGGCTATGGAAGTGACAAGTATTTATTGGCCTCTACATCTTCATGTGTGAAATGGTCCATAAAGCGTCTAAGGAATAAGATTTAGCATCACTTTGTGGATCGGGCTTTCCACATCCCTAAACCAAACAGCCTTGCTCTTTAACAGGACCATGTTCTGCCTCTGCTGCCTTCTGCAGCAGCCACTTCTTGTCCTTGCCAGTTTTGAGGGCAACTGAGTGACCCCACCTTAGGACTGCTGTGTCCACCATGCATGGGGGACTCTCAGACTCTTAAGTATGGATATCTCAGGCAAAAGCCTGGCTGTAGGATGGTTGCTTCATCGCTGTTCTTCCTTCCTTTCTTGCCTGCAGGCTGCTGTTCAGAGCTTGTTACAGACCAGTTTTAAACATGCTGGAGCATGGAAGTTTGTCCCTTTGACAGCAATGGACCTTCAGGGGAGGTCAGCAGGTCCTTTATCAGCAGGACTTTCCTACCATCTCATCCTAGCTGTGCTAAGCAAGACTGCATTTTGATACTTTGATTATCTAGTCATAGTTAACTGCATTAGGCAAAGTTAGTGAAAAGTACAATATTTGAGATGGAAAACTGCTTTTGTGCTATATAACTCTTAAAGGACTAATGACACCTAAGTGAAAGCAAGCCTTTTCATAAAACCAACTTCTATCTAAAAATACTAATACCGATGATCTCATTTTCCAAGAGCTATTTGAAAGCATCTTCCTTTTTGGCATGATTTTTTTCTGGATTTTCTGCTTTGAAGTTTCCCATGGATAGACATCTTCCCAAGTAGGCTCAGTCTAATCCCTCCAGCCATTTCTACCAACGTTGTGGCTTTGAGTTTGAGGTGCAAGAGTGATTAAGAGGTTTGGGGCAGAAAGCTGAGACTAGAAAGATCTTCAGTGTGGTCTTGTTCTGCTGTGTGCTGTCTTGGCCATTGGTCAGTGCTAAGAAATGGGAATTGCTGATTCCCCCACCCCCCTTTCCTTTTTTCTTTCCCACTGTGCTTTTTGGTGTAATATTGACCCTCTGCAGCTCCTTCTTGGTCCACCCTGTGCTCAAGTAGAGAGCTAGAAATGATGGACATAATCTGTATTTCTTGCATGGGTTATTTGAATCTTGATGCAGAGTAGCTCCCTGGTATGGTACTGCTGTCCTTTGGTGCTGCCTGGCCCTCCACGGCCATAGCAAGGCCATCACTGATCCTCTGTGGTCTTTGGCTCTGAAGAGCATCCTTGGTGTTACCAAAGTCATCCTCCTTTCTAACACTTCCCAAAGAGGGAAGAAGCCAGGAGATACCTGTCTGTGCTCTCATGGTGTCTGTTTCTTGGGTTCCAGAGTATGTGCTGCCCTCAGCCAACATGGGTCTGCCCAGCCACCTCATCCAGTGCCACTGCCCACAGCCTGCCTACACCACTCACACAGCCCCCGTGGTCAAGATGCTTATTGAGCAGGATGGGCGGAGAAAGGCTACGTCCAACCACCCAGCAGAGATGGAGCCAAACAGAGAGCCTCAAGAAGATGATTTTGAGGAGGAAACCCAAGGGCTGTCAAAGCTGAGCGGGGGTAGCAGCACCCCTGGGACTGGGAAGGACTCTGTAGGAATGTCTACAGCAGAGAGCAGTTTGCCATCACCAAATGTTTGCCATAGGGTTATTTTTGCAAGAAAACCTCCCCTGTGTGTGCTACCATGTGGCTCCCTGGCATGTTCCAGCAAGAAGAAATGATCTGTCTGCAGCTAGAAACAGAGACAAGAAAAAGAAGATGCGAAGATGCTCTCAAGCATTTTCCAGAGTGCATTAAACTGCATGTACAGATAGAATTTAACTTTTTGACTTTTCCTAAAAAGCCCTTCAGCTGAATGAAAGCAGACAAGCGGAAAAGGTCGTGGTATTGCATCTTGCACTTGTCTGTTCTCGGATCTGGAGAAAACCGTAACGTCTTCCTATTGAACTCACTTCACATGCATCAGTAGCTGTTTGCTGCTTTGCTTCTTGGAAATGCCCCACAAAGGGTGCAGTGCAGAGGCATGGCATGGAGATGCGGATGCCTGCACGCCCACGCAGCCCCGCATGCACACAGGGCCCGGTTCTCTCCTCTCCCGCCTCTTGTGACCCCGCTGGCATCAGTCCTGGGTGCCAGCAGCTGTCCTGGGATTTGGCTGAGGGTAACGGCCTCTGGGGACTCTCTGTGCATCCGCATCCACCTGAGACCTTGGGTGACTGGAGGAAAAGTGCACTGGGAATCTCTGTCCCCTCTCTTTGAAGCTGTGTGTTGCTGAAGGGACATGGACTGGAAGGGAGAGGAGTTTACAATGAGCATTTGCTTGTACTTTTATCCCTTTTCCCCTGCCCTGCCTGTCCATAGGGTGTGAGGTCTGTTCAAGTTGCACTTAGGAGGCTGTGTGTATGAGGTGTATGTATCTATGCATGTGACACTTTCATGCACACAAGTCAATAAAAAGAAAGGCAATGCAGCAGCAAAGCTCATCAGTCAGTGGTAGATAAGCTGCTACGCCTTTCCTACTTTTACAGATGAGCAGAGATGCTAAGGTCAAACTTGCTGGAGGACATGTGATTTTTTGCAAGTCTCTAGCCTTCTGTGATACTAGAGAGCATATACTTGGGGTGTCCAGCTGCTGGTGCATGCCAGCTCAGACCCTAGGTGTTGAGGAATATTGCCAGATTTTCTAAAAACCATTTGCAAAGGCATCAACCTCATTATTCTTTGGCTGACAGAGGTAGAATCCAGTTTTCTAGTATGATCTTTATGTCCACCTTCCAACCTGTGCAACAGAGCCTGCAGGCACCTCTGGCAGTACATCTTACCTCCACTACAAAAGGTCCATCCTGTGCGTTGAGCGAGGCGGGGTTCAAATTGGGCAAGATGCTCAGTGACTACTCAATTAAAGACTACGCCAGCCTGCGTACCTGAGAGGGGGCTTCTCCTGCAAGAGCACGGGCAAGGAGAGCACCTAAAAGGGAGCAGGAGGCTCTGGAGCAGTGGGACGGAAGGTGCCCAGTTTAGCCATGTGTGCCTGTATCCCTGGAGCGCTCTGCTGGGGATGTGACCTCACATTTCTCTGGAGTTTCTAACTTTGGCAAGTGAGGTTGGGAATTTTTGTTGTGAAGACAGCAAGAGGAACCCCTCCCTGTAGAGGTGATCCCTTCTAATTTCAGATTCCAGTTCTGCAGGGATGGAACTGGTGTCAGATCACTTCAACATTTAATGCATTTGAAACAAAGTGATGGTGAGGAAAAAAAGTCAAAATTATATTTGCTTGAGGAAGCCATTTGGCCTGGAAAACTTTGCTAAAGTTATAAACAACTTATCAGGAATATTTGCTGCTGCGTCTGGTGCACTGTTCCCAACTGCTGCTGTCAGCTCATGTGACTTTGGCTGAGATGGGACCAGTGCCACTCGTCAGCTGAATGCTTTGGGAAACAGCACTGGGGCTCTGCAGGAAAAAAAAATGTAAAGAATCAGAAAATGCAACAAAGAGGAGAAATTACTGCTTTCTATACAGATATAAATAAATTTGTTCCCTGACCTATTTTGAGCCCTGGGTAACTCTCACCCCTCGTGCCTGCGCACGCACAGTGTTTAGCTGTGTGTCTCACCCGCCAGCCTGCGGCTTTGGTCACAAGCCAGGAAATTGGGAAGAAATAAATAAATAAACCTTAGTTTCTAGCTTTTCTCTCTGACTTTTCCATTTGTTGCAAGGGATCCTGGAAAAGGGAGGCAGTGATGTCATGTGCTTACCTCCCTGCTGATGCAATGACTACAGAAATAATTGGGAGACCAAGCTGGGACCTTGTCCTGATTGTGGCTGGAGGGGCTGTGGGCACTGTCCCCCTGCACCCCCTTGGCTTCAAGCCTCCAGGGGGGGGCACCATATGTAAGGGGGGTTGATGGCTCCTATTTAACAGCATCAATGTGTGTAGTTGTAGGTGTGTAGAAGTAGCTGACACTAGGATGGTGTCGCGTGGGAGTACTGAAGCACGTGGAAGAGGTGTAAGATGGGCTGTGAACCACTGTCCGAGCTGCTCGGGGTTACTGGTTTGCTCTGCAGTCACACGTTCCCAGCAAAGGGGGTTAAGGCACTGATTTCTCTCCAGGATCACTGTAGGCCAGCCCTGCCCATGCAGCGGATGCTGAAGCAGGTGTGAATTGCACGTGCTTGCACAGCTCGGGGCTGATGAAAAGGAAAACACCCACCTTCCTTCTCCCGGCTGCACAGAGGCTTTACCAGGGCTGGGATCTTGTCCATACCCCTGTGTTAAACCATTTTCACTATTACACCTCCTCCCTCTGGAAATGGCCTTCTTGTTCTGCAGGTGAAAGATCAGAGTTATTTATAGGCAGTTCTGAGGTGAGAAATGGTACAGGAAAAGGTTGAAACAATCCCTAGAGAGCCAGAAATGGCAGCTGAGGTGACTGAGAAAACATTTTTGTTTTTCTTTTGCACGTGCAAGTGTTTGCACATGTGCTCAAAGGTGTCAGTTCTGTGGGAAGGTATCCCAGGGCATCCCTGCGGCAGCATCTTTCCAGGGGTGGACCCTGCCCTGTGGTCGAGACCTGGTGGAGGCATTGTGGGCTGCTCTTTGCTCTCCTGTTTTCTTCATGGGATACATTAGCTGTTTTTTTGCCTCAATTTCCCTGCAGCAGAGACAGTAATGTGTAGTTGGATTGGGTTGTGCATGTGCATTGGAGTTCAGGCACGTTGAAGCTGTCTTGAAAATATTCTGGCAGTAGAGCTTTCTGCAGCAAAATGGCCAGAGGTGTGAACATTTCAAGGAATTGAGTGATTTTACCATAAACATAACTGAGAATGCACTATGTCTTTCAAGAAGGTTGAAGTGCTGCTTCTCTATAATGAATTAGAGTAAAATGGAAATGGGCAAAACCAAGTCCTGTAAAAAGCACTTGCAGGAGAAGAAAAAAGGGAGGGAGGGGGTTGCCCAAGGAAAAAAAAAAAAACCAAACAAACCCAAATGTGCTGGCTTTAGTAATTCTTAAAAAGAGTTTTTCAGTAACTTCATTTTGTGGGGGATTGTAACTTTTCTGTTGTCACTGAGGATGAAAGAGCCACAAATTTGCAGAGCGGTAATACTGTGTTTCAGCTTGTACAGCCCTCTAGCATTAATAAAACACTGCGAGGGCTCTGTTCGGCTCCAGTTGAAGTCAATTGCTACGATTTTGGAGCCCCAAGGAGCAGCAATGCACGGCACCGATGAGCCTGGGCTGCGATGGAGAGGGTGTAGGTGGCACCGGGGATATCGAGAGGGCTCATCGCGTTGGTGAGCTCTCTACTCCAGCCGTGCGCCTGACGAGGCTGAAACCCAGCAAGTAACGGTGTCCTGGGCCCTGTCCTTGGTCCGTAGCCTGATGCCAGGAGCTGGGTGGGCAGCAGTTTGCTGCGTGGTGCAGGCGCAGCTGCAGGGATCCCTGCCCACGTGCAGGGGGGGCTACGGCAGAGCATCAGCATCACGTTGGGTGTGGCCGAGGGGGACACTGGGGACCTGCGGTTGGGAGGAGACGTAGGGTGTCTCTTGGGGGTGGGGTGGAATCGACCCCCCTGCATCTGTCAACAGATGTAGCAGCACCTACTTCGTCATTATAATATGCAACTGGGGGCCTAGAGCTAATTGCAGCTCTAAATGACTTTCATTATGCTGTGGTTGCTCCTTGCCTGCTGTACCGAAGCCAGATGCTCAGGTTATTAAGTAGACATAAGCCAGGTGCTGACTGCCTTATTTAAGCAAAATAGGAGTTGATTTCCTGCACGAGTGAGTGTGGCCATATATATGCCAGCACCCAAGAATGGGCCGAGAAGGCTGGGGAGAATGGTGGCCATTGTGCCTTGGGGACCCCTGGTGAGCCTTTTAGGATTGCTTTGGGACTTGGCTGATGGATTGACTGGATGCAAAGCTGCTGAGGGTTTTGGGGTGGCTACTGCTCTCCAGAGCTGTTCCCTCAGCATGTCACCAACGTGTTGCTATACCTTTAGAAAAGTGTCTGGATGAGACACCTGCCCTGCTGAAGGGCGCATGGATCTGACAGCATGGCACAAAGGTGACAAACCCTCAGCAGCACATTGCGCTGATTCTGGGAGGATGCTGTGGTCTGGTCCCTAGATCAGATTTGTGGGGTGTCTCTGTCTCTCTAGCTCGGTATTTTAACCTCACAAGTAGAGCTTTTTGCTGGAGGATTTGCCACTGAGAACCTTTCATCTCGGAGTGCTTTACCACGATCATGAGCGCAGCAGGTAGAAATTAGAGCTGGTTGTGAACAGAGCTAAGAGCTGCCCAGCTAACACCAAGGTGTTTCTGAAACAGCATTTCTCAACAATTTTGTGTCTATGTTCACCACTTGACTCATCTGTCATCATGCAGCCGCCTGTGCCACCAGCAGCTCCAGGTGGGAAAGCGTTCCTGCCGAGGGAGGGAGCGTTGCACCCTCTGCTAGTGCTCGTGTTTGAGCCCTGGAGGAACTGAGCTGCTGCCAGCAATTACAACTAGCAGTTCCTGGCTCGTGCCAAACACTGCCAGCAGTGCTCAACCTGTCCTCACCATCTCGTGCAGGCAGCGGGGAGACGCTGCAGATGCCGAGGTGATGGAGCTGCTGGTGCTTGCTGCTCTCTGATAGTTTGCAGCTCTTCACAAACCTGTGGTGGGTGCCATGGGGGTCACAGCCTGCTGCAAACTGCCTTATTCTCACAGAGGTGTGGATTTCTTTCCTTAGAGGGAGCTTGGGGTGGGTTCTGTGAGGTTATATGAAATTGAGAGATAGTTTTGGAGAAAACCGCTTGCTCTTGGCTGGTAAGGCTGAACCTGGGTAGCTGGAAGCCTCTTGGAGTAGTATCGGACCTCAAGTGAGCCTGGGGCAAAGCTGTGACCGCCTGGACTTGGGCTTTGCTGAGTCATTTTTATTGGAATCAAAGAGCAGTGGAAAACCTGCCGTTTTCAGACAAGAATTCCCCCTCCCAAGCACTGCTCTGTCTATCCTCCCAGGCTACAAAGATGCTTTTTTTTTTTCCTTTCCCCAGCATTCACGCTGGGTGCAGCTGTGCCAGTCTGGTTCTCGGGAATGACTCTGTCTCAGTAGGAGCTTGGTATGATGTCAATGTTTCGAGTGGGTGAAGCAGAGGAGGCAAAAATAGACATTTAGACATTTTTCCAGTTATGCCTTTTCAAAAAGGAATATTTATAGCTCAGTGCATAAACACAAGCTGTCTTTGTGAATCCGCTACCAATTGTAACACAGCACGTTACCCCCTTGGACCCTCGCGCTCTCAGCCTCAGGACTGGTCTAGGTGGCTTTGGCCTTCTTGCAGTGGGAGCCTTGTCTCCCCGTACCACACCACAGTGCTGGAAGTTTTCTTGTCCAGGCATGAAGCACTCACAAAGATCTCGGGGTGCTCAAGGGCCGGATCCCTTGTAGCAAACTGTCCTGCCGCATCTCCAGGGTAGGGATGCAGCACACTGGAGTCTAAGCCTCAATTTTGTGATTAACTCTGAAGCATAATGAAGACTGTGATCAGGGTGATTTTATCAGGTCACCTATCGCTGGGTGCTGAAGGTCCAAATCACTGCACTTCACTTTACGTCCATCTCTCCATCTATGGAATTTGGATAATGGCCTTTAACACACAGTTTAAAGTGCTTTGAGAGTTTTCCAGGGTGTTGTTTCACAGCAATGCTACCTGAACCACATCTCAAGCTCTGATGTTTCTTGCAAGGAGTTTCAGGTCTGTTAACGTCGTGTGTTGTTAAAGCTTTCTAGCTACTGTTTTCTCCACTGTTTCACCAGGCATGGCAGGTCAGATGTGGGTGGCAGGTGAAGAGGTTTTCAAAGGCCAGCGCTGGCTCTTTGGAAGCTGTGTGAACGGTGTTTTTCAAGAAGACTGTCCTGCTGCCACTCTGCCAGAAGCACTGGTTATTTTTGGCAATGCTTTTCACTGCACTGCAGTCTGAACTGCAGAGAGATGGTGCCCTGAAGGGCTTCATCGTGTGATGCTCGCCAGAGTGGCTGGGGTTTATGTGTTTGTATTTATGGACCTGTTGTGATACATAAAACAGCAGCTTGGTGGAGGCTTAACACTGACTTCTGTGGGAGCAGAACTCCCAGGTCTCTGTGATATGTAAAAGATGCGTGGGCAGAAAGGTGGGGCTGATGGTGTCTAGATGTTCTGAGAGTATCTGCAGGTAGATAGTATTCAGCATCTCGCAGGATCAGTCTTTTAGGATCCAGGGGGCTTTAACTTTTGCCTTAGAGCTTAAAGGCAGGAAAAATAATCCTGATGAGCAACAGGCTTAAAGCCTGGCACACTCTGTCATGCTCACGTTGACACGTGGCTCTGAGGGTGTGCCTCCAAAACGTTGCCAGAGATCTCAATCTCACCTCAAACTATTTTTCATCAAACCTCGGTCTGATCTCTGGCCTGCTCTCCAAAATGCTTGAGTGGAACAATAAACTCCATTCCTACGGCTTGTCTCACGCTGCCTAGCTGTGTGCCAGCCCATCGGGTTCCCCAGGCTTGCTGCAAGCTCTGAGGTCAGCGCTGCCTTCCTCGCTGGCACATCCCTGCCCTGCCTGAGCACTGAGTGCCTCGACTGCATCAGCTGTGGCATTTTGACTCGTCCCCTGCAGCTGTAAAGGCAAAGTCCAGAAAAGTTTAGAACACCAGCCCCGTTTGCATTTCTTGAACTGCTCAGGCCTGAGCTCCGCACTCAGCTGTAAGCTCTGGGTGCAGGAAAACTGCCTGGATGGGTCACAGATGTGGTTTGCAGTCTGTGGGTACTGAGGGGTAGCTTGGAAATACGGTTTCACTCCCAAAACCCATCTGCTCCAGTGAAACCCCAACTTTTAAAGGGATTTTGCTGTGTTCTTGCTTTTATTTGGGTTCAAGCCATATCTGGATATTATAGCATGGATGGGGATCATGGGAAGGACAGCCCAAATACTGTAATTTCACTCTTTCCAGGCTGATCATTCCTCTGTTTCGTCTCTCTCCCTGTCCTCCCTATTTCCACCTTTCAGCTGAGCTGCTTGTTAGCACAGTGAGGACAGGAGCAAAGTGTAAAGGCTGGATGAGATTTCCCTGGCTCAAATGTAAGTGTGAATCGCTACACCTCATTCTCACAAAACTCCAAGGATAGCCACCTTTATTCCCTGTCTTCAGTGGGCAGCGTCTGCTTCTTTGAGTCCAACCTTAGTCTTGCAGTGGGAATTTTGAGTGTGCAGTTTGGGTTGAACAAGGGAACTTTCCATTTTTCTTGTAGTGGAAATTTCTTGCTAG
This sequence comes from Leptosomus discolor, assembly GCF_034619465.1. Lineage (NCBI taxonomy): Eukaryota > Metazoa > Chordata > Aves > Leptosomiformes > Leptosomidae > Leptosomus > Leptosomus discolor. Next base: position 11,204,236 of record NC_141405.1, read on the forward strand.
CTAAATGAAACTGTTAGATGCTTTTTTTAAGTTTTCTTAATGCACAGTAGTTGCTTTCTTAAAGGTGTCACAGTTTCTTGTTAGAAATCTGAAAACCACAAACTGATTTTGGTTTGGTTTTGACCACAGATTTGCAGTTTTTAAATAGATAAATAAAAGATCTCTTCCCAATGAGCCTGGGGAAGGAAAGCTAGACTTTCTCCTAGCTCTTTAACTGTGCTGGTATGAGACTGCATTATTTGTGTAGGAAGAGCAGCACTGAAAATAAGTAATGTCTCTAGAAAACGCAAATTACCTGTTGAGCTGAAGGAGCACAGGCTGTCAGCCTCTTCAGGACTGCAGTCCTTGCTTGGGGGAAAGCTCCCACTCCAATACTATTGCATTTTTTCAAATAGTGATGATCAGGGTAACGTGTGAGCAGGTTCAGCTGAACATTCCGTGGCAAGCCTTGTTTGGAGCTGCAGAAGGCTCTGCTTATGCCATGATCCTTTCCTTTTGCAGCAGCTGTAACGTTTGCTCTGCTGGGAGCAGGGAAGATGGGTTCTGCCCTAGTGGCAAAGCTGGAGATGAACAGACTGATTTGGTACAACGTGGTGGGATCCTCTGAGATGGGATGTGCTGGTGGGACTGCCATGGGGTAAGGAGGTACCAGTTGCTTGCTCCCGGCACAGAAGTGGGGAGCTGCTGCAGGGGGGCCGGAGCTTAAACCTGCTGGTGGGGTTGGAGATAAAAACACCAGCAGTGAGAGGGAGGAGGCCAGCAGATCACTTGTTCATTGTCTACAGAGGTGTGGGACCAACTGCCCTCGTGGGGAACAGCACTGCCACGTCTCCCCATGTGCCTCAATGCTCTCTGCTTGACTGCACTGACTGTATGCCAGGGACTATAAGCGCTGCACATGCAGGAGGAAGAGTGGTGGCAGTCACTTTTTAGCCCATGGTCCCCTCCATATATAACAGATTGCTCTTTGCAGTCATGGGGAGCCAGAATCAGACTTGCTTTCCAAACAGAACTCCCTAAATGCCAGTGAGATGCCAAAGCTGTGATGGAGGCTGGCACGAAAGGAAGCAGCTGGGAAAAATCTTTTGATTTGCGATCAGGGTTGACCATTCTTGCAGGACTCCTACTTTGGGGAGGGGTGGTTATGCCCAGACCTCACATGAGGACCTGTCAGCCTCTTGGCAGGGTGTGTGGAAGGCCACTCTGCTGCAACTCCTCTGCGGTCAAAAGGTTTCTCCCTTGGTGCTGGCATCCTGGACTCCCTTTTAGCAGCTTCAGGAGATACATGGCATTCCAGCCACTCACAGAAATCATGTCAGCTAAAGGCAGCCAGAAGACTGGGGAGTTTATAGGTCAGTCATGTGCCTGTCTGCCATTGCATCCTACACTTGGTGCTTCAGAGCAGGAAAGAGCTTGTTGTATGTTATGTCTGTGCAGGATGCTTTGTCCCTTCATGGGCTTCCCCTAAGGCTGCTCTTTCTTGCTTGTTTGACTATTTTGGACCTCCAAGAGTTTATGAAATGCTTTAAAAAGAGAAAATGTGGCTGATCTTGCCTGCAAAATTCAGCAGAGGTAGCAAGACAGCCAGGCCCTTCTAAGAAGTTGCTCTCTGGGGGCATGGCAGGGGAGTTAAAGGGAACAGATCCTACTGCTGTCAGTCTACAGCCCTGTCCTACAAACTCAGTAAACATGTCAAAACATGATGTAAACTCTGCTGGGGAGCTGCCAGCCCTGTGTGCATCAGGAACTCCTTGCATCTCTGCACCAAGGCAGTGAACCGTGTGGGTCTGCACCGCTGCTGGCAGCCACAGGGGAGTAGCAACCGCAGCTAGCAATCACCTGGACTGAGAATCCCTTCTCTCAAAGACGTTGTACATGAATTGGGGTGCTTTATAGCAGGGTGACAGCCAAGGCAAGCCCTGCTCTGATGGTCACCGTGTTACTCCTCTCTGTTTTCCTTCTAAGCCTGCACGGATCCAGCAACACATTTCCTGGAAGATGCTCCAGCAATTGAATTACCATTGATCTCTCTGAGCTGGAAGCGGGCTCTGCTATTAGCTGAGGCCGTTAGCAGGGCCGTGGGGAGCTTGGTGTGGTGCAGATGAAAATATGCTCGGGGAACAGAAAATCTCTGTGGCCGCCCCAGCCGTTCCGGGCTGCTGGCCAGACTCCTTCGGATGGATTAATGGCAAAGTACAATGATGATAACGAGAGCGATCCTTTCCAATGGAGAGCTAATCCACAGCGAGCAGGGCTCTAGACTTGCTGATTCACTCTCTAATGGATAAACAGGGATGCTCTGCCCACGCCCCGGTGTCTAGACGAAGCGGGGAAAGGTGCTGCTGCGAAAAGCAAGGCAGTTTGCAGTGGGGCTACGTGGATGTGTGTCAGCACTTCCACTAGAACCTGTCCTCCCTGCAGGATCTGATAGCGTAATGATGCAGAAATGATAGGGTGAGCCTCTATAAAACCTGGGTGATGCAAGAGTTAGAGGAGACACACTGTAATGGTGACCTTGACACCAGGTAACAGCAGTTGTGTTTTGCCTGTCTGCACAATAGTGTGATGGGAAAATGCCGTTTGCTTGGCAAGTGGGAGCGAGCAGAGATCACGTCGCTCTCCAGGGAGTGGAGGTTATTGGTTGCTTTGATTGTTACGGGAAAGGCTTGCAGAATCCAGTGTACAATGCTCCATTTTGCACAGGGCTTTGGCTGTAGCATGGAAAAAAGCATCCTGCTTGGGCAGGCTGGTCCAGGTGGACACCTGAAGAGCCTCTGGTCAGTGGGACAGGGAGATTTCGTTGTGCGTCTGGTGCTTGCAGCCATGCAAACTCTGCTTTCTCCATAATGATGCAATAGGGCAGGTGAAGATTCATGCTTTCCCCTGTCTTTTAATACTGATTTCCACCCGTGAAAGATATTTTGTGGTGAAGGTAGTCAGTTGAGGGAGCCGAGTCTGTTCCTGCCCCTGCAACAGAGACAGTTCCTTCATCTGGTGTGAGTGTAGCCAGGCTGAGATGAACCAGGACTTCATGGACATTGGTGGCATTTGGCTGGTCCCTGGTGCAAGAGTCTTTGCTGTGCTGTGAACAGGCTCAGCAGTTTGGTGCCTTCTGGGAAAATGGCCAGGCCCAAACTGAGGGAAGGGCCATCAGTCTGGGGCTTGGTGTGAAACCATGGGGTACCCCAAAGCCTGAGACACATCCTGGGTGTCACTTCCAGGGCATTCAGTATTGGTACAAGAAAACTGCATCCAACAAAATGCAATTTTTGACCTGAATATCTGTTTTGTGGGAGAAACTCAAAACAGTTTTAATTAAAGCTAAAGCTCAGTGGGATACTCTTCACTGCAGATGGCCATTTCTCCTCTAGTGGCATTCCTGGAGCAGTCACACTCAGCTTGGCCATGCAGAACAGCTCTAGGTTTCAGTTGCCTTTGTGCTGACTTTAACCTTAAACAGCTCCATTTACCAAGCTGCTGAGGACCCATCAGGTTTTGATCCAGCCTCCCCCTTTGCTCTCTGCAGGCGGGCTGGCCCGGGGCTGAGCAGGCAGACATGGCAGCAGTTTCTCCAGCCAGGGTTCAAGAGGTGGGATTTGAGATAGGTGGAGCATGAGTCTTCATGCAGAAGTGAACTTCACTCCAAAATTTGGCCAGACCCTTTGCTTCCAGCACTGCAAATGAGGCAGATCAATTATTTTGAAATAGAAGGTAAAAATTATGGCTCCCCTGGCTTTGTTCCAGCCTCTCAGTTTGCACTGCAGCCGGTGTGCTCCATGCCATGGGCTCCCTCTGGGGTAAAAGGCATCCTGCTATAGAGCCCGGAGCAAGGGGGTTGTGGTGGATGCGTTTGCTTTGGTGTCAAACCCCCTTGGCCTGACCCTGCAGCCTGGCTCACGTTAAGGCTGAGCTCCCCCAGCCCTGTGGTTTGGGCTGGGGTCTGCTTGGTTGGTTCACGTGGAGATCTAGGGATGTCCCAGGCCGGGGACTTCAAGGTTGCTGCATGTTAATGCTGTTGAGATGTTGGTTGTACAGTCAGTAAACCCCAGCTGTAGCCTTGCGAAACTGAGAAAAGACCAGAGGTGGATGGAGAAAGAACCAGAGCCTGTGGTTCAGGACAGAACAGAATGGGAAAAACTGCATTTAACCCTTCATTGACTGCATTTGGCTTGTGAAAGTAGCTCGCTCACTCCCTGGTCTTAGGCTGGTATAAATTAACCTTGTTAAAGAAAGCGAAGAGATAATGAAGGCTGAGGTGTATCTAATAAAAGATGAAAGAGCAGAGACAAGCCATGTCTCCGCAAGGGGAATCCCTTGATGTCTTGAGGCTGCCAGCATCTCTTGGGGTTCAGGACAGCAGCAGGTGAGGGCTTTTCAGAGCCTGAGACTTGCAAACACGGGGGCTGGAGGAGGCACTCACAGCACTGGGCTTTCATGGCCTGATGTACTGGAGCCACCTGGGTAGTCACCCATGCGGTGGCGGTTGGTGTGGGGCTAAGCCCCAGGCCAGCTCAGTGGTCAGCCTCTGCCTGTGTACCTGGGATCAACAGGGGGCCAGACAACAGGTGGAATTTAAGATGACTATATTGAATTTTTAATTTTCTTTTATTACTTCCCCCTCCCTCAGAGAAACTAATTTTATTTGCTCTGTCTTAAAGGTCAAGATGTGCAGGCTGTGCTGTTGAACAGACGCCTGGCAGGAGCGTCGTCCAGTGCCCCAAGATGCCCCAAGTTAATGCACACGGGAAATGCTCATTTCTGACAGTCACAGCAGCTCCCGGTGCCTCTCCTATCTGTTTATCTGCCAGCACTTACACTGTGTTTATAGCTGGGGGTATTTTTTCCTGAGGTGTGAAAAGAAGCCCATGTCCTGCAGGGTGTAGCTGCCTCAGTGGCAGGACGGGGCTCCCGGACTGCTGGACCCGGCCTTGCTGAGGTGGGTGCTGCGAAGCAGGGGCTGTCACACCTCTGAATGCCTGCTCTTCCCTTTGGCCAACACTGCTCGACAGTGCAATGCCAGTGTGAAGGCTGGGATGTGAGGAGCATCCGGGGATCAGACCTTATGTCACTTCAGAGTAATACCTGTGAAGGTTTGTGATGCATAAAGCTGATATTAAACTCATTGCAGCAGCTTGGCTACTCCTGTAAGCCTCAGTTTCTCCCACATGTGCCCTATTGCTGCAGGCAGGAGTACAGCAGTGGGCTCTCCAGTACAGCACCTAACACTGTGCTATGGTCCCTCTCCTGCCTAGAGACATCGTCAAGTTCTTTTCTCTTCTGCAGTTTCCTGCTGCTCTCCCAGCCAGTCTTTCACTCTTTCTTTTGTGTTTTCATACAAATCCCTCCATCCCACTGCCCCAAGGCTTCCCCAAGCCCTTACTCATGCTCCTGCAGGTCTGCAGGTGCTCATGGCAGTCACTCCTCAGAGCAACTCGGTGACAGTTTTCAGTGCTAAAATGCCCCGTGTGCTGTGCTCCCTGGGATGGAGATGAGGGCTACACAGGAAGAGATTTTTCCCAACTACTGTATTTCCTGAGAACTCAGTTTCTTTTCCTGCAGCAGGGCAGGCTGTTACAAGTTTTCTGATGAAGAAGCAGAGCTTGGCTCTGAGTAGAGAGGAAGCCCTGTCTGGGAGGGACAGTCCCACAGTGAACTTCTGCCCCCCCCCCCCCCCCCCCCCCCCCCCGATCCCACCTCCTGCAGGGAGGAGAAACCTTTCTTCAGGGTTATGTCAGAAAAGGGATGTGCTGAGGAGAAGTTTCACTTCTTCAAACAGCTGGGTTTTGGACAATTTCCAAATGAGTTCTGGTGATGAATAAGCACTTTTGCCCTGGAAAACTCTTCCTCCCCCTCCCTGTAGCAACACAGTCCTCCAAGACTAATGGCCACATTGCCCGAATTCCAGGCGAGCTGCCTCGCCTTCCCTCCCCATCCCTTCTGTGCACCATTGCCCGGGGCTGACACAGCTTTTCTGGGGGACAGAGGACTCCCGGGGGCTATGGGTGCCTCATCTCGGGCGGAAGGACCCTCTGCAAGCCTCCAGCCAAAAGCCACTGCATGTTTTCTAACGTTTTGCTTGGCGGGGTTGCACCTCTAGCCTTGTGGCTAGTGACAAGCTGGGGTCATGCTGAGTGCAGCTTCTTTTATAATTTGGCTGAGGTCATCTTAGATGGGGTTGTGTCACCTGCTCCTTTCCTCTGTGGCAAACCGGCGGTTTCCCATTGATGTCAGCGAGGGTGTGGGCATCCCAACAGCATCAAGACCAGTATGTCCTGCCCAGGGCTTTTCCCTGACCCTCCAGGATGGCTGAATATCTCCCCCATGTGCAACCTCTGGACATTAAGGAGGCATTCAAAAGAGGTTCTCTGCCTCCCGCTTGCAGCATCCCACTCTGCTGCTGTCCAGGCATGACACCAATGTGCTTGCAGAAACTTTGCTATGGCTGGTTGGTTCGTAAGGTTGTTGGTGTTCCTGGGCCTTTCAGGCTCCAGCTTTCTTCCTTTACTCACTTCGCTTTCACTTTTCCTCTCTCTGTTTTTATATTTTTTGGCATCTGAGGTCTAAAAGGTTGACTCCCAGCTGAGGAAAGCTTGCAAGGACATAATCCAGGCCTTTAGAAAAAGCAGACATAAAACATCTATGTGCAGCTTCCCCTAAAAGATGTAATGGGCATTGCATTAAGAGGCAGGGTAAAGCAGAGTGTCCATACAGCAATATAGTTCTAAACACACAGAGGCTAAAAATGGGCAAGAAAACACGCCCAGGGAGTCAGTCCCTGCTGCAAGTCCCAGCAGATAATTGGGGTTTTTTGCAGCGTGCCTTGAGTATTAATGTTAAGGGATATTTTGGACTGAGAACTGGGAACTGATCCCAGCGTGCCGTAGCCTTCATGAGAACTCCTGGCAAGTGCTTGCTCTTATTGAACACAGAATATTTGCAAGTCCTGCTAAGCTGCCTTCCCGTGGGGAGCAGCAGTGAGGACACCGGGCTGCGTCCGTGGACACGTCCCTCCCTGCTGGGCTGGATGGGGCTCTATGAGCACCCAGCCCCCAAGGTTCATTCAGTGTAGGGTCACGGAGCCAAATGCCAGAGGTGCTCTCTCTGAAATGCAGTCTCCTTATGACACGTGGTTTGTGCGATGGGGGATTGGCTTTCCTGCCGTGACCTGCCAAACTGCAGGGTTGGATCTAGGCAGTGGGCTGGGGAGTGGGCTATGAGCAGAGGAGGAAAAGGGGCAAATGGCACAGACTTACCAAGCATCTCCTCTGTCCTTGCCTTGGCTGAGGTCCTGCTTTGGTGAAGAAATTTCTGCACCAAACACTCTGGACTCTCACTTTGTATTAATTTGAAAGAAAAATGTGTGTATAAATCTCAAAACCAGGCTCCTTAGCACCTAAATCCCTTCTAAAAGTGGGTCTGGGGTTCATCTGTCACCAGTGGGGTGACTTCTTATCCTTTTCTTTGGCTGTCTACAAGTCTGTGGTGGCTCTGCAGAGAGGGGGAGCAGGCGCCTCTGCTCTGAGACAGGTAAAAATGACTCATCTTTGGAAAGGGTTGAAGCTAGGGATGGATGTCCCACTTGGATGTTGTTGGGGTTTGTTTTGTTTTGTTTTTTTTTTTAATCTGATCTGAAACAAGGAACCTGATTTTGGCCAGTGGTTGGATCCAAACACAGGCTCTGTTGCAGGAGCTGTCCCTGAGAGCATCCCCGGTTTTGCTCAGTGGAAAAACCATTAGCAACACATTTGATGAATGGGGCTCTGTTGTGACACCAACATTTCAGAAACCAGCAAAGCCCCGTTGGGTTATATAGGATTTCATGATGTTATGTAAACATCCAAGAGGACGAGGGAGCAAAGTGCTGCACGGCCCTGCCGGTGCGTCCGCAGCCTTTGTTGTTTTTCCTGTTACCTTTCAGACTTCCCAAAGTGCTTGTCTGGGGGCAGCAAGGGCAGTTTGGGCTGCGGAGGTTGTGAGGGAGCACTCCGGTAAGGAACGGGAAGGTGGGTGAGGCGGGCGGGCTGCGCACACGTAATGTGGGCAGGGGTCGTGCTGTCCCCGACCGCAGCCTCCCCGCTGTTCCCACCCCAACCTGCTCCCGAGCAGCTCTTGTGATGTTCAGGGGAGTCCATTCAGTTTGTTTCTCACTTTGGGCTTTGACCTCGTGCCTCCACAGTTTTGCTTTCAGATTCCAGCCAACTTGGATAAATTTTTTCCAGGCTGTTTTTCCTCCCAAGATTCCTTATGTTAAGGGGAACAGGACCTGGGGTCTGAATTATTTGCTTTCCCAAACAATTAGTTTTATATTGACTTAAGCACAACTATGCTCTCTGCAATCCAGTGTAAAGACCTGCGGAGCCAACAGCTCCTTCAAAGTGCTTTGCAGAAGGACTAGACCCTGCGTCCTGCCTTGATACTTGTGAGCAGCTACTCAAGAGCATGAGCCTGAAGGTACTGAGCACCAGCTCAGTGTCAGAATAGGTCAACAGGGCTCCTTGTGTGATTGCACTCATCAGCTGAGTGAGGCTGACACATCCATAGGAACAGAGCATGAGAAACGAAGCTCCTTCCCCTCAAAGCTGCTTTCTCTCGAAGCAGCGGGCTCTGCATTGTGCAGGGCAGTGCTCTGGGTCATGTCAGCCTCGTTTGCTGATGGCAGGTTTGTGTTTCTGTGTTGCCTCTGGCCCTGAGCACGCTGGTCACATTACCCCGACCTTCTCGCATTACAGAGGTTTTTTTCACTGGAAGCTATAAAAAGCCTGTAGTGAAATGAAAACCACAACGTAGCTCCTGACTTTGCCGGAGGGATGTTTCTTTTCCTTTATACGTGGAGCAGAGGATGAGGAGAAGGGATGTGTGTGTGTGCATCAGAGGGAACGAGGGCTGTTGGGGCTGTGTCTGTCCGTGTTTGACTCCCACGCTCTCACCACCAACTCCCCAGGGAACGGTGTCTCTTTATTTAGCAAAGTGCCTAAAGTTAGGCAAGACAAATTTGGTCCACTGAGTCATTTAAGACCAAACTTCAAGTGTGACATAAGCAGAGACCCTCAGAGGTACTGCTGGGTGGATATTCTCCAGCCATGCTTTGCTGGGCGTGAGCTATTGCTGGTCCAGATTTGACTGCATCTGCAGCATATTTATGGGCAGAAGGGGCCCCTGCCTGCGTGGGACGGTTTGTCACAGCTTCTGTGCAGCTTCTGATGCCTCCCTCTTTCCCTTCCCCTCTGCTGATCTTTGCCTGTTGCTGAGGTGTGTGCAGATGCACATGTTCACGTGTTGTGGACCAGCTCCGGGAAGGCAGTGGAGAGCCCTCAGGACTCCCCAGCCCTCTGGCTGTGAGATGGCCTTGGTGTGCTGGAGTGGGGATAGCAGGCACGCTATTAATAAGGCAGAGCACCTAAGGAAGAGGGGGGACACGGAGTGAGGTCTGTTGGTGGAAATAGCAATGGAGAATATAGGAATACGTGTCACATCTTCCAAAGAGTAGTGGGATGCCTTCCCATGAATTCCCATATATTTAAATTAGTGGCGTCTCTTGGAAATAAGCCAAAAAACCCCTGAAGTTGAATTGTTGAAAAAGTTTCCAAGGATTCCCTCCCACCCTGTGGAAAATGTCAAGTTTCTTGAAATGTCTCTGACCTGGAAACATTTTTGTCCAGAAGGTTTCTCGTGCATTTCTGCACAGGCTTTTCACTCCAAAATAACTCCCAGCCTTGCTAAGCCATGCATCTCCTTCCCGCAGAAAGCTAGAATTCTGCAGTGGAGAGAGATCTTGTGCCAGTAATTTGCCTCCAGCTGTGGCCTTGGTTACATCCTCTGAGCACCACCAGTGGAAGCCTAGCTGTGTAGTGCCATTGCTTGCTCTCGTGTGAACCTGCCTTCACATCCGTCTCCTCTGTTAGCGAATGCTATCACAGGCTGGAGACCATCGGTCTAAAATTGGTCCCTAAACCAGAGGGCATGTGGAAAATACAGGTGACAATCGAATGGAAAAGTTAGGAAGTAAATGTTAAAGAAGTATGGGTATCACTTGCTCTTGCTGGGTCATACAGCAATGGGCTGCATATGACTGACTCGGCTTCCAGCTGGAAAACCTGGTTAATACATTTGGTACGATAATTTATTTAGACAATAAACAGCGGTTCTTCAAGATGAACACAGGGAACAGGATGGATGTTTTCCACCCTTTTGCTCTTTTTCTCTTTGAGAGCCTGAATCAGCACAGGCTGTACTCTCATCAGCTTGCTGGTAGAGCCTCATTGATGCATCTGCTCTTGAAGGCAAAGGCTTCAGAGGCTGGTTCCACACAAATTGAGTCCCTGGTTTGCAATAATGGCAATGTTACAGCTGTTATAAAATACAGTATACCCACACTCGTGTTCACGTATTTGATTTTACTACTTCTAAAGAAGAGGAGAAGTGAATAACAAGCACTATGAAAGCTCTTGTCGCTTGGTGAGGTTGGAGAGACTGGAAGAGGTACCATGGATGGAAATATGTGGCTCTTGATCGTAAGGGCAAATCTGTGTAGACACAGCCCTTGGTAAAGGCTGGGGTGGAAATGAAAGATAATTTTTTAAAAATCAAATATAAGTGCTTTTCAGTTGCAATTTGTATTTTGGAAAGGGTCTCCCTTTTCAGTAGTCTGAAGGTAAGGATGTTGTTATCTCCATGTTGTGGGATTTCTGGTGGGCAGGTCGTGCTTCAGGGGCCATTCTTGGTGCTGGAGAAATACAACCTTCTCTGAACTGTGCTTTTTCTTTCCATCCTGTCACTTTTGGGGCTCTGTTTTTGCTTAGGACTTGGATGATCTGGGAATAGGGGGTGTAGATGGACAGAGAGGAGTTGAAGGACAGGGACAGAGCTTCAGAAGTTGAGACCCACCTTCTTATTTGTGTCTTTTCACTTGTGGCATCCGAGGACTTGTGTCCCACTATGCTCCACTAAGCCTTTTAATCTGGTTTCTCTTAATTTTTTCCTGTAAAAGGTTTTGAAGGGGTCACCTGGAAATATCTCAGGGTGGTATGGGGCTTCTGGAGAAGTCCCCAGATGCTTCAGGGGAGCTCTAAGTGGCAGATATTTTGAGGGCCATTATTGAACCAGTTCCTCGGCATGGAGCTAGGGGGAGGTACCGTCTTTCAGATGAGATAAAATCAAAGTCCTTGTGACCCTTAAAAATTCTAAGATGCTTTTTGCAAGAATAGAGATGTTAAGACCATTATTATGGCCAAATGCTTGTACACCTTCCTAGTAGTTTTGGTCCCAGCTCTCCTGTAGCATTGTAACAGCTGCTATTTCTTCCCCAGACATGTCTGTGCTTTCTTTAGCATTGTGTGATTGTTGCAGGACGGATACTATATTCTGTATCTTTCCAGCAATTCAGGAACCTTTGGGACGAGAGGCATTACTTATGTAAATGACAGTGGTGGGGAATTTTCATGGGCAGGAGCAAGTGATTCACTCAGGAGTTCCCTTCTGTATCGCCCACACGTGCTGCTCTAGTTCCTGCTCTGGCTTCCTTATGTCAAGTGAAAGGGTTGCTCTGACAGCAAGGAGGTTTCAAAAAAATCCATCTTGGTGGGAACTCCCACACTGGTACAGGATGGGGATGCCGTACCTGGCGCTGTGCTCCATGCCTGGCTTGGCTGGCAGGCAGGGCAAGCACGTTGTGGTGGCCAGTGCTGCCTGTAGGCAACTCCTTCTGATCCTGTTGTGGACCTCTGAGCAGATAAGGGCAAGCAGATGCAGAGGTGAGATGATTTTCTTGGCCCAAAACATGCTGCAAGTCCAGGATTCCCTTTAGGAATGCAAAACCTTTTGCTTTTGTCTCAGTGTAGTTTCATTTTCATCTCTGCAGGAGAACAAGTGATTAAAACCATTAGCACAAAGCATTTGGAAGATGTTGCCATAGAACCACCAACACTTAATACAGTAGTCCCATCATCCCTCTGTTGATATGAAAACACCTTCCAACCAGTGTTCTACTGCTCTCGTAACACTTGAACCCCAGCCAGTCTCACCACCTTGCTCTTGCAGACAGCCAGTTTTGATGTGTGGGAGTTTCTTTGCAAGCACGGAGATGTGAGGAAGTCACCCGAGTGTGGAGGTGGTGGGAAATGGACCGTGAGCTCCTATGGGGGCTGCATGGGTGTGAGATGCACCAGGCTGGAGCATCAATGCTGGGTGGGAGCTGCTGTAAGCTGGCGTGATGGGAGAGGTGGCTGCAGCACACTTGGCTGAGCAGGGAGGGCAGCCCTGAAGCTCAGGACTCAATCTGCAGTCACCCTGGGACTCCTCCACCCTGGTATACTTGTTGTTGTGGTTGTTTCCTCTTTTCCCCTGGTAAAACTCATTTTCCTCCAGAAACCTGCATTTCACCACACGTGTTTTTAATCACACGCACATGATGAAGAAAACCAGAGGTGGCGTGTTACAGCCTGGTTCATGGGGCATTGTTGTTGGGTTTTTGGGGTGGTTTTTTTGTTGGTTTTTTTTTTTTGTAGGGCGGCTGCTCCACACCTAGGGCTTCTTGGCTTTGATTTTTCTCTTTCATGGATCAGGTCTCGAGGGAGGAAACTGTTGGATAATACAACCATTCGTTTTGGCAGTTGCCTGCGGGTGCCGGCCCTCCAGCCTTCCTGAATACGTACTCAGACGTGAACTGCTCAGCCCAAAGGGTCGGCAGGGTCTTGATCTTTAACCTTAATAAAAAGCCAGTCGAAATAACAATAAGCAAAGGAGCCAGCTCGCTGATGTTCGCTGTGCTCTGCCCGCTCTGAAATGCAGACAGAGGCCAGCACTGAGCTCTCCTCCAAGGGAGACCTTGTCTCCAAAGTTGGGGTTCCTCACACGTTGAGGTCTACCGCTGCCTAACCCCACAGCCAGGACGTGGTGTTTGGCCTCTGCTCAGGAGGGAGCCTTTGCCCGCAGGCTGTCCGCATCACTTTGCAATAGCTACAAAGCCATGCTGAGCGTTTTTTGGTAGGAAACACAGAAAATGCTGTAATTTCTCATAACCCTCAGTTCATAACAAATCCAGGTCCTGTCATTGTGGATAGGACCAAATCCTTTTGTAAACAGCTATTGTCATTATTACACTAAGCCCTGTTATCGCAGTATCAGACAGCAGAAGCCTATAACAGTGTCCTCTCCCCAACCCCTGTCGCTGTGCTGAGGCTGCCCTGGGACTTTGGGAAGCCTGAGCACAATGAGCTGTGAGAGGGGAGTATTTCATCTACCCAACCCTGCCGAGAAATCCCACCGGTCCAAGCTTCCTCTGCCCTGCACACTGCAACAATAGGACCTCTAAACTTTAATAAAGACATTCAGAATTCCCATCCTTAATCTTCTTGCAGCCCTTTGTGGGGTGGATGCGGCATCTCCTGTGGTCCTACCCTGCGGCACCAGGGATGGGGCTAACAGGGACAACTCGCACTTGTTTCAAGAAGCAGAGTTCTGTCAGGATGAGCTGGGAGTCTCCCAGAGACGCTGTGTGACTAAGACGTTTACAACGCTGCCCACACCTCAAGACAGTGGTTTAGGGCTAATGAACGAAAGATGAAAGACCCTTTCCTCGCAGGCAGGGTGCCTGGAGGGATCAGCCAAGGCCATGCGCTGCCCTGGTGAATGGGTGGCTGTGCACGGGCTGGTCCTTACTGGGATTGGCAGGGTTCGTGTCACCGATCGTGGCACAGGAGAGCTCCCCAGGGAGTGCCAGTGCCTTCTGTGCAACCTGCGCCCTTCCCTTGGGGCGCACTGGAGTGTCACCCTGCCAGCGGCACTATCCTGGCGACACACAGGAGGGGCTGGGATTTATGCTCGGGCTCTGTCTCTGATTATCCCAGTAGATCACTTTGCAAGGCTGATAGGGATAGATAAAACTGCAATTGTTCTCCTGCACAAACCAATCTATCTGGGAGGTTTCTGTTGGTTTTGGGGTCCTGATCCCATAGATGGCATGTGTGCTATTGTTGTGCTGCTTTTGTGCGGAGATGAAAATGATTTGATTCAGCCATTCAAGATAATGTTATTAGCTACAGAAAGATCAGAGCTAGTTGAATGTGAGTATTATTCCATTAGAAAATGTTTTCATCAAAAATTATTTAGGGAGGAGCTGAAGAGACATAAGGTTTAAGTCAGAAGAAAGCTCACAGTTTCTTTCTTCTTTCTCTGTGTTTTCCCCCTGCTTATTTATCTGTGGAAGTTTTTTAAATGTGTTTTTGCTGTGTTGCATAAAGGCCACTCCAGAAAGCCCTGGTACAGTTAGCTGAAAAACCCTAGTATTGACTCTGATGGTGCAAGGCTGGGCCCAAGGCAAACCTGCCAATTCTTATTAGAGCCTTTTCCCCTCTGAGACCCACACTGATGCTCACTGACAGCCTTGGAGCGAAACTCAATTTTGACAGAAACTAAAATGTGCAGAATTCAGCAAGCTGCTTCCGAATCTGCAGCAGCTTTTGGGACTGGGTTCCTCTTACTTCTGGACTTATCTCTGTCCCCATTTGCATTTCGGTCAGCAGGAAAGGGCTTGCACAAAAATCTGCTTGCTGGCCATGCAATGCCCACAGGCAGCTTTGAATTCAGATACTAATTGCAGGCAGCCTACTGTCTGCCAGGGCACTGCCTGCTGCCATAGCAGCCCTGTGATGGATGGCAAAGTAGAGTGTAAGTGAATTAGGGAAAGCAAGAACATAATTAAATCCAATTGACGGCACAACTGGATCTGTTCTGCATGAATGGAGTTCTGGATGCCAGCCTGCATCCCAAGGCTGTGCTTTGGGTGCTGAGCTCCTTTTTGTGAGCACACAAGAATCTACCTGACAAACGAGGGTGCAAAAAGGGGTGTGCACATGCATGCTATGGCCATCGCAGACCGCTTTCCTATAAGGGTAGTTTATTTTTTTTCCTAAACAGGGAAATTCTTTTGTTACATGACATGCTCCATGTGTGGATCCTCAACTTTACCTTTAGATGTCACCCACTGTGCCAACACCTATGGAGACAGCACTGTTCTTCTGCTTCCCATGCATCAGTATTAGACAGACTTCCCTCCTTGACAACCATCTTAAGGTCAATGTGTTGCTTATGCTACACATGGGATTCAGTCGTGAGTGATGGCCATGACCCCAGGCAGCAGTGGCTGCACAAGACCTGTAAAGGCCCCAAAGCCTGGGAAGGTCCAAACGCCATTGAAATAACCATCAGCTTCCTGGTGGTGGTGGTGGTTGTTAGGCTTTGGTGCAGCGAAGGCTTTAAAGGCAGGCTGGAGCCAACAATGTTAACGTGGTGCTCCCATGTATCTGGTCAAAATGCAAGTGATGTTTCAGGGCTGCAGCTGTGCCTGCAGGAGAAGACTTTCCCTGTGGCAGATGTGTGCAGGGACTGCTTTCATCCTTCCTATGAAAGACCTGCATTGGGGACCACTTGGTGCAGCCCAGGTGATGCCCTCACGTATCCAGGTTGACCTCAGTGCCACCTTGCGTTGGCAGAGACCTTTCAGCCTATCTCTGTGCCACGGAAGGAGATGTGAATCATATAGGGACAGTCAAGGTGTGTCTCCATGAGCATTACTGAGGGTCCTGCCCTTGCTGATGCCCTCTGGCTTTCTCTTATTTTGCCTGTGGCACATCACAGTCATCCCTGGAGAAGGTTGTGGCTGGAAGCCAAGGTGAGTTGGGCACCATGTGGGACTACTGGGGTGGAGCTGTGAGCCCTGCTCCCTCTGCCCTGACCCTGCTGACATCATACACCTGAGTACCTTGAAGAAGCTGTTTCAATGCAGAACGTGTCTGCTTTTGCTCTGGCGACAGAGATCTCTCCCTGTATAAAGTGGGAATGTTGCTACTGACCTGCTGGAGGTCTGCTGCTGAGAAGCACGGGCAAAGAGCAACGTGGAGTTACCAGCGTCTGCATTTTCGGGTGGGTCGAGGGGGCTGGGTGCATGCTTGGCCCTTGGTGTGTGCATCAGAGGGGAGAGCGGCACAGGGTTTGCACCTCACAGGGGAAGAAAAAACTCCTTTTTCACTAATACCGTAGCTAAGTAGAAGCCAAATATGTGTCTTTTTAACCAGAGCCTCTTCAGTTGTATCAGGAGTCTGGGCTTTATAATATTTTCCAATATGAAGTGCATTTCTACGTGCTTTCCATTGGGAATTCCTAAATGCTCTGCAGACGATCTCTTTCCAGCCTCTGGAGGCAGGGCACTGCATCAGCAGCTCAGAACACCCTCGGCCCTTCCCCTGATCTCATCTCTGCAAGCAGCTCCACTTACACCAGAGACTGGTTCCGCTGGGCACAGTGGGAATTCCGCTGTGTTTGCCATCAAACAGATGCGTTGAGTACATGCAGGACTGGGGCCTCCTACACCCGTTGGACAAAGCATTGCAGTGTGCTCATGGGAAGATGCTGCCTTACGTGAAGACATTAAATGCACAGAGGGAAGAATTATTTCCAATTTAGCCACCTCAGAGCTGGATGTCTCATCCATGCTACCCTTCTGCACTCCCTTTGTAGTCACTGGAAGGAGACTGGTGCCTCTATCCATTTCTTAGACACCTACCAGGTGTCTCCTGGTGGACACTACCAGGACAGGAGAGGTTGGGGACTGAGCCACCAGCTGACACATGAAGCTTCGCTGCAGGTGGCCCAAGGAAGGAGAGAGGAGCCCCACCAGTCTCACCAAGGGCTGGCTAGGCAGGGCCCTGTCCCTGTGGAGCCCCATGCCATCCCTCCCTCCCCAGCATGGCTGTGGGTGCTCCCCTACGCTTTGCCACCGTGTCCTTCTGTTCCCAGAGCTGGTTCACTGGCAGAGGCAGCGTCCCGAGCTTGCTTTCGGGACACCATCCATCATCCCCCCCGCTGGCCTGGGTGCCTCGGTGGGAGCACGGGGCTGGAGGCTGGGACAAGGGATGCCTCTTCTCTTGGGCCCCGGGGCTCTGCAGGAATGCTGTAATTGCTGCTGGAACAAAAGCTGCTTCTGTGCGGTGCTGTGCCGGGCTGTGCTGATCCTTCCCAGGCCCCGTGCGAACGCTCCGCGCAGTTTCTGCCATGTGCTCTGCACACATCCTTAACATATTTGCAGAGGACTTAGATTTATCTTTTCTCGTGCTGTTCTACTTAAAAGGCATATTTGGGGCATGCCAAGAGCTCGCCTGGAAAAACCATTTCCTCCTCTTTTTTCAAATACAGAGAGCTGTTCACTCAAATCTACCTTGGATAACGCTACCTGAAATTTTAAGAGGTCTTCTTAAGAAGATGTACCCCACACTCCCCAGCTATTTACTGATGTCATGTTTACCAGACTCCCTGGTGTCTGATGATTCAGCAGCACTCCTCATTCTTGATGTTTTTTTTTCCCCTGCGTTTTTTGCTGAAGCAGTGTTATTTCCTTATCTCTGTGCCAGTGCATTTGGGCAGGTTGCTGTGCCTCTCCTCCTTGCTTCGTGGCCCCGTGGAGATCAGATGCAGCAGGTATGGCAGTGGGTGCCCTGAGTAATTGCACAAGCATCCTACAGCCATGTGCTGTGATTTACCCAGGACCATGGAGCACTTCAACAGCCTGTTTGAATCCCCCGACACGACTGCTCAGGGCAGCAGGGAGCAATTAAGTGGCAGATTTATGGAAATTAGAGGATGCAAAGAGAAGTTAGGGTAATGCAGCTACTTTTCCCAGGGAAAAGGAGCAAAATTGTGTGCGGGTTATGACAAGACGGACAGTTTAAGTCACCCTGGGAAGTTTGCGCAAGCATGGTGGATGTGGCTCCCTTCCCAAATGCTCAGATTTTTGCATTGTGGTTCAGAAAGTAGAAGGCATTGGTTGCAGAAAGCCACGTATATGGAAATACAGTGAGTGTGTGCAGGAACCAGAGAGCTAGCCCATGGGTATGTGGGCTGGTGGCTCGGCTGGGTGCACCCGTGCCTGCAGGGCTACTGCGAGGGGATGGTAAAGGGGTGGCCGTGTTGTGCAGGCAGAGGGTCTCTGGGGAGGTGGCTGGGCTTAGACAAGAGGAGAAAACTCCTTGATATGGATGAGCCCTGTCTGTGCCAGACCCATCCTTCCGGGGCTCTCAGAGTCCCCCAGGTGCTACTTCAGTTATTGAGAACCGTCTCTGTGCAGAGATGGGCTGCTGAGGTTTGAATCCCAGAGTCCTGCATAAATCTCTCACCGTGGTCCCCTTCGCCGGGACGTCTGTCCTCGCAGCAGGGAGGAGGGAGGGATGGGGCGATGCACTTTTTTGTTTCTGTGTTTAAAAATCTGTCGAGCTGAGGCAGGGGCCAGGCAGCTGTGGCGTGGGGAGTGCTCTGCTGGAAGCGTTTATCTGTCGTTCCTGAAGGGTGTGCTGAGCAGGCAGAGGGGAGCTCCGCCGGGGCAAAACTCCTCTCTGCACAAGAGGCAAAAGTGACACTGGCTCTGGCATTGTTCCCAAGCCCTCACGGTGTGTTTCACATGTACACTGGCACTTTATGAGCCCTCAAAGCGAGCTGTCTCCAGTCCTGAGATTAGGCTTTATTGCAGGTGGGGCTCATAGCAACGTCTCTGGCTGTGTTTGCCTAACAATGTCCATCATGTTTTTATTTGATTGCAATCTTGCCAAAGTGTGGCCATTAGCTTTTACATTTTTCACGGTGTGTGTCAGCTCTCTTTTCTCTTTCTGGAAGCTTTCCAGGGAAGGGTTTAGCTGTTGGGAAGTGCAGGGCTGTGGCACTGCCCCTCGTACATTTGATCACGTCGCCTTTCAGCAAGCTCCCTGGCACCGCTCTGTGCAGCCCTGACTGTGCCTGAGTGAATGCCAATATTTCTGTTTTCGTAGGTTGCTTCTAAAACCCCTTGTACATCATGCTCCTCACCTGATTAAGCCCCGTGCCTGAGTTAGCAGTGCCACCCCCTCGGCGTTGCAGCCCCGCTGGGGCTGTGCAGCTGGCGGCTTTTGGGGATGCAGGTCTCTTTCTGTGTGCAGAAAGGCAGAGGCTGCTTTTATCATGCCTTTGCTGCAAAACATAATTTACCTAGAGGCAGTGCAGGATTGGGCCCTGCCTTGTACTCCATCCTTGTCTCCATTTGCAGGCTGGCTGGTCACCAAGCTAACCTGTGCAGGCAGTGTGTCCCTTTAAGCTGGCGTAGCGCTGCTGCGTTTGGGCTGCACCCAAATCAACCCAGCCTTGGAGAGTGGCTCCTGGTTCTCCTTCCCTTAGGATTAATGCAGCAATGTCTGTCAGCAGCTGGAACAGGCTGCAGAAAACCAAACCTGTGCTTAGTTCCTGCAAAAGATAAAGATTTAGCTGCAGGCTGAAAAGGAAGATCTCCCATGGCTGGGGAAGGGGCAGAGTGGACACGTTGGTGGGATGAATAGATGGATGGGTTGTATGGCAGGGCTGTTCCTGGAAGGCACCAGCCTGGCCTGGCTTCACTCAACCTGACCCTGACAAATGCAGCCCGAAGTCTTCTTTTTTTCTTTCTTTTTTTTTGGAAGTGCAATGTCTGCATCTTGCTATTAGGGAGCTTCACAAACGCCCGAGGCTGACAGACACACGCACACAGAGGTCATGACTGAGCTGCCAAACCCAGGGGAGAGCATGTGGCACATTAGTTGGTGAGAGGGTCCCAGTGCAATGTCTCTGCTGAGCTCTGCACTGTTGGTGCCTGGCTGGTTCGGTGATGCTCGGCGCAGGGCTCTGGGGTCTGGCACCCTCTGGCAAAACCCCATCTGTCCCTGGCATAGCCCAGGGGAGGGTGTGGAGCTGCCTTGCGGCTTTCCGCATCCTGCACACCGGCTGTTGTACGGGTGCTTTTGGAGACGTCATCCTTGGTTTTTATGGGAGGTTCGTCTTGTTGCGGATGAGACCCGTGTTGTGGTCATGGGCGATGGGCTGCCAGGGGGAAAAATGCACTTGAAAGGCAGGTTGTTTTGGAGGCGGTGAAAAAAGGAGCTCTTTGAGTGCCAAATGCCAATCGTTGCCCGAAGAGCATTTTTGTTGTTGCAAAATGGTCTGTAATGCCAATGCAGGCAGTTAGGGCACTCATGGGAGTGGGCAGGAAGACCTGGGCTGCCCTGCAGAAATGGGCCCCAAGGGCCTACCGGAGCCCTGAAGGAGACACCAAGCTATGTCCTGGTGCCTTCAAAAGATTTGCCCTTCACTATTGTCCATGGGGTGTTTCCTACAAAGCAGAGTTTGCTTCTGAAAAACGTTTGAAGGCAGAGAGAGCACTGAGCAGCGGGTGCTGTAGTGGCATTTTCAGTCACTGCAACTAATTAGTCTGCAGTCGCACTCCGTTCAGAGGTAGCTTTCATCATCTTTTGTATCCTCAGGATCCCAACATGCAGCAGATCCCCCTCACTGACTGTGCTCTTTCTGTGCTCCCTATTTTTTCCATATCAATTTGTGAAATCAAAGGATTCAGAAGACCTTGTGGGTGTGTATATCTATCTATATATCCATAAATATATATATTTCTCATCATGCTGCATCCGGCACAGTCAAGTCATGTAAAAAGCCTATTGCATGTTTTGTTGTTATAGCGAAGTAGCCCATAGAGAAGGGAATGGGGATGGAATTGCTCTGAGCTTCCAGTAGCCTTTTTCTGCCAACTTTCAGGGTTGGGGTACGAGGTTGGCAAAACATGGTCTCAGTTTCTCTCTTTGTTGCTTATCTGTTGGCACAGAATTTTAACATCAGCAAATTAAAGATGGGTGAGAGTGTTTTGGGTATGAGTAGAATGGGATTCTCTCAGTTATTAAAGCCACCAAAAAATTATTCTCAGTATAACTTTCCATATGAAAAAGCAGGTTAATTGAACTTGAGCCATGTAGTAGAAATGTGCTGATTCCAACAACATTTTCCAGCAGCAAAAAAGAAGTTGAAATATTTTGTTTGGACAGTATCAAAACTCCAGCAGAAGCAGAATGTTTCTTTTCTGTCACTTAAATTAATTTCATGTAATGTAGGCCATAAATTTTAACATTATATTGTCTTTATAGATTGTATGATTCCACACGTGCGTAGTACATAATTTAAGAAATGCATAGGAACAAAAGGAATAATGAAAAGAGTCACTGAAGTGAAACACTGTAATGGCCCTAAATTGATTGCTGGGAGGAAATGTTGTTTCTTGGCAAACACAAGAATTCTAGCTTTTTTTGCAGAATCAGAATCAGTCTCTTTAATGTCAGGATTTCCCAAGTAATGGAAATTCAGCTCCCAGCCAGCTCTGCTCAGGATGTAGTCTGCATTAATTATTCATCAGAGTTAGATACAATAGGAGATAACGTGGAGGAAACCTGGGATAACACCACTGTTTTAAGTCATGTCCCATCTCCAGGCTGGCCGGGGACACGGAGCAAAGGATGATGCCCAGCTTGCAGTGCCTGGGGGTGGTCCGGCTCCTCCGCCGGATGGTCATGGTCTGCTGCTGGAGGGTGTCTCAGGCCCTACGGGGCTGGAGGATGCCGTAGCTCTGTGTGTTTCCCAAAGACCCAGTTTGAATGCTACAAAACCCTGACGTGGGCTGAAGAGTCCAACGGCTCGTCGTGGCTCTTGGCTCTGCTTTGCAAAGGTTCAGCCTGCAGCTGCTAAAGCAATAACAGGGCTGCTGCTGCCAGAAGCCAGAATCAGCTTTCATTTAGCAAAATACTGAAACCATTATGGAGTGTGCGTGCGTACGAGTGAGGTAGCAGGAGTCCATGCTGGTTTGCAAGGGGGACCCCCAGGGAAGATGTCCATGGTGGTTACTCAGCTCGGCTGAACATTGTCCAGTGATGGGGAGCATGCAGGAGGCACCCACAGCCTCAGCATGCTTGTCCTGCACTGGGTTGCTCCAGCACCCGATGAGAAAGAGACAGTGGCAAGAACTTATTTTCAAGGTTTCCAGAAAAATTGCTGCATTGGCATTGCTGTTGGAAAAGGAACACATGGAGGAGGGTAAGGAGTGAGAGCCCAGGGCCCCTCTGTTACCATGCAGTGCCAGGGCTTTGCTGGGGCCAGGCGAGACCCAGCTGCCACGTTACGGGGTTGGTGCCGAGCCAGCTGCACTGGGACCGGAGGAGGCTTCTGCAGAGGAAACACAGCAGTTTGACACAGTCCCCGTGCAAACAAACCTGCTTCCTTGGTCCAAAACTTGCTGCCTCTAAGTTTCTGCCATGTAATTTCCGCTAGCCGTTTTGTAGGGAGGTTTCACTACCAGATAATTCGATTTTATAGTGAGCCCTGAGATGTTTGGGTTTGTTCCTTTCAAGCCCCCAGATCTGGGAGACATGTGGCTACGTCAGCATCTCAGGTGCTGTATAAAACCAGCGACCTTTCCAGGTTCTCAGGATAATAGACTTGAAAGGCAACGTGAATACATATTATTTCATACAGTTTTCCAGAAACCTTACTGCATTGTCACCTCTGAAAAGCCACATTTATTTTGGCATTCAAGACGCCTTTGAACACCTACCATGCAGCTCTGTGGCAACCTGTAGCCCTGGGGGAAACCTGCCTTAGGGAAGAAATGTGCATTTCATATTGGTTCAAGTGTGGACTCTTGTTATGTAGAAGTGACAGAGTTGCCTTATTGCCCCAGGATAGGGTAGGAGAGCCCAGAGGCTGCGATACCTGAGCATCAGTGACCGTGTGGTCCAGCCTAGTGTGATCCAGCCTGGAGGCAAAAGCAGTCGATGGGACTTCCCTCCAGCCACCTGCCTGATCTCTTCAGTGGGCAGGGGACTGGTGCTGGGGCAGCAAACACTGCTGTAAAGCCAAGAGGTGTCCCCAGTGCTCACTCCCAGCTCTCCTTGGGAGCTGCTGCTATCAGATTCACCCACTCGCAAGCGATTTCTGGTCTTGGAGTGATAACTGAATGAGAACTTTTCTGGTAATTCCACAACAAACTTGTATTCACTTTGAAAAAAATAACATCTTTTGCATCAGCAGCACCTTCCCAAAAATGTTTTGAGGAGAAAAACAACTTTGGGTTTCTAATAAAGGTCTCCAGCATCAGCTGAGCAGGTTTTATTTTAATTTTTCTTCTCCACAAAAGTTTCCATTGTGTCCAAAAGCCATTTTCTGACAAAAAAGGTTTTGATGGAAAATATTTTGCTAAGTCTATTCGAAGCTGATACAAAGCGTTGCCAGGAATGAGGGAACGAATTAACCCTGCAGCAGCCACCCGGCACATTAAAGGAAGTATCACCCAACTCCCCAGAGCCTCAGGAGGGTGGTTGGGTGGTCCTGGTGCTGGGGCAATGTGGCCAGGCACATCACAGCCCCCAGTAAATGTTAAGCTAAAAACTAAATCTGTTTCACTCAGCAGCCAGAATATAGCCTTCAAACTGGGGTGAAGCTTTCTAAATATCGTTTGGCATGTTTTCTTTAAAGGAAGGAAGGATCTTAATTCCAGCATTCCAACCCAAAATAGACATCTCTAAGAATAGCCCTTCCCCATCGCAGGGCAGGATACTGTCAAGAGGAAAAAGGGTTGGGGGAAACGAGAAGTACTTTCCCTAAATAGCCAGGCTGTAATTGCGAAGTGATGGGTTTCAACTCTGACCATGGGTGATCGCCCCCGGAGCATCCAAGCCCGTTGAGGTGGCTTGGAGCTGCTGACGACCCCTTGGACAGGGACCAGAGCAGCTCGTTGGCTCCTTGGGTTGATGGAGCCATTCCTTAGAGACCTGCTGGCTGCCCTGCAGTGGATGTATGTTGGTGTCCTCCACCCCGCTGCCATCGGAGCCCATGGCATGGCCGGGCAAGGTGCACACCCGCAGCGCTGCGTCCTGAGACAAGAAGAGGATGCTCCAGCCGTGCTCGGTGTGTCCTGGCAGAGAGAAGCAGAGGCATCCCATGGAAAAAATGAGGCTGGGCAGCGTGACCTACTGAAGTCTCTTCCACCGTGAGTTACACTATGATCAGGGGCTGCCAAGCTGGAAGGTTTTTGTGCGTGGCTGTGCGTGTTTGGGGTAGGGAGGACTCTTGTTGCAGTCTCTTTCGGTTTAAAAAGTGCAGTGCTGTAGTACCTCATGTCCCATGAAGTTCAACCAGAGATGGGATGGATGGAGTCTGTAGTCCCACCCTCTTTTCCCTAGAAGATAGAGGTTTACATAATTTGAACAGTTTTGACTTTAATATTGCCCTTTTGGGGTCACGTTTTCTATGCAAATATGAGGTTTAAAGAGGAATCTTGGAGCAAGAGACGAGTTTCTCGTATAGCCTTATGACACTACGAATTGTGGCTTTAAGAAAAATACAAATTTTCATGAAAGTCCTCATAAAACAATAAAAACTGAGAGCACAGGCAGTTCCTTCTGCCCTCATTTCCTTTCTTTCAATGCTGGAGTGGAGATTTCACAAGTTGTAAACACCTTCAGATGCTGAGAACTTAACACCTCCTGAAGGTGCAAGCTGCATCTTCCCGGTTCCTATGTATCATACCTGCTCCTGGAACACCCCTCCAGGAGCTGCGTTTGAAGCTTTTCTCTGTGTGACACTGGTGTCACATTTGAGTTGAGCTTTTCCCCAGAAGTCAATAACCAGACTCAGGTGACACTAAGCACTAAATAGCGTAATCCCAAATTTATCAGGAGCATGTGTCAGACCTTAAATATCATGGTATTGCCTTTACAAAATTGCATCTTTAGTTTAAGACCAACATTTTGGAGGCTGCCTGGTGGAGGGTGTCATGTCTCCCAGTTCATGTCTAGGGCAAGTATCTCCATGTGAGCTTCTTGTGCAGACTCCCTTGGCACCCAGCGGATAGAAAAAGATGATTTTGGAGCAGAATCACTCCCTGCCGTGATGGTATTAGAGGTATAAGAAAGTGAATGAACTGCCTCTACTTTTATAGCCCAGCTTCACAGCTGGGATGATTTATGTATTCAGGTGGGTTTCAAATATGTTGGCCTAAAACCAGGCAAAACCCACTAGGTTTGGCCAATTACTCACTTTGTATTTTGGGCCCTTCTCAAATAAAACTTGAGGTGGGTGTAACGAAACCACAAAACCCCAAATCTGAAAGATAGCTTGCACAAAACCCTGAAAAGTCCCCAGGAGCTGAATCTCATGGTCCGGAAAGAGGGGAAAAATAATAAGGTGGAAAAATGTGAGCTCCACCAGGCTGCAAACCTGAAACCCTTCAGTGCTTGTTTGAGAAAAATCAAGCCAAGGAGCTGAGCTCCTGCCAAGATTTCTGCTGCGGGAAGGTCTGGTCCAGCCCAAGCTGCCCTGCTGCTTACATAGACTGAGGAATAAACCCTTTGTAGAGATAAAAGAGGAAAAAACCCTTCTGCTGAGGTACAGCTTCAAACACACCTCTGTGAGCCCACGCTGCGTGCCTGTCAGCAGAGGAGGTCCACCTTCACCGGTGGGTCCTGGGGCTGTAGCTCCCTGCTCCGTGTGGATGCAAAGGTCTCCTTTGAGTGACACAAATGGGCCTTTGGGACATCTTTCCTCAGAGTGGCGAGGGTGACGCCAGCTGGAGTTTGCTGTGTCAAAGGAGTTAAGTGCTAGCCTGGAAACTATGCTGAGGCATATGGAAAATAAGGAGGTGATTGGTGACAGCCAGCATGGCTTCACTAAAGGCAAATTGTGCCTGACAAATTTGCTGATCTTCTATGATGGGGTTATAGCTTTGGTGGATAAGGGAAGAGCAACCGGTGTCGTCCACCTGGACTTTCAGAAAGCATTTGACACTGTCACACACGACATCCTTGTCTCTAAAGTGGAGACAAGTGGATTTGACAGATGGACCACTCAGTGGATCACAAATTGTCTGGACAGTCGCACTCAAACAGTCATGGTCAACGGCTTGATGTCTGAGTGGAGACCAGTGACGAGTGGTGCTCCTCAAGGGAACCTCAGTATTGAGACCAGTGCTGTTTAACATCTTTGTTGGCGACATGGACAGTGGGATCAGGTGCACCCTCAGCAAGTTTGCTGTCAACACGCTGAAGGGAAGGGAGCTCATCCAGAGGGACCTGGACAGGCTGGAGATGTGGGCCCGTGCGAACGTCATGAGGTTCAACAAGGCCAAGGGCAAGGTCCTGCGCCTGGGCTGGAGCAGTCCCCAGTACCAACACAGGCTGGGGGACAAGTTGATTGAGAGCAGCCCTGCTGAGAAGGGCTTGGGGGTGCTGGTGGACAAAAAGCTGGACATGAGCCGGCAAGTGCGCTTGCAGCCCAGAAGGCCAGCTGTATCCTGGGCTGCATCAAAAGCAGCGTGGCCAGCAGGTCGAGGGAGGGGATTCTGCCCGCTCTGGTGAGGCCCCACCTGCAGGGCTGCATCCAGCTTGGGGGCCCCCAGCGTAACAGAGACATGGACCTGCTCGAGCGGGTCTAGAGGAGACACTGGCACAGGTTTCCCAGAGCAGCTGTGGCTGCCCCCTCCCTGGCAGTGCTCAAGACCAGGCTTGATGGGGCTGGGAGCAACCTGGTCTGGTGGGAGGTGTCCCTGCCCAGGGCAGGGGGGTTGGAACTGGGTGATATTTAAGGTCCCTTCCAACCCAAACCAGTCTGTGATTCTATGACAGAAGCAGCTGAGGGGTTTTGGTCCACACGGTGCTCCTGCCCTTGTTTTCAAACCCAACTGATGAAGTGTCTCTGGGAAGACAAGGACATGAAAGTACCAGGTCATCTCTGATTTCTTCCCCCTTCTTTTCTGTTTTTGTTTTTTTTTTTTTGGGTTTGGTTTTTTTTTTTAATCATCTCCAGGATATCAGTCAGTTTTACCTCCGTAATTCTCCCTGCCAGATCTCCCAGGAGATAAAAATACAGGGCCATCACATGCAGTCAGAGGCAGCAGAGCCACACAGCAGAGGAGTGGCCATGGCACGTATGCCCAGCTCTCGCTGTCACCAAGCCACCCAGCGTTTATTTTTCTCCTGCTCTGAACCCAGTTTTTATTCACTGATGCCTCTGTTGTACTCAGGAACCTCTCTGCTCTCCTGAGCTCCTGAGAACGTCCCTTCTTGCCCCCCCCAGGTGGGATAACACAGTGCTCATGGTCTCCTGCCTCACACAAGCCCATCTGCAGGCAGAGCTGTAGCCTATAAAGCAATAGATAAATTATTTATTTCCTACTATTTGTGCCTCTCTTCCTTGTATTTTGGCCCTGAAAGCGGGTGCGAAGGTCTTCTCCGAACAAAGCATGTGATCCTGCACTCTTGAGCTGCTTTTTATGGCTCCTTGGCTCAGGATAAACGGGGTTTTTTTGCTCTAGCCTGGAAGTCTCTTTTTAAGGAGCTGCTGCCCATAGCTGCAGCCCCAGCAGATATTGCTGCTAAGCCAGCATCACCAAGAAACCTCCTGCAGGTCTTGCTGCACTCAGACAAGCATTGTCCCCACTGAAAGCCCTGACTTTTGTTACTGGTTTCTCAAGTGTTGCTGATCTCTGCAGGTGCTCCAGCTCCTATAGGTGTTAGTGATTGCAGGCGGTCATAGCAAGCGCGTCATGAAATCACTTCTTGGCAAAGGGTAGGAAAATGCAGTACCTTTCTGGTAGGAAAATGGCGTACCTTTCTGGCTTTCATGATTTATTGCAAATCTCTTCTGGGTATTATTTGTGTCATTACCTTTATTGGGCTTTATCTATTTTCATTGTTCTAAGGTGAAATCAGGGTGTTTTGTTTTGATTTGTATGACTGACGGGCGAAGGTAGGTTGTGTTCTGGCATGGGCTCACAAGCACCAGGGTCCCTCTTGCCCACGCTTAGGTTCATTTGTGTGTTGAGTTTCTGCATGCAGGACATCTCTGTCCAACTCTTTCTTTCCAAGGACTGTTGGTGACACTGGGAAAGCCCAGCCTAGCTCTCTGGTCACGGGAATAGTGCTGTGGAGTGGGTGCAAAACAGCAAGCAAGAGGCTGCAAGATGCTCTTGTTAACACCAGTTATTGGCGTCTTGCTACTTGGAGAGACTTGTTTCGCTGTTAGCACTGTGTGGTATCAGGCAGAAAGTGTTTATGCGCAGTTTTTAAATACAGGTTAGGAAAAAAACCAGTTGAAGTACAGAATGGGTGATGTCTACCACAAAGCCAGTCTGTGTCAGGCAGGGCACAAGTCCTAGTCTCTGTTTAGCTGAGTAGCAAGAACTGAAGGACCTGTGCAATGGGTACACTGCTGGGGCTCCAGCACCAGAATTGGAGCCTGTCCCCGTGAAGATACCCTCATGATTCCCCCGTGGCATGCACATACCTGGCACAGCTTCCCCTGTCTGCCTTGGGGAGGTACATGGCGGAAGGGGCTTTGGGGTAATTGTAGATCTTTTCATGCTTCAGCCAGTTGCCTGGGGGAATTTAATCCAGGGCAAACCCCTGGGGGTGGGATTCTCAGAGCTCCCCGCAGCTGCAGCAGAACAAATCCTGCTGCGCACCTACAGACCAACGGAGAGGTGGCTTTGGGGAATTTGTGGCAATAAAGAGTCCTGTCCTTGGGTTGGTGGTACCTGTGTGTAAAGCATGTGGGCTGCATCTCCGGGGAGGCTGCTCGTTCCCCAACTGCTCTTCACCCACCTCCGTGTCCCAGGACTGATGCAAAGAATTTGGGCCTTGTATTATAGTTGTGTGAGGTAAGATTTAGGAAGAAGCCATGGGATTTAGAGGAAAACTAAGAGGCTGGCACATCACCTTTGGGGATGCAGGTGAAAATCTCAACTGTCGACTCAAACCCCAAACCAAAGTGGCCTGTAGGTGCCTTTTGGAGCTGACCTTCGTGAGGGTTCACTGTGCAGAGACCCCAATGATTTTCATCCTCTAACCTGTTAGTCTGTGCAACATTCATCTCTCCAAAACATGCCAGAATTAACCTTTTTCTGAAGGCTGCTCAGGATACAATCAGAAAACACCTTTTGCTTAAACTGTGTGAAAATGTTTCCCACTTGTAGGGGAAGAAACCCATCGATTCAGCCCTGCTTTTCCATTTTCTTTAGCAGGCACTCTGTGCTCCATCTGGCTAAGTGCACCACAGTGTTCCAAGGACAAAAATTATATGTAATATGAAATAAGGTATCAGGCAAAAACATTTATATAATGAAATCTTAATGATAGTTCTAAAGGTCTGTGGCAGGGCATGGCAGAAAAGAAACACTCGTCTTGCTGGCTTGTCACAGCGGGGCCAGATGCACAATGAAAGACACTCACAGGGGTAGGAAAAAAGGTGGTTTTGTTAGGAAATTTAATCTGCCCTTTCTGGAAAAAACATCTACTAAGTGATATCAAGTGATTCATGGGATCTAATCTGATCACAGCTGTCTTAATTATTTGTCAGCTTTACATGGAAATAGTTTCTCTTTGTTTTGAAGTAGTAAACATCCTCCGTAATCCTCAAACCCCAGCGGCTGCTGATGTATGGAAACCAGAGAACGATGCTGACCTAAACCACTGAAGGCTCTGGGCGTCACAGGCTGCAGCTGGGAGTGGATCCAAATTCATCCCATACTTCCCTGGTGGATCCATCTCTGGCATCCTGGCTTGGGCTGGGACAGCTATAAGGGCCAGTCACAAATGTGGTAAGAAAGCCAAGTTTTGTGGAAAGAAAAGTCGGTTCAGATTCAGTCTCCAATTCCAGCCTAATATTTGGCCAAGCAAGGTAGGCTGCTTTGTTGTCCTCATCCAGTAACTAAATGTAGTTGGAGTTTTTCATGTCATATATCGAAATAGCTCTTAAATACACACGCTTTATGCTTATCAGAGCTCTCAGTGGCCAAATCTGATGAAAGGAAATTTCGTCTGGAGTTAGATAATCCCTTGAGTGATCCTGAATAATAAGCGCTACTGAAATGTGGAATTATTGCTTCATTTTTAGCAGAAGTAACTCTGTCAGTGATCTCTCTGCAGAAGTCTTAAAATCAGTCAAGCACAGTCTGGGTGGTGTTTTAAAATGAATTGTAGTCAGAAGCATTTAGTGTGTTTTGTGTATATGTGAGGGACAGACCAGTCAAAGCCACATGTATTTTGGAAGGTTCAAATAAAAGCAACTGGTATCTAGATTGTTGTGGTTTGGCTGCAGCCCTCTGAGGTCCCTTGGGCTGCAGGATGAGGATGGAGCAGAGCAGGTATTACCTCTGCTTCTTCTCATTTGCGTACTCAAGCCTGAAGAGCTGGTTGTATCCTAAGCCCAGTGAGGGAGAAGGCATGGGAGAAAGGACGGGGTGAGCACTGGCCAACTTCTCCCCCTGGTCTGGGGGGAGCCAGGGCACTGCACACCCACAGCTCACCTTGTTTTTTGAGAGTATTTTTATCCTGAGCTGGCTGTATTTTGCCCAACTGGCTGTACCGTGTGTATCACAGCAGAGCCTTGCTCACGGCTCAGCCGCAGGGTGTTGATGCTGCAGAAACAGAACGGACGCGCTCCGGGAGCTTAAACGCAACATCACGTGGCTCCCGATACTGTGCCCAGCAGGTTGGCTCCTGCAAGGAACATTTGCTGCATTTGCTGAGTATTTACTGAGGTAGCTGTGCGCTGGGAGATGTTTTTCTTCCCCCTGCGCAGGACAAACGTGATCTCAGAGGGGAAGGGTACCACAGACTTCTCCAGCCCCTCGCTAGCACTGCGCTGCACTGATGGAAGCGATACATGTGCCTTTCTCTTCTGGACCTCCATCAGTCTCAGGGGTAGCTGGTCTGTTGGGATTATTTGGTGTTATTTCCCCGTGTAGGCAAGCCTTACAGCCCAGGAATCAGGGTTTTTTCGGCAGCAAAGGCTCCTCTGTTGTGTCCTTCTGAGTGGCAGCAAGACTAGCAAGGGTTTGTGCTACGGGACGGTGCCAAGGTGCATCCCTCCTTGGCGAAAGTTTACTGCCATGGGGAAGAGTGTTTATATGACCATGGAAAGAGCACCCTGGCAGTGCTGCAAGGGGAGCTGAAAAGTGAGGAGAGATATTTATTTTTTTCTCTTTCTTTTTAAAACTAGTTTCCATGAAGGCTGTTTTTTTTTTCTTTTTTCCCAGACGAGCTTTCTGGGCACTTCCACAACAGGACTGCATTCAGCCCTCGCTATTTCCTGAGGAGGCAGAAGCTGAGGTCGTTCCTATCAGCTCTGCAGACTTTGTGATCCTTTTGCTGTCTGCGAAATAGTAGTCTGAATATGATGACAGAGAAAAAAAAAAATACAATTACGCTCCCCTCCCCTTTCCAACCCAAGCCCTTGCCAAAGCAATAAAAAACTTTAAACAATAGCCAGTCATGACATAAACCAGTCCTTGAGCGGCCTGCCAAAATTCACCTCAAGAAAGCAGGTCCAAAAATAAACACTAACCTATAAAAAGCCCCACAGACTTAAAGATAGTCTTCCCATTGTGCTAATTGCTTTCACATCTGGCTCAGAAATGAGGAGGGTATACGAGCATGGAGAGGCCACCAATAACTCACTTCAGCTAAGCACAAAAGCATGTGCGTAGCATCAATCATGCGAGCCATCTATTTCTACTCAGCAGTTCTCAGATGCTGGGGCTCAATTTTAAGTTTGTGTTTAAATTGCACTGAAATAATGGGGCTGGTCGTGATGTTAATAAACAGCACATGGTTAAATGCTTTCACGGGTGAGATATTTCAAGGTGAATATAGAGAAACTGGTTTCATTTCCTTTCTTCCCCTCCATCAGTTATCGGACCACAGTGCTGTCAGCTCTGAAGAGTTTTTGCCTGGCCCCCTCCTTGGAAAGATGCCAGCCCCCGGGGTGGCTGGAAGGTTGCACCTCTGGTAAATCAGGGGCTACAGCAAGATGGGACATACAAAGGAAAATCTGCTGGGGACGGTTTCATAAGGCCTTTTCTGCGTGCCAAGGAGGTGACCCCAAAATGTGGCCTTGTGTGAACTTGGTTGGAAGAACAAAACTCCCATGAGGCCCCTGGCAGGTCCCAGGGAGCCAGAGATGTGGTGTGATGCTCTGCATCCTCTGATGCTCTGCTCTGCGCATGTGTTCATCCTTTTTCGTGTCAATATCTAGACCCTTTATATGACTGTGAATCAGGGGGTGTGCATAGGACTGTCTTCTACTTGCTTGTACACCCATTTGTTTGTAGTTGATTGAATTTTATGGTGCAGGCAACCCCTTTGCTTGTCGGATGCAATTTAAGGCACACCTTCCCCACAGCCCTGGACTTTGTGGTGAGGCCAGTATAGAGAGCAAAATCCAGCCTACCCCCTCAAGGTCATGGTGTATTGAAGTGGCTACAGGGAGGCTCTCCCTGAAATCACTTGATTTAATTGTAATACCCCTTGGGCACTGCTGAGAACACCACCAGTAAATTATTACATTTTCTGAGATCATGACTGCTGTGATTATCTGAGTTATCTGTGTCTTAACCTTGTGGATGCTCAGAGCAGCCTGCCCTGAGCATCTGTGGTTTGGTGGTTGTGACTCATCACAAGAGCTCATGGAGGGTTTTGTAATGATTTATTCATGCCACGTTTATTGTTTGGAAAGCTCAATCAAACGCTACTATGGTTAGACTGAATTATTAATCCGCCAGTCTACTTTTTGATCTCTTTATTAGTTTCTCTCTTCATTAAGAGCCTCATGTTTGGAGGTGAAGATCCCCTTAGTCTAGAGGCAATTTTCCATGCTTGATATGTTTGGAAATCAAAACGTAAAGGGTAGATTTTCAGTAGGTCTGTCTTTGCTGAAGGACTAAGGGTTTACGAGAGAGTCCAGGGTCATCTGCCCTAGGTCAGTTAGACGTCCGTGTCTGGGTATCGCTCTGTGCATCTCTTACAGGACATGGAAAAAATGCACCTTCCCTTGCACCGTTTGCCTAATCCTAAAAAAAAAGCATCTAAGATAGTTCAGACAATGGCTTCTGGAGAGGCCTATTTCTTCTCATGGACTGTAAAGGAAAATTATTTAGGTTGTAATGTTTAAACTTGGGTGATGCGACTCCTATTCAGCACATCCCCCATGGGCCAAACCGGGACAAGTGGGCTCCTATTACATGTCACATGTAGGTCCTGAGCATCCTGAGCTCCAGAGCAATTTTGTGTGAGGACAGAGGTATGTCAGCATAAAATGGCATTTGTGTCTCCACACAGCGGGTCTCACTGGTTTAACTCCACCATTTTCCCAGTGTCCTTGAGAAATTTGGTGAAATGTCTGCTTGTAGACGAGAGCCGATGCCTCAGCTCTGAGGCAAGTCTGGAGGTGGACGTGCTCACTTCATCAGGACAAGGGTACGAGAGGGGTGGGAATGGCCACCCCTGCCTTTGCACCAAGGAAAGGAGGGGGTGGTGGGCAGGACAGGGCAGAGGTTTTGCTTTGCCTCCCCTCTCTGCAGCCGGCCCTTGTCCGCTTGCAGTTGGCTCAGACATATCCCCTGAGCCTATTGACAGAAAAGTCAGGGTGGAAAAGGAGATGTGAACTTCAGCAGAAAGTGTGGGTTCTGGGAAAACAGTCACTAACCTCCTCAAGAATGTTAAAAAAAAATTTAAAAGTGCATGTGAAACACATACATAAGAAATGATTCACTTAGGTAACTGTCACTGATTTGTGCAAAATATTTGGAGCGTTGCTCATGCCTCTTTCTGGGCAACAGGATACATACAGCACGCTCCCACCTCCGAGAAAGGAAAGGTTTCACACATTTTTTTAACAGTTTTTCTATTAATAGCTCAGTCAGAACTGAGCGCAGGACGGGACTGCCCATACTGATGTGCTGACGACGCGAGGTGGTTTCTCAAGCCTTTGCCAACACGTGCAGACAGTCGCTGCTGCATTCTGTGGGCTGATTCTTCCCTACCTTATGCTATATTTACTCTAGCACAGGCTCATGGACATCACAGAGATCACCCCACCTTAAACCAGAGCAAGGGACAGGAGTCAGGTCCTGCTGGGGCAACCTGTTGATGGACTGCATTTTTGTAGCCATTTAAGGATACCAAGGAAGTGACTCAAATGCGTTGAAATTAACCACAAATTTTAATTTGGCATTGCCCTTTATTTATACATGGATATTTGTCCTGCTGGGGCTCAGCTCTCCACCTGCAGAGCACAGAGGTGCCTGCCAGCACAGTGGGGAGCTGGGTTTTCTAAGAAGTCCAACCAGCAGGGTGGTGGCACTTACAGGTGCTGCAAGGGGCTGTAGAGGAGCTGGCACAAACTCTTGAGCTTCTCCAAACATGGAGAAAGGACACAAGCTCTTTGAGGGGCTGTTGGCAGAGGAAGGGAGAGCCCTATATGATCTCCAGTGGCTGCCCATGTCCAAAGCTGGCTCCTTCTCCTTGCCCACCTGCTCCTCTCCTCCTCCAGGTCCGGTGTCCGACCCCAGCCAGCCCTCCTCCTGCCTGTCCCAGCCTCCAGTGTGGCAGCAGGGGGCTCACTGATAGCCTTAACCATTTTTTTCCACTGGCCACGTGCAGAGATCAAAGCAGCCAAGGCCTCACCTCAAGAGTCCTTAGCCCTCTGTGTTATATGGTCAACTCATAATTTTCACCAGAACTGAGAAACCCAGTAAAACACTGGAAAGTCTTGTGTGTTTCCCGGCCAGATGGAGCCTGCTGCAGGACCGTGCCTGCAGCTGCAGCTGCACCTGCAGCTTGTCCGTAGGAGCCAGCCTTAGTTTCATAAATAGATAAAATCTTGAAGCCTGTTTGAATCCCTAAAGTAGCCCTGGGCTAGACTGGAGCGTAAGCTGCCTGTGAGCATCCTTGTCCTTAGCAAGATAGCACAGGATGCACCACACACAGTTTAATATTTTTTTACTCCTCCATGAATTAATGTGAATTTTGAAAATTATTCTGTTGTTGAATAGACAATTGATCCCTTTCAGGCAGGCACAGTGTTTATAGGAGAGAGAAGAATATTCAAAAGTGGCGTAGAACTGTGACCGGGCAATGTTATGGGTACATGTAGACTCAGGATGGATGCTATAAAAGATCTGGATCTGGGTCTTTTCAGAAGGGCAGCTTATGATCCAGCATAATGCTATATTAATAGACAGGGAGATGTAGAGCTGTGACAGAAAGACTGACAGCTTTTGGCAGTAGATTTTGTACTTAGGTATCTAAATGTATCCCTTGAAATTCTAGTTTAGTCAACTAGGCAAACCTGGGCTGACGTGCTGAAAATTGGCACCCCCGCTTAACATCAGCCTCATGTTTTCACTCTTGTTTTTCTTTTTTGATTCTGAGCTAAAATGGTCGAGGCTTTGGGACAAGCTCTGTTCTCACTTGTCCATCAAAACTGGATACGCCCCACCAGAACTGGGAGTGGTGGATTTGTAATTTTAGCAAATTTGCTGATGTTGGAGTTGTAGTCACAATTAAGGAATCTAGTTTAATTACTTGAATAAATGGAGGTGATGTGAATAGTCTACTTAATTCAATGTGATACCCAGAGCATGAGGGATTTGAGGATCACTTGCTGTGTGCAGTTGATAACTTCTTGCTTGAGAGTCACTTAGCTTGTGA
Source organism: Leptosomus discolor (assembly GCF_034619465.1). Classification (NCBI taxonomy): domain Eukaryota; kingdom Metazoa; phylum Chordata; class Aves; order Leptosomiformes; family Leptosomidae; genus Leptosomus; species Leptosomus discolor. The sequence goes on from NC_141405.1 coordinate 11,239,599, forward strand.
ATTTGACTGTTTTACCCATGCCAATTCTCCTCGTCTTCATAGTTTTTAGGTATGTCATTAGCCCTTCACTTGAAAAGCTACTCCAGACTCAATGGTTGGGATCACAGCTTCATCCATTTTGACGTTCCCTGCTGTCCCTCTGCATTGCGGTGCTTGTGCGTGCTTCCCCAAAAGTCCTGCTCCTGCAGAGCACCCGTGGGCCATTTACAATGTTATCTAATTATTATTGCTTAATTTAGCAAATACTTCAAAAACCATGTTGTTGCCTACAACAATTAGTGGTGTCCCTCATCGTGCAGTGATTCATCTGAACAAAATTCACTCTGGGCAGGGAGTGAGAGTGGGCGTAGATGGAGGCTGGGAGGGTGCAAGCACCAGAGAGCAGGGCTGGCCCGAGGGTGTGTGCATGTCCTGCTGCGGGGCAGAGGTTGGCTTGCTTGAACTGGAGTTATTATATCTGGTTTAGCTCTAGAAAAGCAACTTGTGCACTGAACTTAGTATTTCAGTTTGATGGAGCTGATTCTTCGCTCGGCTAAAGCAGGACGTGTGTTTAAAGTGAAATCAAAGTGTGATAAATTTTGTATACACAAAACAGTTTGAGTTCTCTTTTATGTCAGATCTTTGGCAACAGAGGCATGGCCTTTTCATGGAGGCCAGCTCCGGGTGTGTGTGTGCACAGAAAGCAGGAGTGGTGAGGCAGGGTATCACTGCACTCACGAGAAGCTGCAAAACATTTTGTGCAGTCTCAGTCTGGAGCAATAGCTGGGGAAATGAGAGAAAACCGAAAAAGGCTCTGAGAGGACCGATATATCAGCCTGAGTATTTGACGAGCCACCCTCACAGCTCACAGTAAAATAAAGCAAATGAAAATGTTTCCTCTGGATAAAGTGGGACACAGAGGTCTTCACAGCAGACCTGATGGGTGTTTTCAAAAGTTGGAGAGAAACCCCCCCAGGTTAGCCAGAGCGACTGTGCTAAGCACCATCAGCACTACCAGGGTCCTCCCGTTTGAGTGCCTGTTCTCAGGCTAAAGCCTGAAATAACTGGGGAAGGACCCTCTCCAGGAAACATCCCTGATGTCGCTGCGTGACTGGTGTGTGATGCCCTGATGCTGCATGAGGCTGTGTCATGGTGGAGCTCCTGGGGACACTGTGCATCTTCTCACCTGGGGTGCCAGCGCCTGGTGCACCCACCCGCCCCAGTGGAGCCTCTGCTGGGCCACGGGCTGGCCCAGGAACACCAGTGCAGGCACTGGGTTGCCCATGAGGGCACTACTTTGCCCATCAGGAGCACTGGGTGGCACATGGTTGCCCATGGGTGGCACTAGGATGCCCAACGGCTGTACTGGGTTGCCCGTTGATGGCACCGGGGGTTGTCCAGGGACAGGACCAGGTTGTCCAGCAAAGGCAGTAGGTTGCACAGAGTCTGCACTAAGTTGCCCAGGAGTGGCACTGGGTTGCCCACTGAGGGCACTGAGTTCATAGGATCATAGAATCACAGAATGGTTTGGGTTGGAAGGGACCTCAAAGATCATCTTGTTCCAACCCCCCTGCCATGGGCAGGGACACCTCCCACCAGACCAGGTTGCTCAAGGCTCCATCCAGCCTGGCCTTGAGCACTGCCAGGGATGGAGGATCATAGAATATCTCAAGTTAGAAGGGACCCATAAGGATCAGCGAGTCCAACTCCCTGCTCCTTGCAGGACTACCTAAAACTAAACCCCATGACTGAGAGCATTGTCCAGCTGCTCAACACTTGCCCAACAGCTGCACCTGCTTGCCCAGGGGCTGCACAAAGCTGCCCAGTGAGAGCAGTAGGTTGCCCAGGGCAGGAACTAGGGTGCCATACGAGAGTATTTTCTTGCCCAGGGCTGGCCCTGGGTTGCCCATCGAGAGCGCTGTGTTGCCCGAGGGCTGCATCAGGTTGCCATGGCAGCTGCAGGGAGTCGGCCCGGGCAACACCCGGTCACCCGCTTCTTATGTCACTGACGGCACCGGGGACACTGCAGTGCCTGGCAGAGCTGCCACCGAGCCTGGCAGCACAGCAGTGAGCAGCAGCCCCCGGGGCACCCTCAAGCCTCCGCAGTGCACCCCGCATCCAAGCAGCTAAGGGTGAGCAAGGGGAGGACTAAAAAAGCAGAGATATTTCTCCTGATCTTCTGCATTATCTCTTATGTCGCCTAAGTGTACCCCAGCTAGGTGGTTGGGGGCTCCCGTGGTGTGTCTGTGTTCAGGGGTGGCAGAAAGTAGCACCCTGGGATGGCTTATCCCAAGAGGGTGCAGGGACATTTATTTCAGCTGGAAATGCAGGGAGAAGTAATCCTGGTCCATTCCCAAGGTTTTTTCCTTCCTTTCTTAAACATGTGTCTGTCAGTGGCTGAAAGGGAATAATTTATTTGCAGGGGTAGGAGCCAGGGAAGAAGTCTCCCACTCTCGGAATGCTGTTTCTCACGTATAAATAAGTGGCACGGAGTTAAGGACAGTGCAGTCGCCTGTCCCTAGCAGGGACAAAAGGGCTGAAGTGACTGGTTTGTGGGAACCGACACACACAGTGTTTTTTGTTGGACCTGAGCACAGACATTTCATCCTCAGTTCTGCCAAACTGGCTCGGAGGGTTGTGTTTGTGAAAGTTGTTCTGCTAAATTTGAGGGTGTGAGTTTCCCGCTGCCTATCCCACAGCCTCTTCAGCCAGGCTGGATCCTGGGGTGAGACTCGGTGCCCACAGCTATGCTGCTCTCAAGTCAGGTACTGGGGCAGCCCATGCCAGCATGGCCAAAATTGCTCAAGGCTTGCAAATACTGTCCTCAAAGTTCAGTGATTTCCCAGCTGCGGGCTGTACACTTTTGCCCTCTGACTCATCCCTATTTTTCTGCAATTTGCCCGAACTGAAGGTCCTGTTATTCTCCTGTATTCGCCGTTCTCTAATTTAATAGCTGCATTCTGAGACATTGTTCATCTGAATGCACCAAACTGCTACAGGCACAGGTGACGCAAGAAGTCTCTTAGGTCACCTGTCCCCATAGCTAGATGTTGGAAAACATGCAGTTTAATGAGTCAATGGGCTGCGAGCGTCCGGCATGAAGGAGGGTTACCCTCGGTGTACAGCAACAGCAGCTCCCAGGCAGAGCCTGCCTGTCTCCGTGTGCCTCCCATCCATCGCCTTTTAAGCCTTCCCGTAGGAAACTGTGACTCCTTCGTCCTGCCCTTGTGTAGAGAGAGGCATTCTTTGTTGCAGAGGTGACTAAAATGAAAGAAACTCTCTTTCCCAAGGGTTTAATGATTTCAAAAATAAGGCCGTCTCTCTCAGCTCGCCTACACATGCAAAGTGATTAGGGTAGCCCAGGAGGAGCAATTAAACCTCTAGCCACGTGATCGCTTCTGTCGATGCTTTGTTCTAGAATAAAAGTGAGTTTATTTCATGCAAACATCCCATTTTTAAAGGAATAAAGTTGATTTCATGCTGTGACAAATAGGATTTAGCACATGCTTCAGGTCAAACTCCCCTCCCACCCAGGGATCTTGTTGTAGCACACCAGCGTCCCAGTCTTTCACTGTGGCTCCGAGCCAGGCTGGGAGCAGTGGGGATGGGATGGTGTTAGGGGAAGGACACATCCCTGCAACACAGCACCTGGCTACAACAGCTATAGGGACTTATTCTGCCCGTGGGTGACACCTGTAACCATACAGAAACTTCACACCGAGCACAGCATACCCTCCTGAGTGTTTGTCCTTAGATGAGGTGTGTCAGGTACATTCGGTGGCCCCTCTGCATTATGTTTCTGATAAAATTGACTGATAACCTTAATCTGAAAAGAGCAATGGCACCCACATGCCTTACACAGTTATTGGTAGCAAAATCTTCCTGTGTGACTCTTCCCCTTAGGGTTACTGCAAGGCTGGTGTTTACGAGCTGCTCTGAAAAGACTTTGTGGGATATCTCCTTTCCAAGTGCATTTGTTTTACAGCAGGTGAGCCATAGATGTTTTTCTTCCTTTGCAAGTCCAGAGATGGCTGTTCTTTTTAGGTTGAAATGGGGGGGTGGGGTGGGGTGTGTGTGTGTGTGAAATTTGGATATAGTCCAAATTTAAGCAAAGCTCAGCTCACCTGCAGACACCTCACTCAAGCTTTTAATGCAAGTGAAAATAGAGATGATGAGGATGGATTCCCTCACCCACAAATCGTGCTGGGTTGGTAGCAGCTGTGCATCCAAAGCTATCACGGCTGGTAATGGATCTTTTAAAGAGGAAATTACATCTGGAATACTATAAGATCAGCAAAAACGCTGGCCAAAAGAAACAAATGAACATCAGAGAATCAGCAACTACAGTTTCATTGGACGGACAGACAAAATGAAGGCACAGTATCTGTCATTCTCCTTAGTAGCCATGATTTGTTTCTCTCTACATTCCAAGACCTGATGCTAGATACTGACAACAAAGTAAAATCCTTATATATAAAAATGCTTGGGATGCTGTCAGAAGGGATTTGCTTTCAAGAGTTTCAGGCCTGTCCAGGCGATGTGTGGGTGCTGTGTGCATCGCTCTTCGTATTTTAAGTTGCGTGTGTCGCTGTAAGAAGTAGCGCAAGTGCAGGAGCTTACTGAGTGAGGTTGTCTTCTTCTGTCTCCTTTGTGCAGGACACATACCTGAATAGCGGCGTTCAAGAATGGAGCTGGTTGGATCTCCCTTAACTGCAACATATGCCCATCCAAGATCAACACCTACCAAGTTTCTGCCTGCCATCAGCACCATGGCTTCAAGCTATAAGAACCGTTTTCCTTACTACCCCTTGCCTCAGAGCTTCAGCCTCCCCCGGATGCCCAGAGCCTACTACAAAGCAGCTGCCATCAACCCAACTTTGGCTCCCTTTTCCAAAAGCTCCCAGGGGTTACCCCCAAGCAAGATGCTTCCTTTTGTTTCCAACAGAACAACCCTCTTCAGCCGGTACACCTCTGACGACTGGTACATGTCCAATCTGACCAACTACAAAGAGTCGGAGACTACCCGGCGCAATGCCGAGTGTCTGAGAGTCGATACCTCCCGTCTGATTCACGATAAATATCAGCAGACAAAGAAGACCCAAGTAGAAAGCACCAAAAACCTGGGAGATCGTGTCCAAGAGATAGAATTTTGGAAGTCAGAGCTCTGCCATGAGCTGGATGAGATGATCGGGGAAACGAACGCACTCACAGACTTGAAGAAAAGACTGGAGAGAGCCTTGGCTGAGACAGAGGCCCCTCTCCAGGTAAGCACCCTGTCCGGTGGGCTGCAAGCTGTAGCCTACTGCTGAAACATCTGCAGCCATTCAGACGCCCAATTAAGTTTCATTGCAGCTCCGTAACGTCTAGAAAGTTTTTATTAAGAGACCATTAGTTAAGTTAGTAATAAACAAATGCCTTGCCATCTGCTGCCTCCCCTATCAGTACGTACTGAGCACATCAGAACAGTATTTGCTTAACCAAATATTTTTATAAGTGGTACATCCAAAATCCTGGTTTGGGAGACAAAAGCCCATGTCCTCCTACGAGGCTCTGGCGAGGTCAGCCTCAAGCCTGACACAGGTCCCTGCCTTCAGCTGTGGCTGCACCAGGGACATGTGTGCTCCCCCACGTTGATTTAATGCTGATGTTGCAGCTCGGCTGCTCGTTGTCAGCTAAACCAGCTGCCCTGGGCACTTTTTTTCCCGTGCTGTCGTCTCTGTGCCCACCTACAATTTCATTTCTTACATTACTTGACATGGGGACCACCCCTGTAGGGATTTGCAACCAGCAGTGATGGCATGTCCCCAACAGGTCACTCAGGAGTGCTTGCTTCACCGGGAGAAGAGGATGGGCATTGACCTGGTCCATGATGATGTGGAGAAACAGCTCTTTGTGGTAAGTTTGTCAACACAGATCATGTGTTATTTTTACCTAAACTACTCTGAACAGGTTTTGCAGCCCTGTTCCCTCTCTGGCTCCTTAGTGCCTGTGAGGTGCTAAACTCTTCAAACCCCCAAAACCTGCAGGGCCAGGGGACGACGTTCCCCCACGCAGCAGCGTGCCCACACGGTGTGGGTAAGACTTGCCCTGCCAGAGGCAGGAATAGCTGAAAACCAGCTGTGTGTTTGTGTAGCCTATCAGGGTCCTCTGTCCCTCTTCAAGGAGCTTGTGGGACTCTCCTGCCTTTCAGAGCCCTGCCGGCACAGGATCTATAAGTATCTGTCACATACATGTGATATATCTCTATATATCTGTATCACATACATATATATTACACACACATGCACACACAGATATGGAGAAGGCAGTGTCTGCCCGACAGCTTGTCTGGTTTTCCCAACTATGTTACTTGGTCTAATAAAAGATATTACATCTACCCCCAGCTTTGCTTTGCTCAGAGCAGCGTGGCCGCAGTAAGACTGTGTGTGCTTAGGCAATGCATTTTATAGCAGTCCTAAAACCGCGCACTCCTGCCTGCCTTTATATAGGCTGCTTTAAATTATGAATAAAAAGCAAACACGATGAGAGCTGGCACAGAAGATGGGATCCTATCGCAGGGTACAACAAAATACAATCACTGCAAAGGCATCGCGAAACTGGGAAGGAAACTGCAGCCCCTGGGACTGTGAAGCCACTGCTCTGTTAGAAGATTTTTTCTTATGAGTCAGGCCCTAAAAAAATTAAAAGATTAGTTTAAGGGTCATGAGATTTTAAGAAAATAATCGGAGCTGGTATCTCCATAACGGCATTTTGGATTTTAACTGTTTAGGACATATTTAGGCCATGCTTTTCAGCTGGCTCCTGCAGACAGGAGGGCTTAAAAATTATGGTCTTGGAGCACTAATCACCTGCCTCCAGTAGCTGGGGCTTCACAAACGTGATAGATTTGTGCTGAAGTCAAGTGAGCTGAGAGCAGCACATGCCTTCCTCCGGTGGAGCTGGATGTTTCTTAGAAATGGCTTAGAAATTTACACCAAACTCAAGTCCGTTTCCTCTTGTCCCAGATGGATGGGATTTCTCCTGGGGAAGAAAACATTTGGGGAGCAAAAAGGGCAGATGCTGATTGGGGATGGGGATGTGTAGCGCTGCTGGTCCAGAGAACCTCTATGCCTGTTCATATCAGGTCAGGATCTGTCCCTGTCTCCTATAGTGGAACTAATCATCACTTGACATTGATGTCAAGATGAGAAAACACTTGGCAACCCACCCTGAAAGTGAAGTGGGAGGCCATGGCTGTGGCCACAGCACCCTCCCATCCCCTCCTGGTCGCTGCGCCCAGGCTCAGCTGCACAAGTGAACGCTCTGGGGTTGGGGGGCACTTTCTCCACTCCCTGCCAGTTTGCTTTGTCCTTGCTGTGTGCACGGTTGGAGAAGCCTGAGGGGATGAGTGTGACCAGGACAACTGAGCATGGATACTGATGGGGTCATGTTTTGCCTTTGCCCAGGAAGCCGACGTCATCAGATCCTGCCAGGAGAGGATGCAGCAGTACCTGGATAAGGCGAAAGCCCAGCTCGCGTAAGGAGGAGCTCCTTCTCTCATGCTGCATTTGCAGCTGCGATGTGAAACCCCGGCAGACCCCCACCTCTGCCCACACCCTACAGCCGTAAAACCTGGGCAGGCTCCATGGGAAGCGGGCAGTGGCGCCCACAGGAGCACGTAGCTGCCCAGGTGGGAGGAAACCATTCCACCCATACATCCCCACCCATGGCTCTTGTTTGTGTGTTGAAGGTCCAACAGGGCAGCCCAGCATGAGCTGGAGAGGGACCTGGCCAACAAGCAGACAGCCTACCGCATCGACGACAAGTGCCACCACCTGAGGAACACCTCCGATGGCATCAGCTGCTTCCGAGGGGTGGAGCGGGTTGACGCCACGTGAGTGCACGCCGGGCAGCACGAGAGCACCGAGCTGTCCCTGGGATGCGCGGTGCCTCGCCCTGGCAGGGAACGGGTTGTCCCCAGCCCACTGTAAAGGCATGTGTCTCTGCATGGCACATCCATCCTGCCTGGAAACACCCATCTTGGAGGGGCCGTTTCTCCCTGCTCACCATAAAGGGAGAACAACCCTCTGCTTTCAGCTGGATGCTGAACACGCAGTGGGTGAAAGCGAGTCCCACCTAATTAAACATTATATCAGGGTTCAGAGATCAGCCTGAAAATGAACTCAGCCCAACACCTCTGCACAGCTCATGAAGTTTATGCGTATTTTCAAAGATGTGTCAGTGCTTGCATGAGTGCTCTTGGTTGACGTGACGTCTGGGGGGTTCACCCCTGCATGGAGAGGGCCTGGCAGGGAGCCGAAATGACACAGAAGATAAAGAAATAGAGAGCATGGTCCTGGGATACGGTTCAGCTGCTTTTGGGTGCCAGGAATTCAGCTTCGGCTCTGCAGATGAATGGTGACCTAAACCAGCACTCGCAGAGATACGCGCTAAGTGGCAAAGGGCTGAGGGAATAAATCTGCTGCTCACAAGGACGCGTGCAGTTTATGGAGGGGCATAGATTGATTCAATCTTTCTAATATTTGAATAATTATTCACAGCTCAGACATATTTAGACAGGCAAATGAATTGCAAAGGATTGATGCTAAAATTCAGAGGGGGGCAAAATGTGCCGAGAATCAGCATGTTTTAAATGGGGCTTATGTGGTATTTAAGTCTTTTGTTGACCTTGTTCTGGGCTACTGCACAGGCGTGAACTTCATCGTGAATGCACAGACAGGGAAATGAATATTATCTCATGCTTGTTCAGTTTAGTATGAAACTGAGATAAGTTATGAGCAAAATTAATTGACTGCAATCTGCACGTCGACGTGAAGCTGGGAATCACTTGGCACTTAGATGGCTCGAACGTGTAAATATGAGGTCTGACTAAAATCTTCATTTTTCTGGGGGAATCTTTGCTTTGTCTGGGCTTTCATAAGTACCACAGTTGTCTTCATGAACATGTCATCATTTCATAAGCATATCGAACAAATGGTGTCCAGGTGTTTTACCTTCATGTGGTCAAATTAAGAGCATAGATTTAATCTGCATTTAATCCACACTGCTCCCATGGCATGCCTGGCCATGGCCAGCTTCAGCAGCATGGGCTTACTGGAGGCCTCTCCTTCCTCCTCCCCAGGATCTCGGTGCCAGAGTCGTGGGCCAAGTTCTCGGACGACAACATTCTCCTCTCCCAGAGCGAACGGGTGGCCTCCGCCAAGCTGCGGGACAACCTCGAGAACCTGCTGGTGGTGACGGCCAACGAGATGTGGCGCCAGTTCAACAGGGTGAACGTCGCCTTTGCCAACCGCATCGCTGAGACAGCTGACGCCAAGAGCAAGATTCAGACCCACCTGGCCAAGGTAGCCTGAACCCCTCCCTTTCGGTGTGACACCGTCACTTCCCAGTGACACCACTCTCCACACAGACCTGGCCCAAGAAGACGAGCGGTTGCCACAAGGAGCTGGTTATAGTATCATTATCTGTTTGAAATTCCAAGTACTGGGGACATTCTCCTTGGAGCAGGACAAGTTGGCACTGTAACTTCCTCTCAAGGGATCCTTTATTTCCCTAGTGCCCAGGAGCAAAGGGATTTCAAGCAGAAGGTGGAAATGCTGTTTGCATCTCCTGGTAGTTACTTCAGAAGTGCTGGCTGCCCTGCAGAAAGTCTTTGCTGGGCCTCTACTGGGGTGCCTGCCGGGGGGTTTGCAGGCTCCCTTCTCCTCCAAGGACATGCTTCCAGGCTCAGTGCTCCAGGTTTGCTGCATGGTCAGCCGTGTGTTTCCCGCATGGCTCTGCCAAGCAGGGGAAGTGGAGATCAGTGATGGGCACCTGGCTCGGACTGCTGGGTCTCATGGAAAGCTTCCTGAAAAGAGCTTGACACGGTATCGATTAACTGAGCAGAGACTGGGCTTGCAGCTCTGCAGGCTGATGTCACGTCTTTAAATGAGGATCCATTAAAAACTTTCCCTCTATGAGTTGCTATTGATGGATGATCAATTCCTGCAAGCAGTAATTTTGGGTAGATGGTAATTCAATAGATCCATCACTGCTCCAAAATCTCCTCTGATGTGACAGCAACAGCAAAGAGAGGCTTTTCCTTGAAAAGAAATCTGCTGGATCTGTGCCTGGGCATGTGTCAGAGCGACAGGGGTCTGAGCCCAGGGTCTGCTTATTCAACTTGGTTTTTTCTGCAGATGGACAGGAGAAAAGGGAAATGATGTGGTCACTTGAGAATATATCATTTAATTTATGAATGCGGTTTTTTCATGCCAGACACTGCAGGAAATCTTCCAGATCGAGATGAACATAGAAGCCATCCGAAAAGCCATTAGGGACAATGGGCTAGTGTTAAAAGTGGCTCAGACTCGGCTGGATGAGCGCACGCGGAGACCCAATGTGGAGCTGTGCCGGGACACTGCCCAGCTCCGGTAAGGCAGGACCCAGGGCTGGGAGGGTCCTTGAGGAGTGACTGGTCGTAGCGCTCAGGAGCATCACTGGATGACAAAATTAATCTTTTTTTTTTCCCCGAAGAGTCATTCCATAAGTGCACTGGTATAATCAAGAGCAATGATTAGGTATCCCGGCCTCGGGGTGGTAGAAGAGCTCCGCACCCACGAAGGAGGCTGTACGCCATGGCCGGGTACAGCCTGATACCACCCCGTGAAGGGATGGATTTTTCCCACTTGGGTAAACCTCACCTACTCTCCTGCCTGCTTCCCAGCTGTTGGATGGCTTAGTTTTGCAGTATAAGCCCTTTAATCTCTGACAGGCTTGTGTTGAGAGCACTTAGCTGCTTCCTTTTGGGTCACTGCAAGAAAGGGTGCACCATGTGGAGAAGCAGTAAGGGCTGTCCTCACCTCCCCTGAGGACACTGGAAATCCTTTCAAGGACATAGTGAGCCCTTTGGGACTGCACCCCAAGGGGCCGTGGAGGAGCAGGCTGCCCTGAGTGCCCAACAGCACCCCATGTGAGGGGTGAGGCACCCCAAACCTCACCCCTCCTCCTAGGAGCCCTCTGGGAATGACTCCACCTGAAGCTTTTTAGAAGCCATATAAACCCAGCCCTTGCATGCCATTGGTTTTTTCCATCCTCCACTTGTTTCACATTCACTTTTAGCCTCTCCCAGCTCCCCCATTTTGCTGTGTGTGCATCCGTGGGTGTGGGGAGGAACGCTGCACAGGGAAATCCGGGTGGGTGAACCAACAAACCCGCAAAACCAAACAGGAACAGGAAACCACAGCTGCTCATCCCTCTTCTCGGTGGCACAAGCTGCTCCAGGAGATGAGGCTGCACATCGCCGAAGCCTTAGAGCAAACTTAACCATGCCTACCCACGGAGGTCTGGAGGAGCTCTGCCCTCGCCTTTCCCGTGCATCTGCCAGAAATGAGGGGTTGAGTTACTCCGAGCACACTGAAGGGGGAAATCCTGTCCCCAAGGGGACCATCACCAACGCCGTGCTAGAAACCACCCCCGTGACGGGACTGTTAATGGGCATTTCTTGCTGTTTTCCAGCCTCGTCAATGAGGTCCATGAAATCAATGAGACGATCCAGAGCCTTCAGCAGCAGCTGAGAGACGCCGAGAACATACTGCAAATGCTGGTGCATGCCAAGTCGATCTTGGAGCATGACCTGGCCACCAAAGCCAACTCGCTGTTCATTGACCAGGAGAAGTGCATGGGGATGCGCAAGACCTTTCCCAACACTGCGCGGCTGCTGGGTTACTTTTAGGCTGGGCTCAGCTGAACCCACGCTATCTGTTGCAGGAGTATTCCCAGTTTTGCTAGGACGCATTCCCAGTTTTGCTAAGATGCTTTGAAAATACATGATTAGACTTTCACTTCCTCATGAAAGCCCTGAGTAGAAATTAAACGATCACTTTGTGTGTTACATGGTCTACCAGGATTTTTTATTCCTTTGGTTTTTCACTTTCCGTTGCTTTTCCACGGTGTGCCAGAAAGTAGCTGAAAATATCCTGTATGTGACTAAGAGTAAATCCACCCACAGCGATTCATTCCTACCCTTTCAGTCTGTGATTTTGGGAGAAAAACTCTCATGTCCTCCTCGCTTTGAGCCTGTCTGATGCGGAAAAAGCACAAGGGGAAGTAAAGCTAGTTGTCAGAGTAATTAGCTGTTGACATCTTTAATGTATTTTTAATGGTTCAGGAGAAGAAACACAAACTATCCAGTAAAGCATTACAGTATGTTCTGTTCCTAAACAGAAAAACTTGCATTTTAAGCTGATTTCTAATGATAATTTTCTTGCTTTTGAAAAATTTTAAATGTCATCTAAAATGTCAGTGCTGGGGTCTTAAAACAAAGAAGTGCTTTTGGCTAGCTAATTGAAGAAAATGCTGCGGTTTTAATCTTGGTGAGTATGGATTGGTTCCTAATTTAACCTCTTGCAAGTAGTTTGTTGGTGGAAGCACCAAAGCACTTTGAAGATAAAGGAACAAATCAGTCCTTAAGTCAGCCACCTCGACTGCCATAGTACCTGCTCTCTGGCTGTAAATTTCACCAAGTGTTTGAATTTTCAGAGGATAAGTCTTTAATCAATCTGAAGTTCAGTGTGAAAGTCACTTTGCAAATTGTCCCGTCAAACTCACGTGTCAGACACTCTCGACTCTTTTAACCTAAGCAGAGCTGAGCTCAGCCTAAAGCCTGTAGGCACCAAGAATCCTAAAGGAGCAGAAGTTCAAGTCCCTTCTCTTCCCTTGGGAATCCAGGGCATGGACCTCCTGGCCCAGCGTGGGGACTCTCAGGAGCTGAGAGCATCTTCTCTCGTCTCGTACCCCCAGATGACTCCAGCTCACAGCACAGGTCCAGACAGACCTGCCTGCCCTCCCTGCTCTCCCAGGGGCAGCCCCCGAGAGCTGTAACCTGTGCCAAGGTCCTGCCCTGGCCCCAGCATCTTGGCAGGATCTCTCTTCAGAGCTGCAGCCCTAAACAGGAAGCAATTGTCTATTTATTTTTTTTTTTTCTTTTTTACTAGCACTTTTGTCTCACAGAGACTAAAAATAGGTTTCCTCTACTTTGTGTGTATCTTGGAGCCAGAGTCTGTCGGAGACAGCAGCCACCCTTTCTAAAGAGACGATATAACCGCAAGCAGGAAAAACTGTCCAGCTCATCGCACCTTCCCTTTCTGCACTTATCTCCCTCCCCAAAATAAGCCGATGGCATGCTGAACTCATAGGGACTTCCAGTTTTTGTTGGCACCCTCGCTAGCCTTTGTGCTGCTTTGAGCTGTTACTCTCCCTGTGTTCCTTTACTGAAAGCTTTCACAAACCCTGGTGATTTTGGCTGCTCGGCTGTTTTGAAGCCCCGCTCCAGATGGCTGGTTTTCAGGCAGAGCTGCCTGTTTTCTGTTTTGAGAATTGGGTCCCGTGAATTGTCTCGAGCTGAGCGCTGGGAAACGGAGGCACCCCAGTCCCTTTCTGAAAGACTCATGCTTTTAAGTGACTTGAGCCAAATCCTGGCATCAGTGACAGCTTCACATTCATTTCATTTCCACCTTCATTTTTGAGTCACATAAAAAGATACCTGAGCTCTGTTGTACTATGAGGGCACACCAATATCAGCACCCAAACTCTCCTATTTTCTCCAATTTTGCTTTCAGAGTCCCCCATCTTTCCCCCTAGCCCAACTCCTTTAAGGCTTCCTCCTAATCGACAGTGTTTATGTGGTGTTGCAATTATCCAGCTCTAAATTTTATCTTCCCGTCCTACCCTCTTGATGCTTCTTTACACAATATTGGCAACGCATTTCTTTCCTCCATTTGAGCCATGACCAGAGGAATTTCAGTTGCAGCTTCTCTAATTTCTTTCACAAATACTTTCCGCTTTCCTGCAGCAGATTTCCCAGATATTAGAGAATTCCCAGGTCCCTTTGGGGTTTGATTCTCTCCATGCCAGTTTTCCGTAAGTTGACAATATTGATGTTACTTCTGGTAGCTGATACTCTAAAATCTCCCTCAAGCAATTTAGTCATCTAACCCTATGTGTGCTTCAGTTTGAGTCTGTTTTTTCCCCCTCTCACAGTGTGTCCTATGCCCATCCCATGGCAGGAGCCAGCCCTGCCACAAACCTCCTGTAAAATGGGTCTCTAGGGAGAGGGTTTGGGGTGAAATTCTAACAGACACATGGCTTGTGGCAGGGTCTCCTGCACAGGGATGGATTTTCTTCCCATGACTGAGCTGCTGGTGAGTAAAGCTGCTCGGTTCAGTCACTGCAGGGTTGGTTTTGGGGTTGTAGCCGAGCAGCCTTTATCTTTGACGTACACCAGGTGCATTAAACAACTGTCCTGCCTTCCTGCTTCTGATGCATGAGATGCTTTTGCTTTCGTATCATTAAATGATTTGCTTTCATAGATCACTTCTGTATAGCATCCCTGGCTGCCTCAGCTGCCTTTCTGCACTGATGTGATGTTTCCTTTCTTTAAATGCCTTCAGTCCGAAGAACAACGTGCCCGCTTTTATCGCTCTTTATTGCTGCTTTATTGCTGGCTTTATCAGCCAAGTTGCTAGGAAAGGTAGTTTGTGGAAATTCCTTTGCATCCCACAGCTATATTCCCACCCTCCTGCATCATTCCAACAAACCCTGCAAAGCTGGGTTTGTAAACTAATTGTTTACTGACTGGAGGAAAGAAAATAAATTAATAAAATCAGGACAGCGTTGCTTCATGCAAGGGAAGCTTCATGTCGGTCCAGGACCCAGTTGAACAGTTGAGGCCAGTCCATCAAGAGGCTATTTAGAAAAGAGGCTTGGGTGCTCTGTTGTCCAAGAAGGGAAAAATCATTGAATGTCCTGCAGAATTCTGATAGGAATTTGGGTGAAATGAATGCTTGCCAAAAACCATGTTAACAGTGTATTGCATAACTAATGCAGATTATTATGCTCGAGGGAAAGAGACTTCCCAAAACGGCATCAGCAGTCAGAAAAAAAAACCCAAACTCATTGCTATTATTAAAAAAAAAAAAAAAAAAAAAAAAAAAAGAGAGAGAAAACTGGCAAAATTCTGAGGAAAATTTTGGCAGTATAGGACCATAGAAATGGCTGTGCTGGCTCAGATCAAAGTCCAGCAAGCTCCAGATTCAGCCTCTGACAGAGCCAACAGGAGACGCTTAGATAAAAGCACCAGAGCAAGGCAAGCACCCTGTGATACTTTCCCAGTCTACTTTCCCAGCTTCCAGCAATTAGTATCTCAAGGACTTCCTGAGCTGACAGGGCTGTCCTTGAATTTAATATCCCCCGATGGATTTGTTTCACAGGGTCTTGTTCCAGTTGTTCTTCGAGCCCGTGCAGACTTGCAGCATCCACTGTGTCCCTCAGTGGGGAGCTGCAGGGGATGGAGTATCATCACCCTCGGGGCATCGGCAGCCGCTTTTGGCACCCTGGAGGAGATTAAAAAAGGGCTCAGGCCTTGGACCGCTGAAGCCAAAAGTGTAAAACTCAATAGCTCGGACAAAAATGTGGCTCAAAGCTGTTTTAGATCTGTGTCCTCTGTAGGTTCAACACAGGAGATCACAGCGGGTTGGCTCCTCTTATATGCTGTCAGCATGCAGGAGATGAGCGCGAATCACAATTTCTGAAAGTATCTGAATATGTTCTGACACAGTCATGTCCCCGCCAGGAAGCTTGGTTGGGATTTTTTTGGTTTTGGAGTCAGTGGGTGAATGTTGGTTTCGTTGAAGCCAGTGGGCTTTTCTCCAGTGCTTTCAGTCTGACTCTATCAGTGACGACAACTGGCTTAGAGTCGAAAGTAAAAAGTTGGATGAAGTCGGGTTTTGGGCATGAACGCAGACAGGACTAAAATATTTTAGAAATTTTTCTTGGTTTGGTGGAAAAGAAATGGCAGGAAAAGTAAGTCAATGTCTCCAAGATGTATTAGACCTCTTGTTTTAGAAGTTTGCTGAAGTTAAATGTCTCCCCTTCTGTTTTTCTTCTGCTTGAAATGGCTTTTCAGATAGCCATTCCACCAGTTTTATCAGAAAAGGTCCAAGACCACTCTTTCAGTGCATTTTGATCCAAACGGCGTTTTACGCTGGAGAAAAGGCCCATTCCTCTCACAGCCCTGCTGCGTGGTAGCCGTGAGGCTCAGTAACCCGCAGCGGCACCCCTTCCTGGGGCATGCGTCTGCCTCCTCCCCGGCCGCCTGGCTGAGACCCAGCCGCGCTCGGTGCACATCCCTCCGTGTGCTGGGGAAAGGGCAAGAGCCTGGCAGCCCTCTGAGCCCTGCTCTCGCTGCCAGCTGGGGGCCAGCTCTCAAAGTGGAGAGCATTCCCCCAGCCCTTCAGCTGGAAATACTTATTTAGTAGTTATTTTCTCTCTGGGTGTGTGTATTTTTATATATTTTTATTTGTTTGTTTGTTTGTTTGGAGGAGCATTATAGGTTCTCCATAAAATGTGAGTCAAGCCATATATTGCTCTCCTTACTTCCCTAGTCGCACAGTTGTCTGAAACGAGGATTTTTTTCCCCGTTGTTCTGTCCCCAGCCCCACGTGAGCTGCGGGCTCGCTGATGGCAATGCAGGTTTCTGCCCCTTCCCCTTTGCATTTCAAATCCTCCGTTGCTAGTGGTCTGAATCAACAGGGTAGGGAAGAGGAAGGAAATCCCTAAAATTGTGATGACAGAGCAAAGACTTGGGGTTAAACAAGTTCATCCCCAAGAAAATCTTGTCTTTTTGTGTAGTTTGAAAATGCTTTTTTGAAGCGTGGTTTCACTCACCTGGCCCGGGGAAGGGGATGGTGTAGTGTATGCTGGACCGATGGTGGCAGAGCCCGTGATGGGCTGGTTCAGGTGATGCTGCAGACACAGGTAAATGAGGCTTAGACCCTTCTCAGCAAAGTCATCAAAGTCCACCACTGCCTTGTCAGACTAGCATCTGAGCTAAAGTGATATAAACCCCACTTTCCCTCCTGAATTATCATTATTTTATTCTAGAAATTCAAGCTGAAGCATTGTAAGAGTTTTAAGTTATCCCACGGAATAGATTCAAAGTGAGAAATCCACATTTTTTTACCCAGTGTTTACACAACCTGTCAATCTTACAGTATTCTCAGCACAGCCTGTGGCAAATCTTGTTTGTACACAAAACATTTTTCAAATTTATCGTGGCGCCTGCTTTTATTTAGGCGGTGATGACCACTGCCAGCCACACTCGTATGGAGGCTGAGCTGGGGCAGCTGGGCAGCTTTCAAGCCCCTTGATGGGGAGCACTGTGCAATTCCCTGGCCTGTGCCGGGTCGGGCGGCAGTGACGTCTCTCCAGCAAAACCCCAAGGGCTCTGCTGTGGCCATCCTCACTTTCTCCTCTCCTGGCCCGGACAGTCGCCATCCGGCACCTCCTGCTTTCCCTGCAGTGCTCTCACGTGAGCTCCCTGGAGCAGCACGGCCCCCTGTCTCGAGAGCTGCCATGAGAGCACGTGCTCAGCAGATGTTTTTCCAAGGCCCTGCTCTGTTAAGTTGATGCACCTTTCCAAGAAAAGAAGTGTCTGAGGAGCACGGGAGTGATGTGCTCTTCTCCCTGGGTTTCCTCCACAGTTTCTAATCCACAACTCTCAGCCAAAATAGGCTTTGTTACCCGCAGGCTACTCTTTTCCCTGATTTGAGTTTCAGATATTTCTCTGGTGCTTAAAAAGCTGCTTTTGGCACCCTTTTCAGAACTGGAGCCGAGGTGGTTTTGCTCTCCCACCTTCACGGAGGAGCTCGGGTGCAGTTATGTGACCCCCACGCCTCCCGCCTGCCTTTCACCACTGTGCATCTCCCCGCTCTGCTTTTGGGGAACGGGTCAGATAATTTGTCCAGAGACACAGCAGCCCAGATCACAGACCTACAAACCCGAATCAGAAGATCGCCTCTAACGGCAGGCTAGATCGCAGCCCTTGGGGACAAGACCCTTCTCGCTCTGTGTTTGCACAGCCCAGAGCGTGGCAGCTCCTTCTGCTCTGAAAGCAGCGCAGGCGCCCAACTCACAGAGGCAAGACAGTCCAAAATAGCCTCATTAACGAGGAATGTACTGATGGAGGTCCAGATGTTTTGGTCCTCTGGGGCTTGCAGTCACGGATGGCACCAGCTCCCGACGGCACGTGCAGCGGCCTGCTACAGCAGCGTCCCAAGGCACGGGGGGCGGGGGGGTGGCAGCAGCAGAGAAATGGGTGGGTATTTTTCAGAGGGGAAGGCAAATTGCATCCTTTGGAACCAGGCTGGACAGACATGCAGGAGGCAGTGCCGGGGCTGCTGGAGCAGAGTTTGGCTTGGTGGCATCGCGGTGGGGTGTGCAGGCACGTACTGAAATGGGGGCCTGAGCACGGTGTGAGGCTGGGGACCTTGTTTCAGCCCCTGGCCCACGTCCCCCCCCCACCCCCACAGAGCACTCTGAACTCCCACTTGCTGGTGAGTGCGTGCGGCAGGACCACTTACAGGAGTGCAGAGGAGCCAGAGCCCGTGCTGCAGGGAACACGGCTGTGCTTGCCAGGAGGAAGGAGCCAAGCACGCTTCTCTCCCTCTTTTCTCCCAAGATTTACAGTTTTGGTGGCTGGATGCCGAATTCCCTCATCTCCGCAACAAAGCAGGACTAGTTTGGAGCTAGAGGGGAGAGGTGATGGGGAGGTTGGTGCTGGTGCTCAGGACACCCAGGAGCGCACAGGTCTCCTGCAGGGAGCATCGGGGCGGGGGGGAGCTGGAAGGTGAGATTTCTCTCAACGGATTAGCTGTGGCTGAGGAATGAGCGAAGGCTGCTGTGCCGGAGTGCAGCCACCCCTTCCTCTCCAAGCACCTAAGCCCTCCAGCGTTTTGGATAAATCTCACCCTCCCCTTAGTGAAGAGTTGCTCATTTCCACAGAATTCAGCTTCCAAGTGCTAAAAACCTCCAGCCTAAGAGCCAGAATCCCATGGCCACCGCAGGAGCAGATTGTGAAGGTGTCCCTGCCCGGGAACGCAGCCACGCCGCGGGCATCAGAGGCGACATTCCCCTCGGCTCCGGCACTGCCCGACGCTCATTCCCCAAATCCCACCCCGTGGAGCCCTCTCCGGGGCTGCCCAAACCGCCTCCGCCGGGGTGAGGGGAGCCGCCTGATGCAGCAGAGCTCTGTCCTCCCTGCAGCCTCGCTGCTGACGGTGCCCCCTTCCCCACGCAGCCCGGGAAGAGGGGAGCTCCCCGCCAGCTTCCCCCCCCCCCCCCAACCCCCTCAGGAGTTACTTCCATGCCCCAGCCACGGGCCGCATCCCGCCCAGGGCTCGCCCCGGCTTCCTACAGCCCCGCACCCCGCCGTGCCGCGCCCCCCTGCCCTCCACGGGGGGGTCCCCGCACCGGGGAGTCCTCGCTGGGAAGCAATGAGGGTGGGGAAACAGCCCAGGCTGTAGGGTGACCCCGAAAAAAAAACCTCTCCCCGCTGCCCAGCAGGATGGGGATGGGGCAGTGAGTGACTCCCGCCGGGGGCTCGGGGGGAGACGGGCCGGGGCTGGGGCCGGGGCTCTGCCGCGTTTATAGGAGGAGCGGCGGGCGGCGGCGCAGGGCCCTCCCCGTCCCGCAGACGCAAGCGGGGCGGTGGCCCCGGTTAAAGGGGAAACTTGACAGCGCCGCCGCCCGCTCCCGCCGCCCGTTCCCGCCGCCCGCTCCGCTCCCGCCGCCCGCTCCGCTCCCGCCGCCCAGCGCCCCTCAGCTCCGCCGCGACGTGAGTACGGCCCGGCCCGGCCCGCTCCGCCATCGGGGCTGGGGAGGGGGACGGCGAGGGGCGGCTCCTGGGGGGGGAAGGAAGGGAAAGAGCCACTCCGAGGGGAAAAGGGGTGGGAGAGACCCCCCGGGGGTCCACAGGGGAGAGGGAGTGGGAGAGCCCCTCCGCTCCGGGGGCCCTCTGGGGAGAGGGGGTCAGGGCAACCCCTCCTTCCCTCTCCGAGAGTCCCGAGGGGAGATGGGCTGGGGAGAGCCCCCTCCGGGGGGGCAAGAGGGTCCAAGAGAGCCTCTGCTGGAGGTGCCGAGGGGAGATGGGCCGAGGAGACCCCCGGAGTAGAGGGGCCGAGGCGGCCCCATCGGGTGAGATCGGCCCAGTCAGACGTTCCCCTCCCCGGGGGTCGCCAGGGGAGATGGGCCAGGGAAAGCCTCCCTTGGGAAGAGAGGCCGACAGAGTCATCCCCGGTGGTCCCATGGGTAGGTGAGCAGGAGGATACCCACCCCCCCACACACCCCCCCCCCCAGCGAAAAGGGACCGGGGTAGCCCCTTGGCTGAGAAGTGCTGAGATAGACCCCTCCCCTGGGGGTGCCGAGGAGCACACTCCCCTCGGAGAGAGAGATTGGAGTCCCCTCCCCTCGGAGGAGAGGGGCTGGGGGAGCCCCCTCGGGGCGTCCCCGGGGGTGGGGGACCGGGAAGCCCCCTCGGTGAGAGGGCTTGCGGGAGCAGGCTCGGCGGGAGGGCTCGGAGGACCTCCCGGGGGTATCCGGGAGTGGGTCCGGGCAGAGGGCTCGGAACCCCCCCCCTCCCAGCTCGGTCGGCGGGGCCCGAGGGAAGGAGCCCGGGAGCCGATCCCTGCCCGAGCATCCCCCGGAGCCGGGCGCCTCCTGCTGCCCTCGGGGCCGGTCCTTGCCCGCACACGGACACAGGCTCAGCTGCATCCCTCTCCCCCTCCAGTTCTGCCCTCCAGCACCGCCAAGATGCTGCTTTTGCTGCTGGGGATCATCGTGCTCCACGTCACCGTGCTGGTGCTCCTCTTCGTCTCCACCATCGTTAGCGTAAGTACGGAATTTCCCCCGGCACCGGGGTACTGGCAAGGCAGGGAGGAGCTGGCGGGGTGGCAGCAAGACCAGAAGGTGGTTTTTTTATTTGTGGTTTATTTTCCAGCCTAGCTCTTAGCAGCAAACCTTTACTCGCTGTTTGCTGGTCTTACTCACAGTGGGAGCATTTTGCACTCTCTGTGTTAGCGCTGGCAGGTGTAACTGGTGGGTCGCTCGGTTGTGTGCTGCAGCAGGTGCTCAGGGCATCCACGTTAGTACAGAGGAGAGTGCTGTTGAAGCCCATCTCCTCATTGTCCCCACGCTGGTTCACATCAGGCAGCAGCCTCAGAGCACCCCAACTACCCTCCATAGGGTGACACTGCAATCCCCTTTCGAAAAGGAGCTCCACCTGCTAATGGGCTTCAGCCCGCAGGACCAATAGAGCCAGTCTGAGCAAACGCCCTTGAAACGGGGCTGGTTTGGGCACTGGCTCCCCAGCACCAGCAGTTTGCTCTCCAGCTGTGCTCCCTTGGGGCTGCGATCTCCTATAACCCAGATAAGCGATTTTCAAAGCTTAAGCCTTGCAAGCAGTGGGAAGGCTGAGGGCTGGGTGCTGCACAGAGGGTTCCCAGCACCGTTCTCGGTCTAGAGCCCAGCTAACACATCATCTACTTAGGAAGAAGAGGTTTGACTTGGTTTTAAGGCAGCTGTTTTGTGGCGCAGATGAGTTCCAGGCTTACTTCACCAGGTTCTTCTTTCCCATATTTTTTTTTTTTCCTTTTGTTTTTGGGTGGTAATAGTAGTAGAAGACGTTACAAAAATCTTCCGAGTCGTTAGAAATCACGTGGAAGCATTCAAATAGCCCGGCCAGGCATGAGGCGAGGACAGTAGAGGGAGGGAAGTGCGTGTCCCCCACGGGACTTGGTCCATGTTTAAAGAGAATAAAGAGCTGCTGTTTTTCTGCCGTTGAGGTGAAAGCGGCTAAAAGCAAATACCAGTATTTGCTTTCCAAACCCCTTTCTAAAGAAAAGCATGTACCTGGGAGCGCCTGGCCGGGCACATGTGTGCCGGTACGCACCGGGTCGTTTCGGTGCCGAAGCCTTGCGGGGGGCATGCGGCTGTCTGCTGCCGGGGCCCTGCTCACGGGGCTGCGTCTCTTTGCAGCAATGGCTGGTGAACGGTGGGCACACGGCGGACCTCTGGCAGAACTGCACCTCTGGTAGCGTCTTCCACTGCCTGACGTCGTCCACGAACGGTGAGTGCTCCCCAGCTGTCAGGGGTGCTGCTGCCCCTCGCTTTTGTTCTCCTCCCTGGACTTAGGAAATTGAGGGGCATTTGCCTTCGCAGGTTTTTTGTGATTCCCTCTTGCTTTTCCCTGCACCCCCCTGAAGTTGTTCCTTCCCACCCCTTCCCCTTTCCTCCTCTGCTCTGTCCCCAGATGGAGGGGCAGGGCTCCACCACGTTCATGATCTCCTGATGGGGGGACACAGGGCTGGCCCAGCAGTGGGGGGGATGGCTCCCCCCACCACCTTATCGATCCCTTGATATCAATCCCATCTTGATCCGATATGAAGTTGTGACGGGGCTTACCCTGGGTACCAGCCCGTTGCTCTGCCCTGCTGCCCTCCAGCAACGCTGTGGCAGGGTGTTCGGCACACTCCACTGCAGCAGAGGTGACCGGCTCAACTGCTTTGTGGTGGTCTCTGGCTTTTAGCCCATTTCGATTACACTTGGGTGTACAAACGTGGGGCAGCCCTTGGAGCGGGGTTTGCTGGGCAGCTGTTGCAGTGCTGGGAGTTTTTGCCATGCCTCCCTCTTGCTCTGGTTGCGAGAGTGTTTTAAAGATGCCCGTGGTGCTCCAAGGACAGCCTGTGTGTGGAGGACACCCTGTCCCCTATCTAGAGACCTGCCCTGCTTTTTGCTGCTGTGACAGGCTGAGTTTTTGGGCACACTCCTTGCCCTGTGGTTCGCTGCTGAGCACCACACGTGAGATGCGCTGAGCGCTTGGGCCTTTCTTCGTCCCGCTGCTGAAACGGCCCCGGTGGCACCTGCACAGCTGGGGTGGCTGAACACATCTGGACTAAGCTGGGTGGAAGCTGATGTCATGCTGGGCGGCATCACTGGGCGAGCTTTTTGCTGAGGTCAGCAGGGGAGGAGTGCTTGCCGTGACGCAGAGTTTCCAGGGCACCCAGTGGTACCAGTAACACTAAACAAACACGTGCTTAGGGAGTCAGGCAAGCCTGTGCCTCCGTTTCCCCAGAAGACAGAGCTAATGCCAGCCGTGCTGTGTCCAGCATTTGTTTTCAGTTAGCTTGGGTTTTTGCTTTCCCCTGGAAACAGATTCTCCCAGTGTAAGCCCCAGTGAAACCAGCTGTGAATCACACCGATGTCACTGGGAGCACAGTCACACTGTGCCGGAAACTTGGTCCTGGCGTAGGAGCAAACTGATGCCACGTGGTCTTAGCAAGGAGGGAACGGTCACGCTGAGAGCACTGAAGGCTTTCAGAGGGTCTGGCAGGGATGGGAGACTGCCAGAGGTGTTTGGAGATTCAGGTCACCCTAAATGGGTTTGCTGGGAGCAAACACCCATGCTTACCCTGCGTAGAGAGGTGGGTGCTGATGCTTACTCTCCATCTTTTTTTCCCGGGGCTGAACGCAGCAGCATGTTTCCCTGCATGGGCCCAGGCTCTGGTTTTGGTGGGAGCGAAGCCATCGCCGCGGGTCTCTGCTGACGCCTGGTGGTGTCCGGGCCGGCTGGGAAGTGGCTGGATTCCATCCCAGCCGAGGAGCCTTCTGGAGCCATGTCCCTCATCAGCAGTTGGCTGGTGCCGGCTATCTGCAGCGTAGGCAAGCTGCTTCATGGCCATTCATGCGTGCTCCGAAACTGCTGACCTTGCGCTTGGAAATAAAAGGCAACGATTGCCCCCCCAGAGTCCCAGAGCCGAGGGCTGTAAAGCCTTCCCAAATCTTTTGCTTTTCAAACCTGCACTACTTTTTCTGGATGGTTGCTGTGTGGCAGGGGAGTTGTCAGGGTTGAGAGGGGCTTGTCTGAAATGCAGTTGGGATGGTTTCCTCCACGTCTGACTGTCCTGCTGGGTGTTGCGAGTCTATATTGCCCTGTTCCCAGAAGCTGCTCAAAGAGCGGGACTTCTCTCTGGATCCTTTCCAGCGATGAGTTTTTTATGATTAAAGGAGTTATAGACAGGTTGGCCCTGCTCAAAATGTCGTTGAGCAGCTGAGTTTGGTGGATAAGGTGCCCCAGTGGGCTGCTCTTTGAGAAGAGATGCACTGTGCTCAAGTCTTCAAGAGCTCCCTGCCAGCTCTTATATGAAGGCTCTGCTGTGGCATCAGCAGAAGGGGGTTTTGCTTGGGCAAAAGCTTCTGCCCCATCCACCCCACAGCAGGGGTGTGGGAGCAGTGCTGCTGAGGACGAGCCTTCATCTGGTGGAACCCTGGATGTAGGATCCAGAGCTCACCGGTGCTGTAGGAGCACAAAATCAAAAGATATTTCCTAGGCTTACGCAAGGCTTTTAAAATCTTTTGGTAAAAATGGAATAAAAATACCATGGAGCATCCTTTCCAGTGTACCCCTGCACCTCCTCGCTGCCTGATTCTGAGCCCTTTGGTCCCACCGCCCCTGCGCTGCCAGGGGAGCTGCAGTCGGCCACTATTCGGAGCGATTCAGGGACACGGGGAAAGGATGCTGTGGCAGAGCCACCTCTGAGGCTCATGCTTGTCTCCTGCCTGGTCCTTGTTACACTCCTCAAACTCTCTTTGCTAGGAATATGCTTACTTTCAAAAATATAAATGATCCTATACCAAATACGGCAAACTGTTCTCATTTAAATCTCTTTCAAAACACAGGCTGTGCATGCTACGCTGCCTTGTGGAAAGCCTTAAGAATTTGTTCCTCTGTGCCTGTGCCAAGGACGGCGCTTAACGGTTAATCACGGCGTGCCAAGGTCTGCTCTGGGCTAGGAACAAGAAATCCTCGTTCGGGAATTTTGACAGAACTTGGTCTTTAAGTAGAGGCAGTTTTTCTTCTGGCCTTCGCAGTGGCCACTGTAGTGAAGTTATTTCTTCCTCTCTTCTTGGAAAGGAGTGGTGCTCGGTACTCAGAATATGTGGGATTAGGTAGGATTGAGTCTCGCGGTTTCAGCACGGATGGGGGCTTTGCAGGGTTTTGCTGTGGCACCGGAGTGGTGGGTTTGTTGTGCTGAGATGCTCCTCATGGACTCTGGATGAGCCTCTTCTCGCCCGCTGTACTGCTGCACAGGGACCCTTTTGTTTAGGCGACCGTTATGTGGATGCCCAATGAGAAGCTGAACTTGCTAAAACCAGGTGCCAGCAAGGTTTGCTTGTTTTTAACGCTGAGGCAGGTTTGGGGCCGTGCTCCTAACCTTATAGATTATCCCATGGGGACGGAATAAGCAGCAAAACGACCCAAGGGTTGACCGCAGGAGGACTGTTGGACTGTGGCTCTCCAGGACCTTAGCAGACCTTGGGCACAGGATGGAGCTGTCCTCAATGGAAGCTGAGCTCCCACCTCCCAAATTCCTCTTGGCACGGCTTGAACCCCCTGCGTGTGGGAGGGCTGAGCGGTCCTGACGGGAGCAAGCGATGGGAGGGAGGAGGAAACGCCAGGTCGGGGGCAGATGCCCACTTCTTCACCTTTTACAACTGCCTGCTTGTTGCTTTGATTTCTGCCTTTGCTTGTTAGATAATGACTTTTTTTTTCAAGAGGCCGAGAACTATGGAAAAAATGTTGCAATCTTTGCTTCGTTTGCGCTGTCAGACATTCCTGGAAAAGACTTATCTCAAGAATTCAGCTCTGAATCCCAGAATTGTGCGTCGGCACGGCTGTGCGCCAGCCCCCAGCTGTGCGATCCTGCTGCAGACACAGGGCACGCGGCCGGACCTGAGCAGCTCAAGTGCCCTTGGGTAGATTCCACCCCAAATTTCCAGACTGCAATATTTTTTTCCTCCAAAAATGGCCTTTTCTCTCCACAACTGAACTTTTTATGCAGGCAAGAAGATTTTGTTCTGCTACTTTCTACTGCTCTTCCTCTGATTTTAGTGGGAATGCCGGATACAGGGAAGCAGTGGGGACCTCCGTGGAGCTCCCTACCTCCTTCTGTAATGTCAGGAGACATTTTTCTGGTTGTCTTCTTACCATTTCTCCTGTTGCTGCTCTGTGGCTTTTGCATGACTGGCTTGTTCACAGGCAGGCTGGTGGTTTTTGGCTTTTTTAAAGTGAAAAGAAAACCCCAAACCTTGGGAAATGCGCAGGCTGCCAATCCGCGTGATTACTAAGTGCTGTGAGCTGTATGATGCTGATGATCTGCTGATGGGATGGCCACAAGCAAAGCCCAGGTGGGTCACCCAGAGCATAGATCTGCCCTGGACTGCCTGGATGGGCTGGGCTGGACCTCCCATCGATGGGGCAGGCACTGCCATGCACCGGGGGATTGCCATGACCTTCCCTCTTCCAGAGCCCCTTTGCTCTGGCAGACAGGAGCCTAAGCAGCACTGCTGGTGCTTCAAATGCATTTTCTTTGCACTGAGGGAGGCAGAAAAAATCGTCGTCCCTGGCGCGAGGCAGGGGCATCGGTGCCCTGACCCCTCAGCTGAGGAATTGCACTGCTTCTTCTCCATTTTAAAAAGCATACCTGAAACATCTGAACCCATTGCTTTTGCTCTGTCAGCCCCCCCCCCCCGAGTGGCTTTGCTGCCCTTATCCTTTCAAACTCTTTCTTTCAGCAATGCTGGACTCACATGACATAGAAAAGGTACAGAGAGATGGAGGTGCCATTTAGCTTGCTGGCATCCTTTTTTGTGGCTGAAAACGGTGTCGCAAGGCTGCGTTGAAGCCTTGCACCGAGGGAAATGGTTCCTCAATGTCTAATTCTATTCTTGATAGTGAGTATAAAATATCTGAACAAAAAGAGACTGGGGCAAATTCCCCTCCAGCCTGCTGGAAGAACTAAGACTGCACCAACTGGATCAAGACTTGGAGAGATTGTCACTGCTAAGGGGACACTTCTAGAGCAGGAGAGTGAGATGGAGGCGATAGCCCAGTCACCCCTGTAAATTAGAAGTTCAAAAATTTAAAGAATCAAAGATCTAAACCATGGTGTCAGCTTTTTATTGAATGCCAAAGTTACTGTTTGCCCTTACACTGTGCATCTTGCTGAGTCTGCGGGCACAGCGCTGTTGCAGCCTTTTGCTTTATTTCTGCTGGGCAGCTGCAAACTAACAAGAAATTACCCGTATTTAAGGCTGCTGAATCTGTTGTAGTGAAGCCATGCAGTAAATAACGTGTAGCCTGTTTGTGTGATCGCGGACAGCCTTTGTACTTGAGGTTCTAGCCACCATCAGCAGGCCCTGTTCAGCTTATGGGCCACGTGTCCAGATACCCTGATTTGGGGCCATCTCTGGTCCTTCAGGGTCTCTGCAGTTTGCAGCAGAGTAGCAAAGAGCCAGCGTTTAACCTCAGCAGTTCATGGGTCCGGGATGCCAGCTTTGTCATTAATGATAGATGACATTGGCTTAACTCGGACAGGGTTGAACCCTGCTCTGCTTGCGGGTGACTGTAGCTTGCCCCTTAGTTGCCTAAAATAAACTGTGGAGTATTCCAGGAGAATATTTTGTATTTCAGACCAATTTCTGCCATAGCCCTATTGCCTGTGATATGAAAGGGATTTCCTCTGCTTAAAACCAGGTTTTTGTTGTTGCTTGTTCTTCTTACAAAGAGCATCTGATGAGGAGAGGTAGGGAACCAGTGCTGTTTTCCCTGCTCTTGGCTGCTCCAGAGCTCTTTGGCTCCCCTATTTCTGTGTAAGGAGGGGTTCAGTCAGCCTTCCCTGCTGGGTGGGGGGCTTTGGCCCGTAGGAGAGGAGCAAAAGGGAGGAAGAAAGCAAACCTATGGGCAAACTGTGACTGAAAAACCAGAAGAATGCGTGGGGGAGTCCTCTGTAGAGTGCAGCACTGGGAAACTCTTAATCCAACAGGTTTTTGGCCTTGATGAGACTCTTGGCTGACTGTATCCTGCAACATGCCTGTGGGTCAGGGCGCCGCTGCTCCCCACCCCTGCTCCTGGTGCCTGGACTTGAAATCAGTGGGAGCTGGTACCTAAGCCCATTGGAGGACCTGAGCCTGAAATGATGTATAGACTACCTCAGCTTGCTCTCACACATAAGCCAAAAGAAGGTTGGAGCCACCACGCCAAGGGTCTTGAAGAAGAGCTGGCTTGGGCATTGTGGAACTGTTGGAAGGTGTTTTTCATGGTGCTAGCAGCTTTCTGCTGCCCCGGCAGAGCTGGCAGTTGCCTCTTTGGGATGTGAGCTTTGATGGTCTGATGGGATGTCTGAATGTGGGAGCTCTGGAGAGCTACAGACCTCCTGGCCTCAGGGAGTTCTCGGATGGAGTTTCGAGGAGAAGGCGAAAGGAAGGGCAATCGAGAGGAAAAGAGGACAAGAGAAAAGAGGGCCTTGAGGGTTTCATCTCCTTCTGAAGGGAGCTACAGAAGAGGACCAGGAAGTCTTGGGCAGGAATTGCAGCACCGTGTTCATTCACTGCCTCTGCAGCCCCAGTGTTTCCCATCAGCTCATCCCCTGGCTCTTACAAATACCTTGGGAGCTCTTTAAAATCTCCCTTTCCTGGTGGGATTTCCGGGAATACATCAATCCAGCACCCTACGGTCCTCTCCAGGGAGTGGACACAGGAAGACAGGAAAGGAGCAACTGTTAGGTGAAAAACCTGCTTTTCCCAGCTTGAGCATCCAGCAGCCCAGAGTGCAGCCAGGGAAAGTTTGACCTCATGCTGGTGGGAGGTCTGGGACTGAAGCAGAAGAGAGTTGCAGTGTCATGGAGCCCTTTTCTCCTAGGAGAGCTTAGCGGCTCTGCTGGATGTAGCTGACAAGCCATGATGCTGTTCTCAACAGGAGAGATGTTCACTCTGAGCAGTGGGCTGTGGGTGGTGGCGGGGGGGTCTGTGCTGCTCAGGAGTAGCACTGCAGGTAGCTGAGCTGTTCTGCCTTTCTGGGTTGCTACAGCGAGCTGCCAAGGGGCAGCGGTCTGAAGTTCAGCCCCAGAAGAATGATGCAATTGAGCTAATATTTCTGCAGCTTCAGTTCACCCCTTTTTAACCCTCTTAAGGAGTGTTTGAATATCAAGATTTAAAGCCATTGCGAGCCCCCGTGCTTGTGATGTGACCGGTCCGCTTCACGGGCAAGGATGAAAGCTGGGCTCAGGTTCTTGATCAGAACTTGAAGCCCAAGAGTCTGCTTTGGAAAAACTGCTCAGAAAAGACGTCCTTTCCTGGCAGACATGGGGTGGTGCCTTTGTGCCAGTAGATGTGCCTGCTGTTCCTGACCCTGCTGACATTTAGTTTGCAGCATTGAAGGAGCAGGTTTTACCATGCAGATGGGGTCATGAATTTCCCCTCCCTCTAGTTTTGTAGATGTTATATGCTACAGTTACCTCCTTAGTGCATGTTTTCTTCCCCAGAAGTGCATATGCAGTTTGCAAAGGGCAAGCTCTACGTGCAAAACATTGCCATCAGCTGCAGGTCACAGCATACGGGTGTTTTTAATGCATAGCACTAATTTAGTGATGTCTTACAGTGAGTGTATAAGGTGATTGCCCAAATAACTTTCTTTTCAGTTTGCACTTTATTCTTTCTCTTTGGCTAGGTTGAAAGATGATAGGGCATCTACAACAGAGCAGTGAATTAAACCCTGGGGAGCCAATGCCTGTCCTTTAAGGACCTCTGCTCCTGGCTGAGGGCATGTTTCTGCCTGCCCTGTCAATCCTGCTCAGCTGCACCCCTCGTCCAGGTATAAAACCTCCCTGCAAGCGGGGCTGGGGCTTTGCTGGAAGGGGTTGGGTTAGCTATTGGCTTTCCAGGGGGTTCAGCTGCAATTTCTGCTCTAGGTTTCAATTTCTGCCCTAGGTTTCGATTGCTGCTCTAAATTTCTTTCTTTCACATTAGACTTTAGGGCAGTGAGATGTGGTTTTCAGCATCCCAGGGGTGAAGTCTTTTCCCTGCTGTTACAAGTGGTGGCACGAGTACGTCAGGGCTTGCAGAGCTTAGCAAAGTGTTCAAATTTGTTTTGTAAAAACTTCTTATTTTGTTTCTGACTGCCTGAAAGGGCTCTAAAAACACTCCCAAGGGGTCCTCTCCGGAAGTGGCGTGCAGGGTGTTATCTGTCCTTTCCACTCTGCTTCCTTTTCTTCCTCCTCCTGAAGAACAAAGATACAAACACGGAGCTGAAGAGACGCAGGAGAAAAATGGAATAATGGACTCGTTGCGCAGGGGAAACCACAAATAACAGTCTGGGAGTAAGCAGTGCTGACAGCCCCATGGTACGGCTCACAGGGCCCAGGCCTCCCTGTGGGAAACTCGCTTTATTTTTAAAAGCCTATAGGTAGGACACAGCGCTAATAGCAAAGGGGTTAAAAGCATGTGGGGTTGAGGAGGTAGCAATCCTATCTGCAGTTATACTGGTGTTTTCAAATTAATTAAAGGCAATTAGCCATTGTAATACAGATAAAGTCTCTGGGCAGTTGGGCTTGGACTTAATGGCAGTATAGCAGCTTGCACTTGTGTGTCTCTGAGTCATGAGCTGGGGATCCTGCCCCTTGTTTTTACAAAGGAGGCCCATAAAAGTCAGCAAACAGCTGGATGTGAGCAGGCCAGGAGCTCTGGTCTGTGGGACCATCTCCTGATTTCCCTGCTCACGAGCTTGCAGGACTGCTGCTCTCTGCCTGCAGCAGGGCAGTGCGGCCAGCTGCCGAAACCCCTCCGGTCACGGTGGGCTTTTCCCTTTCTCTCAGTGCCTGCCTTTATGTTCCTCTGACACGGCTCTTTATTGCAATGAGATTTTGCAAAGCCCGTATAAATCATTTGTATTCAAAACCAAAAAAAAAAGGCACGAAGAGGCGGATGCAATTAAAAGGGCAGCTCAGCTTTCCGTCTAGACAGCCTGCTCCTAAAATAACTGGCAGTTGGAGCATCCACCTCTGAGCAGAAAGGACTCCTCTCTGGGCCGGATCCCATGGCCTTTGAAATCACAAAAGATTTGGCTTCCTGGGTACTGGAGCAAACTGCAAGGCTTGGGGCTGGACAGGTTTTGGCTCAGACAGACACGGCTTTAGGGCTTGGGAAGGCATGAGATGAAAGCTCAACTTCCCAGACCTGGGATGGGAGGCCTTTCTGTGCTGAAGCGTGGCAGGAGATTGCGATTCAGCAGCTGGACATCCTCTAACTGTACTTCTCTGCCCCCACCTGAGCAATGCTTTATGACTTGATTTTTAGCAGCGCTTCAGCTGCATCACCCCCTCTGTTGCTCACTGGTTGAGCGTGGCCAGAGCTGAAGGGTCAGGTATGGTCGAGGCAGGGGGGTTTCCCTGCCTGGCTACCGGAGACAGATGAAATACGTGGGACATTTTGTGTGCACATCAGTGTGAAGACCATGCTGGGATTTCCTGGAAGTGACAGCAGTGATAGCTGCTTCTTCCTAAGGGAGAACAGAACGGT
The DNA here is from genome assembly GCF_034619465.1 of Leptosomus discolor. Classification (NCBI taxonomy): domain Eukaryota; kingdom Metazoa; phylum Chordata; class Aves; order Leptosomiformes; family Leptosomidae; genus Leptosomus; species Leptosomus discolor. The sequence continues at coordinate 11,270,802 of NC_141405.1, forward strand.
GCACATCGATGTAAACCTGGCAGCAGTGAAATGAGTGAAGCGCAGCAGCTCTTCAGCAGGGCCCGTTAATGCTGCAGAGCAGGTTGGCATGGGAAGCGTGAAAAGGCGGGGAAGGAAAAGCTGTCTGCAAGGAGCAGAGGCCGCTCTGGGTGGTTTCAGTCTGCTTTGGTGAGCAGGGCCTGAATTTGCTCCATGGCGTGAACGGCTGGAGGCAAGATGCAGAGACAAGAAGTAGAGTTAATGGTCCAAAGTCAAACACGCCAGACGTTACTAAATTGCACAGGATGTTCCCTGCAGGCATGGATTTGCTGGAAGGGCTCAGGCGTGGATCATTGTTGCCTGGATCATCGTTGCTGTCCCAGCTGAAGGCTGTACCTCAACTCTCCAGTTCAAATTGTGCTCTCACCAGCACGAGTGCAGCTTGTGAGGATTTGGCAGGGAATCGCGATCGCTTCCCTGGGAGCAGACGCTGCTCCGGGCAGTCCCAAACGGCCTCATTTGCTGCACCAAGTATTAAAGGTTGCTAAGCTGAAGCGGAGCTTTATTTGGAAGTTTTGCTATGTTTCAGCTATTTGCTGCAGAAAGCCATTTCTTGCAGCGTGCAGCTGGGGGAGTGAAGCTGGTGGGAGTAAAACTATGGCAGGAACATGGGACTGGGACTGAGACTTCAGTGCTGCCTATTTCTTCACTTTCTGAGGGTCCAGCCCAAAGCATGAGTTTTCTGCCTTTCACTGGGTGGTTTGTGCCTCAGTTTACTTGTACCAAGTCCTGTCTGGCTTTCATGGTGAATTAATCGGTGATGCATCCTTAAAGAACTCTCGAGGAAGGCTGCAAATACTCATTTTGATCTCAAACTTTATAAGGAAAGGCAGAGGTATTTGTGAGCATGGCCCTGTCCCAGTGCTGTGAGACACTGCCTTGTTCTGTCAAGCTGCAGCAGCTCATGCGATGGAGCGGCATTTTGCCTGTTTATTTATGTTTTGTTTACAGTTATGTTTTGTTTTGTTTTTTTACGAGGGGAGTTACACACCCACGAAGCCTGGAAATAGCTGGGCAGTGACTCATGCAGGGGCTGGTTTAACTGCTCTGCTCTGGGTGGCAGCTGCATTTGGCAGCGGGGGAACGCTTTTTCCAAAAGGTTTGACTCCGCAAGGGCAGAGGGTATTTTCACTCGCTGTGTATTTATTTTACCTCTGAGCTTGGCCAGCTCAGTGGCTCACGGCCTGTTGCACATTGCTTTTGTGTTTCTAGTGCAGCTGAACTCCCAGGGCCTGACATGAAGCTGCAGGGAGAGGCTTTGTCTTGATTTCTGAAGGCTTCAGATGGGGACTAATATCTCTGCTCGTATTTTATTATAAATACTCCCTGAGAAAGTGCGTGGCCCTGCGATTCATCTTACCCCAGCATGCTGGTCCGTGCACACGTCATCCGAAATCCCAGGCAGCATCGTGCCCGTGCTGAGGACCTCGCCAGCTGCTGCAGCACTGGACGTGGCCTCATCCCCCAGCTGTTGAGAAACTCCCTGGGAACCAGGGATGGGATGGTGGCACGGGGGATGATGCCAAGGCCACGGGCTGTGGTGGGGGCTCGCTCTCTGAGGTACCCGCACTGAGGTTTCCGTCTGTCTTTCCTTCCCCAGAATGGCTGCAGTCTGTCCAAGCGATGATGATCCTCTCCATCATCTTCAGCGTCTTGTCCCTGTTCCTGTTCTTTTGCCAGCTGTTCACGCTCACCAAGGGCGGGCGGTTTTACGTTACTGGAATCTTCCAAATCCTCGCCGGTAAGTGGGGGCTGATCGATGGGGCTGTCACCGTCGGGAAAAGGGCTTTCAGGCGGAGGAGAGGGTACTGGTGGAAACAAGCTTGATCGTGGGTACAGAAGCAGGAGGGCTGCCAAACTGGCTCTTGCATGGCTCAGTGAAGGGAAAAGGGGATGAATAATTTGGGTCTGTTGAGGTCTCGCATGTCCCGGGGTGTGGTGTGGCTGTCAGGGCATGTTATGCATCCAAGCTCTTCTGCCTTTGCATCATGGGAGGTGCAAGAGGGTTGCTGCCCTGGCCAGCAAGGTTTCAGAGGGGCAGGGGGCTAGACCCGCCGACCTGGAGGCAGAGCTATACCAGTGGTCCCAGGCAGTGAGGCAGGCAGGGCACGGGGGCTGCCGGACTGAGGGCTCTGCCTGCTCTTCCCATGGCTCAGGGTGGGGTACTGAGGGTCCAGGGTGGCTGCAGTGGCTCTGGGACCCACCTTCGCCAGGCTGGGCGAGGCTTCCGCAACTGCCGGGTGGGGGAAATAGTGACGATCCGCTTTTGGCGAAAGAGGATCTGATGATTATTTATAAACTTGCCATAAGGGGGCCTGGTGCTTTCCACATCAGCAAAGAGCCGCTGGAGCGTGCAGGGTCAGCCAGCTGACTTTGAACTGTGAGCTACTATTTTTAACTCTTAAAGAACTCAGCACTGGAAATGAGCCATGGTTCACATCCTATGTTGCAGTTCTCCAAATATAGATGCTGGAAAGCCACTGGCTCCATTTACGTTTCCACGTATGAAACCAGTGGAGACGATTTTCAAGCATTCAGAGTAGAAAAATTAAGTTGTGCAATGAGGTTCTGGCTAAGTTATGACAGACTGTCTGGGAAGGCGACTAATAGTTTGCTAGAGCTTTAGATATTAAACTAAAAGCCACCCTAGGTCCTGCCACTAAATCAGTGGAAAAACTCACCCACTGAATTTAGACAAGGCTTCTGAGCATCCTCTAAGTGACTGGCCTTCACAAACCCTGAAAAACTTTAGAGCTAAACTTTATTAGCGAGTGTGGCACAAAACCTATTATAAGTGTATCTGCTTGGCCGTAACGCAGGAGATGAGTTCAGATCAGTTCACCATCTCTGGGAAGACAGACATATAGAAACCCATTACGGCCATGGAGACAAGGAGGGGAAATGGACATTAATAATGCAATTATCTGCCTGAAAGCTTGTCTAATAGATCTGGGAGCAGAAGGTTTCTCTCTCCTGAGTGATTGCTGGTGAATTCGCATTCTCAGAGGAAGAGAAAATGGGATTGCCACCCTCCTGTCCATGCTCTGCTGGGTGTCTTAAGGGATGCAAGGTCAGGCCATAGACCTACCGTCTCTTTCCTCTTTGGGCTTGAGGCACAGGTCAAATGTATCCCCAACCAGTATGAAGGACAGGAAAAGTGTGACCTGATCCCCCTGAAGCTTCCCCATGGCCTGGGAGACCCGTAAGCAGAGGTCTGGGTCCAGGTGGACCATGCAGTGCCCACACACTGGTGGCCATCCTTGCTGTTCTCCCCAGCCAGGGCTGGAGGAGGGGGCTCAGGGTAGCTGTGGTCTTTGTGGCTGAAATTTCAGGGTTGTTGGTAGGAAACAGGACGTGGCTGCGCCAGTGCTGCTAGGAGATCCCACCTGGAGGTACGGATGGTTCTGGTCAAAGGAGCTGAACCTGATGTAGTCTCCTTGCAGCTTGCTGTGGAAAGCTACCGTTGTCTGAAGCCAATGGAGGAAATTCCTGTGGCCTTCAGGCTTCTAGGTGTTCATCCATGCCTTGCAAAACCCTGGCACCGCAAAGCCCTGCTGCAGGTCTGCCAGAGACTTACCCACTCGAGTTCTTCACTCCAGCAGAGCTGGAGGGGACCTCCCTCCTTCTCAGAGGAGATGAGAAAGCTCTTCCTGAAGCCCTCCGTCACCCTGCACCTCCTCCCGGGGCGATGCAGCTTGGCAAAGCTGAGGGTCTCCAGTTTTGGAGCCTGTCCAACGGCAATGCTGGACCTGAACCAGCGAGTGCCAGGGGCAGGACCACTGGGTGCTGTTGGGTGGCAGAGCCAGGCAGCAGTGTCCTGAAAGCCAGGGTGGAGGGCAGGGCCTGGGTCTCCACTATGACTTTACCTGTGGCTCAGGGGAACTGGGGAGTGGAGGTAGGGTCAAGAAGAGATGCAGAAAGTCAGCTGGGGCTGTTGTGCAGCGGCAGGGCGGGGTGCAACCCCAGCACCTTCCACTGCTTGGAAACATGCCCCAAAGTCTAGCTGAATATCATGGGATTTCAGCTGTCACAATGGCATCAAAAGGCCCTCGACAGCTCCCCTCCATCCTTGGTGGGTCCATCACATCCACACACTTCTCATGGCTGTGTAAAGCCCAGCATGGGAGAGACATTGGTTTGGGCCTTTCAGGATTTGACCCAACTTTTCCATCACTTTCTTCATCCTCAGCATCACTTTTATCCCTTTTCTCTCATCCCTCCTATCCTAGAGCAGCTGTCCCCATGGGGTGGAGAGGGAAGGCTCAGTCTCAAGGCTATGCCTTCCACATATCCCACAGCTTTTTGTAAAAACCTGTGTTGGAGAGCTGACCTTGAGCATGCACCAGCACCGATCCTGGTTCATCTGCAGGGCTGGGGCAGCATGCACAAACCTGCAGGAACAGATTTTAGGTAGCATTTGCCCTCCCGGCCTGTCAAAGCAAGACTCGAGTGTGTTCTTAAAATCAGGCTCTAAAGTGATGATGCATTATTGCTTGCATTGGTGCAAGCAGCTGAATGCAGCTATCCTTCACTTCCCGAGCATGTTCTCCAGGCCAAAACTAGTGCAGATGCTGCAGAAGTGCAGTCGTAACTGTCATCTCCGTTTTGCCAAACTCCTCATGGGGACAATTGCCACTGTATTTTCTGCTGTCTGTAGGTGACCAGCATGGCCACATGCCTGTTCTCTGTCCCACCAGCAGTGGCAGACAATTGTTGTGCTCTCTTTGCATGGGCCGGGGCAGTGGGAGTTGGCTCTCGTGCTTAGAGAATGGAAACTGCACCAGCGGCGTGTTAATGAAACGTATTCCCACTTCTGCACTTTCCCAGAACAAAGGAGCAGTGTCAAGTGGAATTACAGCTCAAATATCATGGTGGTTAAATGTAGGTGGTCCCGAGGTCCGTGCAGGGGATTTGGAACTCAGCTCTGACAACAGCCCCACGACTGTATAATAGAACTGCTGGGATTGACTGAAAGAGCTTGTTTTTGGGCAGAAATAGAGGTGGCTTTGTGTTAGCTCTGGGCAGTCCCCAATGGGTTGTTTTTGCAACAAAGCTTAAACGCTGCCTACCGGAGCTGGGCCCGGCCAGGCAGCCCTCGGGGACCTGCGCTGGCCCCGTGGCTGGCAAGGGTGGATGCCGGGAGCCGGGGAAGAGGGCCGAGGCACGGGCACAGCAGGGCTTGCAGAGAGCAGGGTTTGCAGCTGAGCTCCTTGCACAGCCCCAGAGGAGGACGGGGGATCTCAGGGCACAGACCTGCCCGGCCAGAGCATCCTTGGCCCCCAGCTGCACTTGCCTGGGCAGGTGATAAAGAAGCTTTTCCCCTTTAAAAGAAATGAGGTTTGTGTCTGACCTCTTGCAGCACCTCTGGTAGAGCAGTTCAGGCTGTAGTCTGGGTTTTAAATAAGCCACCCAGGGGAGTGGGGCTGGTCCGGAGCAGCAGCCTGGAGCTGCTGGGTTAGCCCAGGCAATGCTCCAGCTTTGCTTGCCCGGAGCCTGGCAGAGCTATCCCCACTCCCCCACATCACATCCCCCAAATCATACTGTAGTTTTCCGGGAGACAGGACACAAGGGGGCAATAATAAATTTCCCATGCTGGAGTTGGGTATTATCCTCCCCGGCTCTGGGTGTCCATCAGGGAACTGCTCCATGCGTGGCACCGCTAACCCCTTCCCCCGTGTGCTTCCCCGGCAGGGCTCTGCGTGATGAGCGGCGCGGCCATCTTCACAGTGAGGCACACGGACTGGCACCAAGCCTCGGAAAACACCTCCTACGGCTTCGCCTATATCCTGGCGTGGCTGGCCTTCCCCCTGGCCCTCGCCAGCGGCATCATCTACGTAATCCTACGGAAGCGCGAGTGATGCTGCGGGAGGTGGCATGGCGTGACAAGGGCACTCATGACGTCCACGGAGGAGATGGAGGCGGGGGAAAATAGACGAGAAAACGGAAAAGAAAATTAACCAAAAAAAAAAAAAAAAAAGGAAAAACAAAAAAAAAGAAAAGGAATAAACCCTCCCACCAAAACCAAAACCAAACCCAACCGACCCCAAAAGGAAACACTCAAAGGGTTACTTGTTAATTGAAGATGTATATAGTATCTATGGTTTAAAAAAAACCTATTTATAACACTTTTTACATATATGTACATAGTATTGTTTGCTTTTGTTGACCATACGCTATGTTTTAAAGCCTAAAGCAAGTGCCTAAGGAACTATTACTCCTAACAGTGTAATAAGAGCGCAGTGATTTTTCTCTCATGTAAAATCCTCCTTGACCTGAACTCTCCTTCCCCAGCCCAGCCTGTATTGAACCGTCAGAAAACCCCAGCTCTGACTGGTTTTAGGCTGGTGTAAATCAGAGTTACGCCTGTTTACGTCAGCTGGAGGGTTGGTCCCCACTCCTGCCACATGCTGTGATCCTGGTAACCGAAGTGCACGTCCAGATCTGACGGGAGATGCTTCCGAAAGGTTTGAAGGATTTCGGAGCAAAGGGTTTGATTGCCCCAAGTGCCTAAATGACTTATGTGCCTAAGTCCCATTGCCTTGCCACCACACCCGCTGGGAATTTGGGCTTTTAAATCACTTAGGTTGAATTGCGATCCGGCATGGGCTGTCCTCTGCCCGCGCAGGCTCTGGGGATGCTCCGGGTGCCCGTGCCGGTGGGGCTGGGGTGTGTGCCGAGCTGTGCCGTGCCGTGCCGAGCCGCCAGGGCACTGATGCTCCTGACGGTGAAACGTGCTTTATCCTTGCCGTGGAGCTAATCTACCGATGAGAAAGAAGCAAACCCAGTATATCTATGAAATCCAATACCAGATATATGAAATGGTGCTATCTATTTACCATTCCTTATATTGCTAGCCATTTAACCTTATTCACTGGAAGTTCAGTTAACAATCTTGAGGTAAACAACAAAGCTAGAAATGAGAAATAATTCTGTGTAATATAAATGAGCTATAACTGCTTTTGTACTTAGACTGCTCTTACTATTATTTTTAATAAAGCATTTATAACTGAGGTTCCTTTTTCCCCCTGCCGTGGTCAAGAGGAACAGAAACAGCTCTGGGTGGAGCCCTGTCGGTCTCTGCTGCCGGAGCGAGATCTCTGTCCTCTGTCTGTGTGTCAGCGATGTGTCTGGCCATGAATTGAACAGGCACCTGCGCAGACACCAGGCTGCCTTCTGAGGACTCCAGACACTGTGTTGCTGTTGTTGTTTTTGTTTTGTTTTGGGTTTTTTTTTTGGTTCTTTTTTTTTTTTTTTTTTTGCTTTGCTTTTCTGATTTTATACCGACTGTGTGGACTAAGAAGCAATGAAATAAAAGTCAGAATAACTCAGTTGCTTCTGCTGTTTGGCATTTTTGCGGGTTAGAGCTGGGCTGCGCTCCACCAGTCTGCTTGCACGGCCGTCCCACTGAAGGTCTCCGTGGTGCCCTGTAGCAGGTTTGTGGGCTAATTCATGCTGCTGAGAGAGGCTCTGAGCTCGCTGGGCTGTCTGCGTGGCAGATGTACCTGTGCTGGTGAGGTAAGGCTGCACCAGAGTTCATGCCAGGGCCAGGAACGGAGCTCAGAGCTCCCTGTGTAGTGCTGGTGCGTGCTCATCTTTCTGCCTCTGTCCTAAGATGCTCCTGTGATGTGACCAGCAGCTCCCCAAAGACAGCAGCCAGGCAGCAGCTGGCAGGACCGTGCTTACCCCTCCAGGTCTCTGAGCAGGGACGGTTCAGGTCAGCATCAGCTGCCCCGGGGGGATCTGGCCAGCTCTGCCACCCAGCACAAACAGCAGAAGCCTTTCAGTCCTGTGCACCAAAACACCCCGAGCCTGGGGGTGCAATTATGGCTGGGGGGATTAGCCCATTGTGCGCAGTGTGTGCAGCCCTCATGGCTGGCACGGAAGCGTTCGCACTTCCGCTCGCTCATTCGTTTGGCTGTTAAATATCCGAGCTGATGCAGCAGCCGGTGCTGGCAGGAACACAATGGCTCTTCCAAGGCCGCGTGCTGAGGCCAGTTGTTAACATCAGGCCAGATCTCAAAGCCCTCAACCCAGCCGCATCCCAGAGGAAAGGAGCAGGAACTGTGTCGCACCTCCTTGGCTGCTCAGCGCAGAGCCTCAGCAGCACAGTGTGACCACCTGGCATCTCGCTGGATGGCTACGGCTCCTGGTTGTGGCCTTCTAGCTGGGAGAACTTCCCTGTGTGCTCACTGTGCTGAGCTGAGACTAAGCCCAGGAGGGTATCGTGCTTGCTTGTGGCAGAATTTGAACGCTGTGAGCTGCAGGGCTGGGACACACGGTCATCCTGGGTCCTGCTGGGCTTGGCACTGCGTACCCGGCAAAGGGGACAAGTATTTCGCTTCTGAGGAGCAGGTAGGAACACAGGTGGGTTTTTTCCCCCTCCTATAGGAAGACTAGAGATGCTCTCTTTCATTTTGGCTCAGTGCTCAGGAGGCACAAAAAAGCTTGGTGCTTCATTTTTGCCTCTCGGTGTGGTGCTCTTCGTCCATACAAGGTGTAAACAAGTGAGCAGAGCAACATATCAGTACACATCAACACCACAGCGCTGCATGGTTGCTTCACCATGGGGATGCGTTTTGGAAAGCCCGCAGAGCACGATGGCTTCTGAAGCAGAAACTACGCGAAGGTTTAAATCCCTTTTGGAAAGGCTCCGGAGGGGACCTGCCACCCATGTGCACACAGCCCATGTGTCCCCCCACCAAACCGTCTGACATGAGCTGGCTCCGCTGGGTTGGGAAACACCAGGGCCTGTTCCCCGGCTCTCAGCCAGGCCGCAAACGGGCCCCACACCTCGGGGGCCTGCAGGGACGGGGGCTGCGGGGCCAGGCCTGCCACCTGCGGCTGGGCCCTCCGCCCGGGGCCCCCCCGCTGCACCGCGCTGGCCTCGAACGGGCTCTGCCGACCTTGTGTCGGCCTTAGTCCAGCAAGCCCGGGCCTCTCCGGTGCCACCCGGGAGTGAGGCGGGGGGGAAACGGCGGGACCCGGCCTGCGGCTGCGGCTCCGGCCCCGATCGCGGCCCGCTACCGCCGCCCGGTGGCTGCAGGCGGTGGGACAGGGACGAACCTCCGCAGGGAGCACCCCCGGGAACCCCCGCAGGGAGCACACCTCCCCCCCCGGCCCCCCCCCCCCCCCCCCAGCAAGCACCCGCACACCGCCCCCCCCCCCCCCCCGGCACACCCCGGGTCTCCGCTGGGGGGGGGGGGGGGGGGGGGGCGGGGCGAGGCTGAGTTAAGGTGCCTTTGCAGGGTGTCCCACTGGGTGACAATAGGGACAGGGCCGAAGAGATGTCCCCCGGGGGTAGGGGGGGAGCATCACCCATCCCCGCGCTGGGCGATGGGACGCAGCCCTTGCCTTAGCAGTATGAAGGGCTGCCCCGCCTGCCCCCCAGCATCACTTACTGCCCTCTGGGAACGGCTGGGATAAAGTGCAAATAATTAATAATAGAAACGCAGGGAGCTCCAGAGGGCTCTAGTCCTGTGTCCTGCTTGAGGACAGGCTGGGAGAGCTGGACTTGTTCAGCCTGGAGAAGAGAAGGCTCTGGGGAGACCCTACAGTGGTCTTCCAGTACTGAAAGGGGGCTACAGGAGAGGTGGGGAGGGACTCTTGATCAGGGGGTGTAGCGATGGGATGAGGGGTAATGGTTTCAAACTGAAAGAGGGAGATTTAGATTAGATATTAGGAAGAAATTCTTTGCTATGAGGGTGGTGAGACACTGGCACAGGTTACCTAGAGAGATGCCCCCTCCCTGGCAGTGCTCAAGGCCAGGCTGGATGGGGCTGGGAGCAACCTGGTCTAGTGGGAGGTGTCCCTGCCCACGGCAGGGGGGTTGGCTCTAGATAGTCTTTAAGGCCCCTTCCAACCCAAATCGTTCTGTGATTCTGTGATTCTACGATCACCAACGCCAGACTGAGCTGGGCTTTTTTTAGCCAAGCCCTGAAAGCCTCCAGGTGTAGAGAGTCCCTGACACGCCTTTCCTAAACACCAGCCTGAAAGTCCCAGGCCTTACTCTGTCCCTCATTATATCAAACGGCCATAGTGACCATCCTCTAAACCACAGACGAGGAGCCCAGATCCACGAGGGATGTGGGGACCACCGGCACTTGGGCTGGAGGTGCATCACCCACATCAGGTGCTCCATTCCCCACACGCGGCTCTTTCAGCTCACAAGACAACAGAAGACATTAAGGTAGGATCCGGAATTTCTGCCCAATCATCTAGAAGCACACTTGGAGCTAAATGAGATCCAAAAATTTCAGTGTACCCTGGGGCTACTGTCCAATTAAAATTAAGGCAGCCCATAAACCAGCTAGCTGAACAAAACAGCAGCAGTGTGGCACAAAGTGGCAGAGGGCTGAAAAAAATATTTAGGGAAGTTTCTTTAATGTGTGTGGTATCATAAAAGCAATTGTTTAAATGGCTTTTCTAGTGCTCTCAGCAGTAAATACTTCTGAAAAATGCACTGAGCAAATCTCATCTTCCTCTTTCATTTACTGCCTTGTAAATTGAAAAATTATGGTCGGGATAAAAATCCTCAGTGCCTGGGAGCAGCTGGTTTGTTTGCAGCCTTGTTTCCCCAACAGCCCGTGGTGGCTCCTGGCTGGGGCCGGATGGTGGCAGCTCAGAGCTGTCCCAGAGCCCTCCTGGGCTCAGTGAGGGGACAGCTGCGGACCCCAAAGCCTTCTCGTGCCACCCCTGCTCCGAGGGACATGTGCGCCTCAGAGACGGAGCAAGAGATGGTCCATGTGCAGGGCCTAGCTCTAAACTGGTGCAGGCAAGAGCAGCTAAGCTGGGAGCGAGCAGTTTACAAAGCACCTGCATTTCCCTGCAGCCCGGAGCAGACAGGGTGTTTGGACTGGGGACTGGGCTTGGCCACACTGCAGAGCCGGGTGGGAATGGCCGGGGTGTCAACCGACTGTGCTTGACCGAGGTGTCAACCAGTTCTCCTTGGCCGAGGTGTCAGCTAGGTCTCCTTACAAAGCTTGCAGCAGTGCTCCCCTCCTGGGCAGCCCTCCAGGGCACCTTGGCCATTGCTGTTTTTTGGCCACCATTGTGAAGCCCTCTCTCTTTCTGGCACCAACATGGTCTTCGCACATACAGATGAGGCAGGTGCTAGCATGCTGACCACACCTGGGAAACCCAACTGCTACAGCCAACACTAAGTGCCAGCAGTTAGTTAATTCTGACTTGACTTCTGTGGTCAATGTTGTAGTAATTCATGCTGGGAAGGTTTCCTTCAGACCATAGCAGGGAGCTGGAGTTGATGATCCTTATGGGTCCCTTCCAACTTGAGATATTCTATGAAAAGTTCTGTAGTGGCTGACGAGGAGCAAGTGGCTTTAGTCTGTCAAAACGAACAAGTCAGCTCATTCCAGAGTGACTCAGCCAGGGAGGACTCGTGTGTAGACACATGAAGATGAACCGAGTGGGAGCGAGCATGGCTCTTTGCAAAGGCCCAGGCTCTTGGGGGCATCCCAAAGTCAGCTAAAGGTGCTCCAGTCCCTTCTCATCCTCTTGCCTGGAATTTGTTAATGAACAAGGAAGACGCCAGAAGCAAATCCAGCATTTGTGACTGTAAGTCCATGTCAAGGGCCAATACCTTGCAGAGAGCATCAGACATCCTCATGACAAACTCAATTAGCAAAGTGGCGAAGTTTGTTAGCAACATGGAATTAATTACCCCACACAATCTGTGTGGAGGAAGCAAGTGACCCTGGCACCGCAAATCAAACAGCCCTTCTACCAATCATCGCTTTCATTTTCTTTTCTACCTTGGCGCTTTAGTCTGCTTTTATTAACTAAATAAGATGAACAACATCCATGTTCATTTTATTGTTGCTGTTTAGAAAGAACTGAGCTGAGTGACAATTTTTTTCCCACTGTTTTTATAGTTTTAGGTGACACAAGTAACATCAGATAACCTGTTCTGGATGGGAGGGTTCCGAAGCTGCCCACTTCAGCCCTGTTCAAGACTAGCAGAAGAGACTCAAATCACATGTGATTTGAGCAGGTTTTATTGCTACTTTGTAAGAAGGTTAATTAAAATGAATGTTTTAACACCGCCGCCGTTACGACTGGGCTTTGAACAAAACCATCCGCTCCCCTGCCAAACTCTCCCAAGCACAGGGGTGCTGAGGGCTGGATTTTCCCCAAATGGGTTGGAGCTGGGATACAGTTAGTAAATGCATATTTAGATCCATTCAGGACTTGACTGGAGTAGTCTCAGCCTGCTTTCAGAGTTTAGCAACACTTTTTTAGCCCTCTCATCCCTCCACTGTCCTCATCCTCCAGCCTGCCCTCAAACCTCTCCCTCCCATCTCTGCCCTCCAGCACTGACCTCGTAGCCCTCCTATTCTCCCTTGGTCAACTTTTTCCCCCGTAATTATTTAACGTGATTATTGATGCTTCCCTGAACACAACCTCTTTGTGCAGTGATTTATGGAGTGCTTCCTCCGCCGCAGCTCCCCTCTCCTCTCGCAGGGACGGGCTGATCAGGAGCTGTGGTCAGGAGGTGTCGCTTTAGCCCAGGTGCTGAGCACCGAGTCAGTGTGTGCAAGCACTGAAGTCCTCTGCTTTGAAGCCAGGAGGTGCCTGAGGTGCTGCAGAGACACCCAGGAGTGTGTAGTGGGTCTAACCCTGATTTCAGCCAAGGCTGATCTATGCTGGGGTTGAAAGCGTACAGCTCTGGGGATGCTCCCACCTGGTCTGTCCCTGGTGTGTTTTGCACCCCTTAGCCCTTGCATTGCCTCCACCCAGGGAGGTGCTGCCCCTTCCCCAGACTGGGATGGAGAAAAGGCGGCTGCGACTGCCCAAAGCTGCAGAAAGGTGCTCAGAGCTGGGCTGGGAGCTGGTGGAGCTCCTGGGCTCTGCCTCGTTTGCAACAGAGGAAGGAGCAGGTCGGTGGTTGCCTTCTGGGACCCAGTCCTCCCACTTCCCTCCCTGCTTGCCAAGGGGCCACCCTGCTCCACGCCTTGCAGCCCTCTGCCTGTTCCTTTGGGTTTACGTTCTCCCTAAGCCTCTTCTCCCCAGACTGATAAAAGGATAAAAGTACTGAGTTGTCCCTAGTTTAGTTACTTCCTGGGGGATAATTCAACATCTTTAACTTTCCCCAAAGGGCGTACCTTCTCCGGGGAATCTTTGGCTAGCACTTTGCAGGATGGTTTTATTGCCCCTCTGCAGGCACTGGGTGGGGAGAGGCTTTATTTTAAAGTGCTTTAACTGCTTCATTTCAGCCTTTGTCGGTTGTGTTTCCTTTCATATACACTTTTTTTGGCTTTCATTTCCCAGGGCGCTCTCTCATCTGCCTTTGGAGACAGCCCTTGTAAAAAAAAGAAAAAAAATCAAAACCCAAAGCACTCTCCCTGGGATGCTTTCAAGAGAAAGGCCCCTGCCCCCTTTCAAACCTCTTTTGAGAAAAATAGATCCCAACCCTGTATGCCACAGCCTACAGGAAAGTCTTTGAAGTAAATTAAACCAAATTAGTGTCTATGATATAGATGAGCAGAGGAGCTCCCCGCTGTGTCCCTGGCCTGGCCCTTTGCGTAATCTTTAACCCCTCTCCCTTGCTCCACACTCGCCTCTAATTGACCGTGAAGCACCTGGGGGTGATTTGGAGGGGATCCCATCTGCCCTGGTGCAGGGCAGGATTTCCTACCACCCCCACCAAGGGGATGGGGAGTATTTAATAGGCCTGGGAGTAAGCTGGGATAATGAATTACTTTCCACCTCCCTTTGCTTGTGTTCAGTGTCTAATTTTTTTTTTCTTCTTTCTTATTCCCCCTTAATGAGAGACCCCCGAGCCCAGGAGCACCCCAGCATTGCCCTGGTGCCCCAGGCCGTGCTGGTGGATGTGGAGCTGCACCTGACCCCTTGGCATCCGAGGAGCGGGTGGAGCAGGAGGTTCCCCGAGGACTGTTCAAGCTCTGCAGGGTGTGCTTTCCCAAAGCCCCACACAGCCCTTTGTGTGCCTGAGCCAGGACCTGAGGAACCAACTGGATTTGGCCATGAACTTGGATAAGGTATGCTAGTGTTTAACTTGGTCAAAAAAGGTGTTGGGTTTGGGGTTTTTTCTTGTGTATGTGTGAGGGGGAAATGAGTGTGGGGGGGATTTGAGCTTCCTTTGGCCCCTGTGTCATGCTAGGAAAGCAGCATGTGCCCTATGCTGGCTGCAAGCTGTGCAGGCTCACAGTAAGGCAGTTGAGAGATACCTGTGCAAATTATATGTGTAAGGAAAACATTGCCTATGCAAATAACCCACCGGTGGCAAGAGGTAACTGTTTATTTGCTGTTTGCTTCATCAGCTGAAGAGGCCCATGCTTTGGTGCTTGACTTGGGGGAGTTGTGCTGTGGGCTGGCTCCAGTCACCGTCGGGGGCCCTACCTGGCTCCAGGTGCTGCTCTGAAAATGCACTGCCCTCCTGGAGGTCCTGAGTCACATCCCCCAGCCCTGGCTGGATGTCTCAGGCACCAGGATGAGCCTTGAGTCTGCACAGAGCCCTGTGTGCTGGGCATGGTCCGTTAGCTGCTTCTTCAGGGATACTCAATGCCCTTCAAAGGATGGCTGCAGGACCAGTCCCTATCTGGAGAGAGCCAGGAGCAAACACCAGGGCTGAGGTCTGCCTGGGTGCTCCTGCCAGTTTTACCTCACGGTTCTTTGGGCAGGATCCCAGTGAGAAGTTTGCATTAGGTGCTTCCCACACCTACCCCTAAGGCCTGTTTGGTGCCCCTGAGCCACTGACATTTCAGGGTTCACTAGAGAAACCTGCAGCAGGGTCACCCACCCCTTTTCCTGCGACATCTGAGGGCAAACCTTGGGGACCTCCTTGGGACAGCTGTCATTGTGCTGAGATGTCTTCATGCAGTGGCAAAGAGCTTTCGGCTCAGCTGGTGGCACCAGCTGTATTTGTTCTGGCAGGGTGTGACCAGAAGTGTCTGAACATGGACAGGGAAGGGATGAGAACACAAGCATGAAATTTTCTTCTAATAACAAAGGGCTGCATGACTGAATGTCCTGTTCTAGGAGAGGATGCTCTGCAGTCCTGCAGCAGCCTGGGAGCATTACCCCTGGGGCTGTTCTTGCCTGGTAGTGTATGTGGCAATTATTTCAGTCCCTGCAAGCATTCATGTGGACGAGAGGTTTCAGAAGGGGCTACATATTTTATAAGTGTGGCTATAAATAAATCACAGCCAAATTAAATCATGAAGCAAAAATAAAACCCCATGAAGCTGACAGGCAAACCAACAAAAATCCCTGATCCCTGGAAACATGCAGGAGAGGGCAGTAGGTTCCTACAGCACTTGCAGCAGGCTGCTGGGTTCAGGGTCCTAGGGAGCTCCTCTGCTGAGAGAGCTCATGCTGGAGTGGAGCTGAGCATCCACATGGTCTTGTGAGTCAGTTTGACAAAGCCAACATAAAAACTGTGCTGTGCAATGCATTTCTGTGGGCAAGGCAGTGCTGCCTCGGCTTCCTCACTTGCAAAGCACAGGTAGGAGCAGTGTGTACCTGCCAGCCTGTGTTGCATGGTGGGAGGCCAGGCTTGACCTCCAGAATCCCCGCATGGGGTAGGCAGAGGGTGTCATGAGGCTGACCCAGGCTCTGATGTGATGCAGAGACACCAAGGTACGAGCCACCTGTTGCATTGAGCCATCTCTGCGCTGAACAAACACCCATAGCATCCTCCTCCTCCTCCTCCTCCTCCTCTGGGCTTGCTGCATAAAGCCAAACCCAAGCATTTGGTTTTGCTTATGTGGAAGGATTCACAAGCAGGACCAATTTCACTTCAAAGCATCAACTTTCTGGCTTTAGGCTGCAGATTCACTTCAACGCAGACCAGCCCAGACTGGTGCTTAGCAGTGGTCAGCACAATGTGTGGGGTCACTTTTTGGGATTAATTGGTTCATTTTCAGAGTGGATTCGCACCCCTCCAAAGCCTGATCCTCAGCCCTCACTGGGACTCTGTGGGGGACTTGCACAATTTCCTCCAGTCCTGGACTTCTCTGACTAATGCCTGGAAAAATCAAACGGTCCCAAAATGGGGCTTGATTCAGGGCAAAAGGAAGAGCCAATAAATCTCTATGAATGTAAAGGATGTCATCTTTAAACAAGGCTGTGTAGTGGGTGAAGCTATTGCGGGGAGGGCAGGTGGCTTGACGCTGTAAGGTCAGACTGTGTTATCTGACACCCTCCGGGGCTGGGGAGCAGTCTGAACAAGTGAATACCCCTTGCCCTTTCCCACCAGCCCTGTAACAGCAAGCATGGCATGAGACTTCCCCTGCATGGAAACCTGAGTTTGTACCTAGGAAAATGCAAGGAGAGGCTTTTTAGCTGTGAATCAGAGCAATGAAAAGGAAACTTGAGTTGCTGAGAGTGGCAGGAGGAATGATTGGTTGTTATGTTTTAAGTGATCTTACTGAATGTTCCAGGTGCTCACAGGAAAAAGAGGTGAAGGGAGAGAGCAAAGGACAAGAGTAAGAAAGACTGGCATTTTGACATGGGTTTGCAGGGTTTCCTGATGTACCAGGGCAACTAGTTATTGACGTCGTGTTTTCAAGCTTCACGCTCAGATGGGCAGTGCCGTTGGTGGCTAAGCATCCCGCTTGTTTTTCCTAAGCACTCTGTGCACTTCCCACACCTCCTTGATCCATCTCTACCAACTCAAACCAGTCTTAAACCTACTTCTTACCACCAAGACAAATAGGTTCATATCGCAGTCTACCAATAACTGTGATGAGCAGCCAGAGCCCACCTAGCACAGGTCCAGGCAATCAGCCAGCGCTTCATCCCACTAGGATAGCAAGATTCCTTTATCTGTTGCATCCTAAATGGGGGTCTCATGTATGCATTTACCTGAATTCACATAGTCATGGCTGTATTCTGAAAAGGGGGGCACAGATTCAATATTTTCTCCCATTCTGAGAGGCCAAAATCTGGGATTTGTCAACTGCTGGAGGCTGTGCTAGGAGCAAATAGAGCTGAACTGTCCTGAGGGCAGCGCTGCCTGAACCTCCGCCCTCCTCTCCCATGCAGTTGCTGTTGTGGGGATGTCAGAGCATGTCCTGCCCCTGGACCAGCAAAAGCATAAGCTATAGGTCTCATTGCAAAAACCAGAGTGACAGCAATTGCTGCAGAGCTGGTCTTACCCAGGGATGTCCATGCAGTTGGATCGTGGATGCTGCCCCCTCCTAACAGCCCTGGGTGCTTTGCCTTTAGCCCTGAAGCTGTCGTACCACCCGGGTGAGCAGGGTAGGTGGGCACCGTGACTGCGGGTGGGGATTTAGGAGGTCCAGGCTGGGATCTCAGCCTCCTGTCCGCTGTACTGTGCAGTTTCCCCTTGGTTTCCCCTTGGTTTCCCCAGCCCAGCAGTGCCTGGGCAGGCAGGGCTGTCTCTGGCTGTACATGGTTCTGTTGAAATGCCGCAGCTCTGGACAGGGATCTGGTGGCAGGATAGAGCACCTGGCAAGCGGGTACCACCTTGTGGCACTTCGTGCCCACGGAAATCGGGTGAGGAAGCATGTTGGGGATGATGGCAAACTGCAGCAGGGCAGGGAATTCAGTGGGATTGACCCTCTCCCTCATCCTTTGTTTTATGGGCTACAGTTTTATTATAAATAATAGATGGGGCAGGCAGGGGGTGAAGCAAGAGGGTAAATGACTTGCCCAGGGTGGCACCAGTTCCTCATTAAACAGCTGTTTGGAGCACCTCAGTGCCCTCAGTCAGCATCCCAGGGACTGGGGTGGTGCATCCCCTGCTGCCTCCTGGAGATGCTTGGGTCCCAGCAAGATCCAGGGATGCTGAGGCACTGGGATGAAAGGCTGAGGAAGAGTAGGGAACCCCAAGTACTTAAATATTCTAATTGCTCTATCTTCGTGGAGATTATACTTTTAATTTTTGTCACACAAAGAATATGTCCTGGACCAGAAGGGGTTTGCCTAATTCATCATGCTTGCTTTTCACACAATACCAGGGCTGACAAGCATAACATTTTAAAATGAGACAAGTGGACATAATTAATGCTCATGAATTGCAAACGCTTCTTTATTAAAGGGCTTTCGCTTGCCCCTGGACCATCTGCTTCATATCACCGGGCCAGGGTCCTGAGGCTATAATAACTTGCAGCTTTAATAATTTTACCTCTTAATTAAAGCTCATCTCAAAGTGCAGGAGCACAGACATGTTCCCAGCCCAGATTTGATTTTTAACAGAGGAAACCTTGAGGGATGGGTAATAGAATTTGCATTCTTTCCTTTGAAGCATCCCTCCAACAAGGCTGAGTGAACTTGCTGCCCAGAGAGGACCATGCAGCCAGTGTCCTCCAAGATGTGGGCTTTCTAGGGACTGGAGGTCTGAGCTCTGGACCTCTGCTCCTCCCATGGTGGCCGTGGACCCAGCACGTGGGGTGTAGAGCAAAGGGATCGCTGCTGCTCACCCAGCCCTCAAGGGATGTGAAGCCCTGGGTGGTGGGGCTGGTGTGAGGAGGGAGACCTCTGAGGAGCACCCCACGCCTGGATCCTGCAGGCAAGCCTCTGCCTAAGCAACAGGAGGGCTGATGGCACTTGTACCCTGCAAGGAGATCCCAAGCCCGTATGCCCTGGTGCTGAGTTCAATAAAGCCTGGGGCTGTGCAGGGCGGGTGGTGCCAGGCTCTGCCTGGTGCCATTGGAGCCTTGGGGTACCCCATGCAGTGTACCCCAAACCTTTGCAAGGGCTGCAGTAAAGCTGACACCATCCACATCTGCTCTCCCCACAGATTCGGGTGACCTTTCAGGGGGCTGCGCTCCATTTAGATGGGATGAGTTGACAGCGCATGAAACACGGTGGATTAATTCACACTTCATTGTTGCTAGAGATGAGGCTGAAGGTCAAGGTCCATTAAGAAAACTGGGTATGAATTAATGCCCTGTGATACACACAGCGCAGGCCTTCTTATGGGCAGAACATTTTATTCTAAAATGTTGTTTTAATTATTTATGTGTTAATTGATTGCTATAGAACTTGATTCAGCAACGGTGCATTAATGAGGAAGGGTTTGGTTTTTGAATGACATTTTGTTTGTCCAAATTGAAAAATCAATACATAACCTAAGAACCAGAGAGACATCTTGATTATTTTTTTTTTTAATTGTTTTTTTGCTTCTTTTCCTAGTGGCTGAAATGCTGCAAGTAAGCCAGAGACAAGTCTGTCAGTGACCTGCTTAACTCCATTAGCTTTGGAAAGACAGAGCCATGCTCGAGGTGGGGGAGATGGAAACATCGGTCCAGGCAGCTGAGAAAATGCAGAGTGATGACAAAAAGCTATCGCCTAGCCTCTTCCCCAACGATGTCCCCACTAGCTGTGCCCGACCGCAGCCGGGCTTGGGGCTCCAAGGGTCCCTTTGCACCAGCAGCAATGCAAACACTCCCCATGCACGTGGTGCTGGGTGACTGCCTGGAAGGCTTCAGGTCTAACACCTGCACGAGACAATTACTGTCCCAATGTGTGTTTGGCCCTTGAAAGACTGGGCAGAATAATTTTTTTTTGTTAATGGAGAACTGTCATCGAGTCTTGCTGAGGTTGTGGTCGGGCACCTCCGAGCAGAAGGGGCTGTGGCGGTCTGTGGTGCTGCAGGCAGCAGATACTCATCATCTGTGGCAGTGTCAAGTGACTCGAATACTGACTACTATCAGTTGAATCATGGCTTTTCTTTATATTCTTGGAAGTTCAGAGGAAAACATTTATTTTAGTCTTTGCAACAGTTTCCTTTTGTTTTTGCTTTACTGACCAAAGCAGCTGGTTTTCAAAAACTTTTCAAGACAATACTTCTGGTTTTGGTTACAGAAAACAAAACAAACAGCTGCTTTTCTGTAATCAACATTTACTTTAAGTAAAATCCTTGCTTTTAATGAAAAATTTGAACAAATGACTAATCATATGGTTTGGGGTTTTTTTGTTTTCTTATTGTTTCTGTTATTTTCCTGCAAAATTCTAATTTCCAGTGACACGTCTCCAGCCAAATTTCCATTTTGATGGTGAGTGTGCAGCCAGCTCTGCCGCTGAGTTTCTGTCTGCCCGGGCTCACCCAGGAAATTAGGCAATGTCTGGGTTCAATCTGTGCCACTGCAGCTTGCTTGGCTCAGCAGGGTGCAAGCAATTACACAAGGGAGAGCCTGCGCCTGCTTGCTCCAATTAAAAATATCTGGCCGTACGGCGCAGCATGCTAAAGCTGAGCGTGCGGGAGCACGGCTCGCTGGGGAAAGCACACGTGGATGAGTAAGCGTGGCACAGTGCTGAACCAGGCTGCAGCTCAGAAATCCATTTATTTATTATAATTACTTTTTTCCCCTCAAAGGGAATCCCCCTTGAAAGGGGATGGACAAAAGACCTGTTTCCTTCTCATGCTTGGGTGGCTTGCTTCCTTTGCCAGCGGCACAGGAGCAGGGATTTGTAGCAGCTGACTTCTGGGCTGCTCGTGGGCTTTAGAAGCTCCATCCATAATGGATGAGTCTGGGTGGGAAGGGCTGTCCCCCAACAAGCTGTTCGTGAGCCCTGATGTGGGCCTGTGTCTGTGTGTACCTCTGAGAACCTTAAATCAAGTTCCAGGAGAAACCTTCCCATCGCATCTTCTTATCTCCAGTGATTGTGTGGGACCTTTCAATCGCTGCTGGGCAGAAACCCTCATGCAATAGTGGGGCGATAGTCCCACCCCCTGCCCTCGCAGGGGCAAAAGGGGGATGTATCTGTGGGGAGGGGTGATGGGGCAGAGGAACAAGCGCCCTGCAGGGAATCAGGTGGAGGGCTTCAGAGATGACATTCTGAGTCTTCTCTCTGCTCTCCTCCTGTGACCCTGGGCGTGTCCTGCTGTCCCTGAGCTGAGGACACCCCAGCAAGCCCAGGAGCTGCAGGGAGGGCTGGCTCTACCGCCTCTGCTCAGGCAAACAGCAGTTATCCAAGCGATGTTTGGGAGCTGCATTTTGCATTGTGTTTTTCAATAATTAGGAGGGCTAAAAATGAGTTCTGTGTATTTCTGGAAAGCTGAAGTTCTTGAGAATTTACCAGTTTCTGGAAGCTGAAGAAAGTACTTATGAAGCCTGTGATAAGCCCACAGTTTTGGATATAGGAGAAGTGGGAGAAGGCTGGGAAAGGGCTAAAGGCTCTGTAGGGATGAATGACTGCCCTGGGATTAGGAGGAAAGGGGTAGATGTGAATACGCACTGGAAGGCTTCTTCCCAAAATAGAATCAAACCCTGAATTCTGCAGAAACGAATCCTTCAGGTAACGTGCACCTAGTTCAGCAGCTTCCCCGCAAGACCACGCAGCCCAGATGAGCCGTTCCCAGCAGCTGCAGGAAGACTTTCCTCATTTTGAGAAGGGTCTGGGAGGTGTGGGGCCACCGGGGAGGATGGATGTGTGAGATGCAGCAGGTCTGTCCCACGCTGGTGCCTTTCCTCGTTGGCACGTGTAGCCGGGCAGAGGCTGAGCCTGGGCTCTGCGGAGGGTGACCCACTGCTGTGAGAGGGGGTGAGTGTCCCGACAGTGGAGCTGGTGGGGCGCACTGAGAGAGTTAGCACAAGGTGCTGGGGAATGCTGCGCAGCCAGGGTCTGCGTGCCCTGAGGAGCTGGGGGGAAATTAAAGACCCCGACCTGCTCTGTTACCTCTTGGCATTTTGCAGAGTCAGTCAATGGGCAAAAAGAAAAAATAATTTAAAAAATTAAAAAAAAAAAAATCACTGCCAAGTACCGGTTTCAGCCGAGTTTAACCCACCAAACTGGAAAATTCCTTTGAACCCCAGAGCCTGCACTTGAGTGGTTTGTACCGTAGCAGTTCAGTCTCGGTGTGGATATTTCAGTCCAACTAAACCCGTGTGTTAAGGGGGTGACTGGCACCCGCTGCAGAGTGATGCAAACCCTGAATAAATGCTGGAGCAGAAAGTCCTGCCACAGCCGTGAGGGGCTGTTGCCTCTGTCCCGCATAGCTCTGCACTGGTGTGTGAGACTGCCCAAGCACGGCAAAGTCATGCACCAGTGCTCAGAGGAGTTGGGCTTCTCTGTGTAGACCTTGGGCGTTGCTAAAGGATTTTGCAAAGAGTCCTGTGCCCACTTCTGCTACATCCCAGAACCATGGTCTAAAAAAAGCTTTTGTTGGTTCTAGCAGCCTCATGCTGCAGAGGAGACACCAGTTTATATGATTCTTGCTCACTCTGATGACTCCTGAGTCAAGGCCCAGCACATGCTGACCCTGAATTTTGTAGGCTGGTAAAAGCTAGGGGAAAATCTACAGTTCAGGTGAAATCTTAGGGGACAGGGAGGACCACTGGGCTTTTCATAACAGCTCTGCTTAAATGCAGAGAGAAAAGAGCTTTCCTGCAATAGGCAGGCTGCTGCGGTCCTGGAAGATGCCCTATGCACCGCCGTGCGTGCTCACAAGATGCAAGTGCCCTTCTGAGCAGCAAGCGGCACGTTTTCCTCATCATTCAACTTTTCCTTTAAAATGCAGCCTGGAAAGCAAGTGAAATCTAGGAAGAAAAAAAAAAAAAAAAAGAAGCATTTGGCCCTTAAAAAATTCACAGCATTTCCCCTGACAAGTGGTTTGCATTTTTCCCATCACACAGACTCCAAGGTCTTCCTCCAGCACAGCCTGGATGGCTTGAAGATGTCTGGGAGCAGATACAACCAGCCTGCGTTCCTGATCGCAAGCCGTCAAGAGATGCCTTCTGCAGACTTAGCAGCCTGATTTCCCTGCCAAGTTGCCTTGCTTGTTCTTACAGTAGCAGGCAAATGGACTCTCACTCCTCTGTGAAAGAAAAGGTAAAGAAATGATGCCGGGAGACCCTTTGCAAATGGACTCCAGCCCAAGCAGATTCATATATGAGGTGATAATGAGCAGGAGGGGGGTACCCCCCCAAGCTAGACACCCCTTCGGGCTTTCATCTGCCCAATAAACACAACCTGGTTCTCCAGGGTATTGACCTGTGCGCCAGGGGCTCAGACAGATCTCACCCCCAGCTCTCAGGAAATCTGTGTTTCCAGGGCGAAGGCTGAGGGTTTTGGTAGGGTCCATATTGCAGTTGCAGTGCCAGTGTATGGAACAAGGTTGAAAGGGGTCTCTGCAGGACAGGCAGCACAGACAGGAGGTACTTTGTACAAAAATGGGTCAGGAGAGAGGGAAATGTTTCACCATCAGACATTTTCTAGAGGAAACTTCCAGATTAAAACCAAAACCCTGTAACATTGTCAAAAAAGGGGTATTGCACATAGACATGGATTTCATAAAGGATGGAAAAAGGCACCTATTAAAGGGGCTTTTCAGTGAAAAGCCTTTGCGCAGCCCATGCTCACACCCTATGGTTCTCCTGCAGCAGGACGCCTTGGCAAGGGGGTTTATTTATCCAGCTGGGATGCGGATCCTAAACCTTTATGTCCAGGCCAGGCTGTTTAGCCCAAGTGGTTTTGGGTGACTGAAGATTTATTCTATGCATGGTACAGATGCCCTCAAAGAGATGAATAAAACAAATGCTTTGGCCCTGGTCTCGAGTTTGATATGGGCCCTATTGTTTCTACTATTTTGTTGTGTCAAAGGGACGTGGTTCAGGCGTGAAGAGGAGGGAGCTGGAAGGACGTTGAACAGAGGACGGGAAGCACGGAGGAATTACAGAAGGTAAATGAATCTTTCAATTTCTCTCCAAATGAGTTATTAATCATCTCTCATTTACATATTCATTAACCATAATACACACCATATTTTTATTAATGTGGCAAAGAAACAATTACAGGTGAAAAATGGGTTGTCTGTTTATTTTATACATGGATCTTGTTCCTCATTTGCATGATTTAAAAAAATGATGTTTCTTCTCACCACACAAAAAAAGAAACTGACTGCTCAGGACGTGTTCCAGCCTGAGACTATGGAAAAGGCTGTTTGGATGAACAGCTGGGAAACAAGAAGTTGCATGCACCCGCCAGCAACTGGCATTAGGGGATTTATTTTTTTTTTTTTTTTTTTTTTTTGGTCAAGAATGGGTTATACTAAGTCAATCCTGGGCTGGGACAAGGGAGAACAGACTGGTTCAGGTATTTTCAGTCTGGTGGTCCCTGGCTACCTTCTGGTCGTAAGGTTTCAGAAGGTGTTTTGTGAAGGGACTGCAAATCGACACAGAAGTCCTCTCTGTGCATTTCCATTCAAGCAAGTGAAATGTGGGGAGCAGAAATAACAAATTAATATTCAAAGCCTAATTCTGAATTGATTATAAAGGGGAGCCGTCAAGTGGTCAATAGTTTCTTTTATTCTTGTGGAAGTGATGTGAAGATTTGGTTTAAAATGCTTAATGAATGGTATCCCCCAGTTCCTTCTTACTCCCTTCCCTGCAGTTTCAGGGTGAATATTACTGGATTTCAATACATTTTTTGGTAAGACAGACATGAACCACCAGTTCAAAGGGGAAGACTTGCTTTTCCCACTACCATTTCTTTGGTCAAGAAGATTAAGTTAGACTTAAGCAGAATGATGTTCCAGAGACAAAAAATACATTGTGAATTAAAATCTCATATTGTGAGTTTACGTGGGTGAGCGGTGTGGTTGTGAATGCCATCTGGTTTTGGAAGGGTCCTTCTCATCCCCAACCTCATGTCACATTAGCAAGTGAAATAAGAGCTGTTTGCCTCTTTCTGCAGCAAGGGGAGCAACCCAGGTCCTAGGGTTCCTCCTAGCAGGGAGCAAGGCTCAGACACAGTCTCCAGCTCAGCAAATTCCCATCCTGGTGACAAATGGGAGCCAAGGGCTCTCCAGGAAAGGCAGGACTGTATTCTTGCCTTGCTTCTTGTAATCCTTCCCTAGGTGTAGGCATTGGGCGCTGCTGGACATCAGATACAGGGCAGGATGGGCCCCAGGTGCACATGAAGTCTCTTTTCTGCCCCACTTGCTTTATTCTTAGCATTTGGGAAAAAAATTAAGGCCTTTGAAACTGTCTCTGCTATGGGAAATGCTATTTGCAAATAAAGAGCATTTTACCAGGACACTTGAAGATGTTGCTGACATTGGGAACCAAGGGAGGACCCCATGCAGCTCCAGGAGGGATGCTAACAACTGTCAGAGTTTTGTTTGTGAGACCTTCCTGCAAACATTTCTCCCTATATGAAGAGAAAATCCTGTTTCAAGTCTGCCTGGGAAAGGGGATCTAAGCAGTCAGCTGGTCGAGGGACGTGTATTTCTCTCTGTCCTTGTGCCCCTTCTCACACTTGAACGTGCTGCCTGATTTCAACTGATTTTGACAGGAAAGTAAGAATCTAAATAATAAATTTGTGTACCTGTATGGGAAGTTGGCTGCTGAAGGGGGAAAAATCCCCAGACCCTGCTGAGGTTTGGACAGCCTGAAGTTTGGTGTAATTGTTTTGGCCCGATTCCCGCAGTCGAGCACGGCAGCTGACATGTCACAGCCAACTTGTCCTGTGAGGGGAGTTGTAAAAGGAACAAGAGAGGAATTTTATGGGCATGGGCAGAGATGACAGAAATCTTAGCCTAATTCAGCTACAAAATCAGTCGAGGGAGAGACACACATCCGTAGGAAAACAGTACGTTTGCTCTGCAGTTCACAGGACTGCCCGTCTCCCATCTACGGGTGGGAGCTCAAAACACCTTTTTGTTCTCAACAAGAACACTGTATTTATTTCTTATTTGAATATATATATATTTTTAAAGCCCCTGATTGGGAAGGGGAAGTTTCTTTCAGAGGCCATCTGTGAAGTGGGTGATGTCTGGTCCATTCCCTTAGAAGTCTGCCAGTGCAGGGAGAAACGGCAAAGTTTAACAATGAATGAGAAATTATAAACATTTGTCAAAAGCACCTGGCTCTGGGCACAAGCCTTCTTTCAGTGTAGTCTGGTGGTTTCACACTGCCCTCCTCCCCTCGATGGCATGTAGCAATTCATGACACCTTCCATTTATTGTAAGCAGGCAAAGTGCCCCGCAGTGTCTGTGGTTTTCCATTTGAAAGAGTCTGTTCAATGTATTTGTTCTGCTTTATTAATGGTATTTTTGATAGACTTCTGTTTCTCCGTTTTCTGGCTTGCGTTTCTCTCCTTTTTGTTTAATGATTATAACTACTTAGGAATGCTTTCCCGCCTTTGGTGTTAATGAGTCCTGGAACTGCACTAGAAGTAGGCTGCATAGCCCCAATTTCTCTTCCTCAGAGTCACACAGAGTACAGAAACCAAACGATCAGAAGTTTAAAAAAAAAAATCTATAATAAATAAATCAAAGCAGATCACAAGAGGGTGCTCGGTTTAAAATCCGGGGAGTACTGGAGGTAGAAGGTATCACATGGCTCACAGTAAGGTCCTTCACACAGTTGAGAGTTCCTGGAAGATCATCAGGGCTATATTACATGAACATCAATTCCTCTTTCAAGAGAGAATGCCTATATCTTATATAGCTGTATCAAAGCTATACTTGATCACAAGGTTTTGCTTTAATTAATTTAATTAATTTTTGCTGTTTTTCTGCAGTTTGAACCAACATACGCTGATATTGCAGTAACGATAAAAACATGTGAATGTGACGCAGTGCTTTTTGGTACCTGCTAAAAATTGATAGGTATTGCTAACCTCATTTTCTAAATGGGAAACTGAGGCATGGGAAACACTTTGCACGCATCTGTGTTGCCAGGGAGGGTGAGCGTGCTCCTCTCCCACCTCATTTCTGTCTTCATGGAATAAATTAGCTGGGGCAGGATGGGTCCTGGTGTGTCTGCATGGCATCCAGCACAGCTGCGCCTTACCTTAGCTGAACCAAACTGGTCTCATCATAAACAAGGTGGTTGGCGTGACTAACCCTGAGGGCTTTTCAGGACATGCTTACTCTGCTTTTATTCTGGTCAGTCCATCAATACTGTGAGAGGGAATAATTTAATTTTCTTTATAAAGTTTCAGAAGCTGCTGCCATCAGTCTTTACACCACTGGGCTACCTGAGCTCCAAACCTGTCCCTGAGCCTCCCACCCTTCTCTCCTTTTCACTTTAATATACAGAGCCTCTGGCTCTGTACCAGAAAATAGCCATCTGCATCCCCCGTGGGGGTGGTCGCAGCCTCACAGCGCGGCACAGGAATCTCTTCTGACAGAATCAGGCTCCATCTTTGCAGTGCCTTCAGAGCACGCTTTGTAGAAGAAACGGCTTCAAAATAAAGCTATAAGGAACGTGCCTCTGTCAGATTTGCTGCCTGAATCATTCATAGTGAAGCACAGAGATTTATCAGCAGTGAAGTCAAGGGAGCCGGTTTTCAGCACCTCCATTTCTGCATCATAATCAGCCTTGGTAAAACCGAGTCATCTCCCCCAGACCATTGCATTCAAGCATTTATTCCCTCCTTTGTTTCCATCAGTGCTTTTCTTCTTGCCCAAGCCCTTAAACAACCTTGACTGCAACGAGTTGGCAATCAGCAGAAAACCCCATCCGTTCAAAGTGAAAATATTGATGCTTCTGCGTCATTTCATAGCACATCTGGGGTCCCTTGGGTCCACATACCATCACTGCCCAGCACGCCAGGCCAAGAAAAGCATGAGGAAGAAAAATAAATGTGATGACAGTTGGGTTCTTACAAATGAGACTTGGTCTGAAACAAGCCAGAAAAGAATAAGCATCTTGCACCAACTCACATACGGAGCAGAGCTCGCAACAGGGAAAGAGGGAACGTGCAATGTTCACACTGTCAGGGCAAAGGTCTGCAACATGAGCTTGCACCGCTAATACAGGCAGATTTCCTGCCTAATAATGCTAAAGGAAATATCTGGGCACTTGCTGATCAGCCGTGTTACAACGCCTGCCGGTGAACCAAGAGGAGGGAGACTGGGCTGCTAGGGGTGACAAGGGGCGGCTTCAGCAGATGCTCCTCCAGCTCTGATTTTCCGGGCACAGCTCTTGCCCATGCATGTGTTTGAGCTTTGGCAACTCTACAGGTGTACCTCAGGTCTTCCCTGTATTTTAGCCAACGTGCTTCAGTTTGTGCTGTCTTGGTGTAAAATCCGTTCTGGCCAGGTGCACAAATAGGTGTTTTGAGTCTGTGCTTGGGTCCAGTGAGCTGCTCCTGGCGTGACTAAAATTTGCTGTTCACAGGATCTTAAATTCACTGTTCAGGGGGTCAGGGTTAAAGAACAGGCTCCTCTTGAAGACAGGAGAAGTTTGACTCCATCTGCTTTGCAATGAAGAGTTAACTTGAATCTGAACAGCACATTTTGGGTTCCATTGTCTTCCGATGCCACCACACAGTTCCCTGGGCTGCTTTTTCCAGCCTTTTTAGCTATTCGCTTTCCTTTCCCTTCCTGCACA
Source organism: Leptosomus discolor (assembly GCF_034619465.1). Lineage (NCBI taxonomy): Eukaryota > Metazoa > Chordata > Aves > Leptosomiformes > Leptosomidae > Leptosomus > Leptosomus discolor. The sequence continues at coordinate 11,299,127 of NC_141405.1, forward strand.
CCACAAGTCTCTGGGTGGTTTATGCACGCTTGGCTGCGGCTCAGTTCTCTGTGGTCCTCTCCATTCCTCAGCCTTGGGGCTCCAGCATATGCACTGGATTCTGGTTAACTTCTGCTCCACCAGCAACCTGGAAAACTTCTTCAGCAATGTTGGAAATCTCCAGCAGTTGATATTTATTAAGGCTTTTCTGCCTGCAAGAAATGTGAAAGCCAATCCAAGTGATTGATAGGCCTGATCCGCATTGCTCCGTGTTTTCTCAGCCAGGTTGAGATTTGGCTTGAATGAATGAAATCTGGAATTCTCTTCCGAATGTCAGCACATCTGGCCACAGCTTCTGGCTGGGTTGATAGCAGAGATGAAATAAAGGCATAGCAGTACCAGGCCTGTGGGAGCCAGGTAGACATCTGCCATCTGAGTCTGTGCCTGCCTTACTTGCACAGCAGTGGCCTCCAGGCACTGCTGGCCATTCCCTTCCCAGCATCGGTCAGCTAAAGCCATGGTCAGCAACAGCAATGAGTTGTTTAGGGTTGGGTTCTGGCACCATCTCATCTAGACATACATCTGCCCCTGCTCTGGGAACAAGCCCATAACTCATGCCTTCAAAGCAAAACCAAACTGTCAAGTTTCAGTGCAGTTCCTCATGTCCATTAAATCTGGAGAAGGTTCTGTGACTGCTGCTATACCCCCTCCAAATTCTTTTGATCACAGATGCCCTTCCCACAAATCTGCCATGGCAAACAGACAACCTCAGCCAACACATAACATGTGCCCCTCGCTAATCTGTAACAGGCATTTTGAGATGTGTCAGAAAGCTCCCTGCAGCTCAGGACTTGCAGGGGTGCATTGCCAAGGAGATATCTTTCAAGCAAAAAAAGCTCGACACGTTTCTACTGCATGTAAACAGCCTGGGGTGGGGTGAAATATGGGAGCAGCAGGCAGCTTTGCATGACAGCAAACAGAGATGCTGAATCACAGGGTAGAGATTCCTCCCCTTTCAGCACTGGGGAGATGCAGGGGGGGAATTGCAGAGGCTTTGCTGGGTAGATGGCAAACTATTGGCACACTGCACAGTCTCAACATGCTGGATTGTGTCTGGGCAGAAACTCTAGATGGAAAACAAAGCTGGAGAACCACTGGATTCAAAGAGACTGGGAGTCATGTAATTGAGAACAAAAACTGTCCAACCACGTTTGCAAGACTAATACTGTACAGCACAGTAATTTGTAAGTGTTCAGTTACTCAGCCATTGTTTGGTCTATTGTTCCCATGCTCTCTCCTTAGGTAAATATATTTCCTTGCCTTTTTCTGCCTCAAATCAGATCTTCTCAAATATGATTCTCCTGCTTGTATGAGAGAGTTTATAAAAAGGATTCAAGCAATGACCCAGAGGTGACTCATTGATATTCCTCTGCAGCTCCAGGGCTGCAAGCTGGTGTTTATGGGGCAGCAGGTCCCAGATTTTATATTGTGTAACTCAAGAGTAGATTGCAGGTGACATCTCCACGTCTCTGCAGAAACAGCTTTGGAACACACAACGACAACCAGTTGCATCGGTAAATAATGGTATTGAGGCATTATGTACGGCAAGGCTGCAAAGGCTTTGGGGAGAGGCTTCTGTTTAGACCAGGTGGGAAAATTAGGGCTTGGGTTAGGAAGCTCCTTGCTATAAATTACAGCAAACCCAGGTAAGGGTCTTTGTCTCTCTGTTCTCCAGACCTTGCTACTTCCTTGGTAGTCATCAGGGGTGGTTTTGGCTCCTGGGGAAGACTGAGAACTGTGACTTTAAAATCAGGAGTGGAGGGAAACGCTCACATTTTCCCACATGCTGGAGCCAAGGAGTTGTTAAGCCATGAGGTCACGCTCAAAAAGGAATGGTTGTCCCATGAGCTCACTCTCGGACGGGTTGGCGAGGCTTGTGGTGAGTGTGTGGGGAGCAGGTGGCTCCATTCGACAGTGGTGATGTGGATGGGCTGCAGGCTGTGCTGCTCCTCCCCAGCCCAAGCTGAATCCTTCTCTTGCCAAAGCCCCCAGAGACCCAAGGAGGACAACATCCCAGGTAGAAGGTAGCTGGAAATTTTTCACCGAAGTATTTTTTTTTAAAATAAGAAATTAATTATCAGCTAAATGGGAATTTTATGATTGAAAATGGTTTGGGTTTTTTTCCAAAAAAGTAATTTCAAAATGGAAAATGGGAGTGTTTTAAACCAACACCTAAAAGCAAGACATAACTTGGAAGCAGTGTTTAGATGAAATTAAACAAGCATAATCGCACTGGTCCATTACTTTTTGACAAGAGAGATAAATAGTTCCTGAGCATCTCGGCTGCAATGGGCCTGTCAAGTGGAGGCTGAACTCTGTATAACAACTTGCTCGAAACAATGAGATCGTGTATCTGTCAGCACAGCCTCTGTGCCCAACTTCCGCACGCATGTTGTGCGTGCTGACAGCACGGTCCCGTACTTGGAGCCATTTGGAGACACGTCTCCTGAGAGGCCGTGCAGAATTGCACATTACAGGTAGATTTTGCTCCTACAAACTAGACAAGCAGTCGTTGCTCGCATGGTTGGTGCCTGTATACAGATTTGGGAACAGGGTTTGGACTATTTTCAAGGTTTTCTACTGCTTAGTTCTTAACTTCAGGTTTTATGCTTGCCTTGCAAGATTTGCTCAGGAATACTGTCACTTGAACAGCGTTCATTTTTGTTTGCACCAAAGCCAAGGTGACTGGCAGTATCTATTATACACTGTGAATTGTATGTACAGCGAAAGTTGTAGACTGTGCTGTCCTGTGGCATGCACCTCAATATCAGTGGTGGAAACAAAAGAAATAAAAGCTAATCCATCCTAATAATACACAAATTGCTACAGGCGCTTGGTACTGCAATGTGTAGTTTTAACAAAAGTACCTTGCTTTCTTGCCTCAACAGCTGGACAAAAACATGTAGTCTGTGCTTTCCTTTAGCGTCAGGAGCAGATAATATTGGTTTCTTTATACAGTGGGTGCTATGATGCCCTGGGATTATTTCCACAAGCTCCAGATGATCAAATGAAGATGTGTTAGATTGCAAGAGCAATGAGGACATGGCTCAGGCCAGCTTTAGGCTTCCATCCAACCTTAGGTTAAATAGCTTTTCTTGCTGCTGGAATATGGCTGGCAGCAGGGCTGCGATGTAGTGTGTGGGCTTAGCTCCCCTCAACTGGCTGTTGCTCACCTCTGGGGACAACAGTGTGTTGCAGTGATTTCTGGTAGGCAAGTGTAGCATCTTGGGATCTGTTGAACAGAAGAATTTTAATTTGCATTATTAAAATGTTTTGCATGACATCTAATGCTGCGGATGTAATTTGGTAAACAGCCTTGTAATTTATGCTTAAAAATTACTTGGCACATTGGCTCCTCCGTGACGAACGGAACTGATAGGGAAACAATGCCATGCCTTCTTCTTGCTCCTCCCACCATCTGCTTGCAATATTCATGCCTAAGCACATAAAAAACACTAATGTCCATAAGAACTGGCCCAGCTCATCAAGCTAAATATGAACAATGTCAGAACGATTACAGGAGAGCTGGGCAAAAATTGTTTAAACATATAGCGCTCATCATTAATAGCTTGTTACTGGCACAGCTGATGTGGATTGCTGTCACACACCACACTGATCCAGTACATAAATGTTTTCTTTAGCATATTTTTAATGTTGCTAATTTATCTGTTACTGTCACACTGGGGCTGTTAGCTTTGAACAAATGGCTGTTATTAATCACTGGAGAGCTATTAGACACCACAGCCACGGTGTTAAATCAACTCAGGAGTGGCACTTGTAGGAATATTCAAATAGAAATTTAAAATTGCCTGGATACTGGTCGTGTGGTTAACGCCTCTGGGATCAGAGCCATCGAGTGCCTGCAAATACTGCTCTTGTGTGTCAAACTCGGCCAGTGGAAATTCCTTTCTCTAAAGAGCAATTTCAGTTTGAGACCTTATTTATTATGAAGTTGCTTTGATGAAAAAAACAAAAAAGGAAAAAAATTTGCAACCGTTGGAGTTCAGCAGTGTGGTGTTTACACCCTGGGCGTGCTTTCCCCTCGGTACATTTGGGGATCTCTAAGCAGCAAAGAGTTTGCTTTCCCTGCGTTACCCTACTAATCTGCTGATGCTGGGAGGCGGTCAAGATCCACAAGATCGCCTGTCTTGGGGATGAGGAGAGGGTTATTTCTTCATGCTAAGCACCACTTTCTTGGGAGGCTGAGCCAGTCTCCACATCCCTCCCAGGCACAGACAATACCTCTGATGTTTGTGGGACCTGAAGAGCAAAGATCTTCAGTGCAGTTTAGGCTGCAGGAGAATTTGGGTGAGGTTTTTCCTGTTTTCATCTCTTTGTTTTCACCAGGGAAAAGCGAGCTATAGGGAGATCAACATATTTAAACAGCACTAAGCTAGTATCAAGGCCAGATGCATCCCTTTCAGTGCCTGCTCTTATCAGTGTCCCACGTGAGCAGGTCGCCCCTGTTTGCCCAACCTCTTGCACACAGGTTCTCCTTGGGATGATGGCAGAAAATAACAATGATTTAGGTTAGATCTACCCACTAATAGCCTGCAAAGCATCACTCCAGCTCAGGCACTTCCCAGGGTTGAATGGAGATGAGAGAGAAATGAAGCTGAAGTGAAGGAAAGAAATGTCAATGAGAGCTCTTTTAAAGGGGAGATGTTTTAGACAAAATATTTCGGGGGTTAATGAACTTGTGTTTTCCAGCAAGAGACTGATTCATGAGAAACCTTTGATTCATGAGACCTGCTGGACTCATAGATCTGTTCAATTATGGACTTGCTTGTTTCTGTAATGGAGCTGCCAAAAAGCAACTGTGAGCGGGAGATCTCTGGCGGTCACCTACAATGCTCCACAAATGTTTCTTCTTCTTCTTCAATGAAAATGTAATTTGGACAATTTTATTGCTGTTCTGGAAGGGCTGCTGTAATTTGTATTTTCTCTATCATTTGTATAAGCTAAGTCACCACACATTTGAAAGTACAAATCGCAGTAGCAGAGTGTTCTCTTCATTAGCCTTGTGGTAGACTTCAAACGGAAAATTTTGGAAGGATTTTTGTATGCCATGAAAATGGATTATCTCAGATCTTGTGGATTGTCAGTACAAATCCACTGTAACTTTACAGCTTTCTGTGGCTTCCTCCAACAATGGCTATTTACATCTACCTTCTCAGAGCATCATGAGGGAGTTACTCAGAAAAACCACAAAGGACTCGTAATTAATAGCGGTTACATGTTTGTAACTGCACCACAGTGCACCAATCACAAGGGGCTGCTGCTGACCTGACTGTGAAAAAGGGACTTTTCTGTCTTTTTTACACCTCGTACAGTCTTTTTCCATACCTTCAATGGCCTGGCAAACCTGAGTTTAGGAAGGCATGCAGCCAGCTGAAAGGCACCTCCTTTCAAAATGGTCGGACATTCTTACTGGCATACCATTAATGCCGAGGACGCAACTGAATGGAGGTGTAGGCCGTGGCTTTATATTGCCACCAACTCCTACGTATTTGCCTTGTGATTTTGTCACTGATCAGAGGCCTTACAGCTGGGTTCTCACATTTTGAATAAACCTAATCTGGTGCCTTTTGCAAAAACCCACCGTGCAAGGCCAGAACGGACCCCAGGGATGATCCAGTCTGACCTTCTGCATAATTCAGGTGCAAGGTTCCCACAAATTATTTATGTGTTGAGGTGCTCATGCGGGACTGAACGCACGTGTAGAGACAGCCAAGATTCCTGAATTTGCGCTTATTTCTGAATAGTTGTGTTTAACTTTTGGCTGACAGCCACTAAACCTTGCTGCATCTTTTCCTCTTGATTTCAGAGCCTTCTCTGGAGTTTTTGTGATCAAGTCACTTCTCCAGTCTTTTCTTGAATAAGCTCAGTAAATAGAACATCCTGAACCTCTCAGTGTTGGTCCTTTGCTGTCACCTTTGTTTCACATCACAAAGCTTCCCACACCAGACAGCTGCCTACCAAATCCTCATCTGGCCATGCAATTAGTGTAAGGTGGCAGAGAGTGTTATTTTTTTCCTTAATACATAGTACCAATTTCTCCCCTTGAGAAATTAATTCTATGTTGGTTCCAAATGGGTGGCCCCAAAGACTGCAGCCCTCCAGTAAACAAGGTCCCTTGGGGTTCCTCAGCCATCAAAACCTTTTCCAGGCTGCTAGACTGGACTGCTGCAGCCTTGGTCTTACAGCAGAAAAGGCACATGGACAGTCTTCCTCTGTGAACAGCCTACTCCCTGGCAGATTTGCTGCCAGTACTAACCTTGCCTGGGCATGAGAAAAGGAGAGTAATGTACCTGTTCTTAAAAAAAAAAAAAACCCTCACTAAACAGGGTACCCGCTGAATTAACTCTGAGATGCTTCCCAAAAAAGAGGAAAGGAAAAAGAAGACATCAGTTGAGCTCATAGTCTCTGTGTGCTCGTCTGGGACCAGCTGCTCCCCAGCACCTTCATATTTGGGACCAGTGTCAATGTAAGTGAGCTTTGCTAGTGGGGGCTTCAATTCTTTCCCTCTTTTAGGACCACATTTCTGGTAACTGGTGCTGAAGATCCCAAAGTGATCTTTTCTGGCTGATGAGATGTGAAGTTGCAGGCAGGTAAAATACAGACAAAATGGATTAACTGCCTCATTCCTTTACGCCCAAGCTCCTTTCTGGCTTGTAATGGAAACCTAAAGCCTGCCTTTCTTTTAACTCAGATCTAAACAGTAGCTGCTATAAAGTATTAGGTTGGAATATGAAGTCTGTATGAAAGATGAAGGGGCAATGATGTATTTTAAAAAGGATCTTAGTGGGTCCTAACTTAAAAGCATCAGTATAAATTCATTGCAAGTAATACGCTCTTAATTATTCATTTTCCTTGGCACCGGTTAAACAGCAAAGTAACGGCTTCTGTCTCTTTATATTTAGTCTATTATTGTTTGAAAAAGTCCAGGGGGAGGCCAGCACTGTGCAGAAATGATATTCCCCCTTACATATACCCATACATATTACCAGCAGCCGTAGTAAAGGAGAATATAATCACCAGCAGCTGAGAGACAATGACATTTTTATAGACCTCCTGGCAAATCTGCAGTGGGAGAGAGCCTGACAACTCTTTGGCTTTTGACCACATTCCTCTGCACGCTCCGCGTGGGGAGCTCAGGCAAGCTCCTAGTCGCTCCCCTGCCTGGGAACCAGCTTGCATCGGCCAAACAGCAGCTGCCTCGTTAGGCTGAACTGTCCCCCCTCCTTTTGGAGGAGGAAAAGACAGGAGAGAAAGAGCAGGGCAGCTTCGAATGCAGGAGAGGGTCTTGCTGCTGAGACAACATGCTCACATGGCTGAATTTTAGAAAGCTAGTTCAGCCAAAGTAAAAGCTCTGTAAATGGCTGACCATTGCAAAGCTTGTTTGGAGGAGGCAAGAAGTCATCATCTGCCTTTTTATAGCAGACCACCCCAAGAGCCTCCATGGTGAACAATCTGGCCTTGATGGTCTCCATCATCCTAACACGGTCCTGTCCTTAGGCAGATGAAGGCTCCTGCTGACTCCAAAGGACCCGGGGGGGAGAGTGTGGCCAAAGTGTTTTGTTAAAGAAGCCCAGGGTGGAGATTGCAAGCGTGCTTTTTAACTGAAGCAGAAACAGTAATGGGAATTTAGCTGGTCTTGAAAAACTTAAAAAGATTTTTCAAGCTCTTTTGCTTGAATAGCAGAAGAGACTTCCCTGGGACTGAACACATGGGGCACCTTCTGGGATCTGAGGGGGTAAACTCAGCTCTCTCTTTTGCTCGGTTTGATCTCTAGGCTTGATCCTGGGTGTCTCAACACTCAGTTAGTATTGCAAATGCTTGCCCCTATTTCTTACGTTCTGGTGATATGTCACGTGATGTCGAAAATTTGATTTTACTTGGGACACACAGCAGCAGGGTCAGTAGCTTCATCTTTGCACTGAAAAGCAGCAAACTGTCATCATCTGTTCAGCCATTCTACCCAGGTTTCCAAGTACTGGCAGTGAAGTTGCTCCCAGTTTCCTGGAGACAACTCCCCTAAGCACACGTCCATGACTGACATCCTGTCAATGCCATTCACCTGAAAGAGCCACTTTTATCCTGCTTTTTGGTATAAACAGGGTCACGTTGCACATACATTTCTGTCTGCTTGGGTGTCCCAGGTTGTGTGGGAAGGATCTCTTCCGTGCTGGCAGCTGTCCTCTGCAAGTAATACATATTAAAGACTTTGCAGTCTCCAGCAGATGCAGTCACCCCAGCTCAATTCAGAATGGATGAGATGAAGACAATCTCTGGAGGGAAAAAGGTCGATCAATTGTAAATAAAATTAGTTGAGTTTTATCTAAACTCTAGAGACTAAATAATCCTGGGTTTTTGCAGCTTACAAGTTAAAAATTTCAAGCGGTTCTTTGGCAATTCAAATAGAACAGAATTAGCTGCATGGCCAAAATAGATGGGTTTTACTGAGTTTTTTCTTTGATTGGTAGGCATATTTCATTTTTCAGCTGTCAAAGTCCAGAAAGATTTGTGCCTCAATAGAAAACCCTCAGAGTATCATCAGGATGAGCATTTCCATTGGGTCAAATGAGCCTGGTTTAAAAATACCTTGAATTGAAAGTTTCGGTCAGCTCCAGCTGACAGACCAGACACTGAGTTTCACATCATTGTTGCGTCCAATCCTGACTTCTCTCAGGTTTACTCGATCCCATGCCTTTTTCCTGAGAACAGCTTGTGTACCTCAGGCAGTTGAGGTTGTGTTTAAATCTCCCCTGAAAACAGGCAAGGGTTGCCAGTTTCAAGGGTGGTGTTTTTTGGTTTTGGTTTGGTTTCTTTTTTTCTGGAGCCTCAAATGCAGCCCTCAGAGGTGGTGCCAAACAATTTAACACTGGCACTATTTTTTCCAGCCAGTGCGTGGGAAGTCTGGGGCACTTGAATATTCACACTTAATATTTAGTGTGAATAGAGTCCTGGTGTCTGACAGCTCTGTTTACTCACTGCAAAATTCAGGGGAAGGTATGAGAGCAACACCTTTGGGCCACTGCGCTACGGCGCTTTGCAGAAAGACACCCAGGTATGGACAAGGTTGAGGAGCCCCCGGCCTTGCAGAGTTGCCAACATGAAAGGGCTGGTCTCAGTTTTCTGCTGAATACACTAATTAAAGATATTACTTTTCCCAGGATGCTGAGCCCAAAGGCTTGCTTGCACATCATGCTCTCCCCACCTATCTCCGTGCATGCTGGCCTCTGACCTCCCCCCACGCCCCCCACCCCTTCCTCCATGCTAGTGTCTTACCTTCCTTATGTCCTCAGGCTTTTGTCCTCCCCCCACCAGAGGCTTTTGCCATCCCCTGTTTTCCCATTATTCCCCGCTTCACCTCATCATGCTTAGGGCCATGCTTCATCCTAGGGCTCCCACACACATAGACCCCCTTCCCATGGCACGGCAGCATGTCTGATTAGCTGAAGAAGGGGGACAAGGTGTCTGTATGGGCCTCTTTCCCCTTCCCTAGGTGTAGGCTCCCCGACTTAGCTCCCACCAACTCCATGCAGTCCTTACTTTTGGTGACCTCTTATCCTGAGGCATCCCCTTTTTTCCCTACTATTTTGAATTTTATTTTCTATCCTTTCTTTTCTATTTTTATTTGCCCTGAAGTGGGCAGTTGGACCAGTTAATCATTGTAGATCCTTCCAACCAAAATATTCTATTCTATTCTATTCTATTCTATTCTATTCTATTCTATTCTATTCTATTCTATTCTATTCTATTCTATTCTATTCTATTCTATCCTGTCCTATCCTATCCTACTCTACTCTACTCTACTCTACTCTCTTCTCACGTGTGTGCAGGTCCATGGCACTGGAACTGAGTGTCCTTAGCACATGATTGTTGTAGCTCTACTGAGCAGAGGTCCAGGAACACTTCTTGCATCTGTCTGATTAAATTTTCCCCCAGTTTTAATCAAAATCAGTAAGTACCTGTCCAAGGAGGCCTAGATGATTCTTTGAAACATCATAATTTCAGGAATATTTTTCCTCTCTTTTGTATAGAAATATTTGATGGGAGCAATAATAGTTTTTAATTCATCAAAGACACTTTTCTGCTGGAATTAGCTCTTTTTCAAAGTAGTAATAATTATTACTATTATTACAATTTCTCCTTTATTATTTCCAGCTTTGATAACTTCATACTAGTTGAAATGAGATTGCTTTGCATTTCACTGTGCTAAAGGAAAATTAACTGAGCCCTCCCCTCTGGGAACTGCTTTCCCGCTGCTCTGCCCACCAGTGCTTTAACATCAGAAATCTAAGGAGCTGTAGCTTCACTGAAACAAGTAAGAGGACTTTTGCTTATTGAGGGCTTTATTTATGAGCTAAGTTGTATTTATAATTAATTTTATTCCTGCTCTAACTACGGACCAAACAGGAGGAATCACTTTTTAATTCTGCAATTTGTGCACAATTAATTTAGGGATTTGACTCTTGCTGATACATTTTGATTCACTGCTAGGAAACTCAGACTGAAGTATGTCAGTTTGCATCATTCTGACATGAAGTCTTACCTAGCTGGTGTGCTGTGGTGCATCGCAGTAATTGCTGTAGTGCTGCACGAGGAGTTCATGTAGCTCCAAAACACAGGGTGTGTGCGTTGCCTGGCTGGCACACAAACCCCATAATAGCCCACTCTTGCTCTGACAAAGCCAAAGAGTGAATTAAAAGAGATATAAGAGGGGAATATGATGTGGAAAATGACATTTTCAAGATGGGCACATTTCTCCCTAGGAATCACCATTTAGACTGCTGAATTTCCTATCACACTTAGCTGAGTTTTTGTCTGTCTGTTAGGAAACTGCTATAACAGATATCTGGAAAGACAGATGAAAAAAATGGAATCCTTTTAACGTCCTTACTCATGATGTCATCCCCAAAATTCTCCTAAGTTTCCCCCTGGAAAAGGTGGGTGAGAGTCACCTTGAGGAGAAAAGTGATGATGATGGCTATGAAAGGTAAGGTCGGATGAAATCAAGCAATTATCCTGATGCAACACAACTTTCACCAAGCCAGTCTTCGGCCGGCGTGTGTCAGCATAGTTAAGCTGACATAACAGCAGCGTGACGGGAAAAACACGCAGATCCAGGGGTAACGACACAGCCTGTTCTGAGCAGGGAAAACGCGGTACTCCCAGAGATGTGTTTTATATTGCAAAAGTGGGATGGAATCCCAAAGGTAACAGTGTAATAAAACCAGACCAGGATGAAAGGAATAGAGGCCAGCTGAAATGAACATAATACGGATCTGTAGAAATGAACCTACATATATATAATTTATAGGGCATAAATTCCTTTCTGTATCTGCATGGTTTCCAAACACTATTTTATAGATTTCTCTAGCAGGGATGTAATTCTCTTTTTCCCCCCCCATTCTTTAAGATGTCCTAATCCTTGGGCTGGTGATTATTCCCTACAAGTTCTTTTTCAAAGAAGTTAGAAAATTTCTTTGGGGCCTTTTTAATAAAATGCCGTTGGCATTTCATAACTTGCAGTGTTTCATAAGGTACGAAATGAAAGCATTTAAGAAATTCACGATTACTAAAGGCCAGTAGGAAAATGAAATTTTATTTTAAATCCATTTGTAAATCCTCCCTATTTATAATTTATTTCTGGCTTTGGCATGCACTATGGCCAGTGTCCTGCTTTTTCCAGTCCACAGTGCCCCTTTTATGCAGGAGTGACAGGGCTCTGGTCTGCCTGGCTGGGTGGATAATAGCCGTATTCACCGGTGCATTTTTCCAGCAGATCTGACAGCTAATCTAAAGAATGACGTTGCAGTAAGACACTTCAGATAAATGGAAAGAAAGAAAAAGAGAACGGGAAATCTCATCAAGCCCAGGGGAGCCTCCACTGCCTGGTTTTCTTCAGGAGGCACAGGGCAGATCGTGGCATTAGTCATGAACACCAGCACTCTAGGAAGGATCAAACAAAGCCTTAATTTTATACGGTATGTGATGCCTGGTTACACTAGGTTATTTTCTTCTTCATTGTAGCTGCAAGGGTTGGAGATCTTGGTCTCAGCCGTTGAGATTTCAGTGGTTTGGAGGCAACCTATCTAAGAGATGCTGGTGCACATGGGCTTGGGAAGGAGCATTGCCAGGAGGTAGCCTCATCCCTGGGAGACTCCTCTGCAGTCCTGATGGAGCTATCTGGTGGGAGATTCCTGATCCCCACCTTTCACCCCTGTGCTCAGTGCAAGGCTGCCTGCCCAGACATGACCCATGTGGACATGTAATAAGACAAAGCAGAGCCTGCCCTAACACAGGAGATCTGGGAAAAGGATGAGTGAGGAAGATGCATGGAGCTGATGTGAGTCACTCTGCTGAACTGGTGGCTGGGAGGTGATCAGCATCGTCAGCAGTGCAGGTGATAACCCACGTAACATGTAGGCATGATTCAACACTGGAGAGGAATAAGATCTTAGTAATGGGCTTTCCACAACCAAAGGCAGCACCTGCAGGTTTGTGTCTATGTGCAGGCCTGTTCTGCAAGATGCCAAATACTTCATGTGAGTTACTGAGTCCTCTCAGCCCCCGGATGCCTCCTTTGCTCCTTCTTCCCTCCCTCCTCTGCTGGGTGCGCAGCAAGGAGCGGAGCTTCTGGAAACGTGAGCCAGAGAAATCAGTTATATGAAGAGTATCTCAACATGGCAGCTCCTGCTGCTTCCTAGGGTGTGAGTGAAAGCATCTTCAGAGGGAGCTGAGGGAATTTGTGATGTCAGCCCATAAATCTCCTGTCTCTTTTCTGTCTTCAGCTGAACGCAGGGAATCAGTTTCCGATAACATCTCCAAATTGCTGGGAGCAATTTTGCAGCTTGTGTTAATTGCAATCTTCTGTTGAATGCCTCTGAGCTCTTAATAACTTTGTAATTAAAGTGCAATTAACAAATTAACTTGTATATATCAAATGGAATGCTAATGTTGTTGTTAATGAGGAGATAATTAGCTGGTGTCATGGAGAGACTCATGGGGCATCTTCAAGATTCAGAACCCTTTTGGCGCACATAGGAGGTTAATGCGGTTTGCTGTGAATGAATGAATGAATGAATTGTCCTTCGATGACATGCAGTGGAGCCGCCGAAGATAGCCAGGTAACCAATGGCTCCGCAGCCAGAAAGCAGAGGTTTCTCATTCAGTCATTTTCTAGGCAGCTGGCCAGTGTTTTACAAAGGTTTCCTATAGCACAACTGGAATGCTCATTAAAATACACGGCTGGGCTTTCAGAAGGGCTTAACAGGTGATGAAACCACTCAGCACCATCCAGGCCTAAAGACAATGTTCCCACTCCAAAAAAAGCCCTGTGCAGCTCGCACGTGTTTCACTCCAGCATCACCGGACAAGGTGCAAACCCCAGGACACCTCTGCCTGCCCCGTCTCTGCCGGACACAGGTTCCCTCTCCAGATGCTGTCATGCTTCGTGGCTGTGCTGTGACAGTCTGGTAAAAGTGTCCATATTTGTTAAAACTGATGCCAGAAGTCAACACCAAACAGAAATGGGCTGTTCCCTCACGTGCCTGGGAAAGCACAAACAAGCTTTGGCAGAAAAGAGTGTGAAGTCAGAAGGACAGAAATGGTCCATCAGGGTCCCCGACTCGGAAGAAATTTTGCCTGCTGTGATGGTGGGTATCAGGTGAAGGGAATCACAGGGGAACCTTAGGGCTATAGCTGAGGGGGATACAGGAGAAGTCAGTGGATAATGTGACAGGACCTGAAGTTGCCCATATAACGCATATGCCCGCCTGGGTGCAGCATGCTGCTTTTACAGTTTTTGATCTGTGATCTCAAATCTGCTATTAGTTGCTGAGTCCTGAGGATCGGACCCATCAGCTCTAAACTTCTTCTCCATGGGTACGGATGAAGATGGATGTCCAGACTGCAGGATGTGGGTGGCTCTTTGCAGTCAGATGATCCTAGAAGTACTGGGAAAGAGAGGTGAGGCCCTACAAGTGTTTTGCTGGCATTTCTGCATATCCTTTTGGGTAACTTTCCATTCAGACAGACCATTAATCTTCCCCAGTCCTCGCCAGCCCTTGTGCAGCACCACCATTAGCTACAAAGTGTTCTGTTGAAGCGCTTTCTTGAAGAAAATGTGCCAAGCTCTCCTGCTCTCTGATTTGCAGGCAGGAACTGGGACTTGATGGAGTTGCCAGTGAAATAATGGGGTCTCAGTGATATAGCCCGTCTTGGAGTGCTGCACACAATGCTGTGCTCAGCCATCTCTGGGCTTGTGCAAGGACCCTGCTGACTTTCCTCATTAGGACCCCGCAGTGCATGTGGGGCTGTGGATGCTGTGCTGGGACGGGCATGCTCTGCACTGGGGCGTACTGAGATGTCCTCCCTGCAGTTCAGCTGTCCCAGTCTGGCTCTCCAGCCTAGATGTGGTCTGGGAACGGGAGATCTCATTCTCAAGGAATTTGCTCCTGTTATTTGACCTTAATTTTCCTTTGCTCAATTTCGTCTCATTACCCACAGTTACACCCTGCCGGGCCATGTGGCAGCACTCTAACAGGTATTTAAAATATTACAGAGTGCCAATTGGTGCGTTTAAAATCCATTCCATACCATGACATAATATATTTTCAGCATGCTCAAAGTTGTCAAGATACACTGGGGCTGAAAAGAGACTGGCCAATTGCATGGGAATTTTCTTTTTGCTTGCGGTCAGACGGATGCTGTGTCCCCCACCCCACACTCCCCGCATATGTCCTGGGGTGGCAGGTCTGTCTGGTCTCCTACACGCTCTGCCAGTGCCCATCGGTCCAGAGCCACAGCTCCAGGAGCTCCTCTGGCCATCACCTATCTCTGCTAGAACACAGGAAGCTGGGGCTGCAGCTACTGCAGCCACCTGATTTCGGGTTGTTGTGTGCACAATTACTGACACTGGGACATGTTGGGATAAATGCATCTGATTTCATCCCAGTGTTATGATTAAATGTCATTTCTGCTCGCTAGTGCTCTGAGTGCTGTCTTTTTTGATTTCCCATTTTCTTTTTCTATTTATTTATATGGCAACAACTCTGTGTTGGGAACTACCAGGAGGGAAGATGTGTCAGTGTAATGATGCTGCCCCCGTAGTCATGTTTGTAGCAGGGTGAGTTTCAAACATCTTTATGTCACTTTTGTGTAAAAGCCTTGGCCTGAATTCACATATCACACAGGCAAATAAACAATTGCTGGGGAAGAAAGAAACTGCTTGTGGTCCAAAGCCTCAGCTCAATCTCAATGACTGTAAATTAATTATGTGCCCCATGCTTTCCTGAATAGCGATGCTTTCATGAAACACGGTCTTAGAGCAGCTGTAATATCCTGCAGATAAACATTTTCCCCCTTCCTTGGATCTACAAAGAGCGGTAGCTTTGGACTACGTATTTATAGACAGACTCTGAGCTATAAATTGGACATTTCTGCTGCACACATTCCCTTAAGGGCCAATAAGACTACACACATCAGCTAAGTAATATTTTACTGGGGTTTTCTTTAATGACTTCAAGCGTGCTTATTCTTTTCCTCAACCAGCATTGCATGAATAACGTAATTCTACAATTAATCCTGAATTACTCATACAGTGGATTCCATTTTCCTTTGCATTCAAGACAAGTTTTTAAAAGTTATTGCTTTTCCCCTCCTTTCTCTTTTTTTTTTTTTTTTTAAGACTTCTTTAATCAGACCAAATGAGGCTTAAAAGTACTGGAAATATCTGGTTTTCTTTCATTCTCAGCCTGTTCAAAATCAAGGTAACGACAAATGACAAGAAAAGCACTTTGCATTCACAAGCTGAGAAAAAAGAACATGAGGGAGAGGGGCTCCTTCACACATTGCTGATGCCTGCTTGTGGACAGGGATTTTTGAGCGACTATGTTGGATCGCCGTGGAGGGACAGAGATGGTTTCTTTACCTGTTAGACCTATGTTTTGTGATTGGTCTCCACAAGAGCAATCATTTCAGGGTGAGTTTAAAATTCACTGAAAGCTGAGTGGATGCTTGAGGCAAGTCCTGAAAAGAGAATGAGATGAACTTGACGAAATAGTTACCCCAGATGTGGTTAATGGTAAGGACCCAAACCCAGCCACATTCTAGCAAGTACCAGCTCCCCCAAGACACTCAGCATACACAAAGCCAGGCAGGGACAGCCCAAAGCTGGAGCTCTGCCATTTCCAGAAGTTCCTGGGGCTTTTTGGCCTCTCTCTACAGTTTGGTATTAAATGTTAGATTTGCTAATTTCCAGCAAAGATGGGGAACACCTGAAATCTCCTCATACTGTCAGGTACCAGCATTTCTTGCAGACAACTTTGCACTCTCTTCATCACAATACTAAGTGGAAACACCAGGATGGGATTAGGCTGCTGGGGAGCACCTGCAGGCTGTCTACCACCCTGTGTGGTCACCTGTGGACCATGGAAACCTCAGTGAGGTGATCCTACTTCAGGGAGTTCTTGGGAGTGTTGTGGTTTGACTGACAAGAAGAGGATAGCAGTTGGTTAAACGTGCTAGAGAGGAGAGAATTGAACCTTGTTTCCTATTGAGTAAAGTAATCCCTTTGCTTTCATAGTTTTTAACAAAAATTTAAAGGATTCACCTTAAGCAGCAAGTGCTTGGTCCATGAATCTACTTGGCTAAGGGGCTGGTTATGAAATAGAGATAGATTTGTATGTTAGTGTTGAATTTACTAAATACCTTTTTAAAGGCAAGAAGAGGAGATATGGCAAGAAAAAGACGATGGACTAAAAAAATCAAAGTATTTTATTTTGAAAGTGCTGAACAAAGGTCTTTTTTTATTTATGGGATGCTCGCGAGGTGCGGGCGTGGTATTGAAACAACTTGATGCAAAACCTGTCGTCCAGGTTTGTACACAGCTGCCCTAGGAGCTGTGCAGTGGTCACTGCCTTTCCCTGCCTGAGTGATAGGATGAGGGTGCACACCGTGCACAGGGATTTTCGCAGCATCCATGAAAGCAGGTCTGTGATCTCAGGAATATGCTCAAACACCATCCCACGGGGAGCGTCTGGGCTAGGGAGCTGGCAGGGCTCTCTCTCCACACCGACGCTTTGCTGGCTGACACCAGTTGTTCACGCTACACTCGATATATCTGCATTAGCTCAAACCTACCCGCTGTAGCGTCAGCTAATCCTTTGGGAAGTGCGTAGGGCTAAACTCCTCCGTGTTTTTTTCTGTTTAGTCTAGACTATTAGACTTAGTGGCGCGGCAACTTCATGGATTGGTGATAGATTTACTGGAGTTGGGATATGGCAAACAGAGAGTATTTATGCACGTGTGCTGATGCACCCACAGCCCCCAGTAAGTGTATTTCAGGCATGGCTGCTGAGTCCTGTGCAAACTCCTGTCTTACCCTTATTGCCTGTCTCCCTGCAAAGACATGAAATGGCTTTTTTGGGAGCCTGAGGCACGGGAGCTTTTTAGAACAAATCTATTCTCCACTCTTTGGGAGCTGCTGGGAAGTGGGAGAAGCTTTCTGGGTGTCCTTCCCATGGCCCCTGGGCTATGCAGCAATGGACTTGGAGAGGCCAAGGTCACCAAGTAGTCCCTTCCACTCCTAAAGTGCCTGTCTTCCTGCCTTCTCCAGGAAATGTTTACTGTTCCTTAAAGACCTGAGTTGTGGGGTCTGGGTGGGGAGAGGCTCCGTTTCTCAGAAATGGCACTTGCACTATCTTGGTTTTTATTTCCATCCATGTCACCTGCTAAGACACTGAAGAGCCCAGTTGCATTGCCATGGACAAGCAGGATGCATCCAGCTGTGTTCTCATTCTTCAGCAGAAAGTTGCAGGGAACTAAAATTAGGTGACTTTCAGCTGACTAAAAAGATCAGCCTCAGGCATCAGGCTTCCACTGAGGCATCTCAAAGAGGTCCCTAAATAGGAAGCTGATATGGGAACTCCAACTTGAACATCACTCTTGTAGCTCTTCTGAACTACCCAGATCTTCTCTCCCTGTTGGTTTTCTTTGCTCCTTACTTGGCACCTTGCACACAAGCTTGACTGTAGCTGGGCTTTCCTGCATGAGATCTCTTCCCTTTCTCACGTGCCAGTGCTCAAGTCCCACGTGTCAGTCCCGTGATGTATGCTGCATTCCCCAGGATCCAGGATGCCTTGCTCAGAGTTGTACATCAACATCAGCCCTCAGAACCAGTCACGGTGCCATCGAGGTGGCACTGCTGTCCCTCTACAGCGATGAGATGGATACTTATAACCATGTTTCCTGTTGATCTAGAAGCTGTCTGGTCTGTTTGCAGAATCAAATCACAATGAATAACATGGAGGTAAGAGATGATGTCTCTTATTACCAGGGCCCAAAAACTTCCAGTGATCTGGGAGATAAAATTTATAACATGCAGTACTGATTTGAGTGTTTGGCTCTCTGTAGAAAGGCCAATATGTCCCCCCACACACTGACACCAATCCATTCATTTAATCACAGCCTTGTTTGTTGAAATGCACGTAAAGGGGATAAATTTATATGTTGACGTTGACAAGAATAATACACAGCATCCGTTGCTCTTCCTGAACTACATCCAGATTGCCCAGTGAGCATTTAGATGGACCAGTAATTATTACTGCCTTGACTTAAAATAAATTTTCCTGTTTCCATAAACGACTTAGCAATGTAAACATCTCCGCTCCCTAGGGTATTACGGTTTCTTTGTCTTTATTTTTTTTTCACATCCAGTCCCTTCTCTGCTGAGTTTCAGGTTTGGCATGTTATGTTCTGCAGCCACTTTGCTCTGCGCAGCCTTTGTTGTTCCCTGTTCTTCCTCCAGGCAATCCCCTGCTTTATTTACAGGGCATCTCCTGTACATGACACACCTACACTGCTTCCTGCGCGCAGACACACTCTACAAAGGGACCTTCTAAAGCGCCACAGTTGTTCCGTCATGCATAGCTCCCCTTTTGCCACCCTGGAGCTGTTACAGCCGCAACCGAAAAAAAAGCCTAATGAAGTAATAACTAGAAAGGAAAAGTCTGGAGTGTATATATAAAAAGAAAAAAAAAAATCACCATGGGAGAGAAATGTGGAAACACATATTCCTCCTTTTTTCCCCTCTGTTAATGGGAGCAGGAGAGGAAAGGACTGATCCAGAAATGTCCTGGCAAGACAGGGTGGGCACAATCTGTTTTCTACATCTCCATCTTCGTTGGCTTGAAGGTGAAGATGCTCCTGGTTTACCCCTATGTAAGTAAGAGGAGGAACAGGCCTTTTAGCTATTCTTTTCAGCTAGATGGAAAGCCCTGGGAGGTGCTGTGGGAAGGGCGCAACAAGGGTCTCTTCTTGTTGTACCCACTGGATCTACAGTCATCTCATCCCATGCTGCCTTTTCCTGTTCCAGACCTGTGCCTAGCTTCCTTTTACATCTCTGCACCAGTGCAGATTCTAACAGCACTTTCTTGGTTTATGGTGATGCAAGAGGTTGGCTTGAATTTTTAAGCAAAGCTGTTTAGTATGGTGCAACCATCACCTTAATCCTGCCTCCCGTGTTACCTTGCAAATCTACTGTATTTCTGAATGTATTTTGACTCAGATAACGCAAAAGCCTCTAGGGGTTCGGGCTGTTGCAGATGCAAGCTGCCCCTTGCTTGATGGCTTTCTACCCATCCCAGGAATCTGGAGACCACCTTCTCACACATCAGTTACGGGCCCGCGGCATCCAGCTTCTATCACCCAAGGAAAACCCCAGCCTGTTCTCCCACCTGGACCACACAGGTGAAGCAGTAGTGTGGGTGTGCTCCAGTGCTGCACCCAGACCCACTCCCTGAGTTTCTAGCTGTGGTGGTCTTCTCTGCCAAACCTGCTGCAGGTGCCCAGGAAGCACCAAGAGCAGCCACCCAGCGTGCATCCCACCCAGCAACGTTGCAGGCTGGGGGGGTGGGAATGGTCCAGAGGTGGGACTTGCTGGTGCAGACAGGACTGGATGCCTCTCAACTCCTGAAAAGCAACTGCTAGCCTTGAGGCAAGAATGCAGCCAGGTACCTGCAGAAGCTGTCTCAGCAGTCTGGAAAACATGTGGTTGATCCTCTTGTTGAATTGCTGGTTTTTTTGAGCTTGCCTGGAAACCCACTAAATCTTGGTTGAAGTCAGTCCTTCTAGCACTTCTCTCTGTGTGGACAAATTTTGGTGTAGGAATGGCAACAGTGAGTAAAAATAACTGGCAAAAATTAGTCTGTTCGTACTGGATGCACACTTCTCTGTTTTTAAAGAAACCTCAAAATAAGGCCTTTGCGAATATGTTCAGTGGAGTCCTAAGAATCATTGAGCAAAGTCCTATTAAACGCCCTGATTTTAGAAAAGACCTTAGGGAAAGCTGTGACTTGCCCTGTTAGGTGCTGGGCTCCTTGGGCAGCAGCTCTCTTGGTTGCTTGCCCAAATTCACCCATCTCACACACATTAATCCATTTAGAGTCCTGTATCACTATTAGGATACTTTATACTTTAGGATAAGGAACAGTTTAGGCGTCACCAGGTCATCTGGGATTAGTTAAACACTGTCCTTTTGTGCCTATTCAAGCTCATGAGGGCAGATAGCCCTTGCAGGCTGTCTCCTTGACTCCTACATATTAAATCTGGGCTTTACGCAGGTTTTCAGGACCGGCCCTTTGTCCTCCAGCAGTAGCGGCACCCAGACCCACTAGTTCCCTCCCCAGCACCTTAGCAGAGGTTCATACCATATCTCCCCTGAAGCTGCTGACTCCCCACCCCCCTTCTCCCTCACCCACCTCCAGTTCTCACATCTCAAGTTCATGAGTTTAAATCGCATCTTGGTGTAAATTGATTTCATTCCAGCCTCTGCTTCCACCTCTGCCTTGCCTTTAAATTGTGTCTAGTCTTAAATCAATCTTATTCCAGCCCTCAGCTGCTGTGCTCTCAATTCTTCCACTTCAGTTGTAACTGTTCTTAAAGGGCCCAGCTCAGAGATATGTTTTTCTCTCTCAGCCTCTACTGCCTTCCTGTTTCATTTAAATCATCTCCAATGTTAAACAGGGAGATCTTCCCCCTCCTCCCAGCCCTCACACACTCCCAGTTTAGCCAGTTAATATTTCCCCTTTGCAGCTCATCTGGTTTTAAACCAATTGTTGGTTTTTTTTCATCTCCATAATATTCTAAATTATTCTTTACTTTCAGGCCTCTTCTGAACTTTCTTCTTTTTCCACCGTGTTTCAGTCCATGGTGGCAGTAGTAAGCAATGATTTCAGAAATGTGATATGGCAGTTGCTGATTCTCAGTTTGCAGGGCAGGAGGACAAACCCTATCTGTCCCAGCAGAGCTGATGGGGGGGAAAGAAATGCTCTGGGCCTGCGGGAGAGGAGAAAGGAAGAACCTCTTCCTATGTTCTCAGTCTCATTATAAAGTGATTTAAGAAGCTGCAAACAGATTTAGGAGGCCAATGATGCACACAGATGCCTTTTGGGATTTGCAGGAGTCTGACTTGGAATGGCCTTGGGATTTTCAACAGCTGCCTCACCAAAGCTGACTATGAAGGGACTGAACATTGCTGATGTTCAGAGACATGGCAGCAAAAAAGGCACCAAACTCCTCCTGGTTTTTCAGTGAGGCCTGAGATGACAGAAAAGTCATGTGTTTTAAAGCAGGTCCCTGCAGGCTACTAAGCAGGAAGCGTTCATGGACTCTAGAGATGGCAACATGCCCAAATCTCATAATCTTTCAGCAGTAATCAGGCGTCCACATGGCACAGTTGCCTCTGGAAGCTTCCTTCCAGTTGTCTTTGTTTTGAAATGGCATTCAGGAACCTAAAGTTGCCCAAGAAGCTTCCTTAAACCTGCCAAGGACCTAAATCAGAGTGGGATCAGTATCTGTCAACAGCCCTGACAGATACTGACTTCATTTGTGTGTGGGTGTATAAAGACATATTTTTAGGAAAGAAGGAAGTAAAATACCCCTTTGTTCTCTTCTGTTCAATGTCCATGAAGGTAGCACCTGGGCACATCTATTCTCCAGTCCCCAGTGGCAGGGCTTGTTTGCTAACATTACAGCATTGGGTGTGAACGGGCTGGTCTCCACCACCAGAGTCATCCTTGAACATGATCACCAGTGCAGCTATGAGCTACAGGGGGGTCACCATTCATGCCATGCATGGAGATGGCTCCTGGTAATGGCATTCAGCAGCTCCTGGCCCGAGGCTTTGAAAGGTGACCTGAGGGGTCAAAAGTTTGGTGTCCTTTGTCCTGGAGGAGACATTGACTCTTCTCAATGACGTAATTTACCCTTTTCCCTTAAGAGCCTATTGTATTTTGAGGCTGTCCCTTCCACTGGCTGTGGTAATCGAATGGTGCCTGAGCCATTACTGTCCTCTGACCCCTGAATCACAGCACAGAAGGCCCAAGAAAGGCGATGCCCTCGTTTGCTGCCCATAGAAGGAAGCTGCCAGTCTCAGAGTAATGGATGGAGTTTAGAAGCGGAAGCATCATGAACCAGATGTGTTTAGGGAAGCTGTTTGGGTGATCTGAGAGGTTATGCCCTGATTCACAAGTTCATTGGTTGTAAAGTGCCTGAAACTTTTTTTTATGATGGAAAGTTTTGATTAAGAAACTAAGATTTTTCATGGAAATTGAGTGGGGTTTAGGCTTTTGGCTTTTTTCTTTTCTTTTTTTTTTTTTTTTTTTTTTTTCCCTCTTAGAAAAGGTGACTGGAAGCAGAAGAGCTAACAAGCAAAGTAAGCGTTTGCTTAAAATGTTTTAGATCCAGTTTTCAGTAAATTTGGGTTCATGATTTTGTCTTGGTTTTGACTGTTAAAAATGATTTGTGGTAAGTCAGATCTTTTCATTCTGAAGGATGTTTCTGTTCCTGCCAGCTCTAAGTAGCAGTGCTGTCCAGTGGGACACATGCACGAGAGCTCTGCAGATGGATGGCACAATGAAGTTAATGCAGGACAATTGTGAAAAAACGATCCAGCTTAATTATCATCAATTATTGCAATTAATTTTGGCTTTTCTTGGTAGATCCCATTTGTTCATCACCTTTTTAGCAGGAAAAATATTGCTGGTTTAACTTTGATGCTACCAGGCACTTCTGAAGACTATGGACTGTATTCCAGGTCCTCAGGTGTCTGTGTGGGTATTCTGGGCTTTATGGCTGTCAGGAAAACTCATAGAGCCTCTGGATAGTTCAGTCAATGCAAGCTTGCTTTGGAAAGAAAAGATTCCAAAGTTGCAGGAAAAAGGTGGGCCAAACTTAGTCTTTCCAGCTTCAAGCCGCAGACAGTTCACGCAAAACCAGGTTAATGTGGACTGTTGCCTTAGGACCTTGTGTCAATCCCTTTATGTCTCCAGAAAAATTCTCATTTCCTTCAATGTGCTTTGGATCAGGTGCTCGCTGACCCACCCAGAGGAGCTGCCTAACTCAGAAGCTCCAGGGTGAATGCAATTGGTTAGGATGTCTCTGTTCCCTGTGCTTTCTCCCTTAGGAAGGTGAAAGATGCAGTTGCTGTGTTAACGAGCAGAACTGGTGAATGAACAAGACAATTAGAGTAGCCCGTGGCAGATCAGCAGTAAGTATTCCCAGACCTGCAGAGGTGGTCTAATTGAATCTTCACTGAGTCCCTACATCCCAAAGGATCTGGGCATGGTAATGTTGCACAGTGGGTCTGTACTTAAAACATATCATTATTTAATAGAAAAATAATGCCCATCAGACATCTGGTGGAGAAGTTTTAGCCTCTTTATCTATGGCTAAAATCAATGTATGCATGATGATGTTGATGGATTCAGAAGCCAGAAAGACGTAATGGTAAATGGCTTTCATTTCTGCCAATGAAATCCCACCGTGGTAATTAAAGTTACCAGATGAGAATGTAGTATTTCTCTGTAGTGGTTTATACTGATTTACACTGTTTTACACCAGCTGAAAGTTGGGCCCTGTTTGGGATTTTTTGGACTCCTTGAGTCATAAATATTGTACATACCCAGCAGTGACTGGAGAAAGAAACACTTGACTTCTAACTTGGCCAAGATGTCACTGGTGCAGTAAGGCAGCCTGGCCGGTCCTGGCCATGAGCCAAGTGTGTCTAGAGCTGGAAGTGCTGCTGTGGGTCACCAGAAAGTTGACATCACTGCCCATGTAGGAGAAGGTTAGATATTAAGTGCTGTATCCATCAAATTAAAATGTCACTGCAGATGTTTGACTGTCCCCAGAAACATGTAACACCAGATACAAACCTTACAAAGCTGTGCTCTTTGGAAGGGCAGCATTCCTCCCATTGGTATCCTCAGTATCACTGTGGTGGTTGTCACTGCTGAGTGGCATTGTGGACCTTAGAGCTAAGAGAAGAAATTCAAGATGTTGGGGAGATGTGCTGTTACAGCTCAGATTTTCTGTATGAGGAAGACTGGTAATGTACATGCAGCAGTAAGGTGTGTTGATATCTCCAGTCCTCCGTCTGAAGGCTGTGTTGTGCTGGGAGGTAATTTTTATCATTTGTAACTTATGGCTAGAATGTGATTCTTTTCTTAGACTTGAGCCACAGGAGCCTGGGAAGAGCTTTGGGAAGGGAGGGCGTTCCTGCCTGCTGCCCCACCTCGAGATGCTCACAGCAGGCAGGGACATCACCATCTCTGGCAGGGAGCAGGTGGCTACCTTGGGCACTCCCCAGAGTCCAAGCTCTGACTGAGACATGCTGGACAGGGACTCGCTCTTACCCCCTTTAAGGTAATTTGGTCCATGGGGGAAAACCAAGAGCCAAGTACAAAAAAGTTGTAGCCAACCTGGCGGAGGTTTAAGATCAAATTAACATTATAGATGGCAAGAACTGCAATTCTCTTAATTCTTCGTTAGCATTTCAAACAAGCACATCCCGGTGAATCCCTCAACCTGCAAAGAGGGGCAAAGCAGGAGGGGAGGAACACGAGACAAGATAGGTGGGATTTTAGTGAAAGAAAATGCAGCCCAAAGGCAGGCTTTGAGCCAGTCACCCAAGCTGTCAGGCCAAGCTGCAAAACCAAAACAAAGCAACAAAGGAGAATTCAAAGTTCAGAGAAGCAAGTTATAGCAAATAGGTTATTGTCATAGACATACTTGCTGGGATTTACACATGTGGTTAACATCAGCTGGCTAGACAGCCTCATACCACAGAGTGCTCTCTCACTTGGGCTTTGATCTTGCAGTCGACTGCATGCACCACCACCACCCCCATGGGCTGCCTGCTGCAGTGGGGGTTGAGCCCTGTGCTGGGACCGGGGGTGCCAGGTCCAGCAAAGAACTATTAATGTCTAGGGCTGAAGATCTGTGCATAAATCTTCAAAAATCAGTGACACATAAGAAGAAGATGTTCCTGAGGACTTTCTTTGAGTTATTTTTCTTCTCTGGGAATTTCAGGAAACCTGCTTCAGTAGAGGTTCTCTGTACTCAATTTCCTTCTCTGTTGGGGTAGGATACTGTGGTATATCAGGTCCCATGGTGTTCGTGCAGGGCTGAGCCATCCTTGTGTGAACGAGGAGTCCAATATTCAAGATGTTTTTCTCCTCCCGTGGCTGTATGGAGTAGCTGGGAATGCGAGAAGCTGCAAAGGGAGCTTGTACCCATCACAGTGATTTTTGGTACCTCTGGCTCTGCCATCTCAGGCTGGAGGTGGTTTTCCTTTCCTCTTTCTGTTGATGGCCCATTAGGAGCAGGCATCTACTGTAATCCTCTCTCCTGAACCCTCCACTTCAGGCTCAGAGAAGTGACTTTTCCACACTCTGTCCTGCCTTGCAGGGGGGATGGGAGGAGAAAAAATCATGGGAAAGAATGAGAGGGAATGTTGCGTGAGTGTAGGAAGTGGTGCCAATTAGGTCATTCAACATCCATATATTCAATAAGTGTCATTAGCTGTAGCTGGACAAGGCTGCAAAATTTGTCTTACACTGATTGATTTTTACTTCTTTGCTTAAGACCTAACAGGATCCTTGCCCGAGGAGTTGGACAGCCCCCATCTAGAGTCTGCCCTGTTGGATAGAAGCCCTTTCTGTTTGGTTTCCAGCAAGTTTTTCTGTGTCCTAGCCAAATCCTGGGTCTTAGATTGAAAAAGACAGTAAAATACAAGTCTTCTGTATCCCCTGTGTTTTAGATGCAGGCAGACTGATCTGTTACACTATTACACTAGCTTTTATATGTTTTTCTTTTTTTTTTTCTTTTTTTGTGTGTGTGTGTGGGGGTAGGGGGTTGGAGGGGAGCATGGCAGCACCCCAGGGTTTTCAGACAGAAAGCACTATCCTTTCTCCCAGGGTTTTTGGGATCCATCACCAATGGTAATCTCCCTTGTAACGAGTGTCAGAGATGTGGGAGGCACAGAGGTGGAGAGTTTCTGTTGTGTGAGAGTAAGTAGGTAGACAGAAGAGAGACACTAGCACCAGCCCTACTAGGGGAAAACCAGCAGAGGCTCAGTCTTTATTAAGCATCAGAAATTTCACAGGGGAACTTGTCCTTGGGGACACAAGTCAGGTTTAACTGGTTTCTCCACTTGGGGAGCTGTTCCTTTATATCACATACATAATTACATTTACTCTGTCAGGGAAAAATGTCTCTGAGATTAATTATTCTGTTGCAGCAATGCTCAGAGCTGTTGTTACCCTGAACCCAGACCATTTTCCAGGCAATCTCCCACTCAATGGGAACTGTTTCACTAGCACAGAGCAAACCCTGCATTTCAAGGGCAGCCTTGGGCCTTGGGGAAAGGTCTTGCCCGGAAATTTGGAGAAGTGCTGGGCCCTTGCAGGTTGGAGAGGGATCGTTGGGTTGCATGCAGTGAGGTGCTTTGAAAGCCTGTCTTGTAGCTGTGCCTTGGTTCCTCCATCCTGATGATGTGTGAAAAGCAGAATAGCTCTGCAGAATGTTGTGATTCAGTACTGCAGCAGTGCAAATGCTTTCAAAATCCTTCAGTGAAACAAAATGTAATAATAGAATCACAGAATGGCTTGGGTTGGAAGGAACCTCAAAGGTCATCTGGTTCCAACCCCCTGCCATGGCAGGGACACCTCCCACTAGACTAGGCTGCTCGAGGCTCCATCCAACCTGGTCTTGAACACTTTCAGGGATGGAGCATCAACAACTTCCTCAGGCAACCTGTTCCAGTGTCTCACGTCCACTCTTCCTTGTATCTATCTAGTCTAAACCTGCCCTCTCCCAGCTTCCAACCATTACCCCTCATCCTGTCACTACAGGCCCTTATAAAAAGTTCCTCCCCAGCCTTCTTGTAGGCCCCCCTCAGGTACTGGAAGGCTGCTCTAAGGTCTCCCTGGAGCCTTCTCTTTTCCAGGCTGAACATGTCCAAATCTCTCAGCCTGTCCTTGTAGGAAAGGTGTTCCAGCCCTCTGACCATCTTGGTAGCCCTCCTCTGGACTCGCTCCAACAGCTCCAATAAGTTTAAGGACTAATTGTGTTGCTACATTACAGACACATCAGTGTTTGGGCAGTCCACAGAAAGCATATAGAAGCCCTGGCTCAGATTTAGGCCAGAGATCAGGTCCCTGCTGACACCTGAAAGGGCAGATTGCTCTGTGCTTGGACGGTTTTTTGCGTGTCACAGCTATGTAGTCAACCACTGCTCCTCTGCAGAGCAACTCCAAAACTCCCAGCAGCGTCCTGCCTACAGCGCCCGTGACGTGGAGTGCCAGAGTTATTCTTGTCTTCATGATGGATGGATGTGGTATTTGCTGTCCGGATAACCCTGTCCAATCACCATTTCCTTGTTCTCCTGGATGCTGCTTTATTTTTTCCAGCATGAAAGGAGATCAGATAGAGAACGTGAATGTTGTGCTGGGCAAGGAGAGATGATGAATGGGACGGGTAGCTGAAGGGTAGTCAGACCTTGACCTTCTTATGGAGCAGCATCTGCTTTTTCCCTTTTTCTTGAGTTTCTGCTGGGACACGTAGGAATCACTTGGTCTCGTGGTGCAGTGAGATCTGACTGCTGGAATAAACGATGGGCAGAAAAGTGATGCTGGAGGGGTGGCACAGTTTTAGCCAGCTTGCTTCTTGCATCTCTGAGATCCAGCTGGGTTTTCCTTCATCCTTGCCGATGCAGCTGTGAAAGCAGTGTGACTACTTTTGTGTTGTGGTGAAACAAAGATAACAATAAATACTATCACTGTCAAAATTCTTAGAAAATTTACCAGTGACTGCACAGGGGCCAAGATGTTAAATGAAATGCCTCCCTGAATAGCTGTGTCTGCCTACGTGCGCTACATTCAATCAAGGCAGTAATTATGGAGTGAGACTTAAAAATTGCAGGGAGGGGTAATGTAATCTTGCGCTGTTATTTTTTATTTTTTTTTTTAGCATTTAGTGTACGCTTCTTTCCTATGGCTGTTTGGTTACCCATAGGGATAGAGCGGAGAGTGGATTAGCACTGAGATGGGGGGGTGTTTCCTGCATTCTGAGCAATCCCTGTTTATGTAGATGGGGTTTTTGCTATGAAATGCCTGTTCTGTACAGTAATCCTTCTAAAGCAAGACGCTTTTAGAGGTACAGTGTGGAGAAAAGGATTGTACATAGCAAATGATATCATGGTTACCAGTCGCACAGATGAATTGCTGAGTTTTGTCCTGTTGGTGCAGGCAGGCAGTCTGAAAATGTGCTTGAAGGCAGCCTGGTCCTGATTTATAATCAGGCTTCCTACAGAACAAATAAAAGCTAAATGGGAACGATGGAAATTACTCAAGGGAGAATCCAAGCTGGATAATCGGCTTTCAGATTCCCTCTCCACCACCCTCAAAGCCAAACTCACTAACATCTTTCAATGACTTCAGGGCTGAACAACATTGTCCCAGTGGTTCTTTTTGTACAAATAATTACCCATGACCCATCTAGAGCTGCATGAATCCAGGGATACCAGAGCGCTTTGCAAATATTGATGAATGAAGTGCGATTGTTCCCTGATGCCCGAGCAGTGGGTAGCCATTCCACCAATTCCATGGTCGTTTTGAAATCTCCTCTCATTGCTGTTAGGGCTGGGAGACGGCTTCCCCCCCCCCCCCCCCCCCAAGAATTTCCAGGAGTTTGAAGAAGACTTCAATTCCAAATGGGCACATACAATTTAGATGCTGAAACATGAAAAATAACCCATCAAAATAACTTTGTAAGCCTATTTTTTTTTTGTAGCCATTTGCTGTAAAAATGCCTGAAATGTCTGAGACTAAGTTGTGTTGAGTGAAGCACCCTGCAGTTTGAAAATGTCAAAACAGTCCTTTTCTTAAATACTGCCTGGCTTGTTGCAACTGGCCCAGTTGCGCAAAATTTGCATGAATGAGCATTTTGGGGATGGGAAAAAGGTGCGACTCAGGTCATCAGAAAGTGTTTGATCAGCTCTAGTTTGCTCTGTCAGAGCCGCTGGCTTTGCAGAACGGTGAAGTGACAGAGAGATGTCCCAGCTCTGTCTGCCCTGAAAAACCAGCAGAGCAACAATCCTGGGCTGTATTCTTTGCCTGCTCAAGTAAGTGCGATCGGCCAAAGTACACACCACCGACCTGACTATTTACCTGCCATGGGAGCAAAGTCAGGCAACTGGAAAATCCCATGTGCTTGCGGGTGACTGGGCTGCCAGGCTCACCCCTGGACACAGAAAATGGTAAATACACGCCAGCATAGGGGTGTCTTGTCCTCGTCCAGCGCGGTCCCTGTGTCATGTGGGAGCGTGTTGTTAGGTAATTATGCAGTGGTTCTTGACAGAAGAGCAAAATTGATTGATCTACTGTATAGCTCTGCAACTGTAAGTAATTGGGAGGGTGCTTAGAGCATGAACATGGGTGATTTAACTATATTAGATTAACAACGAGCTCAGCCTCCTAGTAAAATTGAGCTCAGTTTGTCCTCATCTGCATTCGCCCTCCAGGTTGGAGGCAGCCTAGAGCCTGTGTTGAAGGAGCTCTTGCCCAGGAGCCAGATGTGTTTCAGAGAAAATAACAGTAGCTGTAGCTTTTCTGGAGGAAAGAGGGAAGTCCTTTGCCCCTAGGATAAATCCAAACCCTTCTCTTGCTGGGAATCTAGAGAAGTCCAGAAGTTCTTGAACAATGCTCAAGCCCATCAGTAGGAACTGCTCAGCCTGAGGAAGACGGAGGCCCATAAGCACCTCCTCACCAATGGGAGCCCTTTACCACCCCATTGCTCATTCCACATTTGTTTGACACCAGTGTGGTTACAGGACAAGAGACCTTTCTTCAACATCTGGGAGCAATTAAGAGAAAAATTCATACCTTTCCCCATGTCAATAAATGCAGTAGGGGAAAGGTACAGTAAGAAACGGAGCAAGGAAAGGTAGATCATAAAGGTAAGGACTCTGCCTTCCAGAAAACGCAGATCAGATAAAGCTAAATAAAACTATTTTATAACATACCATAGTGAATTTGATCCAAAGTCACAGTACTCCTGCTTTTCAGACAGCTGTTTCTCTTGCAATTAGTTTTCTATGTCAATGACTTTTTGGTCCATGGGATTCAGCCACCTCTCCCATGCACGTGCCAAACTCACATTAACTCTCTGGGAAGTTGTGCATGTGCATCCAGAGGAGAACAGATCCCCTTTCTCTTTCCAGGAAGGGTTTGCATGTGATTTATGAGCCTGGAGAAGGAGCATGGAATACTGGAGTGCCGAATTAAGGCATGCCCAGCAAACAGAAGGACAAGGTGAAATCCAGGAACCGTCAGAATTAATTACTGCAACCACAGAGCCAACGCAAAGTGATGTGAGCTCATGGTAGCCAATCCAGCTAGCTTCAGGTGCAAAGGTATATTTGTTCACGGCTCAGGGCTTTCATCTCAGTGCTGACAGGGTGATAATTCAGTCTTATAAAGCAGCAAATTATCACTGCCTTCTTAGCATTAATTTCCCTCCCCAACAGACACCACAAAAAAAAAAGGAATGTTTTCTCCTCAAGGCCTCGGTGCAGAGAATTTCCCATGGCAGGCCATGAGTTACAACTCTATCTCCAAAGACATCCTGTAAATAACACGTCAGGATCTTAATTCAATAAATAAATCTAATAGCTTACTCAATCCGTAACACACAGTATCTTCACTGCTTCTTCTAAAAAGAGTGTCAGTGCTTCACTCTCTTTTGAGGCATATGCTGAGTATATCCATAGGCACAGGTATAATCATCCATACCACCTATATAAAGCAAAGTGTGTGTATGCAAGTGCCTGGAGCACACACAGGGCTGTGGGGAGGGTACTGGAGTATATGTGGGCCAGACCTGATCTTTTCTGTCAGGCCAGGATAGCCCCTGTCCCCACAGCTCCATTAATAGGTACAAATTCTCACATTGGCTTGCTGCCTGCGGGCCTGTCGCTAAATGCACAGATCGAACTGGAGACGATTGTGCACTGACACAGGCACTCTGATGCCTTGTGAAGTCCAGACTTGCTTCAAGCTTGTTCCTTCTGGAGAGAGAAAGAGTGTCACCAAGTATTGCTGCATGCGTCCCTTCATACTTCCAAGTGCTGTACGCGGGTCTTTTTGTGCATATTTGTCCCCCTCTTGCACCGTGCGATAATTCATGCTTGTCCAAAGCCATGATGAAGCCCATTCACTGGTGTGCTGGAGCGAGGAGGCTGCTCAGGCTGGGCATCATTTCATCCTGGCTTCGGAGGGAGCTTGCTCCTGTCTCGGAGCTGAGGTTGGGGCAAGGGCAGATTCAAGGCTGTTGCCATGGTCCTTGAGGCTGGCGAAGCTTCCCCAGCCGCTTTGGGTGTCCTTGGGGAGGGTGTCCTTGGGGAGGGTGACCCTGTGGGGCTCTGTTTCTGCCTTGACTCCAGCTATTCAGTTTTATGGAAATACCTTCCATGGACACTGGTGGTATCTGGGAAGTTCATCCCTCTGCTCTGAGGCCACTTGAGGTTTTTTATGTGCCCTTGAAAGACGAAAAACCCTGAAGCCACAGGAAGTCTTGTCCTCCAGCCACGTGCAGACACTGCAGGGTGGCAACAGGCTTGTGTGCATATGAGAGAAGGTTTTGAAAAATTTAATTTTAAAAGAAAATGCTGAACTGCTAGTGAATATAATAATTAATCTTGTGAATATAATAATTAATCCTGAAAGATCTGCTGGAGCCCTGTGACGTGTTTACTTCTTCTCTAATTCATGCCAAAAGGGGGAAATTTTGCAAGGATTGTTTTCATTTCTGGCAACATAATGTCCCTGTTTTGTCGTTTCATCTTTGATTAACGTAGAAGAGCAAAAGAAAATTAACTTGCTACTGGACTAATTTAGTGGATGTTTCACCATGGAGCACGTTTTGATTGCTGAGTATTATCCCGCTGCACGCAAGACCGATGGGGGACAATTGCAGGGTTTCCTGATTTACTGCTATTTTGGGCGTTGCCAGTTTGATAGGGCTTCCAATTTTATTTTATTTTATTTTTTTAAAGGCTGGGGCGGGGGAAGGGATGGGAAGGAAAGAAAAGACCTCAGTCAGAAAGAGGCTTTGTATTCCTGGTTTTCCTGGTCTGGATTCAAGTGACATTTTCTGCTGAATCCATTACCATTAGTCCATACAAGCGACACGCCGGATCCCTTTGTCCTTCAAAGGCTGGAGCAGCTCTCCCCTTTCGCATGGGGAGGGGTGCTGCAGCGCCGAGCCAAGCCGCATCCCGTCTCCGATAAACTTCATAATTAGCTTCCCCAATAAAGCACTTAATCTGAATACATGCTTTTACTAATTGCAACAGGAAGTTTTGTCAGAGCAGTTTACCTACTGCTGCGCCCGGCGCTCCCCGCAGGCCCTGGGAACCGATACCCACCAGCCTCGCATCCTGGCCAGAGCCCTGGGCTTCAATTAGCCCCGGCAATTCAAAACGAAAACAATTCTCCATTTTCTCATTAAAAGATGAAAGAGAAGAGCCTTCCTTCGTGTGTCCCCCCCCCCAATTTTTTTTCCTTAAACACCGAGTGATAATTTTGCACTGCGAAGAAGCTGCTCCTCTTTCATGGCCCCTGATTAGGAAAGACAATGGGATTAGTTCAAACCGAGTTGAGAGGCCTTGGTGACTCCTTTGCTGGCTAAATTGTGGACGAGGGTGGATAATGGGAGATTGATTAGGGTTAATAGACTTATTTTTACAGGTCATGCCGCACAGCACTCTGGGTTGTGGTGCTCCAACACATATTATTGCAAGCCATAAATCAAGTGGCTTGGAGGGACTTCAGGGCTCCCTCCCTCTGAATTGTTGGTGAACAATTGACTTTTGTCTCCCTGTTGCTAGTGCTACCATTTCTGCCCCCTGTATTTTGGCAGGGCCTGATCCTGAGGGGCACAGCACCTCCTCCCCAATGCCCAAGTACTTCACAGAGCTGCAGAGAGGAGCCTGGTGCTTGGCGATGCTAAGCATCCCACAGGATCTGGCCCCAAAAGGGGTCGATTTGGACAGATGGGGAAGTGGGGGGTAGGGAAGAGGAGACGAGCTTTTTAAAGTGTGTTTTGTGAGTTTTATGCTCGGGGATGAATGGGAGCCTTAAAACCAGCACTGTGGGACTCCCAGGTTTGTTTTCTCTCATTTCTAAGGTTACTGAGCGTGTTCCAGCAGCTGGAACAACTGCGCGGGGCTGTCAGTCCCGCTTGTGCTCCATCAAATGCCTACAGCCAGGAGGTTTCCAAAGCAGCGGAGGGGGAAGGAGTGGTGAGGGGGGCAACGAATTCCCACAAGGTTTTCAGGCTGTTTTGGCTCCAGTGTCTAAACGTGACCAGAGACAGCACATGAAAAGTCAATGCTGCTTGTAACCCAATGGGAGCTCTGCTTAAATTTCAATGCCAGGTCAATGTTAAGCAGGGTTATTTGTATATATTGGATATTGAACACGTATAGTTTTCATTTAGAGAAGCCCAAAAGGAATGTTTTCTAACAGGTGGGGAAGGTAGGAGAAGTTTTTCTGTGAAATGCATAGCAGGGTTTCTTTCAAGCAGGATAAGACTCTGGTCTGTGTTACACCAGAAGAAATCTCCTTGCTGCCTTGCTGGAGCTTTATGCTTTTGCAAAATGTGAGCTATTCGGGTTTTATGTCATTGTACCTTGATCCCAAACGGGAGATCTCATTTTCTGCAATGGGCACTAGCTCAAAGCACATTATATTATTGCACTGCAATTCATGCTACAACAAACTGCAATAAAAATCCCCTCCGACAGCATGCCACGGTGTTACAAGTGATTGCTGCCATAAGCCACATCATTAAGTGCCAGGACTGTGGTAAGTACTAGAGCTAGCTGGAGATTTTTCCACTGGAATAATTAACTCAAAGGAAAGTGTCCTGTCTGCAAAATTAAATTTTCCATGGGGAAACGCGCACTCTTGCTATTTTCCTCCCTCTCTACCTTTCGCTGCTTCCCACACTGGCACTGTCACATCAGAAATTTTCAGCTATTGTTTTCCTGAGAAAAGAGATAGATTTTACTGGTCTTCAGGAAACTCTGCACCTATGCATGGAAATGCCACACAGCACGACCCTTCACAGTCTCTCAGCACCTATCGCCACGGCACGCAGGATGCTGCGGGCAATGTCCCTTTACTTCAGGCAGGCGCTGCTGCTCTCACAGCGCTGTTGGAACAGGACACATCAGTGCAGTTACTGGTAACAGTCACAGCTCTGTGGCCCCTGGAGCACACACAGAAAAGAAAATCATCCGGTGGTCCAGCCTGATCTGACAGCAAGATGCCCTCATTCAGGATGGCAGGCAGCGAAAGCAGGATGTACTTTCCAGAGAAAACGCTGACATGATCTCTAGGTATTTCTGGCTAGAGATTAATAGAGCAAAGAGTTTTAGCTCCTTAGCATTTCTAAAAGGCTGACTGCTGCAGTGTGAATATGCTACATGAGAATTGCCCTGTGATGATCTGACCTTTTTCTATCCTGCTTTTCCAGGCTTTCTCTGCTTTCTGCACCTTGCCGCGCGCAAGTTAATTGAAGCTTCACGGAGATATTTTTTTGGCCGTGCAAGGATATGTGGAGGCTTTGTGAAAATGATCTTCTCCAAAGCGGATATAAGATTAATTTTAGCATGGATCAGGTGTCATGCACTTGGATGGATTAGAAAACAAAAGTAGGCAGAAATAAATATATGTGCAGTAACCAGCTGGTGGACAGGGATGCACTAACTTGCAGCTGCGGGATCTTCGCTGTCACTGTAATCATAACAAATATATTACTAGCTTGTAGCACCTTTTTTCCAAAGATGACAAGATACTTCCCCAGAAAAATGCCTTGGAATACCACAGAGTTGTGCCTCTGTATAATCGATGTCTGCATTTGTGAATCTTCATCAGCAAGCAGTTAAATGATGTGCCTGGGATCATCTAGTGGATCAGTGGCAAAGGTCTTAGAGTTCAAAGCTCCTTCACTCCCAGGATGGGTCTGGCAGCATCAAGAGTTTCACTGCAGATGGATGAGTGTAAAGGAATTCAAAATCCCCGGTTTGCATCATAAAAATGTTGGTCACTTTGCCAAAGGTATTTGCCACATTGCACTTTGCAACATCAAATGTATCTGTCCTGAGAACACGCAAACATCTGTCCAGCAGAAACTGCTCAAAAGCATGTAAATACAACACACGGAAAGGAATCAGATCTTAATCCCAGTGTTGCACCATGCATTGGGAAATGCCGAGGTGATCCGTGGGAGGAACAAGCTCAATTCCGATTGCAGAGCTACTGCAGCCTGCCCTAGGCTGGGTAAGCTGCAGTGTTTTCTGCAGCTGGCATTGCAGCATGGAAGGCACGTCCTGAGCTTGACTAACAAGATGCTTGCTTAAGGATGGGGAATTTGGAACAACCTTTTTTTTGTGGGTTTCTCTCCCCTCTCTTGGACAGAGACTTTAACTGCCCTGCCACCGAGCTCTCCTCAGCATCCATTCAAATAAGGAGCCAACTACAAATAAACTCCTCCATGAGCACTCCTGATAAGTCTCTCATTTCCAAAAATGTCCCTGCAAACAACATTTCCTTCCTGTGAACGTTTGTGAAAACGAACCAAACAATTCCCAATGCTGCTGGAATAAGTTTGCATTTCTTTATGCAAATTCAGAACTGCAAATAATTTTTGGCAGTCTGGTCCTGGCTCACAGCAGTGAAGTAATAACAGAAAATAGGTGAACTCGATGACAACTTTATAATAACAACCAAATCCAGGCAGATCAAGCGTGTGTATCACGTGTTATGTCTTCACTACAAAAGGAGAGGAGTTTTTACATGGAGATAATTAACTGGAGATATATACCTTGGTGTACATTGTGAACAGCGATAAGATAGTGTTACCTAGATGTGACTGGCTGGCTTTATCCTGACTAGGTATATCTAGGCAAAATCTATAATGCTTTGTCTAGACAATGATCTCACAAGAAGAGAATGAACTTTAATTAGCTGTTTTGATGGAAAAAACCTTTTGTGTAATGGAGACAAAGCCAGAGCACTTATGAGCAACCCTACAATAACAAACCTGGATGTGCACAAATGTAGCAGATAGGGAAGGGGGTGGCAATTGCAAGAGGATTTCATTTCAAAGTGTCAAGCAGTTATTTCAGATGCTGGCAAGCACCTGCCTTCACAACAGGGTCAAAGGTAAAATTTGCACCTCCCTACCCACAGCTCGTGTGAGGGGAAGGAAGGACAGGGAGTATTTCTCTCTGTGTGCCCTGGTCATTGCGCCTTTGGAAAGTGCTAGGCAGGACAAGGGGAAGAGGTGAATGAAAAAGCACATAGCCATGTGTTTAAAGAACTGTCAGGGGCTGCACTAGTAAAACGCTGTTGGTGAAAGGAAAAGCTTTAGGTCATCCCTGGCATCCTTGCAAGACAATGGGGGGCCCAAACCTCTGACCTTCCTGTGATCGCAGGCCCTGAAATGCCACAGTCAAGTATGCTTTGTCCCCTTTTTTTTTAAAAAAAAAACAACTAGATTTTTAGGCTCTTTCTGTACAGGGTGCAAACTTGCTGACATAGCTGCCTTCCCCAGCACCCTCCTACAGACCCTTTAGAGGGTCTGACTGCACCCTTCAACTAGGTGACTGCAGACCCTCTAGAGGGTGTGTAGACATCTAACTGATGTCTTATGAAGGCAGGCTACGTAATCCAACAGGTTGGAATCTTCTGTTTTCACAGCCCAGCTGTGGTGGAAACATGACTTCTGTTGAGTGTCAATAGCACCTGGCAAAGAAAACCAGTGCTCCAGAAACATCTTTGTTTTCCTTTGTGCAAGAAAGAGGAGGAAAATAGCACAAGGTGTTGGCTGTTCAGTACAACTCCAGGTCTTGATTTTGCACCATAATGAGGTCCAGGCTGATAAAAATCAGTCTTGTTTGGACAAAATATAAGAAGTCCTGGTGCTTGATAAGATCTTGGTGAGACATATTATTTGATGTTTATGTTCAGTACTGAGCAGGGTCCTTCCTGGATGCAGACTCTCAGCTTTGTACAGAGAGCGAGATGCATCCTCTGGACTGAACATCTCTCAACCCCAGTGCTGCAACTCTCTCTGCAGCATTGGTGTTTTCTCACAGCTGCTTCTTCCAGTGCGCTGCTGCTGCTTGTACATGTCCATGTGCCACATGCCCACCACGCCAGGGAGGTCGGAGCAGCTGGAGAGTCTGCAGGAGGGGGCACAGAGGGGAGAGCACAGCAAGCAGCGTGTCCTCTGCTGACAACGGCCGAGAAATTAAAGAAATAAGAAAATCTGAAAAGTGAGTGTCCCATGTGATTAGCAGTGCTTTGCACATGGATGAGAAACTAAGCTGAAGCAGTTCTGCTCTGGAAATGGCTTTACATGCTGCTGGTGCCAGCCTGAGGCACAGCAATGGCAGCGTTTCTTCCCAGAGCCATCACTGGTGTTCCCCTCTAAGTGAGTGAACAGGGACTCTGGCTGTAGCACTTTCCAGATAGCGCAGGCTCTGCCACCATACCTTGAGCTGAAGAGTGCTGGGAAAGAGTCTGAGCTGGGGCTGAGGTTGTGCCCATGGCTTTAAGAGGGTTAGATGCCCAAGCGGGTCCCCTAATCACTCTGGGCTCCTCTGTAGATAGACCTGTCCTGTACATGATGTAGACCCTAAA
The DNA here is from genome assembly GCF_034619465.1 of Leptosomus discolor. NCBI lineage: Eukaryota > Metazoa > Chordata > Aves > Leptosomiformes > Leptosomidae > Leptosomus > Leptosomus discolor. The sequence goes on from NC_141405.1 coordinate 11,337,229, forward strand.
TGGGTTCTCTTGCCCTCCTAAGGCAGCTGTCTCCATTGACCATGGTGGGAGCCAGGACCCTTACTATGGGTGACTCGTTCAGAAGCCCAAAGTTGCATGGTTAGACAGGTGCAGAAGGTCTGTGGCACAGAGGAAAGCCAAGGAATTGCTGTAAAATGTAAAGGCACCCAATCTGGTAAAAAGTAATTCAAGGAACATGTCAGGTCTGGCTGAGTGGCTTTTGTTTCAGTCAGGATGAAAGCAGTTGGGGTTGGTGCTAGGGATGATCCTGAGGTCATTAACCTGTGATGGGGCAGCCGTGGGTGCAGAAAGGAAGAGATGTGGGGAAGTCGGTGTGTTTGCATGTGGCTACCACACCTGCAGCATCTTGTTTATATATCATTTGTTTTTAAAGACATGGAGTTGTCACAGGCTATGACCCAGGCCACTCCCTGTGAAAGAGGACAAACAGGCCCTGCTGCCAAGCTGCTCCAGAGTCCGTCCATGGCTATCCACCTCACAGCACTGAAAGCCTGATCTTCTCTGGCCTGTGTCACAGGCATCACTTTATCTCGTTCAAGGCTGTTGCGTTTATTCTCTGTGTAGAAGGCTGTTCTCGTGAACAGTGGCAATAAGGCTGTTCTGCTCCATCCAATCCCCTGATGTTGTCCCTACATCCCAGGGTAAGTTTCTCTCCAGAGAGAAGACCCAGAGCCACCCTGATACTGGCCATGCTCCCAAGGGATATCCCTGGGAAATGAGTGGAAGAGCTCAAGGTTTTCCATTTTTTTTCTAAATCAGCTCTCACGCCAGCTGCAGCACATTGGATATCCATTGGGAGGGACCTTCTGCTCCTCTTCAAAGGAGATAATCAAATACATTTCAGCTTTCGTGTCAACTTTTGTGTGGACTCAGATCATTCATCAAAGATTACTTTTGATCAAACTCCCCTTGGGAGGGACCTCTCAGTAGTAGACTTGAACCAGGGAGGGACAAAAGAAAGACGAGATGAGGAAACACTAATACACTTTAAGCATTGTCCTTCATTAATATCTTCAATAAACAAACATGTACATCTGAATATTACTTTCTCTTGCACACCCACTGTTATCACTTAACTATATTCCACATGAAAGCACACTTGTCATAAGCCATTTCAACTCCCATCCCAAGTTAATATATTAGCACTCATTTCATTTGCATTTTAATGGCGAGACTACACTTTTCAAATAAATGACTACACTTTATCAAAGGATTACTTCATTTTGACTGTAATGCCGCTCTGCCATGCGGGAATCAGGGAGTGCAGAGGTTTTAAAAGCCCTGAAAAGCAGACCCACTAGGTTCAAGAGCACTAGCCTTGCTCTTTACAACTCCATCTTTGTAATGAGGGGGAAAATAGCAACATCAAAATGTACTGGCTGCTTCTCTCTGTACTGAAGGGATTATGTAAGTTCACTCCCGTATTTTGTTAGGTGCATGGACTCCTCTTCTTCAGGGAACATCATTAAGGGCTATAGATGGCCTGAAAGGAACCTGTGGATAGAAATCCCTGGGGTTTCTCTCTATCTGAGCTTTGAATCTCCACCATGTAGCTGAAGCCTATTCCAGTGTTAGGCCTGTTTCCCCAGCAGATTAGTCTGCTATGGAGATGGGGTAGGATCTGGCATCCCTGGGTGGTAGATGAGGGGGTAACATGGTGACCATACTATGGGCTCAGCTGGAAGATTCTAGGGCTAAAAAGCCAGAATATATACATGAAAATAAAAACATCTTTTACTTCAAGAGGTTGAAAGACATGCAAAGTTGCACATGGCATGCTAAATCTTTAGGTAGCAAATAAAGTAAAAGAAAATAGGAATGCAAAATGCAGCCTGCATAGCAAAAAACTCTGTAACGCTGTCTGTCCTGCCTAAAGCAACACTAAATCTCCCCCTTTCCAGGGGAACCAAGCAGAACAGGTTTGGATGCTGCTGGTGTCACTACTCAGCTTGTCCCAGCACAAACCATTTCTTGGCTGCACCAGCTCCCAGCAGAGGGGCTGCAAAACCCTTTAAGGGATCCAGCTTGGCTACTTGGCTCCACCTGGTGTGGGGGCTGGAGTGAGATAAAGGTGGAAGCAGCCCCAGCTGGAGGTTTTTTGGGGATAGAGGGAGGCGTGTTATGGCAGCTCTGCAGGAAAGCTGCTGCAAAAGGTCTGTGGGTTGTTTACACAGAAGACTAAGTATCAGGAGGTGTATATGTGGTGGGGGGGTTGCCTGGGCAGGGAGTGGAAATCCATGCGCTCAGAAAGGCAGGCCTGTTCTATAGGGCTTTTATGTCTGGTTAGTTTATTCCCAAGTCTTCCCCTCACATGAGTGCTGAGAGAGTTTAGAGATGGTGATAGTGACCCCAGGTACTATTTTCACATTAAGTTGAACAGCTGGCTGGTTAAGTGCTGCTTACAGGGAAATGTGGTATAAAGTCGCACAGGTTGGTGCTTGCTGTTTAATACTAGGCTGTTTAAGAAGGTTTTGCTAGCTGAAAGAAAAATCCCTACCACCAAATTTTAAACTCCCTCCTTTGCTATGATTGTAATTCCCTTTATTAGCTTCTGCTTGCTGAAGAAATCTGTGATTCATAATGGCCCAGTGACTGGATAGGCAATCAAAATGTCCTTAAACATCAGTTACTTTTATTTTAAAACTTAAGTCAATCTTTACCTTGAATTAGAATGAAAGTGAGGTGTCAGCTTCCATTCGTTGTGGCAAACATTCTAGGAAAATAAATAAAGTGTGTGGATTAAACCCTTTATTAAATGGAGGCAGCGTAATGCAGTGATCTAGAGCTATTATTTGCAACCCAGGCTGTGATAATGAAGGATGCTGGGGAGCTGTAATGTGTGAAATGTTGATGGGGAAATAGAAATCTCTAGCAGCTTTTTTTTTTTTTTTTTTTTTTAATCCTGTGCTACAAATTAACATGTTGCACTGACAAACTGAACTGTGAGCTGCCAAGGAAAAACACCCTCATTACCTGTTTGCAGTAGGGCTTCGTCCTGGGGAAAATAGCAGTGTCTCCCAAACTGGTAATTGATTAGAAATGCTTTATTTCCTCAGGAGTTTGCATGCTGGCAAAGTTTATCCAGCCTTGGAAATGAAAGATTGTGGATGGCAGAAGCAGATTCTTCTGGAGAGACTCCAGGCTCAGGTGCTTGGTCCCAGGCTGGTGGACGCTCCTGCAGAGGTGAGCGGGTTTCTCCTTCCTCTTGTCCTGTGTTTGCACCGTGTGAGTCAAAGGCTCTCTACACTAGTGAGCAGTGTGGTGAGATAGGAGCGACCTGTGGGGATGAAATCCTGGTGCCAAGGAGCTGAATTTCCTATTATGTACCTTCTAAGGCTTTTTCTGTTGTGGTGTTTCTAGTCTGATACTATGGATTGGTCTCCACTAGAAGTTGGGTCATATTATGTACATCTTCTCTTGGGGATTTTGCCATCATGGGGTGCCCCCATTTCTAGGATGTGTCTTACCTCATGGTCGAGATACTTGTCCCTCCAGCCCTCCTGTGCTGAGGAAGGAGGTACAGGACAACCCTGTCCTTATGCAGCAGGCTGGCTGTTATGGCTGGAAAAAGTTGTGACCAATTGGTTAATTAATTGCCCTGAGGATGCTGCACAGAGCAACAGGCACTGCTGGCAGATCTGCTGGAAACTTGGGTTCGCTCAGGGCCAGAGGGAGGTGAGATGGAACCCACAGGGTGGCGAGGAGAGGGCAAAGGGATACCAGCAGTGGGTTGCTCTCCTACTGCCAATTTGAAGTAGGTAGGGGAAGTCCTGATGGAAATTGTTAGCTTTCTGCTAATTTCTCTGGTGAAGTGACTCTGATTTAGCCCTGGGGCATGTGTGCACCCTGAAGGAACGAAATAATGTCTGGGCTGTAGCTTTTCTAGAAGAGCACAGAAGAGAGGGTCTTGTTAGTAAGCTCACCCAATACTGGTGCAGGTGGCTGGAGGATAACTGAAGTGGTGAGGCTGGGCACAGGAAAGAATGAGGACCCAGTACTGGGGCCTTGCGGCATCTGCTCCTTGCTCACAACTCTCCCTGCTGCAGGTTGTACTGAGGTGACAAATCTGCACCTTTACTGGCCTGGTGCTGGCAAGCCTCCAGCAAATATCATGGACCTAGCCTGTTCTTCAGCAGTATTTTAATTGTTATGCTTCTTACCATATGCCTCAACTATTTCATAAACGCTGGCTCTAAACCCCCATAACATGTTTCAAATAATTCCTTAGGCATGCATGGACAGAGCTGCCTGCATTCCTCCTTGGTTATATATAATGCTGCTGAAACCTGGGATGAGTATGGCTGTCTGCATTTATACCACAAAATCTCTTTTGCATCACCCAGGATTTGAGTTGTGTAATTCATGTGGGTTGCCCAAAAAGCTGAAGCAGCCAGCGAGGCTTAGCGATCGCTCCTATGAGCCTGTAACGTAAGGCTCTGTGGAATATGCTGCACATATACTCTCATCTCTAAGTAGTGGTAGGCAGTACACCTCCAAGAGCACAACTTGAGGAAGATCCCTTTGCTGTGATGTTTTGCACATATGCAGGGACCTGCTACTCTTGCTGGAGACTGACAGATGCTGCCATGGCCTCTGCTCTGCCCTGTTTGATGGATGAAGGTTACAGCTCCACAGGGGTTTCCAGCAAGGTCCTGGTGCTCACTCCCTCTTTGTTCAGCTGATGTCCTCGGATGGCAACAGATGGCCTTTGTGCTCTGACCCTCTTCTTTCTCTGACCAGTGACTTTTAAGTGCCATCCATCTTCCCCTGAGTTTGACAGAGTGAAGAGCAAGCAAGCTCACCCCAAAGGGGAGATTTTTCCTCATTCTGTGCTGGGGTGTTTTGGAAGAAGAAAGCATACAGTGTTATCAATACCATTCAGTCTCGACACTAATGCTTGATGAGTATCATGGTAGCAGTAGATACGTTTTTTGCACTCTTACGCTTCCATTGCCCTTGGTATCTGTTGCTTTTGGTAGCTGAGGCAAGTGGGGCTGCAGCCCCAAGATGGTTTGTCATTTCCCTTGAGAAAAAAAAAGCATGAGGTCGGGGCATGTCACATCAATATGGGAGAAGCTCCAGCTGAGCCTGTCTCTGTGCGTCATGCTGAACCCTGGTGGTAAATGATGTTATTTGGGTCCCGAGATGAGCCTGTTGCTCTCCATGAATGCTTTTCATGGTGTGTGTAGTCTAAAGGAGAACTCCAGAGATCAGCAACAAGGCAGCAGAGCACGCTATGCGCTGAAGTACAAAATAAGGTAACCTATAGCTCCCTGTTGTGCTGTAATGTGCCCATCAGTTGGTCCGAGGAGGATGGTGGTGTCCCCTGTTTATAGATGTGAAGCCATGTTGTAGGCAGAAATCCAGCAAACCTCTGACAGGTTAAGGAGTTAAACCCACTGTGAAGGCGGTGAGACACTGGCAGATGTTGCTCAGAGCAGCTGTGGCTGCCCCCTCCCTGGCAGTGCTCAAGGCCAGGCTGGATGGGACTGGGAGCAATCTGGTCTAGTGGGAGGTGTCCCTGCCCATGGCAGGGGGTTGGCATTAGATGATCTTCAAGGTCCCTTCCAACCCAAACCATTCTGTGATGCTATGATGAAATTTATGGTGCACCTGGGCAAGGTGACCTTAGCTAGGGCCCCAACTGTAGAGTCTTCTGTCAGCTGTAGACATTCAGCTGTCTGCATGTGAGGTAATGTTTAATGTCTGCCAGTCCCATTGCCTCCCTAAATGGGGACATTCAACGCTGCAGAGTAATGTTTATATAAGTAACTGTTTGCACTTCTCTTTGCTGTGCATATGTAAAAATTAAGAACTATTATTTTGAAAACTGGACCTAGGATTTGCATGTCAAAGGAACTGTAGAAAGTGGAGTTTAAAGGGCTTTCAAGATGTTATCTAGTCCAGGCCCTAATCCATGTGGGATTAGCGCCACCTTTGTCATCCTGAGAGGTTTTGTATAATTCATTCTTAAAGGATTTCAATGATGGGAGTTTCAAACCCCTATTGATAATGGTTTAACTGAACATGCTGACTTACTCTCCTGGGTAGATGGGAGTGGGATCCCAGCTGGGATAAATTCCCAGGTGGGAGGATATCCCTGCTATGACTGGGGAGATCTATATGGTTGAGGGCTGCCTTGTGTGTCTGTAGACAGGTGTGTGCACCAATACTGGGTGTTGCTTGGGAGATGCCCCTGCCCTCCTAGGAAAACTTGTGCCTGCAATGGAAAAAGAAGCTGTGACTAATACATGAATAGGTGATATGCTAATGAGGAAGAAGGGATTTCTCTTTGCGAATAACTCTTATTTTCCATGTCTGCATCTCCAAAAGAGGGGATGACTTGGTTCCCTAGGGGAACCCATTAGTTATAACGTCCCCTTGGTACCAAATATCTTCCTGTAACAGCTACATTTAAAAAGTGCCAGGCAGCTTGTAATATAACCTGTGCTGTACCTACTGTCTATGATGCATAATTTTAAATAAAGCCATCACATGATGCTAAACTGAATGCCTTTGAGAAATTCAAGCACACACTCTCAGCAGAGTTGTCTTATCCGGAAAGCCTATAATCTTGTCAAAAAAGATAGCTTCATTTGACAACTCCACCAAAAGCAGGGTTTGCAATGACTTGCACTCTTTGTGTGCTAGCCTGTAATTCCCTGGTAGCCTTAAATGTACTATTCTTCTGTGCTGGCATCAGGGCTAATTGAGCTATAGTTCTGCAGGTTGCTCATTTTGCTGTTTTAAATGTTGGAATTATGTTACTGAAGTCTAATCCCTTGGGACTTCTTGAAGTCTTGAAAAGCCAGAAATAAAAATCACAGGTCCAGGGTTCGCCAGTCAGGTCTTCTTAGACTCTTGGAAGTAACTATATAGTGCCAGTAGATGTGGCTTCACGGTGTTATCTCTCTCTCTGTTATACAGCAACTAAAACTAGATCATCCCAATTGTATTCCTGTCTGTCCCTGAAGTGTACAACTCCATGAATGACTATGCTGAGGTAAAGAAAATGTAAAAGAATGAGTGAATATTCCTAAATTGTCACTAAAACAAAACTATTTACAGTATTTTTCCAGCCTCCAAAATTAAGGGTACAAATGATAAAACAGCTTTGGTGCCGTGAACCTTTTTCAAGTAGGGTTTTATTCTTAACCCAAGCTGGATTTGAGCAATTGTGCTGTACAGTCCTTCCATTTCCATAGCAGGAGAGCTCACATCTAATGTGTTGCTTTATGGGGTTTTCTTTGCATCCTTAATGCCTTGCCATTCAATAGCTCTGTGCTTTGCAGGACCCTGGAGATGAAAGAACCAATATTGCTTCGAAGGTTATTTCTAACACAGGAGTAGTTAAGAAACTGTCTGCACACAAATGACAAATTATTGTAATCTGAACAAAGAACAGGGCAGTAAAGATCACACCAGCTGAAAACTTAAAAGAAACCATAGACAAAGATGCAGAGATGGCTTAAAGAAAGATCTCTCATGCTCCCAAATGCAGCAATGTGGCCAATTAGTGCAAATGAGAGATGCTTCAGAAGCAGACTTGAAGATGAATTGCCAAGTTTTGTCTTTCTTCCGTTAGTTGCCGTGGCCCCTCGTGCAGCATTGCCAGGCTCTGCCAGCCCCTGCCCACGGAAGCCTCTAATTTACATGTGTTCACAGCACCGGAGGAGAAGCGTATGCTCCTGAGGGCTCGTTTTGCCTGCTTTAACAGGCGGGAGAAGGCTGTGCTTTTTCAATGCAGCAGTGCATGATCCTGTCTCTGCTGTGAAATCAGAAAGAAAATATTCCTGTGTAGCACATTTCTCTTCTAATCTCATTTTATTAGCCTGGCTTGCAGCTTGATACCATTTGTTTCCATGGTGGGAATAACACTGATGCAAGAATTACTAAGTAGTGCTCTTGGGCTCGGGGATGTGGGATGACAGATTATGGGAGCACAGAGCTCCTTTCTGTCCTTAAAATCTGCAAGTGTCTTTCTGCTACTGTGTGAGCAAAGAAAAAATTCCTTGAGGCCTGGGGAAGCTGGGATTTCACCAGGTGAATCTTTTCTCTGAGCTGGGGGTAGAGCAGCTTCTTCTGGGCAGACAAATCATGTAGTGACTATCGGGTTTTATTTGCTGGGATTGCTGTGTGAAAAGCAGGTGCTCGGTGTGGAAGGTTGTATTTGAGCAAATGGCAGAGAGGATGGGTCTCGGAGTTTGTCGGATACAGGCTCCTTCTGGCGAGTGAGAAGGTGACATTACAGGTTGTGTCTTTTGGCATTTGCCTTCCAGCCTTTGGGAGTCCCAGCAGCAGTGGCTGTGTGATCTCCAGTGGAAATGCCTCAGTTGATAAGGGAGTTGACTGCTGCTCTTCGTATAGTGTTTTTTTCTGTTGGATGTGTATCAAACTCATGGGCCGTGTGAACGTACTGCTGGAAGGCTCTCTGGGCGCAGGGGAGCCTGGAGGGGAGAGGGGATGAAGGAAAGAAGCAAAGGAGGCAGGAGCAGATATACCTGCTAGCACAGCCGTGGGGCCACAGAAGCTCATGGTAGAATCCAAAGCATTCCTGACAGATGTTTTGGCCATGGAAATTCAAGCCAAACCTCCAAGGTTTGCTTAGTTTGAGTGTGAATCCTTGATTTGCATTACAGTTTTCACTAGGCTTGCTTGGAACTTTGCCTGTTACTAATCAAACCTTTGCAGAGCCTGGGCTTGGTTTTAGCTTGGCAGCAGGACCTGTGCCTGGGCAAGTTTACCTTGGCTTTGCATTTCATTGCAGAGCTCTGCCTGTGGACAGTAAATCAAATGTGCGACAAGCTAAAAGAGGACCTGAACTGCTTCTAATAGGGCCATTACATTGCTTGTTCAGAGTTGTGTGTGAACAAGGTCATCCCATCTCATAAAGGTAGCACAGATTTCGCATTTTCTTGACTCCCATGGACAATCGTGGGAGGCAGAGATGTAGGGTTTCCTGCAAAGCATGGAGCATAGAGATCCCTTGTGCAGTTTATCCATAACCCATCTGCCAGCTTCTCAAACTTCTGTTTTTCAAGCTGCAGGCTTAATGTACATCTCTGTCCTGGCAGTGCCAAACACCGCGCCGCCTCCTGATCCAAGCTTTAGCCCCCAGTGCTGTGCAGTGGGCCAAAACCATTGCTGGGCTGAGGGGCAGCGCCTTCTGCTTTGGGTAGTTCGTGGCTTAGGGCTGGTGCTAATTTGGGGGCTGCTTGGTAGAGGCATGGGCCTTTGCCTCCTTCAATCCAAACTTGTCTTTGGTACCCAGCTTAAAGAGCTGCTCTCACTTGTTGAGGTCCCAGTGCTTTGGGAGCTTGTCTGTCCTGGCTGTTTCCCCCAGACCAGCTCACCCTTGGTCCCCAAGTCTGGTTTTTTCATTCCCTTCAGAAAGATTTGAGCCCTTTGGAGGTTTAACCATTGGGCTCCAGCTCAGGTTCCTTGTTAAATCAAGAGCAAACTTCTCGTTGACTTCTGCAGCAACTGGCTCAGCCCTGGAGTTCTTTGGTGCACCTCATCCTTGAGTACATGTCACTTTGCTGCAATATCTTCCCCAACAAGCCAAGAGCCAGAGATTCCTCTGAAGCCTGGCACCTGTGTGGGAGCAGTTGCCAACATTTCCAGTTTTAGAGGTGGGCTGTGGTGAGCGTGAGCAAAAATTGAAAGCAAGCGTTTGGACCTTTAGATGTGCAAGGAAGGTGGGAGCCCCAGTGTTGTTGGAGCTGTGAAGGGCCTGCCCATGGACAGAGAGGGCCAGCAATAGCTTTAAGTCCTGGCCACGTCAGAGCAGTTGTTGGACGTTTTCAATTTTGGAGGTGGGCTGTGGCAAGCATGAGAAGAAGTGTGAGCACGTGTTACACTTATCAAGCCTGCCTCATTTTGAAGCTGGCATCTGTGTTCTCTCCTCTGGAAATCTGTGCAGTTAATTGTGTTCCCATGGTCTGTCCTGGCTGTGCACCTCCCCATGTGGAGGAGGAGCAGTTCAGCAGCTCAAGGCACAGTTACTTGCTGCAGTCACTGTTTCTCCACGCTGCTTTGGTCACAAGACTATTTCTCCTGTATTTCCCCCATGAATGCCACCATGTATACAGGTGGGTTTTTTTCAACAGCAAGACTGGCTGTCTGCTGACATTTAAAAAAAAAACAAAACAGGAGAAACCCCCATGATGTTAGCTCCTAGAGGTGGATTTCTGTTTTGTGCAGACCTGTAGCAACATGACAAACACATGTTTCTAGGGATGCAATGGTCATTGATACAGTTGTTGAGCTGTCATTGCAGTGGGCACAGAGGTGATGACATGACAGGCTGGCTTTTTATAGCATCTGACATACTCTGTCACTGCTCGGGCACAGCTGCAGAACCCCCCATTCATGTTTCATGCCCTGAGTCTGAAAATTGCTGCTGTCTTAAAAACTGAGCAAAAATTGTGTGGGTTCCCCTGCCCCACCCTACACTCTCCCCCCGCCACAAGTTTTGGTTTAAGAAGAGGACGTGGAGGTGCAGTGAATATTTGAGCTAGCTACCGATCTCTTGGGAATTGCATCTGTATCCACTGCAGAGTTCTCCTGTCCTGGAATATGACCGCCCAGATCCTACCATGATTTCTACTTATCAGCTTGTGCTGTAAGCCAGAGCAGACCGGAGGATCTGGAGTCTGATGTAAGAACCATGAAAAACAGCTGTGCTTTTGCTATTCCAGTCCAAATGAAAAATCAGCAGAACTTCATGATGAAGTCTTGGGACTGTTGAGCGTAATAAACAGAAACAGAATTTTACCTAGCTACATCGGACAGTATAGCTTCTGAGGTCCCATGGGGTCTATCGCATGGTTGACTGTATTTAAATGATAGCATCCATTGCCTATACACTCTAAAGGAGATTCAGGCTCATTAGTAGATCAAAAACATTCTTCGACATCCATTGCAGTAGTAAGCAAACCAATATATACTTTGCCTTGACATGAGACATTTAAGAGGGAAGAATCTGTCTGCCAAGTGCTAAGTTGTCTTTTCTATTTTAAATAAGTATAATAAATAATAGATAATTAAAGTTGTCTTGATCTTTACTCTCTGAAGATAATTTACTTGCCCTTTGACTGGACAGGTTTTATTTTGGCACTTGACTGGGACTCTGGTTTGGAAAGCTCTTGTTATTCAAAAATATAGAAGGAAAAAATAATACAAGAATTGTCATAAAGCAGGGCATGAAGGCTGGTTGTTAAATAGGCATAAAGTACTTGGAGAATGATTAGTGTATTTCTCTCTTGATATTAAAATGGTGCTTCAGTGATAAATTAAGTGCCTGTTCAGAATGCCAATATCATTTGGGGCTGTTTGTGATATATTTATAGTGACGTGATGGTTCCTTGCTGCTAGGGCATCCTTCTAGGACAAGAGGAACTCATGGAGCATTACCCTGTCACTTGGGCAGGTTCCTGCCAGGCTGCTGTGGTTTTCCACTGTATTTATGTGCTTCCTTGTGTTCAGGCCAGCCACTGATTGCCTGGATGGTGGCTTCATGAAATATGTTGTTGGAGTGCTGTTTGAGACAAGGCCAACTGCTTCCAGGCAGTCTTGAACTATACACACACTGAAGGCTTAAAATGGAAGTTAGGAAGCTCTTTACAAAGCTGGGGAACTTCTAATGAATATGCTGTCTCTTTGTGTCTGCAAATCCTTGGTGGAGGATTCGGTGCTGACTGCTGAAGAACTGTCCTGTGCTCATCTGCAGGACCTTACACCATCTTCTCCCCACAGCGCTCAGAAATGCTTGTACGTTAGGGGGCCCTAGCTGTGATACAGATAATGCAAAGTAAGCCATCGTGAGACTTAGTCCCCCTCTTCAAAATGTTCCTCAGTTGCCATTACACTGAAGAAACACTACTATAACCAAATAATAAAGATGAATCTTATAAATGGAGAGAGAGGGTAAGAAGTTGTCAGTCAAATTTTAATGTGTGGCTACTGTCTGGGTAGACAGAGGGAATACCTCCATAGCTTCTGGGAGCAAGGGAAAACAGATATCCATTGCAATAACTTTTCATTCCAGCTATGTTTTAGCACCCTTGAGAAATGCTTGTGTACACACCTTAAACACTTCCAGGCACATTGAACAACTGTGTTCAAATAACTCCCCTGATTAAACATGTCATTACTTTAGGTTAACTCTGCATATGTATACGCTGCTAGGGTTATAAAGGAGGGTTGGATTCCTTGTATTTAAACCTGCCCTAACTAAGTTTAGTATGTTCTATAAATAGCCCTCCCAAATACTTGAGCAATTCGTGTTCTACTTTCTAAAGGTAGAAAAGGCCTCTTAGGTCATGGAAATAGTTGTGATTAGTGAAGTTTGCGGATGAAAAGAGGATATAAAAGTAGCATAGAAATCCTTTGATAGATCACTAGGTGTTCCTGAGGCATTTTTTTCCTCCTTGTCTTGACTTTAAATTTCCCCTGTAGTATGTAAGTGAATCTGCCTCCTAAATTTACACTCTTAAAAAATATTTTACTTTGCCTTTCTATGTGAAAAATATACTTTACTCTTGAGCTGTGCTTGACAGAAATGGTGAAAATAATGTATATACATAAACATATATAAATTAAGCTTAGAGTGTTGATTTGAATCTTTAGAGAAATCATTTGGTCTAGTTCGGGTCCCTGCTGTGTTCATCTAAGGAACAATACACAGGCAAAGTAATTAATTTCATCTAAATTAAGCTACCAAAAAATAGGTGTCTAGTAGTAAGCCAGTTGTTTAGGCTTCTGTGGTCAACACTGTCAAAGGAGCACCTCTGAGGGCAATTTGTGCTATAGGAATGAATCAACCCCTGACTCTTTCCATTGACCAGGAAAGTCTAAATGATTGAGATTAGACACTCAAGGACTGATTCAGGTGCCTAAAGATAAGTGTCCAGTGCCATTTTAGACACAATGTCATATGCAAGTATGTATGCGTATGTTCATTACATACACAATATGTATGTAATGAACTGGGAGATGGAATTACTCTGGGAGATCCATGCCTTTGTAGAAGAGTTGCACATCTCTTTTCTGTCCACTAGGAGAGGGATGCTTTGGGAAATTTTAAAAGTAGTTCAGGACTTGTTTGGGCACGTAAATCCATGCCTAATGCTTAGAAATCTCATATTTGTGAGGTGTATCGCTGAATCTGTTTTACTGTCTTTCATAACCTTAGGAGCTGGAGTGATGTGGATGAAATCCAGCCCTTTCCTACTGCTGTTTAAAAAGAGCTCATGGAGTTTGCAGGGCTTTGGGGAGGAAATTTCCTTGGACATGACCTTCTGTGGACAACTGGATTTGCCCACAAGGCTTTCTGTTTAGCTGTTTTCATCAAAGCCTTATGTCACTTCTAACATCCTGATGCTCCTCAGTGATATTGGGGATGAGGTAGGGCTGGTCCCTTCGGTGCCAGGGTGCTGCTGTACGTATACCCACAAAGTATTTCCAGAATCAATTGTATCCCGTGCTCATGTTGATATTGGCTGAGAACAACTTAATCCCACTGGCAGTTGTATTGCTGTGGTCGTACGGATATGCACAGGGAGATGCTCCTGAGCAGCAGCAAGGGTATACCACTGCGCAGGAGTCACCCTGAATTACTCCACGGAGAAATATGGTGAGATTCTGAGATAGCAAATATGTCAGAATTGAGTCTATAGACATTAGTTGCAATAAAACACTGAGGTATTTGACTGGATGTCAAGTAGTCCAGATCAGCTGCAGTGGCTCACCAGAGGTTTTTCTGCTTCCCTGGTCATGTTGCTTTACAGCAGTTGAGGATTTAGGTCATGGTCTTCAAAACAACGAGCAGCAAAGAAACAGGTAGAGAACAGGCCCTGCAGCAACACCTTGTAGCAAGCAACAAGCACATTCTCAAAGTTACATAGCAGCTTAATTAAAGCAGAAGAGGCCTGCCAGACTTAATTTATTTTTAAAAGCCCCATCAAATTTAATTTGTGAGTGCAGTTCTTCCATCTGCTTTCAGGCATTATCTCTGGAGTTCAGGAGAAAAACATATGTCTTGTGGTTAATAAGAATTTGTTTTAATGGATCATATGACTGGGTGATTAATAACTGCTCTACTCTGATTGTTCTTATTATAATGATAACATGCAGCCCTGCTGCCCAGCCCCAACCTATTGTCGTGAAAAGAGATCATAAAATGGGAGATGAAAAATTCCTCTGGTTGAGATGAAAGCAAATGGATCAAGAGGCTGGCTGCATGGAGCTGTGCAGAGAAATCGGCTTCCTATGGTTCTTATTATTTCTCTTTTAGGATTATATATCAGACCATCAAATGTGTACAAAGCAGGGCACTTAAGTCTGTATTTAGAAAGGTAACTTGACCTGATGTCTAGCTGCCAAAGGCACCATGTTGTCATTCAGGAGGTCCTGAGTAAAACTCTGTTTTCCACAGACTCATTCTGTAACCTTGGGCAAGTCCCCTAAACCTCTCCAGAAATAGCATCCATGCAGAAATATTGCCACTGCAGATTAGACTCTGACCTCACCAGATTCTCCTCTTTCACTGCCCTGCTCCTAGTTTTAACTTCATGACATATCTTGCAAGCAAAAGCTCAGCATCTCTGTAGAGTTGCACCATATTTCCACGATTGCAAATGAGATGAGAACATGACCCTTCTGTCTAATGACCAATTGGTGCTTTCATTTCATGCAAGAACCAAATCCAGAGCGATCCATCATATTTGCTTTCATGATATGCTGGCTGGGTATTAGAAATGTTGGGAGCTTTGTTGTTTGGCAGGTATTCAAACCAGTTACTTCAGAGGAAATTCCACTTATTAAAAGAGTCCAGTGATTAGGTTATCATCTCCACTTCTCATTTTCTCTGTTCACAATGAAAGCCTCAAAGAGGGAAATATACTTGGTTGTTTTTAAAGGCATGAGTTGAAATGTGCTCCCAGGCAGGAAATAGAGACATTATTACTTCATAACCCCCCGGGGGAGATGGCAGGCGGTCAGGCATGTGGTCCCAGGAGTCATAAAGCAACACAAACCGGAACAGGTAACTGGTGTCATTTTGGCTTTGATTTGCCTTTCCAGTGTTAACCTCATGTTAACCTTCAGAGCAAGAGGTCAGGGAAGGGTTGCAGAGGTTGCAGCCTTAGATGCTGGAGAAAGCAACTTTGCCTGCCTGAAATGTACGGTTCTTGCAAAGCCTATGAAGTTAGCCACAAATAATTAAAAAAAAAAAAAAATACTTCTGAATAACGTCTCCATTTCAGCTGAAAATTCTCAATCAACTTGTGTGCAGAAGGAAAAAAAGCAAGAGATACTTCAAAGCAGGAAATAAAATCAATGTCCCTCTAAAAGCAGAGGAGAAAATGTTTGGGGTGTTGTCTGGTTTTTTTTTTTTTTTCAGAGCATTCACCATGCCCTTCCTCTCTCCATAGGCATTGTGCTTGTGCATTGCCCGGGCACTAGTGTCAGTGGGGAAGGGCTGATCTGCCCGGGCAGAAGGTCTGTTTGTCAAACGCCCTATTGTTTTGCTGTGCTGCAGCGATGACTGCAGTCAGCATTTGAGACTTAATTACTCTCTGTGTGGGACCTGGAAGCAGCAGACATGCTTCCTTGGGGTACAGGGTAGCTAACCAGGGCTTTGCTTCCTTCGTGCAGCCAAGTGGGTACTGGGTGAAAGCTGGCCTCTAGTAACTCCCTTTTAGCTCCTACTGCTTGAAACTATCATCTGCCCCGAAAGCTTCCTTTCTTATTGAGCTATGGGAGAATGTGGGCACGAGGAATGAAGTGTAAAAGCTCTGATGTGGGCACGAAGCCTTTGTACAGCAATGTAAAAATAGCATTGATTGCACAAATGCACTCATAAAAAAGGAAAGAGAGGGAAAATCGTAGAGTGCACACAGAATTTTTCATTGGCGTCTTCGTTATTTCCATAAGGGGCAGACAGATGGGGCCAATTTGATCAAACTAGGAAGTTCTCTGCCAAGCTGCATTCATTCAGCTGCTCTGAAATATTAGGCAGCATATGGCAACCGGTATTTTCCGATATATTCCTGCAATGGCATGATGATGACAGTGTCTCTGTGGTGAGAGATATGCAACAAAATGGGCAAAGTGGTGAAGACAGGAGAGGCTTTGCTGAAGGTGGCTCATGGCTAGTGCTGGGGGGTGGGAAGGGGAATGCAGGCTGCATGGTCCTCTGCTATCCAGATGTGTGACATGTTACCTTAGGTGCTGTGCAAAAGCAGCTGTTTCGCACTAGTGAAACTCTTCTGCAAAGACTAAGCTAATACTAAGTTATAAGCTGTATTATTTATTATTATCCTGCAGCTTCTTCAGGACCCTTAAACATGAATGTGGGCAACTAAAACATTTGTCTTCAGGGAGACGCTTTCACGGAGGTGAGGAAAAGAGGATATTTTTTTGGTGGAATAGGTTTTTCATGTTAAAAAAACCAGTCCTCTAGACATAGCGGGGCACAGCCAAAAGTCCTGCTGGACAAAGGTCTCTGAAGCATGGAGATGGTGTGTAGACTGCCTTGGGATTTCTTTCCATTTGGGCTGTTTGTTGAAATGATATCTATTGCCCCAAACTCTTGGTAAACTTGGAGGTAGTATCTGTTATTTAATGTTCCTGCCTTATCAGTGAGTTCTTGTCAGCGAAGATGGGATTCAAGTGCTGAAACTGAAGTGTTTATATCAGAGTGTCACTAGGAGCCCTGTTTTTAGAAGTCACCTCTATGGTGCGCGTCTTCTCACCTGAATATAGGTGAATCCCCCACTTGGCAATAATTTCACAGCCCTGTGCCTTGATTATCTCCCTTTTTAAGGTGGATACAGCCACACACATCATTTCAACTCCTTTTGAGATCCAGTGTCACACAAAGCAGTAAGCATGGGAAGGTCTGTTTGGGAAATGCCATTTAGTTTAAATGAAATACTTTAAAAGATGATGAGTTTAATTATATACCCCATGGAAGACAGGTTTCTCATTTTTTTTAAGTTTTCTTTAGTTTTCTTTCTTTTTGTTCTTTGTTTTTAATTTTATTTTCTGCTTGCAAAAATGAGAGAAATTAAGGGAAAAATACAGGGAAAACCATTCTGTGGGGTTTTTTTTACAGACTTTAAAAGAGAAGAAAGCTTTAAAGAGGAAGAAAAAGGAGGGAGAAAGAAAAAAAAAAAAAAAGGGAAACCAGAGTCCTTCCAGATTTTGAGAATGAACACAAAATGATGCCTTTCAAAATGAACATTTATCATTTTGTTTCATTTTGAAAGTTTTCATTAAAAAAAGAATTCAACCAAATCAACTATGTTTGTGGAAATTCCTGGGTTCCCTTGGAAACCTGTTTTATTTTTCATGGCTAGAACTTTATGAACAAAATTGTAACCACGTCGTAGCTGCTCAACTGCC
This sequence comes from Leptosomus discolor, assembly GCF_034619465.1. NCBI lineage: Eukaryota > Metazoa > Chordata > Aves > Leptosomiformes > Leptosomidae > Leptosomus > Leptosomus discolor. The sequence continues at coordinate 11,354,659 of NC_141405.1, forward strand.
TGAGATTTATGAAGCATGTTAATCAATCACCTCGTCCTGCAGGTGCAGAATTTTATAAATAGCAATTATGAGGAAATGGCATGATGCCAATCTTATCCCTCTCTCTCCCCCACATCCTGAAGTCAGCATCTTCAGAAAGCCCTCTGCTTACTAAGGCTCCACAAATCATTGCATTTGAATTTTTTATCCACTTCTCAGGCAGGATCCCTTGTGCCTTCACATTATCATCTCTTTCATGTGGTCCTCTAAGGGCTCTTCTTGGGTCCCTTTGAGATTTTTACTACCGTGGCACTGGGAGAACTCAATGGTTGGCTGCGGCTGGGCTACAGAGCTTCCCTGAGCAGTGCTGTCACTTAAAAAGGGTCAAATCACTCTTCTCACCTTCACGAAAGATTATGACACTGCAAAATGGAAAATTATATTTTTTAATGAAAAATCCTTAGCCTGATTATATATTTTTTTAATTAACGACATTGAGCAATGCAAGCAGGTTCTCCTCTCAAAGAGGTTGCTCTGTAGAGTGGTCTTTTTTTTTTTCCAGACTGAAGTTTTGAAGAGAAGTTCTGGTCAGAGCCTCTGCTTCTGTGCTCCCCCCTTGAGTGACCGTTGTGTTTCCCCACCCCTCCCTTGATTTTTGACTTGTTCACACACTGTAAATTTCTACAAACCACCCTGGAACAAAAGCCCATCTTTGACCCTGCTTGTGCTTCATACAGCATGGTCAATGTCTCTCTTGGAACATGGGTATTGGCCTGTTCGTGAATGTTTCCTGCCAATAGTGAGAAATACCCCATGAAACCTGGGATGCTACATGTGCCAAGTACACCTCAGTCATCCCCTTTGTAGCCTGGGGGTCGCTTGAGCAGCCACATGTGCTTCTGGTTCAGGGCTTCTCGTGGCATCCTCCAAAGGGGGATTTTGGCACCAGCTTATTTGGGGGAAGAGAAAGGAGCAGAACTATCAAGGCCATGGACTTATGTCACTCATTAATGTCACAACGTCTCTGGGGTTTTAATAAAGAGGAGTATATATGCCCCCTCTGGGTGACCCAGCTCTTCTGGTCTCTTTGCTCTGCAGAAATGCCCAAATAAAGTAAAAAATAAGCCTGTTTCTAAGTGATATTATCCCCTGAGAGATCAGTATGTGGAAAATAATTAGCTGTCAAGACAAGTTGCTAGTGCTGCCTGCCCTGTGCTGCCAAATGAAGTTCAGTGGGCTCAGATCCGATGCAGAATCACCAGAGGAAGGGGGAAGCTGTCCCCAGATTAGATACGGAAAGCTTACATGACACAAGAATTTATTACTTAGTCCAGCTTACAGGAGGTCAGAAAGAAAATAACAACCCTCTTTGCTTTGTGAAAGAGATAGAGAGTTTGAATGTAACCCAGGGGTGAAAAGTCTTAATAAATTCTGTTGGTGACTTGTGTGATGGACAGATTTATCTCTATCATGCTATTTTGTTGCTTCCAGATGAATCTTAACCAGCACCGATCTGATACTTTTCTCTCTTTAATACAAATCAATAATTTAACACAACCTCTTCTCCATATATTCCGGCAGCAGTAGGAGCCTAGGCCACAGTTTTACTGAGGAAATCATATTTTCTTCAAGGTGGAATATTATGGTCAGACTGTATAAATATCTTGCATTTCCTTGCATTGTCTGGCAATATGCATAGAGTAGTTCCCAGCCCAGTCCTCAAAGCTTTTACAACATTGAGAGGTCTCCATAAACTTCAAGCAGCCAGGAAGATATTAGAGGAATGTCTTAAAAGGGAGAATGAAAAGAAGAGGGAGAGGGGAGCAAAAGCAGACCCATAAGAAAGCATCAGATGGTATATGAGGAATAACAGGAATGTGTTTCCACTGGGATGTGGGAGATGCAACTTCTCCCCACTATACAGGAGGCTTCTTGACTAGCTAAAGGTGCCTTATGCCTTGTTTTCCCCTTTCTAAAGCAAAATTAATAGCACTTTGGTGGGAAATAGTAAGCGTGCAACTATGGGCTCTCTGAGCAAGGGAGATGGCGGTGAGAGGGGTGAATGGGTGGAAGTCTGTGCTGGATCACCTGTAACAGCAGCCAGTGGGGCAGCTGGTGCACTGTCCAGCTGAAGAGGCTTCAGTGGCCTCAGTGATCAGTCTCATCTCTCAGATGTTGCTGTGGCAGGGAGATGGTGGTTTCTGCTCTGAAACTGAGCTGGAGAAACTTCATCTTACTCAGGATGGAAAAACCTGGTCCGTTACTGGGAATATCAGCGGGGTGAATGGTGCAGGAAGGAGGGAGATGTGTTGGGCAGAAAGATGTTGGGAATTTGAGCCCTGGCTGAACCATTCCCTAGGGAAGGGGCTGAGAACTTCCATGCACTTCATGTTGTTTTCTTGCTACAGAAAGAAGGTAATTTTGCCCAAAATGCCCTGACCTGGAGGGGTGAGTAGGGAACAGACAAAGAGCAGGGATGCAGAGTGAGGCAGCTAGCCCTAGAAATGTGAGTAATTGCCAAAGCCAGAAGACTCACATCCATTAGCAAGTCTTTAATGAGCACGCCCACCTCTGTACCTGCCTGAGTGCTGGTGCGGGAGACGGGGTAACCTGGGTGCGGGTTCCAGTGGACAGGGAGTGTGCCTGGCAGGGGCGGGTTGTGTCTTGTGCCATGGTCTCATTCCCAATGCTATTTCTACCCTCTACACCCATCCCAGCAACCCTGTCTGCCCCGTCCATGGCTGCAGGACAAGCTCTGTGGGTTTGGAAACGGAGTGGAGGGAGGCTGCCCAGCCCCGAGCAGATGCCTGTGAGGACAGGGCAGCCCAGCTGGTGAGCAGGCATCAGGAGAGCACCCAGCTCTCGGGGGCAAACTTAGCTAGAAACATACAGTGTGTGGGCTCTCGCCTGGTGGCTTTTGTTTCAGCATATGGGATTTCTTAATAACAGCGAATATCCCCCAGTGGTTTCCCCCGTCTTATTCCTTCTAATTAAATAAATACCAACACATTTGGAAGAAACTGTGTAGTCATATTGCATTAGCCACAAGAAGACAGATTATTTCTTTTTTCCTTTCAAGGATCTTAGAATATCTTACAACTATTAATTAATCCGGCCTCCTGACAATTCTGCAGGGATATATGATAGCGATCAGTTATGGATGGGGAAATTGAGTCATACAGATCTGAAAGGACTGGTTCAGCACATTGTGTGGCAGGGCTGGAAATAGAAAGCAGAACGCTTGCCTCCCTGTTTCCTGCTCTAACCACGGTCTGGCCACCTTCTCTTCACAAAGTAGTGTGCAAGTTGGTGGAAAAGTTTTTGCTAAGGAAAGTGCTCTCAGTTGCTGGCTTTCAAAGGCTTATTGCGTACGCAGATGGATGGGGTGGGGAACGTACTTTAAACATTATGGCAAACACCTTAGCTGCGTCCCTTTCAAGTGAAAGCTTGAAGTAAGGGGATTTGACTGATGTGTGCTTTTATCAAAGCTATTCCCTATTATGTTAAGCACAGTAGCCTACGGAAGTTAAGAAGTTAATGGGGGAAGCAAGCATTAAACAGAAAGATCAAATGCATCAGATAATAGCCAAAGGGATAAAAACGATACAGCACCTGAGAGTGGCAATAAATGTAAAATGCTTCTCTCTCATTTCAGATGTATGATTAACTGCTTCTAAATATGCTGGGGACTGTACAATGAAGGGGAACATGTGGATGAGCTATAACATAGTCAAAATATTTCAGGGACTCTGACCAAAGAACCCATAAAAGTCTTCTGGACTCCTAGCTGCCAAGGATATGTTCTGCCCCTGTGAGGGCAAACATAAAGATTCAGGGATTTACAAATAATTTTTTTTACTGGGGAAAAAAAAAATCAAATAAACAGCCAAGGTACAGAAAAGCACTGTAGGAAAAGTTATTGGATGGATGAGGATGGAATATGGGAAGTAGGGCAACAGCAAAATTCTGTTCCAGAAGGGAAATTGGTTTTGTTTCCTTTCTTTCCATTAATGAAAATGGCTTGTGTAGAGCTATGATCAGGGAGATTTTTCCAATCTTGTGTCTCCACAGAGCTCTTACCTATTTTGCTAGCACATTTGCAAATGTTACTTTGCAAGGGAATGGTCCCCCACTTATTTCTAGAACACTGGGTTTCTCCAGATGCAAAACAAGTTTTGGAAATCTTTTCAAATCAGCACTTCAGACCATTGCACAGAAAGTCTTTGATGGTTATGTTTCTACTAGCAGCAATGCTTTGCCCCACTGGAACACTTTGCATCCCAGGACACCAGAGCGCCTTGCAAAAACAATCCATTCAGCCTTTTGACATAGCTCGAAAGGCTTGTTTCATGCAAAAGAACAAGAGCCCAGAGGGTTTGGTCTTCTGCCTCCCTGTGTGCATTGTCCCTGACAGAAGGCAAGCTGTCAGGACAAGGCCCAGCAGCTAAAACCCTCTGCTCACTGGCAGAGCATGCACATACCAGAGGCAGCTCACTGCAAGGTTGTCTACATTACTGTGTTGATTTTGCCCAAGCACTGGGTCTATGACCAGACCAGGCTGTTCATCCATACCTGAAGGTCCTGGGGGAGAGCTGTGGTACTGTTCCCCAGAGGAGCACGGAGCCATCTCAGCTCCAGAGCTGAATGGTGCCACATGTTTGGGGGTCCGAGCTTGCCCTGTGAGCTGGACCACTTGTGAACAAGTAGTGGAGAAGCAGCCTGGGCGAGGTTGGAAGAGAGCAGTCAGAAATGGAAGAGTTTTCGTTATTGCCCCACATGGATTTCAAAGAGCAGTTCTTCAAGCTGCTGGGGGTGGCATCCCATGGCAACCGCTCCTGGCCCCCCCACCCCGAGATCGAAGTCTTTTGGATGCTCTGGACTTCAGCCTTCGGTCGATTTGCATCTCTCCTGTAGTGCGAGATAGCTTCAGGGAAGTACAACATAATCCTCTTTAAAGGTCATTTTGTGGTGCTGCAATAGTACAAAGAAGCTGTGGATCCACTAGTAATTTGGGAAGCAGCTGTCAGCAAACCTTGGGACCTGCTTCTACATGCTCACCTGGTCTCTGTGTGGCTCTGAGCTCCACACCACAAGCAGGTGGGCATGCAAAACCCTGGTGCAAAGACAATATTTAAGATGTTGGGACTGATGGTGCAGCTGAGGGCTGGGATACTGGGAGAATTCCCTCCCCTTCCCAGCTGGCCCAGCAGTGTTTTTGCAGGGAAGCAGTATGCACCCGTGAAGGAGATGGTGTGGCATAATTTGTCCCAAGGAATTTAAACCACCATGGAAAAATTACGTTATACTTCAGTTTTCTGTCAGTGGATAGATTTCTGGGGGTGGGGTGGGGGTATGGGGTGCGGGAGGGGTGGGCAGAAGTGTCAGCACAGTTGGAGCTTTGTGGAAGATTAGATCAACATTTTTTGGGTGGTTTGGGTTGATTTGATCCTGTTTTGGGACCTTCCCTTTTGGGTCTGCTTTCTGTGATGTCCAAATAAAGAAACCTGAATGACTGTAATCAAGGCACTGATTAGGTGTGTTAGGAAGAGGTTTGCATCAGAGCTGGGCCAGCCTGGCTTGAACACTCCTCCTAGAAACACTGTGGCTGCTCTGGTTCGCAGCAGGGTAATGTCAGTGATTTCACTGTGGATGCGTTGCTCCGGGGGAGGCCTGAATAGGTGTTAATGAATGTTAAAGAAATGAAATGATACATGATGGCTGGAAGAGTGGGAAGCTATTGAGGGCTGCTGAGATAGTTGTGGTATGGTGAGCTGGAGATGGATTAGACAGAGATGTAAAAATAGCGTAAACTGGAAATTCAGATTTACTACAGGAATCACAGATTATGATTCTGGTCTTCACTCCCATGGCTCATTTGATACTGCCAGCACCGTGAATGAGGGTGAGAAATATGAGCCATGATTTTTTTCACCCAAGGTTTTTTTTTTTTTCTCTGTCTCTTACAGTTTTAAGTCAAGCTCTTAATACAATCCTCATTTATCTTGTGAAGGCTTAATACGTAAAACTCTTCCTGGCAGGCATCAGCAAGCTTTCACATCTGACATCCACGTCAGACAGATTCACCATTCATCTGCACCGTGGCATGATAGCAGACCGGTTAGCTTCAAAACTAAATCCAATGGAGGCACAGACATTGTAGAAATACCTGCGTTTGACCATGCCGACACGCATGAGCTTTGCTGCTGAAGCTGTGCTGGCAGTCTGCTCCTGCCAGACCCCTGGCCTGCTCTGTTGCAGCTCTGGGATGTGGTGTGGGATGTCAGAGAAAGGAGCGGGAGCAGCAGCAGAGAGCTGGAGATTTGATCTAATGCTCTTGAGGGTATTTCTCCACTGCACTTCGAGGGATGTGCCCTCCCTGGGTTGAGTGCAGCTCTGTGTTGCAGCTGGTGTCTCCAGGGCTGGTACCTAAACTCGGTTGAGAGGGTCATCGCTGCCTTCACAAGCTGCAATGTGTAGCACCTCAGCACCAGAGCTCCTGGTTCTTCTCAGGGCTGCTTCACAGCAATGATTACCCAGGAGGCTCGTAGACTGGGTGCACACAAGCCACTGCAGCTCTGATTAACAACAGAATAAAGCCGTGTATTAGGCTAGACCATTCCTTTCTCTGATGCTTTCCTCCATGTGATAGCACCTGGGATCCAAATGTGCTTTGCGCCAGGAAGAACCCTACCCCAAAGTTTAAGAATCATCCTTTCTCCTTTTTTTTTTTTTTTTTTTTTTTTTTTAATTCCCTGAAACCAGGCTTCATGTGAGTTGTTTGTGTAACCCGAGAGCAAGAAAACTTGTCTCTGCCTCAACCTTGGGAAACAACGATTTGTCATAGCCAGGATGGCCAGGGTCTGCTGTACCTGCACCAAGGTCTGCCAGCCTGGCACCAGCCATTTCTTTTGCTGTCCTCATGTATTTCCCTGGCATTTGGCAGGCAGGTCAGTCCCCTGATGTCCAGGGCAAAAGACTGGTGCTAAACAGTCAGATCCTTCCCCTGGGAGGCTGTATGGTTGTGCAGCTGGTGCTGGGCATGTCCACAACCTGCTTGGGAGGAGCAGGGATGCAGGACCAGTGCTGGGGAAATGGATGGGGAGCCCTGAAGAGAATGTGGCTCTGTTCAGCAGGAATTTCCTAGGAGAGGAGAGACCTTTGGGACAACCATGTCTTTCCAGAGACCCAAGGATGTGGTGCAGCAGCTGCTGCAGGGGAATGCAGGAGAGTCATAGGGACACTGCTGGCTTAGACCCAGTCTGCCACCCTGGCCATGCCCTCACCCACCAAGTGGTCTGGACCATCTCATCTCCCCTTCAATTTCTGGAAGTCCAAGTGGCCAGTTGAGCTCTGGGGCTTGAGTTGTGTTTTCAACTCTGCTCTGACACAGTCTGTGTATCTAAATTGTGAAGCACAGGGTGCTCTCCTGCTCTGGGGTCTACACACTGGCTCCTGTCTACATGCCCAGGGCTGGAGAGCTTGCTCTGGGACCAGGGGGACCCACCAGGACTGTCTTGATGGAGAGGCCAGAATCAGACTGAGCAGTGGCTGGACATAGCTTGTTGTAGTTTCAGGACAGAAAATCGGCAGTTATCATACAAAATGGACAAAGAGGTGTCTAAAGTAGGAATCAGACCCAAGATGAAGGGGAGGCCAGTGAGAGAGCGTCAGTGAGAACATAACCTCAAGATGCCCAGGGCTGTCAGACTATAAATCTCCCAAAGCTGTGTCAGGCATCAGAGAGAAATAGCCAAAAGGTCCTAAGTCTGTGGTTATACACAACAGAGATGGCAGCTGGTACGATTAATCTCCTGCCCTTTGTGAATCTTTAGACGAAGCCTCTGAGTAAATGAGAAAAGGTAAGGAAAGCTCTTCATGGCCCTTTCTTTCATCCCGATGGGGTCCTCATCCCGGAGTAAATGAGAAACAGTCCCAGCTGCAGACAGTTCTGCTTTGCCTCCAGATTTGCTTCTTACCCAGTGTGAAGTAGTGCAACACAACTTATAACATCATATTGCCCTGAACTTGTCCTTTCAGCTTAGTTCACTCAAAGCTGGCTGTCTCACAGCCTCACTCAACATAATCTTGTCTTAAATACCTAGAATACTGAAGAATAACATTAACATTAATAATATTTAGAATAATATTTAAAATAATAAACAGATGTGGACTTCTTTCACTTATCCAGGGTAAGAAGGAAATAGCTTTTTTTCCTGATTCCCTATGTTTTTAAGACTTTAAGTTCTAGATCCAACTTTGAAAAGTGTATGAGAAGAGAAGTATTGTTGTAGTTGGGTGTACCTAAGGAGGTCTAAAGATAAGGCACAAGCCTTACATGAGACTGACAGATATAGCTGGGAAAAACAGTCACAAACTGTTTTCAGGCGGGAGGAGAGAGAGAATTTGTTAGAATCCGTCATACTGCGACTATTTGATGTCTGCTGTGGTCATAACTAGGAGACCCAAGCATGGACCTGGGCTCCATTCTGCTAGATGCTGTGCAAGAAGATCTGAAAGATCTTTCTGCACCCAGAATACCTGCAGCCTAAGCCAGGGGACAAAGGTAGGTTCAGATTGACTAGAGGAGCACACAGATGCAGTGACACAGACCCATGGGGATTCCAGATAGGTGTGGGACACTGCACCAAGAGACATCTTGGGTCCCAAATCTCCAGGGTGCTGGGATTTTTCCACTCATCATGTACCAGCAGTACCTCAGCCCTCTATGTTAGGAGCTGTGGGCTAGCTGGGAGGTTTGTGACGGATCTGAGCTGGATCCGCAGACATTGGCTTTGCAGAGTGTCTCTGGTCCCTGCACGCTGTCCTGGCTTTCCCAAACAGACTTTTGCTGCCTGATCTCCTGGTGATTCAGGTCCTCTAGCTCCATCTCTGTCACCATCTCAGCATGTCCCTCACCAAGTCTGGTGACACCTCTTGCAAACTATCCCTTTCTTCATCATCACCGTTCCTCCTGGTAGTAGCTTGTGGCAGTGCTGCAGAGGACCACGGAGGCAGTGATCTGTGGGGTCAGAGGGGACTGGCTGGTCCATCCCCCTGCTCCAGGATGGGGCCAGGCCTTGTGTATGGCTGATGATCACTCTGTCTTTTTCTTGAGTACTTCTTCTGAAAGAGTTTTCACGTTGCACTCATATGTCTGTCTGGTCCAGGATCACAGCAGCTAGTCTCCCTTCTTTGCCGAAAACAGTGCTAGTACCAGCCTGGTGTTTTCTCAGTCCTCTCTGCTAACAGGCCTCCAGTCCTCCACGAAAAGACACATTGGCTGCCGTAACCCATTTTGGCCATGGTACCTTCATATGCCTACAGAGTCTGAGTGCCTCTCAATTGCCAGAAGGATTTATCCTTACTTGGGTCTGTTTTCCAGAAGGGAAAAGAAGGCAGGAGGTGGTTAATTGGGACATTCTCAAAAGTATCAAAAAACCCGTGTAGACACTCAAATTGTGTAAATGTTTTGGACAGAATCATGGTTCTTCAATGTCTGAGCTGCATCTGGAGGAAGGAAAAATGTAACCTCACATGACTTCAAACCATAGGAGCTGGTTAAGTGTCCCAGTGTTAACCCATCTCTTCTGCCTGCCTCTGTCTCAGCAGGTGGCGGTAAATCAGCCGTGGTGCTAAACCAGTTGTGGTGTTATTCAGGCTGCAGGACATCCCCCCACCCCCATATCTCAGCAGTCACCCCAAAGGATGCTTTCAGGGGGCTGAGCTCTCCTCATATCCCTCCTTTCCACTCTCAGTGGTCATCTGCTCTTCCCTTGCTTTCTGCTACTTCTTAAACCACCCAGTGTTGCCTGTGAATAAAACTAGGTAGTCCAAGCAAGGCAGAAAAAGTAGCAATCAATTAAAAGCCCAACAAAGTGCCTTTGTGCCTCTCTTTGCAGTTGTAATGAATGGCTGTCTTGTCAGAAAGGTTTCTACTGTATTAAGAAAGCATTCTACCTTAGCCCGTTGTGATCCTGCCTGCAAAAGTCTCATTACTGTGCCAGCAATAATAGTGTCTAATTAAGCAGAATAAAGAGAGATGAAGCGTAATGGTTACAGGACAGAGAAGTTATTCGTCAGACAGAGGTAATAAATTACTGAGTCTTGTGTCCTGGTGTGCTGGAAAAGAGGTAGTCAAAAAGAGCCCACACTGGAAACTTGGTTTTCTTTTTGATAAATTGTCCAGCTTGGATTGGTATTTATTTGTGATTTGCCTCAACAGATTTTTGCTTTTTTTTTTTTATTCACTCCTTTTAATTAATAGAGCAAAGCTGTGGATATTAGGGTGGAGGCAGAGTAATGACAAGATCAATTGGTTGTTATAAGAGGCAGGAGTGCATACTGCTGTGCAGCCAGGGAACAGAGATGGTCCAGAGTGAGCTCCTCTACCTGGCACCATGCCTTGGGAGCCTTGGTTTCATGCTTTAGCTCCCACATTATTGCTGGGTTATTACATCTCCCCTGGTAAGGAGCTCTGCAAACAGTGCCCCATGCACAGTGCAGCAGGGGAAAGATGCAAGAATGTCATTAAGGTCACACCACGAGTCCCTTGCTGCGGATAACGAACAATTCCTGACAAAATGAGGTGGTTGGAACCATTCTGAGATAAAAACCTGCCTGTCATTCTGTTGCATGAACCTATATTCCAATTTTATCTGCAGAGCGCGATTCTCTTTTATCCGGTTTCCTGTTTGAAGGGATTTGAGCAGAATAGATAATCCTAACTTTGAACATAAATCACTGGGCTGCGCGGCTGATAGATGCTTTGCACTTTCTTATGATAATGGCTGATTGGAGGCTGGGAGGGAAAATGCCAGGGGCTTATCTCTGTGGAGCAGCATTTGGAGGGTGCGTGGATGGCTGAGGGAAGGGGAGGCAGCAGCACGGGGTGGGGCCATTTTATGTTTATTTATCTGTTTGTTTATTTTGAACATCTGAATTCAAGCAGACATACTCCGGGATGTTGGTGGGAACTTTGGGAGTCAGGTTCTGCAAAGGCACCTCATTAAGAAGATGAGGGTGGGCATCCCCTGCAGACATCTGAGATAAAAGAGTGCATCGGGTGCTCACCACGTGTGGGCCGAGCTCTGGATGGTTCAGCCAGAGCCCAATATTCCCCCTAAAGCAGCTTGGGGATACCAAAGAGCCATCAAATAGAGTCCATGCATTGTTACTCTTTTAGTAAGAATAATTAAAACACCCCAAAATACAGCTCCATTTTTTCTTTTTTACCCACAGTATAGATGACAGCTCAGAAAGTGCACTTTTCCTTCTGAAGATGCAAATCCCCAGAAAGGTCATGTTTCATTTTGGTTTGGAATGTTTCTTATTTTTAAAAGATTTATTTTACTCCAATTAACTTACATTTCAAAGTAATTTAAAACCAGAAAACTGGATTCTTTTTTTGCTTACAACTTCTGTTTCTTTTTTTCAAATTAAAAAAAAAAAACCAACCAACAAAAAACTCAACATCAAAACAGATACTTTCTCAGGAAAAGTTGTTTTTTGATGAAACAGATTAATTGGCATTTTCTAATCAAATCTTCAAAAAAACTTTCAGGCAGCTTTACTGCAGCATTGAAGTACTCTTTAAAAAATAAGCTTTCTTAATGTCACCCTGTGAAAGTCGTCTTTCTCCAGTGACTGTAAATGGCGCCTTGGCAACTGCTTTGGATTAGATGCCTAGTTTTTTGCCCGTGGATAGATGAGTATTTTGGTTCAGAGGAGGAGCGTAATTTAAAAGCAAATTCCATTTGTCTCCAGGTGTGTTCCAGATGTTCTCCATCTGCTGATAGAGACGTAATGGTCCAAATCAAAGACTGATTTTTCCAACAGCTCTGAACCACAAGTTCAGAGTCAGGATGTTTATTCTGGGGGACCAGACTAAACCTTGTGCAAAATCAATCCCCACAAGATGAAGGTAGAGTAAATGGTCCAGCATCAGTACCAGGTGTGCAGATGCTCCAGTCTGCCCCGTTATATCAAATTACTTGTCAATATAGGTGCAGCTTTTGATAAATAAAATCGTGTCAGTTGAAAAATCCTCTGACGTGATTCAGTCCTGTTTGAAAACAGGTAACAGACTCTGAATTGCTGAGTTTAAAGACCCTTCTTCGTGTGACTGATCCTTGCCACAGCTTTAAGTCTGAGTCCAGCAGCTTTTGGAGGGCCCTGTGCCCGCCCCTGGGCAGATGTGGTCTCTGCCTGAAGGAGGTGGCTATCGTAAGGGGGCTCTGGGAGCTGGCAGACAGTGTGATGTGAACAGTAGGACTCTAGGTACCAGGGACAAGCCTGTGAGGGTCCTGCATGAGGTGAGTGACTGTCCATTGTGCTATTGCCTTGGCAGCTATGCACATAGGGGCTTGATATGACAGAAAGTTCGTATACTTATTCAGGTGCCTCTTGCCTCCTTGGCACTTGCTAATTATTCCGGTTACTAGCAGTAGCTAGGTCTACTCAACTATCTTCACTAGCCGGTTAACACTCTGGGTTCCTGTGGTACTTTATGGGAAGTACATTCCAGCTGCTTCATACTCTCTTTCTTCTTTATAGACCAGGTAGATTTGAACTACATCTTCCACGTTGCATCACAGTCTTTCAGTGAGGGAAGGCATCATCGCCAAAATGCATTTTAAGACATGACATACGACCACAGCATTAGCCCAAAACATAGGAGATGCCTGTATGAACCAGGGTAGTAACATCTCAAAAGAGAAATCTTTGGGCTTTAGGATGAAATATAAGCCTTAATTTTAGATGGGAGCATTCTATTTTTTAAAGCAAGTACTTAAAAAAAAAAAACAAACACAACAACTCTGCATTTTCTTACTAAATAGTTGTTGTCTAGAACCCCAGTTTTCTGGGAAAGAGAACTTTTTTTGGATGGTTTTTATTCTATTGTAGTTTCAAAGAGGGTGATATGAGCATGTACTGGAGAAGGAACAGCTCTCATAAAAGACAATGAGTGATCAGGTCTCCCACAGGAGACAATTTGGGTAATGTAATCTGCTCAAACAACAAGCCCTTTAAACTTCCGAGAAAATTTCTTTTGAGCTTGAACAGGTCAATAACATCTTCTCCCATTTGGAGAGGAATAGAAAAATTAATGTGGCTTTTTTTTTTTTTGCCAGCATTTCTGTTATTTAACAGCCTTTTAGAAACCCATTTCCTAAGCTATTTTAAGCTGCAGGCACAGTTAGGAGACCACATCTAAGACTGACGATTTAAATCTCTAGACAGCTCAGGAGATAAGTCAAAACAAATTTCAGGATGTTCCTCTAAAGAGCTGTTTCCACTTAAGTGAGTCCCATTGGGAGCCTGGTTAAAGAATCACCTAATCCGCTACACATTTTATACATTTAAACAGGTCCATTTGAAAGAAAGTTTGTGAAAATTTCTGTGCAGTGAATGCATAATGAACGCCATCAGAGGAGGCTGGAAATTGCTGATTTTTTTTTAGCTCTTCATGTTGTTGATGTTGATAACTTTATGTATCCTTTTTTTTTTTGTTTTTTGTTTTTTTTTTTTTTTTTTTTACTGCCATCATCCAGGCTACCACACCATGCAGCACAACTCCTCAGTTGCTCCCCAAAAATGTAATAAATGCAGCAAGGCTACTTGGTGTGAGAAAGATGCTATGCAGAGGGCAGGGTAACAATTTATGAAGAATATAAGAAGAAAGCAAGGGGAGGGAAAATTGGCACGTGAAAAGCAGGAAGACATAGATGATCAGGTTGCTAGGAAGGTGATCTGGAGGAGGAGGAGGAAATATGATCAACTGCTGTGGGTTGTTGTAGTGGTTTCTATTGCAGAGATATTAGGTATAGAGACCTCATCTCCCCTGATTTGGGAAGATGAAAATCTTCAGCTGGTGTGGGAGGCAGCCTGTTGTAGCCCCTGGCTCAAGGTCCAGTTTCCTGGGATCCCAGGCTGGCTTTGGTGTAGAGCAGGTGTGTCTGCTTCCAGTGTTGAAAGCAGGGCAATAATTTCAGAGGCTCATAAAGCATAAAGTGACTTCTTGCACATTGGGACCCAAACCCATCCATATCCTGCTTGCAGTAGTGACATGCAGATCATTACTGTATTTCTCTCATCAAGAAAGCCCTTGTGTGCTAGATGGAAATGCTGGTGCTCACTGGCTTGTAGGCATCGTGAACAACTGGAGAACCAGGACTCTGATGTGAGTCAGGACATAACACCAGTGTATGTTTACTTGCCAGCAATCTACTGGTGACTACAACTACTGCAAGGGAAGTATTAAGGATGTCAGAGCCAAGCTCTTCGCTCGGTAATGAGAGATGATGTCACAAGGGGTAATACCAAAAAATGCTGCTTCCAAATCTCAGAATGGATATTTGGGGGAAATAAAATATCACTGGGTAGTGCAGGCTGGAACAGGTACTTAGAGAAGTAGTGGACTATCCACCTGTGAAGATTTGACTTTATTTGACCCCTAGACTGGGGTACATGAGGCCAGGGCTGACTTGCTCTGCTGTTGGCATTAGTTTTGCTTTGAGTGGGAGGCTGGACTAGAAACATACCAACCAACATTTCTTTAGTTCTGCAATGACAGACTTGCATTGTCTTTGTGGTCAAAGTTTAGAGGTGCAGAAGGAATGCTGCCTGTCTTTTATTTTCTTGATCAAGCATTTTCAAAACATTGACATCTCACCAGAGAAATTTTCAGGGGCAACAGTCAGCTCCCTGATTGCACTCCCTGTCTCCAGCCGTCAAATACCATAATTTAGCAGCTACAAAAATTTCTCATTGGAAAGCCACTTTGGCCTTTTGGGGTTTCTTATCTTCAAAAATAAGAAAGCAGCTGTTCTCGTGTTGGTCAGAAGTGATCTGCAGATTATGGAGTAAAAACGGAGCCTGCCAAACTAATATAATGTCTGGAATATGGGACCTTGTCTCTGTCCTGAAAACTTTCTTTGTGATACTATTTTATTCTGGATTACACAAATGAGACACAGGACTTGGGCTTTCCCTGCCTTCTTAACCTGCACCCTCTTCTCAACCTAATCATAGGAGAGCAGTTGTAAGAGCCTTGATGGTAGACTTGTTTTTAACCTTAGATTAATTATTTAGCTTTTCCACCATAGCTGGTTTGTGTCCTCAAGGGAATGATATTTTCTTGGCTAGCACTATATATTGGTGTACTGGTGCACTAGCTGATTCTTTTTTTAAGTTCTTTGCATTTGCAGAGGCAAAAGTAGGGTGAATGCTCTGTCTATTTCTGTAGTGGCTACTCATGTTTTCCCTTTCTCAGTCTGTAATAGAATTTGAAGCTGAAGAGATCACTGTGGTCATCTAATTTGACCTTCTTTAGAACAATCTTTGGTATTGATTCCTGTATCAGTCCCTGACTTGTGGTTAGACTAAAGGAGGTATTTTACATGTAATCTACTAAAAACATTGTAATGCTTGAATGTTAAGTCTGTGCTATGGCTCTAGTGCAGCAGTTCGATAACTCACTCTTAAAAAAGGATTGTGTGTGTAAAAACATCATTTCACATCTAATAGAACACATCAGCTTTCAACAGTTTCAAGGGAGATTAAATTTTGACTTAGGCAGTGGTTGTTTTCTCTTGTCCCCTCTCATCAGCTGCAAAATTCCCCATAGTATCCACAGAGGTGGTAAGGCTAGAAATGGGCCTAGTGTGAGTGAACTGAGAAATGTGCTCTAAAAGGTTGAGTTTCTTCTCTCATGTCCATGTTTCTGTGCAGATGGTTCTTGCATGCACAGGTGTCCACACAAGGTGCTCAGATGCTTTCAAACTTCAAGTGAGGTGCTGGGAAAACAATACAGACTGGAATGTTTCATGGACTTTTGTCATCTGTTTTCCTACCAGCCTGGTGGCTAAGAAGAAGAAAAGAAAACATATCCCACCCCATCATGATTTAACAAAGAAGGGGAAAAAAAGTAACTTTCCCCACCTGGGTTCACCCAGGATCTTGACGCCAGGGGTATACAAGCCTGATCATGTTTCTAAGAGGGAATTATCCCAGATTAGAGCAGAGGCAATGGTGGCGTTTGCCCTTCCTGATGACATGTGGCCTCACACTCAAATGTCCAGGCCCTCCCGTCAGACCGGACAGCTGCTCCGAGCTGCCCTCAGACTGGCTGGCGGCCAGGCAAGAGCCTGCAGGAATGCAGAATGGGGCACCTGCTCCAAATCCCACTGAAACAGCAGGGAAGGGAACAGCTAATATGGGCCCCCTTAATCCTAGGTGCTGCCCTCCCTGTTCCCAATCAGATACCATTACTGGAAAGTAAAACAAAGTGCTGCAGAGAGGGACTGCACTGAAGAGTCTGATTGCAAATTGATACGGCTGCAGATCCCCATTCTTTCACCTATGGCTTTGACTGCGAACACTGGGGGTTGAGGGGGATGCTGGCTGCCGAGCTCTGCTTCACAGGTTGCTTTGGGGAGTGGTGGTAGCCTCAACTCATCTTTGGAGGGAACTTAGAAGCCTGAGAGTGTGGGAAAAGGCTGGTTGCTACAAGCCAAGGTTTTACTTCTCCCTGGTGAGAATCCTCTTGCACAGCTCTGGGCTCAGGATGTTGGGTTTGGTTGATCTCCCACTTGCACCAAAAAAAATAATCCCAGGGAAAGCATATGCTCAGTGGAAGACCTCAGAAGAAACTCTCCCTATGCCTGAGAGCTACTTGAAAGCAGGTTTCAAAAAATTCACCTCCCTTCAGCTGTCTTGGAAAGGTGCATTAGTGTGATTGCTTCTTTGACTCAGCCTGTATAAGCCTAATGGTTAGAGCCCTCATTCAGGGATTGAGGAGTTGCAGTTTGATGCCTTCCCAGATCAGTGGTGCTCAGAGTCCTCTCAGAGGGCCTTAGCATAGGCCAAGCAGCTCCATGAGGCATAGCAGGATTTTATTTTGGCCAAAACAGGGATGAAAAACTGGAAATTTGTCCGATCATATTCCTGAGTGTTGACTCTATTGTGATATTTCATTTCAGTGTAGTCAAAACATTTAGTTTTGATATAGTTTAAAAAAACCCCCACAATTGGATTTCATTCTTCCTGTGTACTTGACTTGCTGTGATATTGAAGTCCAGACAAGGCATTTTGAGTTTATCAGAGCAAAATGCTTTGGTGATTTCCCATCAAAAAGTGAAGTGAATTTACAGCCTTGCAAACTGGTTAATTTCATTAAATCAGCCATTTATTAGAAGAAAAAATAATCTCTAGGAAAATCCTTCAAGCATTTCTACTCAAAGTGGCTGGCACAAAGCCCTGTCGTGTATCGAAAGCAGAAAAAAAATGTGGAGAGCGCTCCATGCGCTGGCAATCTTTTGCTTAGCTGCAGGCATGCTAGGTGCTAGTTGTTACAACAGCAAAGAAAACCATTTCAGACAGAGGTCTGGTTTTGCAGCCTATGTCATTTGAAATGAAAAGGGAACCTTTGCAGTAAAAGTATAACTGATTGGTTTGTACAACTTCCAAAGTCTTTCGCTAAAGAAACCTGCTGGAAGTATGGGGTTTGGTGTGTGAAGAAAAGGTAGCCTAAAGGTTTTGATCACATTGTCTTGGGCGATTAGGCATGATATTCTTCCTTGTTGGTTTGTATCATTGGTTACCAAACCTGGGCACAAAGTACATATAAATGGTGTCTTTTTCTCCCCTGTATGATTAAGAGAGCATTTGATCTTAAAGACAGAAGCGGTAATTGGCTTCATTTAAAGATTAACTGAAAAGAAAAAAGTTATTAAGAAAGTTGTCAATCAAGGAGTTGATGCCTTTTTTAATACAGTCTGAAAGTGTTATAATTTTAATACCCCAAAGGCCAAAGCAAATTAACAAGCTGAAATTAGAGATTAGCAATTTTCAGTTTCTGTCTCACCTCTTACGTTTCATCTTCTCCCTTCTGTTGCAGGAAGAAAAAAAAAAAATAGCAGAAAAAAAGTTGTATTTTGCATGGGAGGGGAAACACAGCAGTCTGGATGTATTGATATCCTGTGCTTGGAGCTAGATGCTGACCTCATGACTGCCCAGGGCAACATAGTTGGATTAGAGCTTTGATACAGCAGCATGTTTTTCAGGGGGAAGAAGCTGAGAGACAGCCAGCACGTGGGATTGCATGCAGGCAAGTATTCAAGCACCCCTAGATTTAGCTTGTTTAGAAAATTACCTGCCCAACCTCAACTTTAAGCACCTACTTAGGTGTCACCGAGTCAGAAGGGTGGAATGTGTGCTTTATAGTATACGTGTGCTTCAGTGTAAAAGCTTTTTCCAGTCTTGGGTAATTGGATTTTTATTGCTAAGGGCTGGGTTTGCATAGGTGTTGAGGATCTGGACCCAATTAAAAAATTGTATTTTAAGTGGAGTTCAGGCTCCTAAATCTGAAGTTGCTATCCTGAAAACCCGTTTCAGTTAGAGTCTAACTTTAGGTGCTTCTAAACTTAATTCATGGCTACAATGTTCCCACAGAGCCTGAAAGTGGTCCTCCTGCCTGTGCAGCAAAAACCCCAGTGTGGAAGGGGCAGGCAGCTGAAAGGCTACCATGCATGTAAGCTGGGAGAGGATCCACAAATTCCAAGTTCCTGTGCCAGGGGGACTTAATCCATGAGGCATTTGTGCAGTGTGCCTAACTCATGAGAAAAGAAGTGGAGTCTGCACAACAGACACGGTAGCTGGGTATTTCTTTAAAAAGCAGTTTTACACAGAAGAGCTCTGCCCTTGGACACAGAATGCCTGAGTTCTGGACCATTCATTCAGGGCATTCTCTGTTGCAGTTTCATATTTGCCCTGGGAAGATTAAAACATCATAGTCCTTCCAGAGAATACAGGAATGTCTTAGCCCTCAGACTGTAGTCTTCTGGTGGAAAGGGGCCTCCTCTGCTCCAGCTGAAAAAGTCTCATACAGAAAATAAGAGGAACAGCAAGGAAAGATCATCTAACACACCTGGAAGGAGAAATACCATGTCCTGGCCCCATCTGTCAGAAACTGTTTTAGGGAAGGAGACTGGCTCATGTCCCTTCCATGTAAATTACCAGCTCCCTGGCTGGAGAACTCTGCTAACAGGATCACTCAAGATTGGAGAACTTTGAGTCTTTTCTGCATGGTAGCACTACTGCAGCAGGAGAGGTGAAGAGGGCTAGTCCACTGCACCACCGTGGGTGAGCTCTGGCAGCAGGCAGTTACAGGGAGGACCAGGGAAGCTCCCTGACTGGCATAAGTTAAATTGTTCTAAGCTGGTAAGCAGCTGTGTGTCTTCAGGCACTGTAGTATGCTTTCTAAATCACATTCTTCTAGACATTTAGAGGCTCTGGCAAGCAGGACTCCAGCACTACTTGCATTTGAAATCTTTTCCCATGAGAGATGACACTGGTGCTGTAAAAGGATGCTCTGGGTGGTTATTGCCTTTGTGTTCTGGTCTTTCCTCCATACATGCCAAGAGGCATGTATTTTCTGGGGAAAGAAGTAGGGTTCAGAGATATTAAATAGCAAGAATATTCCTCATGAACTTTGGGCTAGAGAGGAGTATGACATTCTCTGTAGTGAAAATATTATGCTCCCGCCATAATCCACTAAAGCAGTCTTCATTTCCCTGGTGTGGGAAGGTTCTCTTCTCTTATTGCATTTAGCTTGAAATCAGAGCTCTCGGGCTGTTTTATGCTGGGCAGTGTTTATGCCTTGTGTTGTCACAATAAATGCACCAGATCCATCATAAAAGCAGTTCCTTTGACATGGAGGCCGATGGGAAACTGCAAGAGAGGTGTGGGGCAGTAATGGAGATTTATTTCTTTTGCAAAGGAATTGGATTATAATCTTCTGGAGAGTTATTTTACCTTTCCCCTGCCCAGTTGAGTCAAACCAGTTACTGCCATTCATTGTATTAATTATATCAAGGCAGAGAGGAACACAGCCCTGCCATCTCTTTGGGAGTGTTGGCTTCTGTTGGTAGAAGCAGGTGTTTCAGATAATTTACAGCACCTGTCCAGCAGCCCATCCTCAGGATGGCAGTTATCCAAACAACACACAATTCATGTGCTTTTGACCTCCATCAGGATGTAACATTTTAATGGGCCTTGTTTTACTGTAGTAGTACTTGCTCATTTCTAATCCAACTCCACCATTTCTGGGCCTTTACATGTGTTAGGGCGAAGCAGGTTATAAAATTCTTTCAAGGATGTTTTTTACTGTGTTTTAAGACAAGTGGACCTTCCTTTTTATTGTTTGTCAGACAACTTCAGAAATAAATAGGTCATAATAGATAGTAACTTCTCTGTTGGCACTCAGGAATTTGTTACTTGAAGGAACTCGGATCCTTCTGCTGTAGGTCTTTACATGGTGAGATAGCTCAGTTTTGCAGCACCAGTAAATGATTTATTGATGCATTGCTGCCTCTCAACTGGCTGTTCCTTACCATATGCCTACACTTTAATAGTCAAGGCCGGGCTTTGCTGGAGATTGTTTAGTGCAGATCAATTGAACCATCTGGTAATCTGCTGCTATAACCCACCTCTGCCAAAACCCTTTTATTCAGCCGTTGCTACCCCTGTCTCGTCTGTGTGTACAAATAACCACCATGGCTTGGCCTGAGGTCGAGGGCTGTTCAGCGTGCTGCTGCTGGTGTACCCGATTCACTGGATTTAGAGGCGGTGGCTTGTTTAAACATTTCTGCGATAAGCGCTGGGCGTCCTGTTGGCTTGGGGGTGCGTAAACCACAGCCTCCGGGCCTCTGTTCATCACCATCGGGCGTCGCTTGGCTCCCATCACCATAGCCTGGAGGAGAGTCAGTAGCAGGGCTGCGACTCCGGCGCTGGGGGCCGGTGCTCTCCCGTCCCCGCCGGTGCTCTCCCGTCCCCGCCGGTGCTCTCCCGTCCCCGCCGGTGCGCTCCCGTCCCCGCCGGTGCTCTCCCGTCCCCGCCGGTGCCCGCGCCCTGTCCGTGGTGCTGAACCCGCCGCCCGCGGGGCCGCTCCCGCAGCGCCTGCTGCACCCGCGGGCCGGGCTCTGGAGCCCCCCGGGACGCCCCAAGTCAGCCGGCTGCCCCAGGGGGCTTTGCAGCAGCTTTGGGCAGAGTTGCCCCTCTCGGTTCGCAGTGCACTGGGGTACGAGGGACACAGCCGTGGGCAGCGCTGGCAGAGAGCCTGCAGCATGGAAGGGGTGTGGGGGGGTTGTCTCCTTAGTCCCTAGAGGGGACTCCATTGAGCCAGCAGTCAAGGAGAAACCCAGGGATTCAAATACTGGTGTTGCTCAGGGCTATGGCTACAAAACAGGTTTGTTGTGTTTAAGAAAATAGAGAAGCTTTTAGGGTTTCCAGCTGGCACCGCTCACTAGCACTGAAGCATTGAGGAAAAGGGAAGAAATACATTTAGGCGAGTCTGGGAGCCTCTCCCCAACAGCTTAGAGTGTGAATTTGTAATCTAAATATTTCCACTGAATAACCACTGTGTGTCTGCATAAGGCAGGGCAAGTGCAGGAGTCAGGA
Organism: Leptosomus discolor; assembly: GCF_034619465.1. Taxonomy (NCBI): domain Eukaryota; kingdom Metazoa; phylum Chordata; class Aves; order Leptosomiformes; family Leptosomidae; genus Leptosomus; species Leptosomus discolor. Next base: position 11,376,094 of record NC_141405.1, read on the forward strand.
AGCGCAGGTCACTGCCTGCTCAAATGTGGGACGTGGCTGCAATGAATGGAACTATTTGTTACATTGGTTTCCCATGCTAATTGCTTGCACTAATTTTTTTGCAAGTGAAGTGTGTATTTTGAGGCATATTTGAAAACCTTTGAGTTGGGTCGTGTTGTGGGGCAGAGATGAACCTCGGTAGAAAAACATATAGAAGATGTTCTGCAACTATTTTCTTATCATAATTAGGTGTTTTCTCTCTGTTAGGGATTTGTGCAAAAGCTGGTAATAGCTGGAGTATTGTGCAATCCAGAAAGAACCAACATATGTGCTGGTGAGCTTTTCATTCAAGGGAGAGTGTTTTGTCAGCAACCATGAGCAAACAGCAGCTGGTTATTGCAGCAATATGGTGAAGGTGGGTAGAGACAAGAGGATCGAGAGATCCTTTCAATGGAGCAATGTATAGGCATGATGAGAGAGGACAAGATGTTCATGCCTTATGAGGTTCAGAGCCTTTTAGCTTCATGGTTCCTGAACCCATGCACATGCAGTCAAGAGGTCAAAATGTCCTTTCCCACTGCTCAGTAGCAGGAGCAGCTCAGCATTGGCAGTGCCAGTCTGGAAACTTCTCTGGTGATAAATATAAAATGGCACATGTTTGTGAAACATTTGCAACAAGTTTCAGTTTGTGTGTTTTCATTAAATATTAAAGGATCGTTTTAAGATGGTTCAAAGCATCTGGAATCTCACATGCTACTTTGTACACATGACCTCAGCACAAGTCCCTTCAGTCCTGCAGATCTTGTGCTGCTTTGTACTCATGGTTGGAGTCTTTCCAGCACTCAGGTTTATTCCTCCTCAGTATGTTAAGAGAAACAGCTCCTAATTAGGAACCCAGCTGCCTTGCTGTATTTCTACAGAGGATGGAGGTTGATCCCTCTAAGTTCCTATATATCTGTGGATCTGAGTTACTCTCTGAAGGTGCTTTTCTCAACTGACAAGAAAATGATCACAGGGTGAACTGGCTGCTAGCCTATGTACCTTGAGGAAGACCTTTCAATTGTAGCATAAACGTAGACCCTCTGTGTCATCCCTCAGGAGCTGATGTGTACAGCCTGTTTCAGAATATTGTTGAGCATCTGCATTTACAAAAGATGGTGATGGAAACCGAGGAAAGTTTCTCAAAACTGTCATCATACACTTGTGAGAGCCATTAGCTTGGCAAAAAAAAATAATTGACCTGATATTAACCAAAACAAAGAATCAGTTTACAGAAAGCCCAGAACTGGACCTTTTAAACTCCAGTTTAAATAATTCCTCTTCAGACCTAATATAGTCTTAGCATCCCTAGAGTAGATATAATGCTAGTTTCCACATCAGGTTTGGCTAATACCCTTGGTTCTCAAGTACCTCAGTAAATTGTGCCTGCACTGGATCCATTCTCTTCTAGAGAAATGGCTGCTGCCACCCTCTTTATAATCTCTTCCCTGCATTTTATCTGACCTTGAACAAGTCAAACCAAGATCCCTTAATTTAAGAGCATATTGAGTCCCATCCACAAAACTTACCAGCATCCACAGGGGATTTTTAATGATTTTGGGTGATCATTCAGATTCTGGTAGTGTTACAAGGGTAACAGGCACTCATTCTTGCCCTGAATCTCAGCGTTTATAGCAGGTACTGACACAGTTATTACGCTGTCTAGTAGTCCTCAGTTTTTACACATCAATAGCTGAAAGGTCTGTCTGAGATCAGCTAACCTTGGATAACAGGATGGTATACACAAATCAAAATCTTGGCAAACAAGGATGGAGCTTGTTATTTTTTACTGAGTTTACTCTCCATGGTAAATACTAGTTGTGGGGCCAAATGTGGAAAGGGAAAGGTTTTACACAAAATTTGAAAAACTGCCAGAAGATCTCTCTGTGTGGAAAATTCTCGTCTGCCCACCACATATTGTGAAACAGTTTTAGCTACTTAAGACACAAAATTATCAATATGGACTGAAACTTCTTCAGTCGGAAGTGTGAAAACATTAACCACCCTTACTCATAAAAGAGTTAATTGGGAAGCAGAGAATAATCCTCTGCTCTGTATTAAGTTACATGTTAATCCACAAGCAGTCTCTTCTGGATCTCTACAAGGTGACTTGTGGAGTTCAGTGCAGCTCTGAAGATGCAGATATTCATTCATAGTTTATTATTCTGCTAGTTCTGAATTTCAGAGTGACCACAATGCAGGAGGTACTTCAGTGACGGATTTTCCTATTCACATGTGTGTGAACAGCATCACTGAATGTTGTCCTGTGCTTAGGGGAGGCAAATTCATAGTCATTGACAGAATTGTAGAAGCTAAAGCCATGAGAAAAAATTACATCACCTAACTACATCACGCTTCTCATGTCATAACTGTTATATTTTACCCAGCTACCTTGGTATGAACAGACTAGAGAGAAGTGACTTGCTCTCCCATAAGAATGTTTGGTACTAAACAAAAAATATTCTGAAACTGTATGAGAAGTCCAAAATCACAATCAAAAACATCTGAAAACAAGTATTTTCATTTTAAGCAATGAACAAAACATTTTCAAACTGAATTCTTTGAACTATTGTAACTGAAAACCTAAGTTGTTTGAAAAAGTGAATTTCTGTTTTAAAAAGTCAAAGCATCATTTTAGCAATTTTGAAACTTCCTTTTCAGCAAGAAAGGTATTGAAACTCATCATTTCCTATAAAAAGTTCACTTTCGACCATCACACTTTCCAAATAGAAAAGAAGAGCTGATGGTAAATGAGGTCAACCCTTACATATATCACAGACCCGAGGCCAAACAGGAAGCCTCTAGAGAAATGTAGCTTAAACCAAATGTGTAAGAATCCCAAATTTCCTGAAGTGCCTTTCACAGTGAATACTTGGTATTTTTGTCTCCTACTATCAGCGTATCAGAGGCTCAGAGGAGATCAGGAGGGCACAGAGAGTCAGTGCTTGCCCCATTGTACCAGTAGGACTGTACACATCCCAGCACAACTTTAACTATACTGGCATTACAAAACCAGTACAAGTTTCTACGAACAAGTCATCACTGTCTAACCAGAGCAGTTTTGAGGGGGAGAGGCAAGGAGTGAGAGTACCTAAAAGCTGTCCAGTACAAACAGAGGTGTGTATGGGGGTTGGCTGAGTTTAGTTTCACCCACTCAGCATATTTGTTAATTAGTTTTCATTAGTCTCTTTCTAAATGAGCCTAGGCCTGGTTGGAGCTGATCTGTGCTGTTATAAGGGGTGCATCTTTGCAGGAGGTGCTTAGAGTGATTTGTGATGGTGCCCTCATGGGAGATAAATCTAAAATGAGGGAAAACGTTTGTTTTCTGTTACACAGACCTTCTAATAGTGCTGTGAATTGTGCCCCCTCGCAGTCCTGCACTGAACACTCAGAGACAGCCGCTGAGAGGTCTTTTCACCAAAACAACAAAAAAAAAAACTTGATTAAGCAGCCAATTTACCAAAAAGCCGTACATAAAATACTGCCTCTCCAAAGCTAATAGTCCTGTTTGTTATGTCAGAAGCAGCTAATAATGGCCATATTTGTTTGAGCCATAAAATCTCTTTTGCTGGTGCGTGATAATAGAGTGTGTTACATGTTCAATTAACCAAACTAATCAAATGCGTTGAGAAGAAATATGCTGGAAACAAAGATCTGATCTATGCTATTCTTTGTTGGGCATAGTGATTGTTTTTTATGTGCTTTCCAAGTAGTCCTTTGAGCAGATTTACCAGTGATATGACCAATTAAAAAGGCAGGTTTGTTGCTCAAAAAAGTAAGAAAGGCTCCCTCAGGACATCTTATAACCCTATTCACCCTACCCTGTCACTGTGAGGTACAATGCAGAGGACCAACTTATCTCCTTCTTGGCAGTGTATTGACCTTGCGTACAGAGAGATCAAGCAAGTCAAATCAAGCAAGAGCTAATCTTAAAGCCTGTGTTGGGATGGGAGAGAGGTAATGTCCAAGCACCGTCGCATGAAAAAAACTCCCCAGGAAATGAGGGTGGTGCCTAGATCGTCTGCCTCCAAACGCAGCATCTTGTAGCCTTGTTCTCCTTATTGAACTGTATCCCTTGCTTGGCCTGCTTCTGGATGAAAAAGGTCCTTCAGTAGTGCTGGGGACCTTCAGACAAGGCAAATGGGCTCCCCAGGACTGGCCCAGAGCCCAAGGTGTTTTCACCAAGGCAGTCTCAGCCTGAGTCAGTGGAGCATGGTGGCTGCAAAGCTGGGCATAGAGGACTCTGGGAAGCAGCAGAGATGAGATGACACACGCAGCCTGAACTAGCTCTCTGATGTGTAACAGGTCTGAGATAGTCTTTAAAGGCAGAAATGCACTGATTTTCTGTGGGCAGAGCCGAGCAGCTTTATCAGGGTGACACAGGCCTGGTGAGCACCAGTTCCACAGATAACAAGTCTCAGCCTTAGAAAAAAGACCATGCCACTTCGAGGGGGGCAAGATCACATTTCTGCAGATTACTTTGTAATGAAGTGACCAGCTCACTGCACTGGGAAGTTAAGCAGTCCAGGAGACAGTCTTCTGCAGGTCTGTGAGAGCACAGCTTTGCCTCTCCTGCATTTGAACATCTAACAGATCTCCAGGGTTGACTGAGATGGGAGAGCTGATTGTCACTATGCTTATATTTGATATGCAGAGAGTAATTTTATGGGTCTGCAAATAGAAAAAGGTTTAAAAACACTGCTCTATATCAAAAGTGCTTCTCAAGAAGTTGCTTTTTCCTGCCACTAAGTGGCTCCAGATGTTGAAATATTCAACAAAATTGCTTTTCTCTCTTTTCTTTTTTTTTTTTTTTTTGGCACACCGAGTTTTGCATAGTCAATGTGTAGCAAAGAAATCCCAGTGCTTTCCCCCTGCTGAAAACCACCCAATTGCAACGTTAAATATTAACTAAGAGCTCAATTTGTAGCCTCAATCTATTTTGATATTTTTAATTGCTTTCTTTTTCCTAAAGCATGAGTTTTCTCTACACACGAGGGACAAGGAAATTTCTCTGTTATGGGCCTGGTGAGAGGGCGTGCTGTGCCTCTGGAAGTGGAGCTCCAGTTCTTTACTTGCAATGAGTGACAGGGCTCATTGAAATGCTGGTGGCCTACATGAATGCCCCAACTTCTGCCTTTACTCCATCCCACTGTGTCCTCTTTCTGATGCTGCACTTCTCTATTCCTTTGGTCCAGGGAGAGATGGAGGGTGTCCAGCTGGGCAGTACCCAGCTGGGAGTCTAAGATGGCTGTTGGGTGACAGACACATGACAAAGGCTGGTTGAGATCCCTCCCCCTGCAAATTTGGGCACAGTGGGAAGAACAGATGGTCACCATGCAGAAGTGCTGCTTCCTCTCTAGGGTGCTGGGAAGAGCATTCAGCACAGCTGTAATGAGGATTATTTGTGCCTGGATGGCTGCATCCTTTTCTGTTTGGAAGTAGATCAAAACTACATAACTCCCTGAAATCACATTCATACGTGTACGTAAATACATATTAGATAAAGATATGTTCCTCTGGGTCCTCTGGAAAGTCCTACTTGGTCAGGGCTTGAAAGCTTTTTTTACTACAGAAAGTCTCTCCAAAAGTCAGATGTTTCATTCCTGCTCCACTGAAGCACAACTCTCCCAGCTGCCACCAAGTGCATGTAATTTCATTTTTCCTCCCCCCAGAATAAAGCTGCTCGGAAAGGACCACTTCCATGAATCATTTCTTTTGTCAACAACTGGTATTTTCTCTTTATTTGGGAAATTTGCTCCCAGGTCTGTTCCCAACAGCTTCTGCTTCTTGGTTCTGCTGTCCAATGCACAGACATATTTTGTGGGCTTGGCTGTGGCATTCTGCCTCACTCCATCCACTTCTGTACAGGCAGGTTTTACACTATTGCAAGCCTGGCACCCTGCAGTGATTTGGAAGAACAGACTCCAATACTCTGCTATGGTCTACAGGCAAAACCCCCATGGAAAGCACATGGACCTGGAAGACAGAGACGCACAGCTGTCCCAAATCCTTTTTGCAAATTGTCTTGCTCCACTAGCACCCCACTTGGCTTTTGAATACAAACAGCATGTTCCCTGTTGCATTGCGCTTGGTTCATTGTGGTGGGTGTTAGCTCTGGAAAGTGCTCTGTGGTGCCCCAGAGCTCTTGCCCTTTGCAGCAATGGCAAGCTGAATGCAGTACAAAGAGGAGGAGGCAGAAAGGAAGGGGAGTTCCCAGTATTAAATATTTAGCAGCCAAGCCCTTGTGTTTTTCCATAGAGTCGAAGATCTTTTCGTTTGTTCTGTTTGACTGTTTGTGCCTTTAGTATCTGCCAGGCTCTCTGGAGAGCAGCATTAAATGTGTTGCCTGGGGCAAGCTTTGATGGACAAATCTATCTTTCTCTGTGCTATTAGAAAGGCCCAAATCTGTGTTACCTTCAAGTAAGGCAAGCCTGCCCAAAGCTTAAGAGATGAATCAGACCATCATAGTGTGAATGTGCGTGTTTGTTTGACTTTGTAACCTTTCTCAGAATCATTCAGACAAAGCTCATGAGTCACAGCCGAAGGACAGAGCTGCTGCAGTTGGAGAGCTGTCAGACTGGAGTGGCTGGGATGGATGGGCATGGAGCATCCTGGCCACAGGAACAGCCCGTGGGTTTCCCCACCATGCTCTGTTGTCCTGCTGACCCAGAGACTGCTGCAAAATGGGAGCTGCAGGCAGCTGGGAAGTGATTCTTGGTAAAGCATTTAAAGGGCTCTGTCTGTATGTTCAGCCATGGGGCTACTGTTGGGGCAGGATGAGGTCTCTGTGCCAGGGCAACTGATGCTCTTGCTTAGAAGAGGAGGGCAGAGGACAGCAGCTTTGGTGGTCCACAAAGCTTTGACCTGGGTTGAAGCCCAGCTAGGTCTAATCTGCACCAGCTGCTGTGGAGCAGAAACAGCCGTTGAAGGCCAGCACAGGTAGTCCACTGAATCCTCTTTTTCTAAGAAGCTTTGAGTCACTTGAGATCCCAAATGAGCCTTCTCTTACGTAGCAGGACAAGTCCTACTTCCCCTTGAAATCAGGAGAAAATACACCATGGGATGTAGAGTGGAAGCAGGATCAGTCTATATTTTTCTGAGCTGAACAGGTCAAGCAGCTTGGGCCAAACTGTGTTTCTCCCCAGTAAGCTCCAGCCTCTCGAGCCCTGTGTCCCAGCTTATCAGTTCAGTGTAGTCAATGAGTTGCTTGAGTGTTTCTGCTATGAAGGATTTGAACCAGTCAGGGAAATACAAATTGTTTTTTTTGTGAGTCTTCTTTTTCAATACAGAAAACCAGAGAGATGGGGAATTCAATTAACAAAAAAACCCAAACAACAAAAAACCCCACCACCAACAAAAAACAAACCAGAAAATGTTTAATTTTAAGTGTTAAGCAATAATAGTAACTTCAAAACATTTGTGAAGAAGTTATTATTTGGTTGAAAAGCTGTTTTCCTCAATCACAAATACTTTATGTAATTCCAACCAACTCTCCCTCAGAGGTAGCAAAGAAGCCAGGAGAAACTATTTTCCAGCTGGAATAATTGCTGTTATTGTTTATTCTGCACTTTCCCAACTCCCACGGGAACAGCCGAAAAGCTCTAAGGCTGGACTTTCTTCCACACCTTCTAAGTCTATGCCCCAGGTGTGGAATGGGGCTGGCAGCAAGATGAGATGCTGCTTGGATCCCAGCAGCCCCCAACCACTTACCGTTGCCTATGCCAGCTGCTTGCCCGTGGCACCAACATGGCAAAGATACTGCCTACTCTTCTGTTACCCATGCTGAAAGAGGAATTAGAAAAGATGGAGAAAATGCAGAGAAGGAAGTATAGGCTGTCTTCCAATTTTAGATGAGACTGTAGATGTCAAGGAGCATAGATGAATGGTGTAGAAAAGGTGGATAGTGAAGCATTGTGTTCTTATTACAATGTACAGTCTAGTGATAAAATCGTCAGTCAGCAGACTAAAAAAAATCATAAAGAAACAATTTTCTTCCCTGTGCAATTAAACTGTAGAGCTCCCAGCTTCTGGATCTTGTGGAGGCCAAAACTATAAAGGATTAAAAAAGAGGAAAGGACAAATTCATGAGACACAACTCAATCAAGAGCTGATAATGCTCAGGAGTTCAGAGTCCAAGCCTTAAGCTGCCAGCTGCTACACATAGCTTGCCTTACACTTGCTTTGTTTCCTATATGTTTTCCTAAGGTAGCTCCTAAGGATCGCTGTAGGGAACACAATCATAGGGGGACAGATTTGTGTTCTCTCAAATGACAATTCCTGCATTGTTTAATGGAAATAATGCTCTAGGGTAAATCCTGGATTTTGGAAAAGCATTTCTAGACCTCTTCTAGTTATTCCTTATCTGACAATAACTTGATGAAGTCAAGAAGTTTGTCCTCACAGAACACCTTAGAAAAATCCTGTATTCACAGAGGGTCTTTCTCTCCTTGGGGAACTAAGGAATTTCTACTCTGAAAACTGTATCACATCCTTGGACCAGACTTTCATCGCAGCTTCCTGCAGATCCTGAGCTGGAATCAGGCTATGGTGAAAATGACACTGCTAGGTAGTTTTTGAAGCGTCTGCATTGCTGTCATGTTCTTTCTATGAATATTTGGAGCTATTCAACTGGTAAACACACAGGAAAGTAAAAACTGTGACTGAATGAAATGCTTGACGCCAAACTCTCAAGGGTTCTTAGAGGATTAGGACAGAGGCACTGGCACAGAGTGTGAGGCCCTAATAAGCTCTTTCTTTCTTTATTTATTTTTTTTAACAAGAATAAAAAAAAGCGAAACAAAACCACAAACTAACCTCAAGAAGTGAGAAAACAAAAGAGTTTTAGCTGGGTAAAAAGGTGTGTGTTTTTGCCAAGCCCTCTCCCAGGGTGATCACTGCAGGATGGTTCAGGCTGAGATACGTTTGCAGATGCTAGAGCCAGTCCATCACTGTAGGATGGTGGAGCGAGCCTTTAGGTAGAAGGGGTGTACAAGGTGTGTTTTGTTCTTCTTGCTTAAATCTAAACATCCATTGGTGTAAAGCTAGCTTGTCACCTGTTCATCACAACCTGCAGGTTCCTGAAGGGAAGGGTCTGGCTTGACCAACCATCAGGCTATGGGCTTCTGTTGGCCCCATCTAGCCTGAAAAAGCCATGCAGTTCTGCCCTGGGAGAGGAAAGGGGTGAGACATGGTCCTTCAGGAGGTGTGCACAGGAAAAGGATGAAGTTGGGGCTTTCTCAATCCAATTTATGACCCAGCCTTGTGGTTGCTCACACCTAACCTCCTCTCAGTTGGAGCAGGAGGAGAGTTTTCCACCAGCTGCAGACCTCTCTTGCTGAATGCCCTCTCTGAGGCAGCAGCCTCTGTGCCAGGGATGGATGTGTGCCCTTACAGGACAGGGTGGCAGATACAACATGCATTTTGGGCTGAGCAGGTGTCAGATGTGCCTCGAATTTATGGAGAGAGGACCATGCAGTTGGTGAAAAGGGGGCTGAAGTATGGCAGCTGAGAAAGGTTAAATGAGGCTTCTTGCATTGAGGTTTCCCTTGCTTCCAGGGGCCTTTATGCATCATTGTTATCTTAAACCAACTAGCCACTGCTGTTCTGTTAGTGGTGTGTGTGGATAGATCTATAGCAGTTTTGTGTCTTTTAATAGTTAAAGAAAAAAGACGGAAACATTAAAGCTTCTTTTCCCACCTTAAAACCTGAACAAACCTGCCCGCTCTGAACTGGAGAGGTGTGCATCACTAATATATAGGGGGGAAAGGCTGGGTGTTTCAGTTTGACTTTTTGCCTGCAGAACTGGGAATTGATCTTGTGCCATTAAAAGCAGGGAGTTTGCCCATTTGCTTCAACAGGATCTGGTTCAGGCCCTGAACTTCCCGATGATGGGAGGGAGTGAATGAATCTCCTGCAAAAGCAACTTTGCTCTGACCTGTTTAGTGCAGGGGAATGAGTAACAGGGTTTACAACACTTGGACTGAATAACCTGTCCTCTTTGCTTAAGCTTTCCTTGTAACTACAGTTGTCTCCATCACAGGGTCTTTTAGGATACTTGGATAGGCTTTGTCAGATTCTTGTCACCTATCAAAACAATGGACAAAACACTCCCAAACCCTAAGGTATTAATGAAACGCTAGTTCGAATACCTCAAACTTATTTAGGCACTTACTTAAAAAATATTTCTCAAAACATAGACATGAGCCTAGATGTAAAAGGGATCCCCCTGGGTTTCTAGGGAAGAAGTGGGCTTTACAAGATTTCTGACCCGGGAAGCTGCAGTGCAAAAGCTCTTGGGTTGTTTTCCCAGTGCTGTAGGAATGACCTTGATCGAGACATTTAATCTCTGTGATCTCCCCGGGCTGGGAACAGCACATTTTTCCTCCCACAGACCGGGGAACTGAGGTTAGAGATTGGTTCGTAAGGAGGCAACGCTCCTCAGAATCTCAGCGTTAGTGTCCTGCCCTCCTTTTCTGGCTTGGAATTCAGCTTTCTGCCGACTGACACATTGGTAGGGGGGAAAGGTCGGTGCAGGGGCATTTGGCCAGCTGTCACTGCGTTCCGTTCTCTGCCCTCTCGCTCACTGCAGCGCTGCTGGACCAAATCCCCAAGACTGAGCCCCCAAAAGCCTGTCCCGAGATAAGCACAGCTCTGCGGCTCGCTTGCCCGGCAGGGAGCGGCCCCATCCCGGGACCAGCCAGCGAGCAGGGCCTGAGAAGACATCTATATATTTAAAAAAAAAAAAAAAAAAAAAAAAGAGGGGGGGGAGGGGAGAGGGGGTTGGCTGGGGGAGGGGGGGGAGGGGAGAGGGGGTTGGCTGGGGGAGGGGGGGGAGGGGAGAGGGGGTTGGCTGGGGGAGGGGGGGGAGGGGAGAGGGGGTTGGCTGGGGGAGGGGGTGGAGGAGCAGCCGGGGGCACAGGGCGGGAGCCGCGGCCCCTCCCCGGCAGGGGGCACTCGGAGCCCGGCCAGCGCCCGGCGGAGCCCCGGCGGCTGCCGGCCCGGTGCCGCCGGAGGAATCGTGGCGGTGCCGCCGGAGGAGCCCCCGCGAAGCGGAGGGCGAAACGCCGGGAAGCGTTAACTGCCCGCAGAAGCGCTCGGGGCTGGTGCTTTGGTCACGGCGAAGGTGAAGGCGCACGCAGGCGGCGGCTGCAGTTGTGCAGGAAGCCCTTCCACCTTTGCAATCCTCTCTCGCCTTTTCTTTCTCTTTATTTTATTTTTTTTTAATTTTTTTTTTTTTTTAAAGCGGAGGGCTATCAGCCTAAAACGCCCAGCTGGTTATCCTCAGAAGGGAGGATGTTTATGCAAAACTCATCCCAGTATACTCAGCTATCGTAATCAGGCTGAACTCGGTTCTTTGTAATATTTGCTCGTTCCTGGCTAACTTCGTCCAGGGGAGGGTACCCCTGCAATTCCCTGCACTCGAAAGCAGAGCGCAGACCTGAGGCAATAATTAACAACATCCAACAGTAAGAAATATGTTGTCACCAAGGGGTTTGAGCCATGCGGAGAGGTTGGCTTGGATTCACCTATTTGCAAGAAAAAGCTGCTTTTTGTTTGTTAGTTTTTGTGCCAGATTTCTGCCTCTAACCTCTCTCCATATTCTAGCTGCTGAGTTTGTGTGAAATCTCCCAATTCCCTCTTTATTCCAGATGCAGAGAGGGTGGCAGTTGCAACTGATGTGTGAAGAGTTGGAATATTTTTTCTTTTTGAGGGGTGGAAAAATCACTGATGACTCCTGTGCAGCCGATCACTGCTCTTAACTCCTGAGCATCCTCTGTGTTTCCTTCCAGCAGGAGCCAGGAAAGCCTACAGCCATGCTACTGCATTAGGATCCCTTAGCTTCCTCCAGCACCTCGACTTCGGGTGCTGGACACTCTCTGTGCTTCTTCTGTCAACTATTCTGTAGGCTTAGGGTAAAAGCTAGCATGAACTAAACTGGGCCTGGGGATGGGGGAGGAGGGAAGCCCCCCTTCCCCTGTACCAGTTTGCCCAATGGCTGAAGCCCTGCGTGGTGGCTGGTCCCCAGCAGGCAATTCAGACATATTTGGAATCTGGGGGATATTTCCTATTAGATTTGTTTAACAGTTTTGAGGTCGGTTAAATATGGAGTGACAAATTAATTCCAACTTAACTACTTCCCTCTCTGCCTTCCTGCCTCTTGCAACTCCCCTGTTGCCCCGTTAAGCGAGACCAGCTGGTGGGATCAGGCCGGTTTGGCAGCTGCAGTGGGTTTGTGTGCTGAACCCCACTAGCAGGTCCATTTTCCTCTGGCTGTTGGCTCTGTGCGTGCCCATGTGCCATCTTCCCAAGGGGAAGGAGCAGAGGGAAAAACTCATCTACCCAGTGCTGGAGGCAATGGCTCTTGGGGTCACGGTTTACACCAAAGCCCCTTTGAAAGGGTTAATGCCTAGGGGTTTATTAAAAGGTTGTTATAGAGACCAGCAAGTCACCAGCTGCTGGTACCCACCTGTAACCTCCCCGTGGGCTGCTTACCCCTGCACAGCCCGCTCCAGGGTACAGTTGCTGTCAGTCCTTAACCCTCTAGAAACTGGGTGTTACCCAATGTGCACCATAGGGGTGCTCCCACTCCCTGCAGCACCTGGGCTCCCTTTGCTTGTGAATCACAGCCAAAAGCAGGAGTGTTCATGATCTGGACATGGGTAGACCCTCAGGCCCTCTTTGGGCAGGACAGGAGTGGAATGCGGGAAAGGGCACCAGGGAGTCTGGACCCACTCTCCAAACCGACACGGCAAACTCTCCCTCCTGAGTATACCTCTCCCAAGAAGATATTTGTGTTACCTACCTAGAGGTAAAAAATTCAGGGTTTTTATGTCCATGTGCTCCATATGCAGCCAGTTACAGGTGCCTTAAGCTCCTCAGTAGCTATAAGAGGATCTGAAAATCTGAACGCAGCCCCATGCTTAGGGGTACTTCTTTGGCCTGACAATGAACCCTGGAGCACAGTAGTCACAGCTCGGTATGGAGGTGTGCATGTGTGCACCTTGTGGGTGTGTGCACACTGTGGTGAGGCGTGACAAGAACAGGTTTTATTTCTGTTGTGACAGCTTGTCTTTCCATGGGTTCATCCTGATGCTGTTCACTTGGATGCCCCAGCAGAGTAAAGGGAGGGGACCAGAGGGATTGGTCTTCGTGAAGGTGGTTTGATTGCTCCAACATGCACAGAGCAGCTGGGATATGAGCTCTTGGGGAAATAGAGGGAACTAGTGAAACTTTGTTTAGCTATTTTCGGTGTCAAGGCACAGGTTTGAATTATGACTCAGCTGCCCAGTAGAGATTTTTTTTTTTTTTTTTTTTTTTGACACCACAGTATGTGTGAGACACACACAAGTTAGGAGAGGATGGACAAGGGGTCAGTGCTGATTCCCCAGATGATGCCCGCTTCCCTGACTGAAAGGGATGAAACACGAAACTACACAAATAAGCCAAGGGAGATAAGCAACATCAGTGGCTTGCATCAGTCCCTTACTAGCTGTGCTCAGTTTGGGAGGGACACTGAGGCTGGACTCCACAGCTGTAGGAATTGCTGCATAAAGGCTGGTCTTGGCTATTCATCTGTCTATCTTAGAAGTCATCCTCCTGTTTTAACTCTGGTACGTAGATTGTCAGTCAATTCAGGTGAAGAAGGTGAGTTCTGTGGTGTCTAAATACCCAACAGACCCATTTCATGGGTGTCAGTGTTTAACTTCTGAGTCCTGGATCCCTTAAAAAGATTTAATCCTCCTGCTTCCCTGAAGGAGGACAGCTGGCAGGGATCGTCCTCCTCAGCCATGGTGGGAGGTTGCTGCAAGGGGAAAGCCTGAGCCTTTTTGCTGCCTTCAGTGCAGGGCTTGATGAAATCCTACGGACACCAGGAAATACCAAGTGCTTTGCTTTGCTTTCACCGCAGGGAACGGTTTTCGTCAATCGTGTGCACGTCGTGGTTCAACAAGTGCTGCTTAACACAGTCCTACTTGATGGTCCTTCCTCCAACAGACGTGTTACTTTCTTTTTCCCAGGTCCTTTGCTTCAGCTGTTTGCTTTTCCATAGTGTAACACATGGCATTTCTTACCTGCTGTCATCCTGCTGATCATCTTATTAGCTTAGCAGTGAATATCAAGGACCAAATCTTCAGCAAGAACAAATCAGACTAGCTTTATATCCTCTGTGGATCTGGATTCATTCTTTCTATTAAAACAACAAAATCAACAAAAAAGATTGCATCTTTTCTGCAGTTAAGTTAATTCTTTGTGGTCTGGATCTGGCAATATAAAAGGAAATTAGGCTAGTTCTGATGGTTGGATATTATTAGCAGCACATGAGGTCCATCTTTTGTTTGCTGGGGCCCACACTTGGCTTTTTTAGCACTGTCTTCCTTGGACAGACATGTTGTGGGATCTTACATTAATATTTTGGCTTTCTGACTGTGCAGTCCATTCTCCTCCACAGGCTGGAGGCAATGCTTTGCAGTTTCAGTTGACTGGACTTTGTACAGATTTTTTCAAAGCTTTCTCCACAGATGCCTTAATGTTTTTTGAGTTCCTCTTGGAGTTTTGTGCTGGGATAAATGTGAGAGGGCTTGTCCTCAGATGGTGCAGGCTGGCCTAGCACCACTTACTGTGGGAGGATTAAGCCATTTTGCTCAAGCAGAAGATCTGCTGCTCAAACTTCAGAGGGCCACCCACATGCACTTGCTGAGCTGGAGGTCTAAATTAGCAAAAGCCGGAGTTTCTCACATGGTTTTCACTCTAAGCCATAAAATGACCCGTATTTATTGGAAATCCTCTAGAAGTCCTTGAGTCACAGTGCATAGGGAGCACATTTCAGGTTTGTAATACAACACAGTATCAGGCAAAGTTTCATCTTCCTCTTCACTTGAATGAATACTTGTTCGACTGTTAAAAGGTTTTGTAACTCTGAGTAGAAATCAGTGCTTCAGGAAGGGAATTTTGTTTCTTTCTGCTCTTTCTAGTAAGGGGAGTTGTTCATAATCAAAGACCCGAGAGCGCTGAATATTGGCTCTGTGGCAAATGTGACAGTAACAGTTATAGGCTCAGCTCCTCACTGTGGGTACTGAGGATCATTGCTAGAAAGCCAGGAGGTCACTGCTGGAGATACTTATGGCAATGGTGTAACCTAAAGCTCTGGAAAGTAATCTGCATTGCCATCCATCTGCCAGCCTTCAAAGGAAGGTTGTTTCTCAGGGAAAGCTTGTCTTCATTTTCAGACTAATAATGATGTCCCACCTTTCTAAGGAGAGCTTACTTAGTGTGTGACGTTGCAGTGAGGCTTAGGATAGGAAAATTAAGCCCAAAAATGCCCTACCCTGCCCACTGACCATGAAAAGAGAAAATGGTTGCTAGCTTTCAGAGACATGCGTGTGGTAGCATCTGTGTTTGGTTACTGAAGGCTTACCTCACATGTTTTAGAAAACTCATCGGGGACTGGGAAGACTCATTGCTTTTGAAACACCCAGCCACCAAAATCAGTCTGGTATGTCACCAGAAGGGTAGTGGTGGCCTGTCTCTGCAAGCTTCATGTGGCAGCTTTGGCAGGAGAATGAGCAAGAGTTCCTGCAACTGGTGTGTGAACATGGGCTACTGCTTGTGGTCAGGCTGCTCCCTCTGATATATCCATACATACAAGGGGTAGAGGTAGGGAAAGAGAGACTTATGACCCTCAAAGCCAGATCATTATATTAAGAGTTGGCACAGATCTTTTCTGAGTTTGGCACAGATCTTTTCTGAGTTTGGCACAGAGCTTTTCTGAGTTTGGCACAGAGCTTTTTGAGTCAGAGCTGTGGTATTCGTTACAATTTGGGGTCTGGTCACACATTTGTTGGTCTTACCCAGTGCCACAGAAGTTAGGCCACCTGAGCGGACAGCCCTTAGGTCTGGATACAGACAGAAAGCTGAGCAGATATCTCAAAGCAATTCGGGAACTGGCACAATTGTATGACACATGGCATTGAAGAGATGATGCTTCTGGGGAAAAAAATAGTGCTGCAGTTCTTTTTTAAGGTCAGTGATTTGCACTTTGCAGAAAGGAGCTCTAGAAAGAACTGCCTTGCACGTGTGCAAGATTAGCCTTGAAATCATTTCAGCTATCAGGAATTAAAGGCCATTTGAGTGTGATTTTCCAGGGAAACACAGGAAAGTGCTAACTATGACCTTCTTGAAGGTACCTAACAGACAAGAAGGTATTTATTTGTTAGCAATATTGTAGATTTACAAAGATCAACATGCATTAATAAAATGTTTTTCCTCTCTCAGCTGTAAAACGTTCCCACATCACCCCCATTCCTGGGCTGAGGAGGGGTATTTATTATGTTCAAAGAGCAGTGGAAGCCAAAGCCACCACCTGTTAGTGAAAGGAGATGGTGTTTTAGGGCTATGCCACTTCTTTGTGTCTCTGAGCAGTACAAAAAGGTACACCTGAGCCTTGAGAGACATGCTTGGGACAAAGGGGCTGCTAATTCAGTCCAGCAATGCATAGACCAGGTGTTCTGCCTTCCCCGGGTGCCTTCTCATCAAGCCAGACAGGCATTGCAAAGCCACCAGAGCCAAATTTAGGTTCCCTTGGACGTCCCAGGCTGTGTGGCTGTCACTGGATGTGGAGTGTTGCTAACTGCATGACAACAGAGGATGAAGCTTGCCCTCAGTGAGGCACAATCCTACAATTTTTTCCCCTGCAGGAAATCCAGTATATGTTATCCTGTTTGTCAACACGGTTCATTCTGAGAGAGCCTGGAGTCTGTGGCCAGCAATTAATGCCACTTAAAAGCTTTTCAGTGGGATAATTGCCGTTGTTCTGCAGGCATCACTCTATTCAGATGGTAATGGCTGTCAGGGGCAGTGGCCATTCCCACATTGGGGGCCAGGTATGCCCACCCCCCCACCCCCCCCCCCCTCTGCTCCCCTGCCTTGGGAAGACACTTAATGGATCTATTGTCCCTGAACAAGGGCAGTAGGGAAACCCCCCTGTCCCTGAGGAAGCCGTGGAAATAATCCTCATCAGTCTATGTCACTTTGGCACAAAAGGCAATAGGGTGGACAAAAAAGGAAGGAGGCAACCAGCACACAGGGGGTGGAAGTCAAGGTGTCCCATGTTGGGGGACTTCCAAGAGAGCTGTGCCAGGCTCCCGGGTTCAGAAGCAAAGACTCATCGCAGTGCTGTGAAAACCCAGGGGATTTTTCCAGTCATTCCCAGATTCCAGATTTTCACCTTTGCTTGTTCAGCTGGGTTTTGGTCATATTCAACACGTCCTCACTGTGACTTTCTCATGTTCTGTTTGCCAAGTGTTGGCTGACACTGAAGCACAGACACTGCCCTGCAGATGGAGTGGTGCCTGCCATGAATCCTTCGATTGCAGACCTGGGTTGAGATGTCCCTGTATTCCCTTCTCCCTGAAGGCCTCTGCTCTTTCCATTGGGCAGATGGGGCTGGTTGTGGTTTTTTAAGGTATGATTACCTTTTTTTGAAGGTCAGGTTTACAAGGACTGAGTAAGAGTCCTTACCTCTCTAGGCAGGACCCCACCATGAAGCTGTTGATGTCTATGGGTAGATGTAGTTTTGGCAGATTCAGCATCAAACCTTACATGCCCAAACATCTGGCCACTCAGCTGTCCTCCAGGAGTGGTAAGAAACCTCCCTTCTTCTTCTCAGTTCACTCCCATTTTTCTTGTCACTTTATTTTCCCATTGAGGTTGGGCTGAAGCTATCATTTGTGATGGAGACAGGAGTTCATGTGGATATGTTAAAATTTATCCTGCTTCTTTTGGTGATCTGTAGGTATCTGGTCTTCGTAGCCCTCATGCATTATGGTAGACTGGCAATCATGAAGCCATGTTGGCTGAAGATTGTCCTAAGAGATGCACCTCTCTTCCTCTGGGTTAATCATGCAACTTAATGAACCCCTGGTTTGCAAACTCTGGATGAAGAACCTAACAAAATGTCCCTTCCCTCTGCAAATGAGGGAGCGAAGTCAGTGAGAAGAAAAGATACTTTCTGGGGGAACACAAGCTCCTCTGTATGAATTGGTGAGGAAGAGGGAGGGGGGATCACTTAACAGCCAGGGGCATCTCTAAAGTCCCTTTACAAGGGTTTTGTTTTTGAAGCATTGGGAAGGTTGGCCTCCCCTCCCCAGCTGGCCACCTCCTTTGGGGGCCCTGTTTGTGGAGCCTTCCCGGGGGGCACCACAGGCTG
Source organism: Leptosomus discolor (assembly GCF_034619465.1). Classification (NCBI taxonomy): domain Eukaryota; kingdom Metazoa; phylum Chordata; class Aves; order Leptosomiformes; family Leptosomidae; genus Leptosomus; species Leptosomus discolor. The sequence goes on from NC_141405.1 coordinate 11,394,314, forward strand.
TCAAGGCCTCAGCCCCTTTGTGTTGCTTTTCCAGTTGGATTTCACGTGGGTTTGTCAGGGGCCGCAGGGCTCCCCTCGCCCCAGCAGCCCTGCTCCCACCCTGTGGCCACGGGCCACTTCTGTGGTGGAGGCAACCCAAGAAAGGCCTGTGCCACTTCCATGGAAACAAAAGCTTGTTTTCAAACAGTGCTAAGAGAAACTGTTTCTATCTTAGGCCTTTAATGACCTGAACTGTCCATCTTTTGGAGAAAAGCAACAATAAAAAGGCACTTTGCTGTGCTGCCGCTGCCACCGCTTTCTAACTATGATCATTTTTTTTCTGAGAGAGCTTGACATCCATCCTTATTTATGATATATATTAAAAAAATAGTTTTATTTGCCCCCTTCAGCAAATCTTACTGCTAGGAATAGGCAGGCACGTTTGCAGCAGCAGTTCGTATTTTCCCTGGGAGAGGAGTCCTGTGCCCTGCGTATTTCAGTGTTGAATAAATAGTCCTTCACGTTGTATGCGGTGGCTCTGGGCACCCCGCTGAGATCATGTCCTTAATACAAACAATACGACACATTTATTCTAAGCTGACCGCGCTGACCCCCAAAAGTTTGTTCCCTCCGCTGGGACTCCTCGGCCTTTTCATTCAGCTGAATGGCCAGCACAAAGACCTTGTCGCATCTACAGTCCCTTCCTAAACAAAACTCAGGGAGGAAGGGGGAAGGAGTGTCGGGTGGGGGAAGAGGAAGAAATAGGCAAACCTTGACCCCTCCACCAAAAATAAAGTGGAGGAATTTGCATTTTAAACCTTAAGATGCTCGTCCTGGTCTCCCTGCCTCTCCTCCGGCCGGCAGTTTGACTCCCCTTTTGCAAACACCCTGAGAAGCTCTGGTCTTGCAGCATCCCAGAGGAGCCACTGTCCCAGCACCGGGCAGCATCCCCCGCTGTGAAGAAAGGCTTCTCTCTGCTCTCCTTTGCATTCCTTTTTTTCCATAGATTAGAAAAAGAGAGAAAGAGTGCTACTTAATAAGGAAATAGATGTTCTCTCCCCCTTCCCCCATGCCCGGTCCCTGCTGATATTCGGAGGCAGACATGCACTGGGGAGCCAGTCCGGGTTTGTGACTGTTTCCCATGGCCCTGGCTCCCCTCTTGGAGGTCAGTGCTCGCTGTGTTTGGGATAGACAGCTGTTTGTGACAAATACCCTCAATTGCTGCTGTTTACAGTCAGCAGTTTTCAGTCAAACACTGAAATTGGTGTTGATTTGCTGTGTTAACATGTGGGAAACAGCAAGGCTGGTGTTGCTTCATTTCAGTTTCAACTGTCCTCCAGGGAAATGATCTGCTTTGGGGGCAAACTCTCATTAGATGTGACGCAAGGTGTATTTGTGTTTCTGTTGGACTTCCTTTCTGAAGTGTTAATTTTAGTCGGGAACCTGCCTGGCCGTTGTAAGCTTATAATGTCTTTCCCCTGGAGTTGGAGCTGTGCTCCCAGCTCCCCTCTTTCCTTGTCCAAAACTTGGGCTCTCTCAGAGGTAGCACAGTACAGCTTTAGCAGAGTTGTACTTCCAGGGTTGCACCATGGTATTGAGGTGTTGGTCTGCCGATCAGGGCTCTGGTGTTTCCCCACTTGCTGTCTTTGACGCGACTTGGCTATACCACTGAAACCAGTGCCTATAGGACCTCCTGTCCCTGGTGGGTAACGGGCCCTATGGGACAGGACTCCTGCCTCCTTGCAAGAGGGTTTCAGCCTCTCTCATAACTCTGACGAGGTCCAGGCTCATTCTTTGCATCGCCTCTGAGCTCTCAACGTTTTACTTACTCAGCTCCTAACAGTGGAGCATGATTTCTCTCTCTTTTATTTTTTTCCTTTTTTTTTCCCTGGAAAACCTGCACAGTTGCAATGCCTCATGTGGATTTAGTTAAACATGTGATGGAGCTGCCTCATATTTTGCTTTCCCTGTGCATGTATAAAGCACTTTTATTTCATGTGATTGAATCTACCCCGGAAGGCGGGGTCAGGGCAGTCCCTTTCCAGCCTTCTGGCATTTCTGAAGTGGCACTACCTGAGCATCACACAGCCTTTAACCACTCTGGACCTTGGCCTCCCCAGCTGTAAAGAGGGCACGGCTGTACCCGCCTCCCAGCAGAGATGTGACTGTGAATGAGGAATATCTGCTGCATGGTTGCAGAGCTCAGGGCTGAGATGAGGAGTTGTTCTGTATTGCAGAGGCTGTGGTGTGGGCACATCTTTTCTTTGGGTATTGCCGTAACACGGCCCTGACCTGTGACACGCTGCACTGCTGGAGGACGAAGGTGTTAACATCCCTGTGGACTGCCAAAGGGCTGTGACTGAGGTCAGGTCTGTGCTGGAAGCTTTTGTCAGTGTAACAATATCACTGGGTTAACCAGAGGGTTTTTCTAGAGCTGAAACTCAACCCAGGACGTGGCTGTTGCAGTTACACATAGTTATACCAGCAGAAGTAGTTTAGCTAAGTTAAGAAGATAAGGGGATTGCCCATAAGATGCCGCTATAAGAGTTATTTGCTCATGCACAGACCCTACCTGACAGGTTTCGAAGTCCAATTGCAATGGCACTGTGGTGGCGTATGCCATCATAAAATAACCCATGTCAGGATAACCAGATGGATGAGATATGCATCCTTAACCCTTGCAGCAGCAGGCTGGACACTTTGGAGCAGGTTCCTGAGATGCTGCTCTGTGAAACTTTCTCTTTCTTCTTGGCCTTTCCCACCCCTTGGCCTCCCAAAATTGTGGGGCCCGTTTTGCTGCCACATCACTGTTCAAACAAACATGTTTCTGTCTGCTGCACTGCTCTCCAGAGGTTTGCTGACTTTTTCTTTACATGTACAAGAAAACTGTGTGACCATTTCTGTCTGGAATCTGTTCTTTTATCTCTCTTTTTTCCTATGATTTTTTGTTTTATTTTTTTTTCCCCAGGCTTATTAAGAAATCAATAAGTGGCTCAGCAGGGCTTTGCTTAACCTGATTCTGAAAGTTATTTCTTTCTCTCAAAATGTGAACCAAGTTCTCAAATTGATTTTGCTGCTTTTGTTCATTTCCATTTAATAATATTCTCAGTGCTATGTCTCACCTTCTTAGATCAACTCACAGCCAGTTGGATCAACAGCCCCTAACAACACTTCCCTGCTCATCCGCAGGACAGGTACTGTGGCGGGAGGCAGTAACCACCCAGCTGCTTGTACCGGGCACAGACCTGCCTTCTGCTTTTACACCACCTACATGGGCAAGGGAGGGGGGGACCCAATCCTTTACTGATACAATAACATTGTTGTTTATTGACTTTTCAAGAAATGCTGCAGTCCTAGAGGCGTGCAGAAACGCTTCTTTCTTCCTGTTAGACCTTTTACGCTTGGCTGATTCATCTGTGGTGCAGGATACCAAAAGGGAAGACGAAGTTACTCCTCTCTACCAGACCTCCTGTCTGGAGAGTTATATTGTGCTAATAAAGGAGGGGTCCCTGACAGTTATCTAAAGAAACTGTTATCTGTTTCTTTTCATCTTCTGTTAAGTACTGGCCTGAAATTGTTAGGGTCTCTAATCAACCCCAAGTTTAAAGAACACCCATGACAGTGCCTTTTCACGAGACATTCCATCCGTTTGCTTTTTTTTTTTGAGTTCTGATCTGGTGTTAGACGTCTAGATCACATGATATCCTGCACAACAGAATTTCTGGAAGTATTTACAACAGGTGGACTGAATTTTAGCTGTGATTTTATTTAGACACCTTTTAAAGTATTGAAGGGAAAGGCTGGGAGAACAGACTCCCAGCAATTACGAGGCATCTAGGATAAAGGTACAGGCAAACTGCACCCACTTAGCAGCACCTTAGGTAATATCCTGGTTTATTTATACAGAAACTGGAGGTGATTTCAAACAAAGGTTGGTGAAAAGCTACAGATGATGCACATTAATTTTTACCCACCTTGAGGTTCAATGCTATCTTGGTTGTTTACCACCTATCCCACTCCACTTAGTGCCTTAGTATACAGAGATATCACCGTTTGAACAACGTAGTCATGTGTTTTCATAAACTTGCAGCCTAATTCATTATTTCTCATTTCATAGCCAGTAGATGATGATGCTGATCTAGCAGCATAAACCCAGTCTGCAGCAACACAAACCCAACCTAGTAAGCTCGCAGACGGTACCAAGTTGGGCGGGAGTGTTGATCTGCTTGAGGGAGGGAGGCTCTACAGAGGGACTTGGACAGGCTGAATCGATGGGCTGAGATCAACTGTATGAGCTTCAACAAGGCCAAGTGCTGGGTCCTGCCCTTGCGTCACAACAACCCCACACAGCACTGCAGGTTTGGGGATGAGTGGCTGGAAAGCTGCCCGGCAGAAAAGGACCTGGGGGTGCTGGTCAACAGCGGCTGAACGTGAGCCAGCAGTGTGCCCAGGTGGCCAAAAAAAGCCAATGGCATCCTGGCCTGTATTAGTAATAGTGCATCCAGCAGGAGCAGGGAGGTGACCACCCCCTTGTACTCGGCCTTGTTGGGGCCACACCTCGAGTACTGTGTTCAGTTCTGGGCACCTCAATACAAGAAGGACATCGAGGTGCTGGAGAGAGTGCAGAGAAGGGCAACAAAGCTGGTGAAAGGCCTAGAGAATGAGTCTTATGAAGAGCAGCTGAGGGAACTGAGGCTGTTTAGTTTTAAGAAAAGGAGGCTGAGGGGAGACCTTATTGCTCTCTACACCTACCTGAGAGGACGTTGTAGAGAGGTGGGTGCTGGTCTCTTCTCACAGGTAGTTAATGGTAGAACAAGAGGGAACGGACTTAAGCTGCACCAGGGTAGGTTTAGGCTTGACATTAGGAAAAATTTTTTCACTGAAAGGATTGTCAAACATTGGGATAGGCTGCCCAGGGAGGTGGTTGAGTCACCATCCCTGAATGTCTTTAAAGGTCTTTTAGATGTGGTGCTTGGAGATATGGTTTAGGGGTGCACTTGGTAGAGTAGGGTTGATGGTTGGACTTGATGATCTCAAAGGTCTTTTCCAATCTGAATGATTCTATGATTCTATTCTATAAACTAGACAGTGGCTAGATGTGCAGGATCCTGGTGACTGGAGGTTAATACCTTGACTGGCTTTTTTGTGGGAAAGGCTCTAGTTCAGCCTTGCCTTCAATACTATGGAGCTCCCAGGCAGCAAATGAGAGACTGATCTTTTCATATGTGTCTGGAGTCTGAGGGGTCAACATTGCACAGCATGTGGCTGAGATAGCAGGCTGAAGCTCCAAGGGAAGCTACATCAGCTGGTCATCAGCCCGTGGTTGCAACACCGTCCTGCAAAGAACTGACTGTCGGTACTCTGTTTGCTCCAAATAGCACTTGGTCCTATTTCCTGATGTCCGCCTTTCATCCTCTAATGCACCAGTCATCTCACATTGCAGAGTGGGTAGTCTTCCCACCTGTCAGAGCAAAGAGGTTTTCTCAAAATTTCTGGAGAGACTATGGCAAATCCAGGATGCCATCATCCTCTCTGAGCAGTATATCACGTACCAGGAAGAGGTTGCAAATGTTCACATCTTACCTGTTGACTTTGCCTTTATTAATCATCCAGAACAGACCAAACAAGGGCAGATGAATTTGGAAGAGAAGGGCTGGGTGGAGGTTTGGGGAATGCTGTGTGGCAGACCTAGGCCTTACTACAGAGTACTCCTATCGTGAAAGTTGAAATCCCAGGCCAAGATCTCATGAAGTAAGGCTGTAAGGGATGTGTGGGTGATGAAGAGCTTGGTAGACATACAGAAAAAGTGTCTGCGTACATGTCATACTGTCAGTTCTTGTGTCCCATTTGGGTAAGGTCTGAAATCAAAAACAAAAACCAAAATGCAAAATGTTGCAATTCTGCCTGATGCTTCCTATGTAGCTCTTCGTGTTTCTCCTCATACAGAACATCTGAAAATAAAAATGAACTCATGAGAACTTTATAACCAGAGCCACAGAGGAAGAGCTCTCGGACAGCCTGAGTCTGACCAGGCTATGCCAAGTACTCCCAGTTTGGGGACTGGGATTTGGAAACGGAAGATTGTCCATCTAGGCTAGGTTTTCCTTTTTTTCCACCCCCTTTTTTTTTGTAGTTGTTTTTCAAGCCCTGAAAGGAATAGACTCAATGTTATTCTAACTCTAAATGGAAGGAAGGGGGGGAGGCGATGAGAGCAGAGAAGGAAAATCCATTTGCTGCAGTACTGTCAGCCCCTTAGTTTTCCTTCAAGTCTGACAGACCCAGGATTAAAGGTTTGGTTACAATGGCCTGACAGTACACATTAACAGCCCTGAATGTCTTAACAACCCGGCTACTGGAGATGCATTCAGAAGAGTCTGTGAACTGCTTTTCCCCTTTAAAGCTCCTGCTAGACCATGTTGTCCAGTGAAATCTTTTGTGGTTAAAAATGTATAGACTTTTCTTTTTAATTCCTAAGCATGTACATAGACAACCCAAAATTTCTTTGCTATCTTCTCATAGGTTTTATGCCTACTTATCCTTTAACCGTTTTACTTGTGAAAAGTGTCCTGCTCTGACTGCACAGTGAGTTTATACCTCTCCTTTTTATTTTAGCTAGACTTTCACCTAGTGTAAATAAGCAAGAGCTCACTTGCGCGGGTGGACTTACACGGATCTATTCCAGCTGAGGGGCTGGACATGCAAAATAAGGATTTTTTCCTCTGAAAAAAAGGAAAAAGAGGCCCTGATCAAACAAAATCCCTGTATTGATTGTCTACATTTGCATCATAAAATGGAATTCACCAACCACGGCGTTTGCGTGGATCGTGAACTGATAGACGGTGATTGTAATAACCAGGGTGTGTTGGTATTCGCAATGCATAATAATTAAGTTTACATCAGGCTATTTCCAGTCATTGGCAGGACTGAGGGGTATGTTTCCCCTCCTTCAGTCTCCAGGCAGCAAACTCCATTTGATTAACTTATTTCGTTTGGGGGCAGGGTAAGAGGAGGAGAGCTGTTGATAAAGTCCAGCAAGAGTCCCTGGAAAGTGTTTGGCAGCTTTAGTTTAACTGAACACCTCCTGTCTGGATGTATCCCAAATCCCTGCATCTTGGTCAGAAACTGTCATCAGGGGTCTCACTGCGTGCTTGGCTGGGAAGGTGCCGCCTCCTTCAGACATCTCCCTTGTCAGCTAGCTGGACGCAAGGTGGCCGGTAGCTGGTTGTGCTTAACCCCAGCAAGTTTGGCTCATGCCTCTTGACTCTGTGTGATAGGGACCTGTGCCTTGAAATCAGAAGAGCTTTGGTTCAGTCTTCATTTCTGTATTAAAACTCATGGGGCTGGTGGTAGTTCTGGCATCTGGGGACTTTATGCAGGAGTAGTGGCCCTTTTTTCAGGCAGGGAACATGTGCAGTGTGGAAGGAAAAGACAGACAAAAGGTTTGTGGTCTGCGGCGGATAGAAGATTGCTGGACCCAGGGAACATCTGTATGATCTTTTCTGAGTGTCCTCTCATACTATCGGTTAAGGAAGATGGGTGTGGAAGTGGGCAGTCGCCCAGGGGACTGAGGTATGGGTTGTGGAAGATAAATGGATCCTTGAGGGCTTGCAGTGGCTGCATAGTCTGTGTGATCTCAGTTTCAGTAGAGGGGGGAGATAATCTAAGGGGAAACCTGATTAGAAGAAGTGAGGAGAGAGATCTATGAAAGGGGAGGGTGGAAGGGGGAATAAATGAGAATTAATTTAGCACAAAATCAAGATGTCAAGAAGAAAATTAATCAGGAGACAAGGTTAATTAATTAATACATCCTTAAACCATCACAGCCACATCAACGCCACTGGCATTAATCAAAGCACTGACTATCGAAGAAAAGACACTGTTGATTTGTTCCTAAACCTGTGTTAGGTGCCTGGAAAAGAGGATGGGGGAAACAAAATTGCTCTGTTTCAACCCAGCTGATACTACCAACATGTTGTGGGGAGAATTACAAGCCCAGAATGTTAAAACTGCTCATTATGATTTATTTTAGAAGTACAAAGTGGGAATAGCAGTATCTGTTTCTTAGACACTGGTAGCTTTAAAGCAAGTGCCCTAACTCATAGGCTAATAAGGCCCTAGGAGATGCTGTTGGCATGAGATCCTTACAGAGGATTGACAGCAGCCTTCAGAAAGTAAAGGAGTGACAAATGATAATAGGGGCACATCCTATCTCTCCCAGAAATCACTGTTTTGCCCAGTGAAGTGTTCATCTGACACTGCTCCTTCATTACCCACTAAGACAACCAGGCTGGTGTAGACTGACATAGGTTAGGGAGCACATGTGGCAGCACCTCTTCTGGAAGAAGGATTGAGGGGTGACATCGAGCAGAGAAGCAGCATCAGGCATTAGGACACAGTCCGACTGGTGGTTGCTTCTTCTGTTTGCCAATATTTTTGAAAATGGAAACCTGATTTGCAACCTAGTTGATAGAGATTGCTCCGTAAGATGGACACAGGAGCTTCACCTCAGTGCAGCTTTCTCTACGTCAAGTGCTAATCATTTCATTGCCCCTTCCTGCCAGTGAACAGAGATGCCGACTCCACCAGATTTAACCTCCTATTTTGGTACGGGCCAAATCACCTTCTGCTGCAAGCTGTGTTGCTGGTGACTGTACAAGAGGTGTGTGCGCCTAGCTTAGACCAAACACCTTACCTTCGTATAGCTGACGTCAAAGAAGCTGACTCTCACCCTTGGATTTTACATATGGCATTTGATTGATTAGGCGTTGTCAGGTAGTAGGTTTGTCATTAGCTCTGAGTGTTTCTGTAGGTTTCTCGAGGGATCTGGGCTGGTCGGCCTGATGCTGTGCAACGTTTTCTTCAATGATCTGGAAATGGACAGAAGTGTCCATACATTGTTCTGGAGAGATTAGGCAAATAGTAGTGAGGGTCAGGAGTGCAGTGCGGTCAGGAGTGCTTTGTGAAAACATTGAAACCCAGTAAAACCAATGTGCTTGCTGTGGTTGAATTTGGAGATGAAGGAATGAAGAATGCAGGCAATTCCCTGAGAGTGAAATATGAGTGAATGAGACTTGGAAGCTTTTATCAATCTGGATAAATTAGAAATCAAAGATTGCAGGAAAATTCCTGAAGGAAGCAAAAGAACAGTAGAGGAAATTCATGGCTAGTGGTGTTAAAGAGGGAGTGACTTTCACCAGTATTTAAAATAAAAAGATAAAATTAGCAGTGATTTTGAAATCTTCTTCTTTGGGATGGTGATGATACACAGAAACTAGAGGCATTCAGTCAGTATGTGTCCTGTATTAGGGAAAAATCAGATGGTATGTTCCTGTTCCAGGACGATAAACCTCACCATTGCAGGCACAGCAAAAGTATTGACAACCCATGGGAAGAGCAGGGAATGAGAATCATGTTTTTTAATAGAGGTGGCACTTCTGAAGAACTGCTGCCTCAACATTGGATGAAGAGATAGGTATATATATATAGACACATGTATATACAAACCTTTTCCCCCTGCTTTTCACTGTAAATTGTTAAGATGGGAGGTTTTACTCTGCTCCAGTTTTGCCACAGCTATCGGTCTTAAAGCAAAAGCCAACATGGGGTGGTCCTCTGACCTGGGCTGTGCAGCAGGTCAAGCTAAAGAATCACAAAGGCCTTAAAATCTATGAATGAGTGCAATTCTTTAGGAGTCAGTGCCCCCGTTTTATAGCAATCTGGTGAGGGGCCTTAAACGGGTGACAAGGTAATTTCCATACAGTTTAAGTACATCCTATCTGGAGTCTCAGGGTTAGGGGAGATTTGACCCAGAGTAATTTGTGAAGCTCTGTAAGATTTGCAAACTGGTCTAAACTGGCAATTTGAGTCTGCTATCCTGTGTACTGAACCAGGAAACACCAGTACTTCAGAGAAAGGATAAAAAGAGTAAAACCAACTCTTTCCTTAATGCTTCTAGCAGTAATTCATGTGGAGAGGGTGGATGGGGGTAGAAGTCAGCTCTCTGACCACTGCAGGTGATCGGCTTGAGAGGTGTGATTACCTCTCCCGTGTTCGTATGCAGGCTACAAACGTTTATTAATGGTCATAAAACATCCTGCCTGTTTTTTAAATACAGCCAGCAATGTATGACTTGACCACCATAAAGTTTGTCTCAAAACCACCACAAAAGGTTTGAATTACTCCTGGTGGCAATAAAAGCATTCTTTTGGCTAACGCTTTGCTTTATTGTTAGCTTTTATTTTTCTGAGTCCCCCTTCGTACTAGCAAGACATAAACAATGGGGTCCGAGTTGTCGTCCCCCACCCCCTCACACCTACATTAATAAGATCCAGGAACCAGCAAAATGAATGAAACAGGAGCAGAACAGTCATGGAGGCGGCTGGTTAGCAATAAGCAGTTTGCCTGGTGTAAAAGAAAGTGTTGCTTAGAGAGAGCTCTTCTCTTCTTTGCAACCCAGAGTGCTGCAGTCATTCAAAAATGTTAATCTGAAAAAAAATTTACATAAAAATATACATATATATACACACACATATACATATTTTCAACATATATATGTAATATATATTTCACAGATGAGTTCAGGACCACTAAAGTACTTTTTATTCAGAGTTGATTTGTTTGATTTATCTTTCTTTTCAAAGTGAATTAAGCTGTATTAACTTACAGCCACTTCCAGACAAGAGCATCTGCACAGGAGTTGATTGCCATTTAACATGTCCACCTTAAACGTTCTTCTGAAGTCAGTTGAGGAGAACTTTTGTCGTTTGACATAAACCCTTAGGGAAGGGAATTAAGCAACTTGATGTTAAGTGGCAGCTGTGTACCAAGTGTCTTCATGACTATAGACTGAATTCCTCCTATAAATCAATTTTGAGGTGCGTTGTGCAAAGTCAGTAGTAACTTTGTCATCTTTTGTCTTGAACGGAGATACCAGAGACACATTCAGCTCAAATAAGAGCATCTGAATTGGACCTGAAGTCCTGCCAGGGCAGGAAACCTTGAGAGGAGCATAGCAGTGTTAGTGTGGATGCACTGGTGCAAGCCGTTGGGTGCTGCTGGCTTTAGCTGCACTAGTAAGAACCTTGCTGAGCTGCAGCACTTCTGCAATATGGGTTTGCTGAGCATCTGTATGGTTATTCTACAGCAAATTTCTTTCTGTGACAAGGGTCAGAAGTGGGCTGGTGGGATGTCAGTGAGCAGAAAATGCAGCATGTTCAATCTCTGATCCATCTCCCTCAGAGGTAAGCACCACACCAACAATTCCAGATCTCTTTTGACAAGAGATGGGCTGTCCATGCAGCCACATTCCTGCAAGAAATTAACTACACAAAAAATAGGAAAATGTTGTATTTTGTAAGCAAGCAGAGACTGGGCAGAGGAGGTTTTTTTGCATTTGTTCTTCTTGACCTCCTGGCCAGCCTGCCAGGCAATGCAAAAAGTGGTCCTGGGAGATTTCCCCAGTTCTTCCCATGAACTTATACGAAACTGTGGACCCAAGAAAGGTGTGAAAACAACCTGGATGTTGTGTGACTTTATCCATGTCGTAGTCTGCATGTGATTCACAGAGATTTCCATGCCTGGTGAGCACTCCCAAATCTGGTGATGGGAATTGCCATTTCTGTTAGGGTAAGATACTTGAGAGAGAGCACGAAATTTTTGCTGTCCTTGATGTTAGATCACACTGGGTCCTGATTCCTTGGAGATAATGGAATAAGCTAGTGCAAAAGAGGGCAGAAAAAGGAATCAAAGAGAGAACTTGTGGCATCTGTAAGCAAGCCTGATGGAAAGCCAGCCTCTAAGGGACCCAGGAAACATGCAGCAATATGAGGCTGGGGACAGAGCAGTTGTATATTTGGATGGCTGCTCATAGCGATGTTGCAAAACCTGCAGACTTGGCTAGGAAAAAACAAAAAAATTCTTACGTGATGGCAAAAGAGGAAAATGGAAATTGTAGGATAAGTTAGGAGGAGGAAGAAGAGTCATGAGGAAGGGACAGAAGGCAGGAGTCTGAATTTTATGTTCCAACTAGTTCAGGATGGAGCCTGAACTGGGGGAAATGAAGTGGCTTTTCGGGCCCCTTCCCTGGCTCAGGCCAGTCATGTCAGCTCTTTCAGTCTACTACATTGTTGGGTTGGCATCAAACTGGAGACCTCCAACATGGGGTGATGGGGCAGGGAGGACCATCACCTCATTATTTCCTTCTCTATGTATGTCGCAGCAATGCTATACCGCAGGTTGCACCATTGATAGCTGCTCCCACGCTCCTCTGGTTTATCAGATGCCTCAACACAGTACTTAGGTGATGTCAAAGTGTCTTTTAGTTCCCATAATTTCCTTGGCTTTATCACTGCCTGTCTTGTGTAAACAGTTTTGTGGGGCAGACAAAGCCAGATATGGACGAAGAGCACTCCTGGCTGAACACGAGTAACTTCTTGAACAGCTCTAGATAATGCCCGAGAGGACATTGCAGAGTCATGGCCTCTCTGCAGCAGGAGCCTTCCTCTCCCTCACCTGGCAGAGATTTGTCTCAGTTCCAGAGAACCCGAGTGAGGGAGGGGAGGAGGGGGCAGAGGAGTGGGATTTGCACTGTGGTGTGCGAGCTGGAATGACTTATGGAAATCCTTAAATCCTCCAAAGAAAGGGCAGTTAAAGATGAACTGAAAATTAAACACTAAGCTGGTACAAGCCACCTCACCTATAAATCCAGTCCTGGTGCAATTTATTCCTGCACCACACTTAATAGGTGAATGGGGATTTACAGCGAGTGAATTTTCGCATCGCTCTTCGCCAACAACATCTGCGGGGCATTACAAAGTATGCCATGCCAAGGGTGCGCTTCCAAACCTCCACCAGCCCGCAGCCGAGACTAATGATGGGCAGGGAAGGGGGAGAAGAAAACAGGCCTGTTTGAGCAAATGCAGAGAGCCGGAGGGACTGAGCCCCTTTCTGTGTGTGCTCAGAGTGTTTGGATAAAGGCATCTCCTAAAGGGGGAATTTGTTTGGTTTGGACTTCATTGAGTGAAAAGCTCTCAGCCCCGCGAGTGCTTAGTTATTCTCTTGTCTAGTGGCTCCTCAACAGCCCCCACCAACAGGGAGGAGGTTTCCCATTTGTGAAAGTGGCCCGCTTGTTGAAATTCTCTAGTGACTTAAATTTATTGGTTTTTCCTGAGGTCCAGCCATTTGAATTGCAAACAATGCCCCATCTCTACCTCCTCCCCCTCTTCCCCAGCCAGAACAATGTGCAGAGCTGAAATAAAGCCAGGCAATGCAGACTCTTGAAACGGAGTGCGATTTCTTTCCGCATGAGCGGGGAGGTGGAAGTTTGCTGCCTTCCGGTCCCGCTCATTGATGCAGAGGATGTCTGTGAAAGGGGATGGAGGGATCTGGGGGAAGAAAGAGGGAAGGAGGCCAGCTCATGGATGATGGTCGGAGGTCCTTTTTGCTTTATTTATCTATAACCTCTCCTGCTTAAAAGGCCATCCTGAGAGGAGATTCATGCTGGCAGATCCACGCATACCTCTCTTACTCTTCACCCCACAGCATCCTGGGAAGGATGCAGGGGATGGGGAGTGGGGGGTGTGTGAGCGTGCTCCAAAACTATCCCATGTGTGGGAAAAGGTGAACTTTTATGGTACTCCTGGGAGCAACTGAGCAGCTCGGGTCAGTTTGAGTTCAGTTAAACTCGCAGAAATCTGGGGGTTGCTGCTGTGGGAGAGCTGGAGCATTTAAACGTAGATAAATGAGATATAGGAGAGCAGTGGCAAATGAATAGAAGTAGTCCTTGCCTATGTCAGTTTTAGGGCCTGATTTCTCCTCTCATGTTGGCTCAGGGAGCTTCTGCATCAGTTCACTCACTTGGGTGGAGCTTTCTCCTGATTTATGCTTCTGGGAGGGAGGGAGGAGGAAGGAGGGAGAGAGGTTGTCCCCTGGAGGTGCTCTGGTACTGCTCGTTAGTTAAAACCTGCAGGATAAATGATAAAGACAACACACAGCTTGTGTTTCACTTATTATTCTTTTAATTCATGGCGTGTTTCTGAAGTTTTGCCTCTGCCTGGCTCCGCTTTCTTTGGAAAAGCACAGAAATCTTGTCTGCTAGAGCACATCTTTGAGGTCAGCCAAACACCCATCTGGGTGCCTCAGCAATGCACCATTTGGGCAGAGGCATGTTGGGACAGCAGTTACCCAGGGCAGTTGGCAAGCACAAAGAAGAGAGGAAATCCCAAAGGAGACAGCCAGGACACTGCTGTGACCTTCACCCCAAGCCTTGTGCACAGAACTGGTCAGTGAGCTCAGGGGAGGTGGAGGAAGCGTGGTTTGTGTGCATGTGAGGACAAAGGCAAGGACAAGGGGACTCCACTCGTCTGAGAGGGATACTCAGGCGTCACTGCACCAGCACCCAGTGGCACATCTTGCAAGGTCAGCTATGCAGTTCATGAGTGTATTTCATACGATAAAACTCGCCTCTCTGATATTCAAGCCAGAATCATGAAGGTCCAGAGCTGCCAGTTTGTGCTACAGAGGCTCTCAGCTTTAACATCTCTTTCTGAATTTTGGCATCGTTTGCAGGCGAGGATGACTCAGATGAACTTGTGGCCTTTCGTGGAGAGCTGATGTGAATTTGGTAGCCTTGGCCGCAGAAAGATCCTGGAGAAAGGACATAGTTGGGGTGTCAGAGGTGAAGGCTTTGGCGGCAGAGGGCAGTGGTGGAGCACGGGGGTCCTGCCCTTTGCTGGGGTCACACCACTGTTCTTTTCTTCTCCAAACTGGGCATTTGGGCCGTCCTCACAGCACATCGTTTTTGACTGATGGCCATTCATGTGCGATTCTCTTTCGATCACAGAATAGCACTTGTTTCATTTTACTATGAGAGGAAGGCTGGCAGAAGTCTGCTATAAAAGCACAAGACAGAAACTTGGGAGAGTTGTTCTCTCGCTGGCCCCTGGTCTGGTGAATGCCCTCAGTCAAGTCTCTTTCTGCTTTACATTCCTCATGTAGAAAATGGCAATAGGGACTTTATTCTTTGTGGCAGAGCTGTGTGACACCTGCTGATGAAAAGAGCTTTCTACAGTGGCTATGCAACAGTTAAAGGAACATTTTCTCAGTGCTATGAGCTATAGCAAAGTACAAAGCAGAAGGACAATAGACCCAGATACAACCACAGGAGTGTGGGGATAAGGGCAGGCTTGAAGCACTGTCAACCCTTAGCCTGGATGAGAATACCTGGGGAAACTGCAGGCCAGGAGCGGTTGTCAGCCCAGTAATAAATCCTCCTGGGAACCTAATCGAAACTCCATTCCCCTCTTTGGGGAATCAAGTCTTGGCTCCATCCTCTAGATAAATTAAAGCAGACCAGCATAAAAAAAAAAAAAAAGGTGTCTGCTTCTTCACCAGAGCAAGCTGTCCTGTGGTCCATAGAGGCTTTGCCCAGCTCTCTGATGCCATTACCTGCTTCCCTTTCTGACCTCCTAACAGTGAACACATTTGATCTCATTAAACTTTACCTTTTTCAAGAGGGTTGCCTGCTCTGAGGCATCTTGCTAGTCTTTGCTTAGCAAGTAATCTAAGCTGAGATCAGATACGCTCGCTGTCCTGTGGGTGAATTCTTCTTTATCTAATGTTGACACCTTCACCTCATGGACTACTGCAATTCCTGGGAAAGGCACCTCTGAGGACTGCTCTGAGACACAAATCACTAATTCAGACCCCGGGAGCGGAGAAAAGAGTAGGTTTCAGCAAGACAGAGAAGAGCATTGCTTTCAGTGGATTGGGCTTTGTCTCTGTAAGAGTCGGATGTACTGCAGGAGGAAGCAAATGGCAAAATCCTGCTCGTGCAGGGTGACTATTCATTGTAAATCCTGTCCAGTTTTGGCTGTGATTAGAAAAGGCAGGATACTGGTATATTTGGAGAGGTTTATTCTTGCAGAAATTGCACCCTTCCCAAGGCCAGAGGGTGCTGGGGATTTGGGGAGTCATTTGGTGTGAGGAGGAATCCATTTTATTGATTTTAATTTTTTTTTTCTAATCAGTTCTTTAAGTGAGCTTCAGAAGTGGAAGTAAATCCTCTTTGCTGCTTTACGAGGGCTGCAAAAAGATGCACCAGCTCACAAGTACTGCTGTGTATAAACAGGCAAGAAAAGGGACAATGATCTGGAGACAAAATCCAATAGTGCAGAGAGGTCTCAGAGATATCAGGAACTTCATAATCCTGGAGAAGCAAGGTTCAATAGAGAATGTATCCTAACCAAAATCTGCTTACCCCCCAACACATTCCTGGAGGTGGCAAACACATGGAGACAAGGCTGAATTAAGAATTTTGGGGCTTGTGGACACCTCATGAAAGACATTTCAAGCCTTGAGGCTAGTGGCATTTCCAGCCCTGGGGACTGAATACAGCAGTTCACACCTTGCTGAGATGCAGTTTCCCAGCTGCCTCTGTCAATCATACGTAATTCATATTTATTTTTCATTTTCACCTTTTCTTTAGATGACAAAAGTTCAAAAATATTCATACATGTACTTTGCCTAATGGGAGCTGAGGTCCTGCCTCTGCTTCTAGCTCTAGGAGCCATGGTGCTTTTCAGGAGCCTCTGCCCTTGTCCTGTCCTTCAGCAGGGCTGTGTAGGCAAATTAAACTCCACCATGATCTTCTATACATACATATCCTCCCCTGGGCCTTGGGGTGCCTACCCATTGAATTTGGCACCTGTTTTCCAGTGGTTTGGTCTGGTTATAATTGTGTTCAATACAGATGTCATTTCATGGCCCAGGAAGTGGCAGTTCTTCGAAGGGAATCCCCCTCTTTTAATTCAATTAATGTTGAAGCGAATTTCCACCCTGGGGCTGAGTCCCACTGCCTTTAAAGTCAATAATAGTTTTGTGCTTCCCTCCAAGTGGAGCAGGTTTGAGCATGCCCCTCACAGCGAAAGACTTTGCCAAGCATTTCAAAGAGCTGTGTGCTTTTTTTTGTGCCAAGGAACTGCATCCTGCTCCAAACGAAGGGGTAGATTTCAGCAGGACAAGGCTATAAGTCTTAGAAATCTCTGTCCGTCAGGCCAGGTAAATGTTAGAATATGGAATGCATTTGTTTTCAAAGTACATTCAGGATCTCAGGTGGAGGATCCTTCAAAAAAAAAGAAGAGTTATTGCTCTGTAGCCACTTTGAGGCTTACAGTATTTGCAATGAAACATGTATTTGCCGTCTTCAGGTTTATTTACTGCCAGAGATTTATGTATGGTTTTAAAATGTCATTTGGATCATCCTTTCCTTGTTTGAGCTAAAGGAGTGAAAACCACAACCAACTGGCAACAAGATGATTTTTCCTATTCAGGGTAAAATATGAAGAGCCGAATGCTGAGATGTGTTTGCTTACTGTCAGGGTGGTAACCATGACACTGATTTCAGACATCCAAAAGGTGATTTTCTTTACCTAAACTTGGCACATAACTGAAGTACTGCAAATGAGAATCTAATTGTTTTTCACCACCTTTACTGTTGGTGACAAGCAGAGGCATCTCCAGAAGGTGTTCAGACCTTAGAAAGATCTTTTCTTTGTGCAGGAGCCTGGAGCAGTTGAGCCTTAATTGATCAAGGCTACAACGATGAAGCTTCAGAGGAAGGCAGCATTGCTCCACATTATGTCTTTTTATTATACTTTAACAGAGGTATTGAGCAACTTTGGGCTTTGTAGTTATTTTGTAACAAACTAATTGATGTCATAGAAATAAATGCAGTAAACTTTGATGTGTAGCTGGAGCCATAGGGGGATGACATGCAACTCAATTACTGGCAAAAACGGAGCATATTACATATTTTGTTATGGTTCAACTATCTATTGAAAAATACTTTTACAAAGGTCTTGACATGAAAAAAGTGCTGTTCTGCTAATTTTCATATGTCTTTCATGTAGGAGGAAACAAAACTGTAGCTTTTGGTCAAGGTTTAGCATAGAAAACTGATGTACAAAGTTACACGAGAAGGTTGAAGTTGTCAGTGAAGCGAGTGGGACAGAATTTATATCACTGGTAATACACTTCCCCACTTACCTAAATTTTTTCCATGTGAAGAAAGGCAGCTCAATACCCCGGTGTGCCTCTTCAGCTGATTTCTAAGCTCCACGCTGCTTATCAGCCTGAATTGCTGAGGACTGCAGTGTGAGAGGATGGCAGCTGCCTTCCCATGATATGATAGGAAATGATGGGTACGATACCAGGACATGAATATGTAAATTGTTGTATGATCCCCAAGGGATAATTGCTTTGTTGTAAAATAGTCTCACCAGGAAAGCATAGAAACATGACAAGTCTCATTGTGCTTTTGGGATAGACGAGCAGCCCCAGATAAATATCTGAACTGTTTTGGATGTTGTTGGGATTTGATTTGGTGAACGAATGTGGAACACACTCTCACCACCATTATTTAGTGTGACACTGTAGGCTTTCATGCTAGCTCGGTAGCAGAGTGAGAGGCATTCATGTTTATCTGATTGGACAGGGAGAACTCAGCCTTAGCCTCCAGCCACAGTCCAGAGTTAACAAGCTCCACGCTCCAGAGATAAACCCCGTCCTTAATCCTCCACAGCCCGCGATAGGGTAACTTCTTCAGAGTGCACAGTCCCTTCTCACTGGGATGGACAAAGCGATTCTGAAAAAATGAGAACTGACCTGTGTCTTTGCCCAAATATTTAAAAGGAATGGAGATGTAAGCTTTCCTTTGAGATTTAAAAAATACATATATGAATGAAGTTGGTTGGTCAGTTTGTTTCGTTTCTCTTTCATGCTTGCAGCCTCTGAGCCAGGGGCACCTCTTGATCATGCTGAGAAATTTGCTTATGAAAGGACTGAATGAAAATGAAGTAAGGCAGCAGGCTCTACAGGTGCAGATCTGGAGTTTAGGATAAACACCTACAAGTTTGGATTTCCTGGCTTCCACTTACCGTAACTGTCTAATCTAGCTACCCATTCACCTTTCCTTTCATCCCAGGATGTCTAGTCTGATCTAACTGTCTGTCCTTTCATCCCCACTATCTTCCTCTTGATCTGTGTTTATTAGAGCTCATTCATCACACCTTACAACTTCTAAAGCACCTACATAGGGCCACAAAGTTTCTCTTTACATTTTAGCCAAAGTGCTTGAAGGGATGGAAGGCGTAGCCTCTGCTGAGAAACCCGGGGAAAGGAGCTGTTACTTCTTGTTTGAATCACACCTGAAAGCACCTCGGTGATCGCACTGAACAGAGGAGTGAATTGTTCTCATCCTTGAAGCTTTTATTCAAAACTTTGCCCACTGGAAATGGGCAGGTTCATTAATTACGTGGCTTTCCTGGCTGCATTTTCCCTTAGGTTGGATAGGGGATGCAAGTACATAGGGCACCAGCACGCTCCAAGTAAAAGGATAACGGAAGACACTAGGGCAAAAGGGGATACTCCAGAAGGGCTATTACATTTACAGACATAGTTTTGGCCTGTCGCTTTGTTTCCAGCCTGGGTGGTAGATTGATTTTGATTTCTAAAGAGGGGTGGAAAGCATAGAGAACATCTGAACAGGAATAGAAACCTGAATATGGGACAAAAGTGGCTCTTTGAATATGGGACTGCATTAGGGCTCTTTATTTCAAGGTCTGAAACTAGTAAGGTCAGGGTGGAAACGGTCAGTGGAGATGAGAGAAATGAATCATATATCAGTGAATGCTGTTGTGAGTGCCAGCATCGCCTGGCTTGAAAGAGGTGCACTGATTTCTTAAGCAATCTCTAACTAGAAACCAGCTTCAGACAATGATTTAGAGGCAAAATTAGCTTTACAGGGAACACCTCTTTTGGAAGGTCTCTCTCATTCTCCCTTGCTCATTCCTTCTGTTCTTTTATTTCTTCCCCCCCCCCTCCCCCAAAAGGCGAGGTTGTTACTTGGGAGCCCTTTTGAGGGGAGAGAACCATGGTGAGATTCTTGTGTTGGCATGGCTGATGTTAATGGGTAACACCGGGGCCAAAGGTCCTTTAAAGCTCCCACATCTGCAGCTTTGTACAGACCTCACCTCCAAAATGCCTCAAAGTGTGTAGCCAGGCAGGGCTTAATGTGTATTAGCAAGACAAAGGCCTGGGGAGGGGAGGAAAGGGGGATGAGTTTTAATTTACTGAAGATTTATTAGGCCTCATGAAATCGGCCTGAACCACCCATTTTCTATATCATCTGCCCACATCTAAAGGGGGTGGCTTTGTTGTGGGGAGATGGTCATTGAGAATTATCCCGCAACAAATCTCACCAGCATGAAAGGGACACGGACAGGAGCAGGACGAGGAGGAGGTTTCACGCTCTCTACATAGAGCCCAAAATCTGGAGATATGGAAATGTGGGAATGCCATTCAAGATCAATCCTGCCTTCCCTTGACTTTTGTTTGTGGGGTGCATGTTCTCTTTGCTAAGCCTTGCTTGCTTAAGTAGACGAGTGAGATATCAGGAGGGTAGAGAGAGGGAGGAGGAGATGCCAAGGTGTGGACATCACATGAGGTTTTGGAGCTGAAGGGATCTGTTTTGGGGAGGGGTTAGTGAGTCATTGTTCATACAGAGGTGACACCCTTTTCCTCTCAAGTAGATGCCATGTGTCTCCAAACCTAAGCTTGTGAGACTTTAATGTGGCCCACAGAGCTTTAGAGAATGACCCATCTTGGACCTCTCCAGGCTGTAGCTTGATCATGAGTTTTGCAATGCTGGCATTCCCCCAAAGTCCTCTAGGATTATTAATCATACCCGGCTCGTTTCCTTTCCATGTCCCAGTCTCACTGTAGTAGTAGGTTTGATCATTTAATTTCTGCCATTAGCCTGCTCTGGAAAGAACACTTGCAACATCTGTCGCACAGAGATGCAAAATGCCACCTCCAAGCTGACTGAGAGTGGGAGGGTTTAGGGGTACAGCTACAGGAACCATCTGATGGGGGATCACCAGGGCTCCAAGGGAGCCTTTGGGATAATGGGAGCAGGAACAGGGGTTCATTAACCAGCCCTGACCTGGAGGTCAAGCCATTGGTGTCTCCAAGAGAGAAGGGACTGTCTTTGAGCATGACTGACCAAGACCCCCTCAGTATTTCTTCTTGCTCGTAACATCAGCAGAGAGATGACCCTGGATGGTGAACTGTGTATGTTTATCACAATGTAAAAGATGTATAAATCTTTGTCATTTATATATACAAAGGATGCATAAAATGGTAGTCCAGCAAAGCATAAGGTGTGAGAGCAGTCAGGGGGATCTTGAACCTATATAAAAGGGAGGATCTTCAGAGCCAACAGACTGTGTCTGAAGATTATGTAGACAGATGCACTCTATTTTCTGATGATGGGCAACTAGGTATCTGATTTATCTATCCAGTTATATATAGACATGTTATATATAAGAAAATGTGTGGCCTGATTTTCAACCCTTGTCCAACACCCATGTTCTCCTTTCCTACAGTGTCTAAGCCAAGATAGAGGTGAGCCACCTAGCCTAGATGTCCAAACACTTCTGGGCATCACAGTTTAATCGTTTTCATCTTTTAGACAAGGTAGCATCTGAACTATTAGCCATGGGAAGTGTTCCCTCCTCCAGATGGTTATCCCTGGCATGATTGTTTTTCAGGATGAACAGAATATAACAGAGGGGATTTGAGACGAGGAAAGAGGTAAAGGAAGAAAACAGATCTGATCTTCAGAAATAAGGCATGCTCCCATCCCTGGGCCAGTAAGTGCCCTAGCTAGGATCAGGCTCCCAGTGAAAATGCCTCTTAGTCCTGCAGTCTGTTTGGAAGCAGTCACCTTCTCTCAGAGGAAAGAGCAAAGCATTTTTAGCACAAAGCAGGAGAGGGAACAGTACTCTTGCTGAAGAGCGGAAAAACAGTATACCCTGAGAAATCTTCATTTTATTCAGTTTATAGGCCTGTGTAGAGGGCAGCTCAGAAAGAAGCCTATAGAAATTGCATACGTGCACTCGCACGCGCACACACCCCACTCTCAGGCATTCCCCCTATTCAGTGTCAGTAATTAGCCCACACGAAAAGGTCATTGTAGGCTACAAAGGGGCCAGCTTCTCCCAGGCAGTGGCTGCAATAGCTGTACCGTGTGGCAAAAGTACAGAGTAATTTCATGGGGTCTTTCTATTCTTACACCCATGGATGTGGAGGTGACCTGGGCAGGGACCATCCCTGAATGGTTTTCTCCATGTGCTTCTCTGGCATAAGCATGTCCCAGGGCAGACAGATGAGGAGAGACATCAGGGAGAGATGGGAAGTAAAACTTTCTGTGGTGAGAGGCACACCATGAGGGAGAAGGGAAGGAGAAGTGAGAGGTGTTGTCTGGAACATTCTCCATGGTTTCAACTTCACCTGAATTTGTGGGCTGATAAAAATCACACCAGCATCCATCTCTAATGCATTGGCTTCCTGGCACGAAGGGCTACTCAGCAGCTCCTATGGATGAAGTCTTCTCTGTCACTGGCCAAAGCAGCCAGGCCTCCTTCCTTGCTGAGCCACCTCCATGTTCCTGTCGCTCTGCAGGCCAGAGGCCGTGGTGTCTCATCTCAGTGGCTTACACCCCACCAATCCAGATGGGATCCTTTTTCTAGTGGAGAAGTAAAGAATAACCAGGAGCTAGAACAATAGGATTTGCCTTTTGGTGGCCTCAGGTAGAATAAGATTCTGGTATTGGTCCTCGTGGTGCCAGTATGAGAGCTGGGAAGTGAATCCTGCTCCCTTGCAGTGCCAGAAACACTTCAAACCTGTCCCCCATGTCAAGCATAAAGTGCAGGTGGAACAAGGGAAAGCCCACAGATTTATAGCAGTGGATGTTTGTATCAGGCTGGCTGCATGCCACAGCAGCCTGTGCCACCGAGAGAGTCACTCATGGGTCTGACCTTGTCTTGAAGGATCCAGATGTGGATCTGGGGCTGTCACGCAATGGTGGACCACATATTGTGCTCTGATTAACTGCTGTCAGATGTATGTGTGTGCTTAAGAGACTATTCCTTTCACATGCAGACTCCAGCTGCAGTAAGTGGAAACCTGCAGCCAGAGCCAGCGTTTGTTTCTTCACTCTGTTATAACTTGTATAAATACTTTTGCCTTACTTGAATGACGGGTGCAGGTCACATTATCTCCTGAAACTATTTACATCTTCCTGCTCCAGAGGGTAGGAAAGTGCTGTGCCTTGAATGCCGGCCAGGTAATCCTTCTGGGAAAAGATTTCACAAGTGAACCTGGAGTCAGACTCGTGGCATTTCTGTACCTTGAAATTCCTCATGTTGTCTCTGCTCCTTTTAACATCCTTTCCTGGGCATTCTGAGCCAGTGCCAACAGGGAGCCTGTGTGGCATAACAGGCACTGCATCTTCTGTGCCTCTCTGCTGGATGTGCACTGCTAAGAGCAATGAGGATGACTTGATTCACCAAAGCAAGTGCTTGTAACCCTGAAGGTAGAAAAAAACGCTTGGGAAACTGCTAATTCCTAGGTCAAATGTCAGTCAGGCAAGTTGTTGTAACCCTAGGAATTGTCGCTTAGCAGTGAAATTTAAATGAAAATCAAATAAAGTTCTCAGTTGATTAAAAACTGAAAAGCTCTTACCTAAGGTAGCTGTTACATTTTGCAGTAGCCCCTGTCACAGCCTGGTGGATTTGACAGTAGAGGTGTTCATGGGTACTTTTTTAAGGATCCTCTCTTCGAGAAAGAGTTGCATGTGGATGGCAGGAGGAAACATCAGCATCAAGGCCACTGTGAATATGTGTGCATTTCTTCTTGATTTGGGTCTTCGGACCTCAACCCACTTGTCTGAGAAAGAGTCAGGACCCTGCTCCATTTAGGATGGGGCACTGTGGGTGGGCGCTTTCTGACTGCAGAGCCACATGGCATGATGTACAAGCAAAGGAGTATCTAAAAATAGTACATTTGCGAGGGTGATGCAGATGTTTGGGTGAAAGGCGCAATATACAGGTCTAGAATCACTCCTACAAATCCTCTTCTTTACTTTGTGAAGTTATTTCTAACACCTTATTAGATCCTTATGATATGTGTCACAACAAAAGTGTAAGAGACCTCCCTTGTGCTTCTGATTTTCTGTATAAATGCTGTTTGCCATGTGATCAGCTGTAGCTTCACAGCTAAGTGCTTTGCATTGACACTTTCCAAGCCAGCTCCCTGGGAGCTGCATGGGCTTGTTGAAGGGTTAAGATTCATCCTATTGATACAAAAATGCCTTTAGACACTGCTATTCTTGAAAAAGGCTGTCTGAACCATTGAACCCCTTTGGAGTTAGAAAGCTGTTCATCCACCCTCAGGAGGAAAGATGAATGGTGAACAGAAAAGTTACAGTCCATGGTCAGGCTGAGCAAACATGTAACTTTTGGAAAGCAGTCAAAGGAAGCTGAAAAGCCATCTTAGATACGGAGCTGTGCATGAGTCACCCAGGGAAGTCAAAATAGACTGCTCAAGTACTTCACTTCAAAGCCTTCAACACCACCAACTTCCAAGCATCCCAGGAATGTCATTGCTCTTCAAAGGAGGCAGGGAGGGATTGCTATGTGTCCTGCATTCATCTCCTTTGTAAGGAGAAGATTTAACAAAGCCCTGTGCAGGACATTAGTGTGTGCTCTCTCCCGGGAGGCTGGTGGGTACGGGTTACCCCATTGCAGTCTAGACTCCATTGGCAAAGTCCTGAGTCCGATCCCATGCCGTGTTTACACCAGGGTCCTGCAGTTTGTGCTTCACTTCAGATTTACTTAATCAGGGAGAAAGTAACGCTCACTGACTTCCCAGACATTGCAATATCGACATCCAACTTTTTCTTGTGACTAGCCAAATTCCTGTTGCTGACAGCAGGTTGCAGCAGGTGTGATGGAATAAGCTCTGCTCACAGGTTGGCCATGGCTGCACCCCATCCCAAGCTGTCATCCCCTGGGTACTCCCCACTGACACTGGTTACCAGTGGTGGGTAATGTTCATGCCATAAGCAGGGCTCTACAGTCTGCCAGTCTCACTGGCAACACAGATGTGAGTTCATGGTGATTTCACTCAGAGAACAAAGCTGAAAATCAATATTTGATTTTGTCAAGTGTTGCAAATGCAGCTGATCACTCTGATGTGAAATGTCTCTTTTTAAAAATTCAGTGTTGTCTACAGGAATATTTCAATTCTGCTTATAATTCTCAATTGCTATTATTATTTTATCAGGGAAGACTGAAGTGAGAAATCTCCTGCTGCCTTGCTAGACAGAATCAGAAATCATCGACATCCTTTTGGGTGGCCAGTCCACAAGCACCAAACTTATTTTCCTGCAGATCTCTTCCTCTGAATGCGTATTTTTTTTGCATAATATTTTAATCTCAACTCTACTGTGAATGAAAAAGTAAAACCTGGACACGTCAAAGGATCATGTTAAGAGGAAAATACTGTATTTTTGTGTTTGTTTTCCTGGGGGAGAACAACACAAGTTCTGCCATTTCTGCTACTATTGGAGCTGGGATAGGTTTGTAAATTAATAGAAGAAAATTAATAATACTGCAAGGCCTAGTCAAAGCAAAGAGGAATATAACAAAATGAAACAGAAACTGGAGAGGGAATTTGAAATGTTAAGGATTGAACGCATTTGCTTGAATTGGAACCCGACCAGAGTCCTGGGGCTAACACCTCTTCTCCACGGAAAGTGCTATAGGAGTGTTAATATTTATAGTGTTCAGGATTCTGGATTTGTGCCTTGTCCAAGAACTGGATTTAAAAAATAAATGTTGATGCTGCTGAGGATTCTCACATGAAGGAGAACCTGTGGGCAGGCCACAGATTTGGTCAAGGTTAAATATAAATATAGCACCTAGGTGACTTAGGTGCCAAAGTCTAATTTTTCTAAGTGACTTAGATGCTTAGGCCCAGATCCAACCATATGCTTTGTGTTCTAGCTGGGAGACAGGAGCTCAAACTGATATTACACATAAGTACCTTGTTGGATCTGGGCTCTGAAGCCCAAATTTCGGTGTACATCTATGAGATATAAGCTGTTAAGTCACTAAGCACCTTTGAAAATATTACCTGAGCTTATGGGAAATAGTTTCCAAACAATACTTGGAAAGCAAGGTAAATCAGACTAGCTCAATTATATTGGTAACTCCAGGTTGTCGATTTGTACCGTATTTTTTCCAAGCTACATGTCTACCTTAACGCAATCCAGTTGTCTGGGCTGCCTTGGCAGGCAGTGGAGATGGCCGTGCACCTCCCAAGGGAGGGTATTGGGTGGCAAAGATGGATAAACTGAATTGCCCTGTCTCTGTGCAGGGTGACATGGGTAACAGTTCACGTGCTTATGTAGGCATGTGGTAAAGATTTTCATCACATCAGAGCCAAGTGCATGACCCTGATAGAACAGTGCTCTGAAATGACCTTAATCGCTTCTTCCTTCTCCTGTTACTCTTAGTGTCCAGAAGGCAGCTGAGCTGTGGTGCATCATAAGGTCTTCTGCCTTGACATCCATGCCAGTCTATATAAAGGGGGTTATCCCAAACATTTCTCCAGCTGCTTAAAGTAAAGCCAACATTTCAGGGCTCTGCTGGACCTGCCACTTCTAAGTGGCAGAGAAAGAACCATCTGTAGAGAGTATGGCGGGGGGAAAGCATGGTGCATCTGCATTGTACCTATTCCAGATTGGCATGTCCGCTCACTGAGCCGATGGGACTAAGGCAGCTGCCCTTGCCTGTGGAGAATTTTTCCATTATAAGACCTTGCCGTTGTTTATACTGGAGATAGCATAATTAATGGGTGCTATGCACCATGCTGCTTCCACACTGCCTACCTTGCAGAGATTTACTGTATCTGGAAAGAAGCCCAAACTCAAAAGCCTGTAATCGTTTTAATGGCAAATTAAAGCAATGTATGATGATACTGTGTTAAGGCCTCTCGTGTAAATGCCATGGGCAGCAATGCAGGAATAGCTGAGATATCACTACATAAGATGGCCCCAGAACTGTATTTTTGAATGACTCATTAGTCACATCTAAGGACACCACCAGGGGAAACACATTTTAGGGTTAAACAAGCCATGCCCATCCTCCCTGACCTCCAGCTATCTGGTTAGCTGTGAGATTGGTGCTAGATAGAGGAATTTGGTGTTTGTGTCATGCTGAAACTAATAAAACTAGGTCTTCACTATGAATAACTTCAGGATTTGATCTAGCTTTTTTTTTCCTGAAGTCCGTTGGAGCCCATGTGCTCAGCTCTTTCTAAGCAGAGCCCATTGCTTTTGTTCCTAAATACAAATTTAAATGCTTTCATTTACGTCAGCGAATCTGAAAATACGGGACTCTGAGTTAGGTGCTACCATGTTATAGGGAGAATAAGGCTAACAGCCCTCTTCAGAGAAGGGTTAGGAAATTTGATGTCAAATGCCACATCCCTCCATGCAGCAGTACTTTTTTGAAGGCACAGTATTTCCATTAACCCTGCAGTGAGGGCAGGTCTCCAGCTCCACATCCCAGCCTGGGCAATTCTGCCTTAACTGAAATGGAGCCAGGCCAACTTGCAGCTCGTTGCTTCCCCTGCTGTGAACATGTGCAGGGTGGAGAAATCAGGGCTGATCCAAGCTGCTTGTTTGCCGAGCAGGCCACCATCTGCAGACCCATCTGGCGGGGGGAAAGGCTGACACAGCAATGGTGAGAGGATTGCAGGATCATAGAAGTTAATGTTGGAGAAGGTTTTCCATTCTTCATGGGTTCAGGGTTTGTTTTCTTCTTGCACCTGTTTTGCACATGAGTGGATGCCTGAACCTGTGCTCAGTCTTTCTGAGGACCACGGTTACCTTGATGAGGCTCCTGCCAAGCAGTCTTTGAAGTCAGGGATCACACACCCGCCAGGGAGAATGGCCACGGTTGGCCTGGGCTCTGCCAGCTGCCCTGGCTAAAAAGCCAAAGCAGACCCCATCCCAGCTAAGGCTGGAGAGTTCTGTCTGTATGTGCTGTGTCTCGAGAGCCCGTGGGTTTGTGTGGCTGTTGCAATCCAGGAACTGCTGTCACTTGTAATGCTTGTGTTAAAAACACTCTGTAAGATGCAGCTCACACTGATTTTCCATCTCACTTCCTTGGTTGTGCCAAATTATTCCTGGTTTCATCCCCATGGCATTTCCCTTCAGTGTGAGCTCAGGAAAGAGCTCTGCTGCTGAAACTCATAGCTGTTTCCAAGCTAAGCCTGCCCTGAGCTGGCAGTGATTGCAGGTGGTTACCCCGTTAGCCCCCTGCAAAACTTCCAGGAGTGGTGTGGTAGGAGCTGGAGGCTCAGAAAAGAAACTGCTTATTCCCCAGGGACATGGTTTGTCTGTCCTGGAGCATGGCCTGATGTGTCATATGGGAACACAGGGCCAGCTAGGTAGTGTTGGATGGTGCACACACCGGAGGCAACTGTGTTGGGAATTGCCCCATCAGCACAGTGTGCAGGAAGCAGCCTTGGCCTGAATCCTGAGAACTGCCCTTAGATTTTGTCTCTGGGAGATTTAGCACATTCAGTTCAAAAAATACAAGGAGCAAACCAGTATGTGGAGGATATGGACCACAAAGGACTACTAACCAGAAGTTAACTAGCAGCGCACACACGCCAAAGTAAGGAGCTTGGCCTTTCAGTCCTTCTCATTGCTAAATCTGCCACTAACTAGTGGACTCACTGCCACCCTGATCAGAGAACACAAAGCATGGCCAAGCTCTCTGTTGGTGCACAATGGATGCAAGTTCCCTGAGGAGCAGCATAGCTTTGGCCTCGGTATTACAGCACGCTTCTCTCTTGCCAAGCATCCTCCACCAGATGTGACACGAGACATATGGGAGACCCAGATCCCTTCTGGAGCACCCACGGGATACCAGAGGGTCTCCAAGGAAGAACTGCTAGATGCTGTGTTTGGAGACCAGCATCTCTGGTATCTCTGTGCCAGATAGCTTGTGCATTTTTTTTTTTTCAGTTGGATTTTTGGGTTCAGGGAAACGTGCAAGGTGGAAGGTGGAGAAATGTTCCCTGTGTGAGCAATTTTGACTCCCCTGCACTCAAACACTGTGGGACTGGACCTGTTCAGGGGGTTCCCTGATCACTCCCAAATGTGCTCAGGCACTGCGGTTGTTCAGAATGTTCGGCTGCTGCAGAAACCTGTACTGCTCATTTGCTCTGGGCTAGCCACAGGCTGGAGAGGGCCCTGAGCTCAGGGACAAGACAACTACCACCAAGTGTGTCACTTCCAAACAATCTAGAGGCATGGAGTATAAAGGAGTGCATTTGCTTTGATCTATCAGCTTTTATCATTTGTAAACATCTATTAATTGGCTGTGTCAGGCCCAGATCCTTATCATCTTCTAGTCTAATTTCCCCTTTTCGATACATTTCCTCCACTATAAAAATACCCATCACCCACCCCTGTCAGCACAGATTAAATCTAACGCTCTTTCTTTCAGCTCCTCTCCCCAGTGAGGCTGTAAAGCTGTCAGCTCCACACTTGACAAGATCCAGGCCGCCCTCCTTCCCTTTGTCTCCTGAAGGAGGAAAACATTGAGGTGTCACTGGCTGGATGGCCGCAGTGGAAGTCAACAGACCTCGACCCATCCGCTGATCTGTGCCATGAGAGGAGTTTCCACTGCCAGCTGCTGTGATGTTCCTGGTGGCCGGGACCAGGGCACATCTTTGGGGTGCACCGATCCCTGCTGCCACCTCCCCTGCTACCCAAGAGGTTTTGTGTGCTGGAGCTCAGCCCCTCGGGGCCTCCATGAGGACACTTGTCCCTTGGAGTCCCCAGCTGCTGGCATATATGTGACATCTCGATAGCTTCCCAGGCAACAAGGTGCTGGCTCCGCGGGTAAGAGGTTGATAAAGGGTGTGAAGTTTGGTCTCTTCAAAAGAGATGTGCCCCCAGTTCAGGTCTCCAAGACACGGCTTAAGGTCTGAATGTTTTCCAAACCTGCTGGCTGAGTGTTAATATAATGTATTCTCTCTGGGTTTATGTAAAGAGCAAAGGAGGTGGCTGTAGATGGCACATGTCTGCATATTTGCAGTAAAATAAGCAATACAAAATGCCTGAAATCCCCTCTTGCTTGTGCCCTGTGAATGGACTTCTCTCAGCAGTTCTCTGCTGAACTCCCATAAGCAATGTGTGAGCATCCCTGCAGGCAACCGTAAGGCTGAATGCTCTACTTCCTCGCTGAGTTGGCAAAACATGCATTTGCATGGAGCAAGAGGGGCAGGAGGAAAAATTTCCCAACAAAAAAAGCAGAGCAGGGCTGTGCGTCAGCTGTAGCATAGCAGGAAACAACTGGAGAAGAAACCAGCTCCTTGGGGCAGAGTCTGACCCCAGTGGAAACAAGCAGTCCCCAGAAACATGGCGTGGAGGACTGAGATGAGTAGGCAGGAGGGTGTTGCAAGCTGCTGAGCTGCAGCAGTTTGTCATCAGCCCATGGCAAACAGGAGGCAGGGTGGTTTTACCCTGTCCTCTTCGACTGCTGGTTCAGTAAGGTTACAGATAGTCAATGCAAGGGCTTAAAAAAGAAAAATCTCTCCTTCTGCTCTGTGCCATCTCGTACAAAGCATTTTCAAGCCAGACCAGTTTGTGTTCTGAAAAGCCCCAGGCCAGGGTGACTGGGAGCTCTGCAGAGGCGAGCACCCAGGAGCAGGGTTTCTCCAGGCAGGTACCGCTGTTGAAGCATCACAGTGATCACACACGTGTTATCTCCTCTGTGCCGTGAGCTGGAGGCGCTCACACTGCTGGTCGTGGCGGCTCAGCCGGCACCTTCGCCACTTGCTAAGATCTCACAGCCCGCCTGTGTGTCTGAGCCCAAAGTGTCTGCCTTTGAGATAACAAGTGTTTCAGGATGGCCCTAAGAAATAGCCCAAGTGTAGCAGAGCAGAGCTGATGTAGCTTCTGTCACGGATTACTCCAGAGCTGTTCTTGCTGCTGTAGAACTCAGGACATCAGGCCAAGAGGACTCACAATACATTTAATGTGCATGTTAGCACTCCATTAAATATTGACTATGCTTAAATAAATGATGCAGCCAACTTTCAAGGAAGAAAGTGCTTATTTTGTCAACACAAAATATCCTTCTGTGCCCTTATCCTCATTAGTCGGTCTGTGGCCGGAAAGTTCTCTGAACGAAGTCTTTGTAACTGGTTTCACATAACGTCACTTGTCCAAAGGAGACTCTGTTAGAACTAAAGACTTGGTTTGGCCTTAAAAAGCGAAGTGTTTTAACCCATGAACGTCAGAAAGATAACTTCAAAACATTCTTTCAAAAAAGCTTGCGAAGAAGAAATTTGTCAAAACCAACTCTTTCCCACAAAGTCTTTTGACACAAATGAATCTGCATTTTGACAGAGGTATCCTTCAACTGAAAAATCCCAGAAGCACCTCAAACGCATCACAATGTCATATGTGTCCTCCAGCTGTCCCCAGCATCACACCATATCAGTGGACTTTGTGCAGGGCATGTGTTAATTTGGGGCTTAGCAAGTAAACCCACCAAAAAAGGCGGAACAGAAGTCTGGATTGAGCCCATCTACACTTCAAGATATAAGCTGACAGCAAAATAGGTTCCCTCAACAGCCAGTGGGAAGGGATAAATCATACTCTCCTCTCTCCAGAGTATGTAAGAAGGTTAAATTTATTGGACTGAATCAAGACAAAGCTTTTGCTTTTGCCATGTTGAGGGACCGTCACCACATTCACTAGACAGGGGTTTGTATGTCCTTCAGGTGAGGCTGTGGGACAGACTGAGCCACCTTTAGTGCCTTTCTTTTTCTTTTCTGCTTCACCATTGCTTTTCTCAGGCTCCCTCTCACCACCTCTCTTTACATTTGTTTTCACAACACCTTACAAATAGCTGGTTTTAATAATGTATCATTGGAGGCTCTTTTATATGTTTTTGGTGCATCAATTATTGAAGCCCAGCACTGGTGTTCTCTGTTAATAATGGCTTTTTGTTTGTTTATTTCTGTTGGTTAAATTTTTCATGGGAATGTTGTTGCGGTGGAAGGTATTTGCCCTGGCTGATATAGGACATGCAGCTCTTCATAGACTTTCGTCAGTGATCTGAGTCCATCACCTCTAGCACTGAGCTCAGCCTCCATAGGCTGGGCAGGTTTCGATGTCCCCTGGAGCAATGCCAGCCACGATATGTAAATATCCCCACTGCAAACCAGTACTCGGGAGGATCACCTCTCCCGGGGAATCAGGATACCACCAGGAAGCAGCCACCTTTCTGCGTTTCTGAGAAAGGGTAGAGCTGGGTGCCTGGGGTTTGAACCAGGTTGTCTCCAGCTGCTGCTGCGCAGGCAAAATGATGCCTGAGCATCCTGCCAGCACTGCCCATGGCCACAGGCAATTAAAATGTTAAAATCAATGTTGACAGAGAGAGTTAAGCGTGATGCTCAGCTCTGCTATCCCTGAGCCAGGAAGCATTAAGGGGACCTGCCAGCCCAGATGAACCCACCTCCTTATTTTTGTCTAGGGCACTAATAGTTATCACTATTAGTGATAACGATTTTCCCCATGAATATTTCCACTCTTTCAAAAAAATTGGCTTGGTTTTTATTTTGAAAAATATCAGGATGGAAAATGTCCAGTGGGCTCAAATGGGTACTTTAATTTTGCAGAGGCCAATGTTGTTCTCAGAGCTACTGGTACCTGTGTGACTTGGGAAAACTTTGACATTAGGATCATAGGATAATTCAGGCTGAAAGGGATCTTAGGACATCTCAGGTCCAACATCTGCTCAAAGCAGGGACAGCTCCGAAGTCAGACCAGACTACTGAGGGCTTTACCCAGTCTAGTCTTTATAATCTTGTGAGGATGGAGACCAAGCAGCCTCTGGCCAGGAGACATTGACTTTCCATCACTCCCAACTGGAGCCAAATTCTAACTGGCAACCTGGAGGTAAAGGTTATTCATTACGTTAACTATCTCTGGATCAGGCCCTCCTACAGAGAGAGATTCCTTTAAATAAGTTTTACCTCATCTTGAGACTTCACCATGATCTACTATTTAGCCAACACCCTGAAGGCTCAGCCAGCATCCCTCTAACTTCAAGAGCTGACACTGACTCAATAGATGAATATATTAAAATAATGCCACCATTGTGTCTTTTACCTTAGCGGCTACAACATGAAGTGGGGAAAAATGCAAACAGGATCCTGCAGGTGGGTGAACTGGAACCCACTGGTGCTTCAGCATAGGTTCATGCCAGACTGGTTGTAACAGCAAAACTGTTTTAAGGATTTCATGCATCCATGTTACGCAACTGTGGAGTTTAGAGCAGATCACTGAGTGAATTCAGGGCTAAACAAGCTGCAGAACAGAAAAAAAGTAGTGGTAAGATATTTTTAACTCAGACTGATTTCTAATGCAGACCCCGAAACAGCTGCTTTGGCATAACCGTGGGGTTGGGTCAACAAACCAGGGAGGTGTGTGTCCTGTGCCAGGTTTGCTGCCAAAGCTGAGGCATCTGAGAACTGCTGCCTCGACGAAAAACCCACGTTCCTCCCTGTCTGTGGGGAGCACATGGCAATGCCGAGGTCAGAGTCCTACCACAGCCAAGGCAGATGTGGGGTTTTCCTTGTGCACCTTTTGATGGATCAGCAGGTTGAAGTAAAAACCACGAGTGAGTCTAAGATTTACTGTAACCTGAGGCTGCCTGTAAAAACTACAGCTGCCTGCTGTTCCGTGGGCTTCACCTGGTGTTCATCACCTGACATGTTTGCTGACATGTTTGGGTCCTTGCAAATGCCCTTGCAGTCCAAGATGGAGCATTCTTTGTTTTTTCCATCCTGTTGGCATGTTGTCTAGTCTCCTCAAGCCACTCTGGCCGTTGGGGTTGCCCATCAACTTTCAGATAATTTGGTGCTTCTGCTGCTGGAAATGAAAGCTACTGGCCTGGGTGGGAGATGGGGAAGACAGGACTAGGTTTTCCCTTTTGCTTCTCTGGGTAACATGTGGTTTTGTGGCCTGTTCTTTTATAGGAATAGCAGGCATCACAAAAGATGCTGAGATGGATTTGCACTAGCAGGAGGGTGTACTTGGCAGTCTGATTTGGAAGAACAGAGCACATTGAGGTGGTAACACGCTGCGAAGACCCCACAGAGAAGTGAATTGTCTATTAGATCAGAAGGCCACATGATGGAGGCTCTAGTCTGGGCTGAGCTGGCACACAGTTGTAGGTAAAAGTCTCCTCTCGCTTCTCCCCTGTCTTTGGTCTCCAGGGACATTTCTGGAGATGGAAAATGCGTTCTACAGTGTGGCTGCAGAGTAAAAAAGGAGTTGCTATTGCTTTGTGAGTAAGATCAAGACTTGGCATATCTCAAGGAAAGCTCAGCACAGGATATTTGTGGCAGCTGTGTGTTGGTCCCACTCCTTTTCTCTCTGGGAGGTGAAAGAAGCACTAAACATGCACTGAATTCAGTTGTACTCCAAGGTTATCATAGAACATGCTTCCTTCTCTTTTAAAGCTAGAAAGGAAATTGGTTCACATTTTTGCTTGCAATGCAATAGCAACCTGACTGACACCTTGACTTTTTTCCTTTACTATTATTATTATTATTACTACTACTACTACTACTGTTCCTGTTTTCCTCTCCTACATGGTCAGCACTGCCCAGTTCCTAATAAGAAAAGGCCAGGGAAACCAGCTGAGTGTACCTCCCACTTCCTTTAATAAAAAGCTGATGTTAGAGGAGGGTTCATGGAGCAAGTTTGCTTTGTCAGCCTAATCCACACTCCCTCATGGTTTCATACTGCTAAGAATTAAAAAGATGAACATTCCCATGCTGTTAATCTGGTAACAATAATTTGGGGAAGAAGCCATAGTTTACAGAGAGCATAGCACAGCCACAGCTGGACAGATGTTTGACTGCACAAGACACCTTATTTAACCATCAGTCGTGGCATCAGCCTCATGTTTTTCATTCTGGTGAATACAGCAAACTCTAAAAGTTACATGGAGCAGCTGATCATTTTATTGCTGACACATCATGCTTTGGCATCTGGTGGCATGGGTTGCCAGCCAGCTGGAATAATACTATTTTGCATTTGGTGGCTTTTTTGAAAGCATCTCCAAATAACTTTGTGCCTGCATGAAAGAGAAGTGGTTTTGCCATTAAGTAAACGTGCCCATTTTGGAGGCACAGCACAGCCGTGCAAACAATGGCCCCACAGCCATGGGGACATGTGGAAATGGAAGAGAAAGAGGAGGAAACCCAGGCTCAGCTCCTGAATTTTCCCTTCTGATTTGCTCTGTGACTTGAAGTGAATTGTTTAACACCTCTGTGTCTCAGTTTCCCTACTGTGAAATGCAGTGATCCTCTCCCACACCTCCAGCATGCCATGAGGAGAAGCCCATGCTGTTCAAGCTGCTCCCCACCATAGTGTTAAAGGCTACATAAAGAGATTTTCTCCTCCTTTCCCTGAGGGATGGTCCTTGCGATCCCATGGAAAGATACAGGGTGTTCCTTATCGGATGCCTGTAAGAGCCAGTTAACAGCTACGCTCTCTCTGCCTTGTTTGTCCAGTGCTGTGGCAGGTCCCAGCCTGTGGCTGCAACTCAGATAATCCCAGACACCAGAAATGATTAATATTGATCAGCATCTGCAGCACTTTGCAAGACAGTAAAGCAGAGGCAGGTGGGAGCTCTGAGTGCTTTCTGCTCCCCATGGGTGACCTGGGACTAATGGGCTCCTCGATGTCGTGCCAAACTAGAAATTCAGAACTGGAAATTTCCCCACAAAAGTGTTCAGAGAGGCGTGGAGAAGAGGAGGCAATCTCGGCACAGCCCATCCTCCTGCTGAGCAAACTGCATCAGAGTGGAAGGGGGAAAAAGTAATTAAAGAAACCCCCATGGATTTTATTTTTATATAACTTTTTCCCTGCCGTGAATTTCTGCAGCTGCTGGCTGGTTTCACCCTCATGTCCCCCTCCTCCACCCTCCACACTGCTGTGGGGCCCAGACCCAGCTCTGCTCCACATTTCTGTGAGTGCATCCAAATTGCAAACCCCTTCCCAAATCCAGGGGAGGAAGGAATGCTGTTGGACATGGCTGCTCCATGGTTTACCACTGACTACAGCCTCAGGCCATGCCAGGAGGAGCCCTGAGCGTCACTCCCTGACCCACCACTCCCCACAGCCCTGGCTCATCTTGTTCACTGCCATGCAAGACTCTGCAGGCTTCAGCGGGTTTCGGGTCAGTTCCTGTGTGCCGGTCACTCCTGGGTATCTAAATAGCTCCATTAATTGTGCATATGACTAAAAGATTGATGGATAAGAAAGGACAACTCTCCCCCCACCCCAATTAGTACTTCATCAAACACAGGACGTACCCCTCAGATTACTAAAATGGGCTTGGTAGGATGAGGCTATCTGCATACCTCTTCGACAGGGAGGTAATGGAGTGAAATTATCAGTCAATATTTAAATACAGACAAGATCTAAGCTCTTTCTGAATTGCGAGTTGACCTATTGTGGCAATGACGCCCTGCACCCTGGATCCCTCATTTTTTATCATGCTACATTACCCACAGGGCTTTCGCATTCCCACACCACTTGACCTCTTGACTCTGTTATCTCCATCTTGGAACAAACAAGAAACATTTTATTCCCACCAGCAAACTGTCATTCACATCAGTGGCTTCTGCTGTAAGTCCTCCACTTGTTTTTCTCCATCCTCTCGCCTGCCCCACTGGGAGCTCTGTCTTCCCAAGGCAGAAAATACCAGCAGAATAAATCTGCTCTCTAAATGTTTTTGGACCGCTCACTCCTTCTTAAAGTGGCAGAGCAGATTTATGACAATGGTTTTTTTGCCCCCCCCCCCCCCCTATGATTTAGTCTTTTCCTTTCCTGTGTGTCTTTCAATCAGTCATAAAGAGAAATACAAGGTCTGGCTGAACAAATCAGCTAGTAACAGTCAGATCGGTCAGGGGTGGTAATTGCAATTAAGATAATTCCCAAGTAACCTTTGCTGTAGTGCCTTCCTCCACGGTGGAGCTGTGGTTGGACATACCAACCTTAACATGACCAAAAAAGCAAGTCTTTTAGTACTAGTTCCTTTAATACATCCTGTCTAATTCTGTGATTTTCTTGTTCCCCTCTGATTTTAGTAAACTGTTCACCTTAAGCACGTTAAGCAATCCCACAGGTAGATTAGATTTGAATCTTACAATGAGGGTTTTGGAAAGATGTCAATTACCGTGATTGACCCTGAAAAAGCAGTATCTGAGCTTTGCTGGGGTACAAACAGCCATGTTGTAGGGTGAGGTGTTAAGTGGTTGTGGAGGACCTGCTTTTTGCTGGTGTTAGATGCACACCCGCATGCACCCACACCACTACCCTGCAAACAGATCAGTGCTGCAGTTGCTGGACTTGAATCAATTCCTAGGACAAGGCTCTGGACCACAGCATGTGGCTGCTCTGGTCAAGAGCTCCTGGCTTTTCATCTCTTGATACACAGAGCAGAGCCTAATTGTCCCTCGGTTCAGGGCCTTGCTGTCAGATGGGTGGCACCGGGACCTCAGCACAGGCTGTTCAGGGTGGAATTTCATTTGTCTTCAGTCAGCTGCAGCAAAACTCAACTCCCTCCAGTCCTGTGATGGAGGACCACAACCCCTGGCCCACCAGAGGGGACCTGCCCAAGTTCCCTTGTGGAGGAGCCTTTCAGGGGCAGGTACCTTGTGTTATTTTGAGCCCTTTCAACACTCGCCCTGTATGCCCTTAAGCAACTTGCTCAATTTCAAACCCCAGAGCCCATTGCACACTCTTTGCTTACTTTAGGATTAAATTAGTTGAGGCCCTTGAGCTATTTCAAGGGAACACCAGGCACCTGCCTGGTACCTGCACATGTGGCTGCGGTGTCCCTGGTGGGCACTCCAGCTGAAAAGGCATGGAGCTGCCGGAGACGGGGTGGGATGGCTGAGTAGAGCTGGTGGAGAGCGCTACGATGTCCATCCTTCCATGTGTCGCTGTGACCCACCTCTGCACCTGCCGATTTATGCATGGGGATGATGACACTCACGTGCTTCTCCACAGGAGGGTGAACCCCTTTCCCAGGTGTCTGTGAGGAGCACGGCTGCCGAGGCAAAGGGAACCACATCAACGCCTGCAGATAAATGACTACATCCATTGTAAGAACTTGCTAAAGCCCCCATTGAAATAAATGGCAAAACTCCCAGAGATTTCAAAGGGATCAGTCCTGAATGTTTGTAATTCTCTCCTAGACTTATCATATATCCTCAGCACTGTGTGCTATTTCCATAACAAGAGGTACGGCATTCCCTTACTTCCATGTTTGTTAAGTAACAAAGAGAGATTTCAACGCTTGTAGCCTTCCCAAATTTGTCAGGCACCAAACAGTCTCCCCCTGGCTCCATGTGAGCATGTTCCCAAGCACTGTGCCTCGTTAGTGTCGTGATGGGACGTTGTTCAGATGCTATGAATATGCATCAGGGCTACAGTTGGGGTTTTGTTGGCATACACAGTGACTTTGTCATTTAATGGTCTCCAGGGCTGTTTTAATCAACATGCACATTTTGTGTGTCAGCTTATTTCACTTCACTGGTTATTATTTCATTTACAAATATTCTGGCAATTGCTTGAATTTATTCTGTTCCATGTACCTGTAACTTTCTCCTCTCTGCTCTGCCCTGTTCTCAAGCCAGGGTCTGTGGTTTCCCTTGCTTTGTCATGGGGAGGGATCAGATCTACCCTCCGCCAAGATTTGCTTTGCTTGATTCCCCATTTCAAAATGATGATCAAACTGGGGAGGGGGAAGGAAGGAGGAGTGTTTGCTCAAATGCGATTTACAACAGTATGTGGAGTCCTAAGCACTGGGGTCCAAGTGTTCTAGACAGATATGCAGTAGTGCCAAGGCCACCGGGGATGCGCCTTAGTTTTCTAGCAGGAGCTCTGAAGCCTGTCTTAGAGACACGATTTATTGTATCTGGTCAGGAGGAGGACAGGAATTAGCATGGTCCTGCGTCGGCTAATGAGATATGCCAAAGGAGCTGCCGAGGAGATGCTCCCGAGGCCCTGGGAGAGATGGCTGCTGAGAAAGCCCGAAGGAGAAAGGATTGATGAGATGTAGGTCAGGAGAGGTATACGGCACAAGCTGGGGAGGAGAAGCTGGGAGCTGAGCTGCCAGCACTCAGGAAGCCGGTGGAGCATCCAGCCAACAGGGCAGGAGTGCCTGTGTGAGAGCGTGTGGGAGGAAGATGAATTTTGCAGTGACAATTTGGACAGGCTAAAGTGGAGAGTGGGGAGAAGAGTCCATAATGCTTCAAATACACACTTGTCCCCTCTGCATAAGCACCCACATCACATCCAGCACTTCACTGCACACTTGGGGAGGAGATATCTTTCCTGGTCCTAGAGCGAGTACTTTTCCTCCAAACGCTCACCAGCGTTAGTGGTTTAAAGGGAAGGTGCCTGCCAGGAAATCAAAAATAAGTATTCAATTCGCGCTCATATGCCTTGGCACGTTTCCCATCACAACTGCCAAGATGTCCAAACCTGAAATGAGCAGCACAGCATCTTTAATAATTCACTGACTGATGCTTTTAAGACTGATGGTTTATATTCATGCCAGCATGGAGCATTGCCCCTCCCTCCCCTCTTCCCCATCTCCCCTTCCTCTCCTTTTCTTGCAGGTGGTCTATTTAATTTCAATTTCAAGCTGTTGCCTCCTGCTTTGGTTCAGCAAAATGACGTGTCTTGACCTATTCATTTCATGTTTCCAAAATCTTTTACATTTCCTGCCTCCTTCACTCCCTGCCCCCCCACTTAAAAAGAAAGAAACAACTCCAACTCGCAAAATGAAGAATTTCCCTGCATCTGTAAAAAATCTGGCCTCACTTATACCTGTAAAAACAGTTGTTTCCCTTACAGGAAATGGCTTGCTTCAGCACCTGAATTTTGTTGTTTTTTTTTTTTTTTTTTCCTGGTGAGATTTTGATAAATCTCTGCCTGATTCCTGGAAGGAATGGGCAAACTCCATGAAGGCTAAGTTAGCTGTTTGTCCTCCCGGTGCAGAGGACTTCACTTTTCCCAATCAGAGCCTCAGGTCTTCCCAGATGAGACTCCAGCTGAGATGAGGGCTTTGTGGTGGGTAAAAAACTTGAGAAGAGCCAGTCCCTGTCCCCAGGAGCTTGCAGGGAGAGCAGACCAGCCAGGCACGGGGTGAGAGCAGGGTACTTTATCTTGGGGACAAACGCTGGAGTAGAAACCAGGGTTTAGCTCTCCTGCCTTCAGGTACCCAACTGCAGCCCTTGAGTCAGGAATCTAGTTCAGGATTTCTCTCCCCAGAGTTTGAATTGCTGTGTCTCAGCCAGTCAGCTGTAGGTGATTTTAGACACATCGCACCTTGGTCTTTATTAAGTAGGGAACCTGGGGCTAAGTAAGGGACTGAACTCAGGTCCCCAGCCCAAAGGGGAAAGCCAAGCTTCCCCTGTGTGCTGGGCATGGCACAGATGATGAGGAGATGACAGTGGGGAGAAACACTTGCTGTCCTTTGGAGAAGCGAAGGTCTCTCCTTGGAGGAAAAGACAGGGATGGGACCACTGACCCCACTCCTGCTGGTGGATAGACAAGGCCTGGCTCTATGTACCTGAGAATAGGAGGGGTTTTCCCCCTCAGCAGGGATCTCCAGAAGAAAAACCCTGAGACAGGTCCTTGTATGATGGAGAGATGATGCCAAATTCTCAGTAATCGTAACTGAATATACTCTGTTGTAACCAGGGCTGTATGCATGGACCAAATCCATGGTATGAACCAGTTTCCTTTCCTGCTTTGGCAGCATTAGCTTCTGCTTTGAATGCCTCCAGTCTGAAGATGTTGCCCTTCATTATTTTCCATCTATACGTGCATCTGTATGTGTGTTTGCATGTCTACCTGGATGTAGAAAGCTATTTAATTTGAGTTCACCTTTTTTAACATAAACCAGATTTGTGTGATACAAATAACAGAACAAATCCCCCCTGCAGATACCACTCTCCATTTGCCACCACACCTTCAAACCCACTCCCACAAGAGCAAGGCAACATGTCATTCAGCCCCTTGGCCGCACAGACCTTGTTCTCTGCTCACGCCACCACTGCAGACCACACAGCTCTAGCAAAACGGCGCTCTGGGGAGGGGGCAGGAGGTGTTGAAGTCCCTCTATAAGCAGGGTTAAAGTTGCTGTAGCTTTTCTGTGGTCTGCGGTGGCCATGTTAGCAGTGATGCTGGGGGCGCAGGGTGAAGGAAAGCGGGCATACGCTGTTAGGTAGCTTAACTTTTCATTTCCTGCGTGGTTTCATATTAGGTATGGTATGCACGACTGGGTTTAATTGATGCACAAAGCAATGTTTTATGTGCGTGCTGGACTTCCAGAAATAACTAGTGGTAAGATAGACACTTCAGCAAAGGATTTTCAAAGTCACCAGAGAGCCTGGCTGCCAGAACAGAGACGTTTTAAAGTTTGGTGTTCAGAAACCTCCTTTAGGTTTCCCTGCTTCGGACTGTGAAGGATGAAATATGAAAGATTAATAATTTGATTAAAACCCAAATCTTCCTGTTCAAAACAGTCTTGTGTTCCGAAAGAGTAAAATTTACCAGGCTGAAAAAGCAAAGCAAGTGCTACTGTAGGTGCTCAGGCCTACAGTGTACCACAAAGATGTTGCAGGAGTGACTTCTCCTGGCTCCCATGATCCAGGAGTGACTTCTCCTGGCTCTCTTCCTTCTCCCCATCATCCCCCATGTTTACGAGGTGCACAGCTCTGTGATGCTCGCCCCCTGCTCCACTGCATGACAGGGCTCTGAGAGCTTTTCTCCTGGCTGCCAATTTTTATTCAGCTTTCCAGACATGTTAATAAATGGGAGTGTTTGAAGCTCATAGTAGTGTGAGAACAGTGTAGCAGGGCCAGCAAAATTATTTCTTTGAAAAGAGGCGTTTTGTTTTTCAGACATGTGTTCCCTGCATGCTCAAAAGGGGTTTTTGAGCCAAGATGCAAAATTGCCACAGAAAGGAGCAGAGAGCAGGAGAGATGTAGAGTGAAACAGAGTGTGATTTAGCTGAGGTCATTTCAGTTTGGGGAAGAGAAGGATCAGGGATGATAGGCATCTTCTTGGCCGCTAAAGACAGAGGGAAGTGGGAGGTAGTTTCTTCCTTTCTTCTCCAGCTGTGAAGAGGAGAATTTAAACTGAAAACCCATTCCCCCTCTATCACCAGCAGTGCATGCTAAAGGACGAACTAGGACTCAATAATTGCATCTATACTAAATTATATCCATAAATAAAATGGGAAATTGCTCATTCTACATCCTGGAGGGTGCCGGCACAGCTCAGCTCACTTCATGCAATTCATCCATGCTGCTGCTTGCGAGCAATCCCTGGCATCTGCTGATCCCCACCTCATGCCTGGACATTGCCCTGGAGACCGTTTATTGGCACAGGCCAATACCCTGCTAGGGCACATGCACGCAGTGAGATAGGGAGGACCCTCGTGGGTCACTTGCCCTATGTATTTTCTTGATATAGATGTAACCAAGAAGACCAGGTTCATCATGACCTTCCCCTGAAATCAGAGTAGACACCATTGCTCGTGTTCTGTGATTAGTGGGAACCATAGGAGGCCCAGTTAAAGTACTCAGGACAGGAAATTCAAACATTAATTTAGGTCATGTCTGCAAGTGAAGCATGCTGCTGTAAAGCCTACTGCTGTACGAAACAATGTGGTTGGGCTTAGCTTCTGCAGGGAGAAATGGTTCGCTTTAAGGTTGGTATTTAAGTCAAGCTGAGATCAGCATCAGGTAGTAAACCCGCTGTACTGAGTTACGAATCCAAGGTCTTGCCTTGGTCCATCAGTGGAAAGCAAGGCAAGGACAGTGATCGCGGCCAGGGAGCTCTCCAGGTTAGCTAAGGTCTTGTAGGGTGATGCCAGGAGCAATGAAGGTTTCCTCCATGCAGGTCTCTCTGTGTCAGTGTAATACTGATGCTCCTGACTGTGTGAGCTTCAGCTGCAGCTTCCAGCCATGGAAAAGGACTCAACTGAATTGTGCTGTTGGATTTCCAGGATAATGCACCTCCTAGGACAGGGATGCTTTTTAAATGCAATTACATCACACGAAAACCATAGTTCTGAGCATTGGAAAAAAACCCCTGACTGGTGGTTTATCCACTAAAACACATTCTTTCTTCTTGACTACCAAATGGTGTGAAATTTTCAGAAATCTCACTAAAATAAAAAGTATGGATTTTATTGCTGTAATGTGACAAGTGGTGTGACTCAGTATTTCCCCTCAAATCATCCATCCGTCCCCCGTAGAAACCAAGAAATAAATCTGTCTTCTTATTCATTAACCTTAACTAAGGCTGTGGCAAAAACAAGAGTGGTAAGATCAAACACATACGCTACACGGGTACTTCTGCAGATAGCTTGACTTAATGGTAGACATAACGTCTTAATTAAGGTCGATTCTCAATGCATTTTCCCTCCATCTGCTAGGCAGAAATCACTGTGAAGCCTGCAGGATTTTATTCTCTGTCAAGCAGAGGGTCCTGCCACAAAACAAGCTCTTGAGTAGTCCTTGCTCAGTATGACTCACAGGCTTAAGGAGGTGTTGTCTAGACAAGACCCCAGGTTTTTATGCCACAGCTATGAGTGGGAGGAGTGACAGAAGCCAAGTGGTGTCAGCAGGAGGGACGGACTGCAAAGCTGCAGGGTATCTGAAAGAGCTGGATTGCCCTGGTCCTCACATGGCATTTCCAAGAGCAAAACTCGCACTATGCTGGGAGGTAACACGTTCTCGTACATGCTGGTTGATAAGAAGAATGCAGGCTCACAGTCTGCGATGTTCACCCAATAGCTGGAGTGGTTGGAGATGGTGGGTTTTGACTGACTCGGTGTGGTACTTCAGCCCTCCATGTAACCCATCCCTGTCTTGCACATTCCCAGGCGTGCTCCAGGCAGCACCAGCACAGCCTGTGGATGAGTCTTTCCTTTGGCACGATGGTACAAGGCATACAGGGCTTTCCAGCTGGGCCTAGAAGTCCATGCATAATCACTGCAGGTTAA
Source organism: Leptosomus discolor (assembly GCF_034619465.1). Lineage (NCBI taxonomy): Eukaryota > Metazoa > Chordata > Aves > Leptosomiformes > Leptosomidae > Leptosomus > Leptosomus discolor. Next base: position 11,438,335 of record NC_141405.1, read on the forward strand.
GGAGCAGTGGGGTTATCAGCTTGCAGAGAAAATGTCTTTTAAATAATCATTAAAAAAAACACCCAAACTTTCAGTATACAAAGCCAATAAACCCAGTTCTACACCATCTCATCTTCTGACTTCGGAGTGGTGTTCAATGAAGAAAAAAGACTAGCAGTATTTTGATGACGAAGGGTAGGAAAAGCTTGATTCTAATATTTATGGAATTGCTGGCTCACAGTAGAGAAGGGCCATGGCTGTATCTACCCAAGGAAGTGACTAACATAGGGAACAGTGGATCTGGGTCAGAAAATAGCTTAGCATTTGCAAAGGATGGGTTAAACTCTGCCTGCTTGGTGAAAAACCTGCAAGGTTAGACTGCTTTTGGACTAGTTATACCGTTCCTCATTCAGCAGCATGTATTTGCTGATGTTTGGAGGTAGTTAAATATCAGCTAAAAGGATCATGAAGCTGAGTCTGTGTTGATAATTCAGGTTTGGGAGTAAATTTTCAGCATCTTTTGAATTTCAGATAGCTTTTCAGATGAGCCTGGACAGAAGGAAATCTTTGTAGAGCGCACAGTGAAAAAAAAAAAAAAAAAAAAAAATTAAAAAAAATAAAAGCTTTGAAGTCCCAGCTGGTGTTTCCTGCTTCTGAACTGCCCAGTTTTGGTAGAAGAATGGATTTTCTTTCATAAACTCCCAATTGTAGTCAATTGAATGGAATTCTGTGATTTTGCTTGGCCGAGTTTCCAAGCCAAGTCAACCACTTTGTTCTGAAGAGCTGGAAAACTACTTGATCGAGCTAAGAATTGCCTTCTAGGTGTTGTCTCACTGCAGAGAATCCTTTTTCCTTCTGTGTAGGACCAGACAGATGTATTTCTGGGTTAAGAAGAAATCATTTGAAAGTGAGGCACGGTCACAAAAAAATGTCTGTAAAGCAATGACACCTCCTGAGCCAAGGACCTTTTTGCTGCCAAATGCCTGCTATTTTGAAAATCTTTGAAGTTTTCAGAGAGAGATCCACTAGGATATCTTTCAATATGAATGATTTTGTGCTATAGGGACATTGTAAAGGAGTACATGGTGTGGAGAAGTAATTACATGTGTCTTAAAATGAGCCTCCAACTATTTCAAGGTTAAAGAGTCCACAGTGGTCATCTAACTTTATTCAGATTTATATTCCTTTGAAATTCATTTGACTTTTAATTATTTCATATATTACTTTTAAAAAGGGAATATGTTGTCCTTCCATTCATCCTCCCATCCATCAATCTAATCTAATTTAATCTAATCTAGCCTAAACTAAAATAATGAGGACAGACAACCCTTCAGAGCCAAACACAATTTATTCATCCACAGCTGAAATGAATTTTTTTTTTTTTTTTAAATTTAGAATTTCCCCGTTGAGTTGGATAAAGCCTAAATTTTGGCCATAACTTTAGCAGAAGCAGGCTATCATCTAGTCCAATGTATAGCACAAATACTTGAGTGTAGATAGAAAACATGGTGCTACTTTTTCCAAGTTAATTAATGAAAAATCAAAATATTCAAAAGTGTAATGCCAGTGCCTACCTTTAACCCTGTCTCTCTTCAGGCATTCATTGCTAATGTTAGATGTCCTAAGAGGAAACTCTCAAAAGATGATTTGGATTCACTTTTTTTATCCTGTTACTTAGTATTATTACAGAGAATCTGTGGCCTGTGAGAGAAATACCCTTTCCTGTGCACTTTTCCTTCAAAGGGCTCACTTGACGCCTGCAGGGCTGGATGCACAAAGTGCTGTAACAGAGCTGCAGAGGGAAGGACGTGCAGGTCTCAGGGCTTGTCTAGCATGGGAAGAGGTGGTTTAATGTTCTGTGCAGAAGCTGTTATTTCCACTTCAGAAAATCATTTTCAGGTTATCTCATGTCATTTTGGAAAAGCTTTAAGCTAAAAGTTTAAGTGAAAGGTTTAAGCTAAGGTACACAACACATGTCCCCAGGCCACCGTGCTGTCTTGTTGGCTCACTTGTAGGTGTAAATCTACCAGTATAATGCATAAACCTGAGATGAAAAGACAACCAGGGCCCCGGTTAACCGAGACAGGCTGAAGAAAGGCAACCCTTCAAGAGCAATAGAAGAAAGACAAGGTTAGACATCCTTTCAAGGTCTGGAGGACCCCTCTCTTGACCAGAAAAGCTGCTGTGCTGACCCAGGTATCCCATTACTGTAATTTAGGTGGGTTTAGGGATAAATCTGTCTTCACACCAGCGAACCTGTTCACACTTGTCTCCCAGTTCAGCCAGGGGAGGAATAAAGGTGCAAGAAAGGCACTGGGGAGATGGGCATGAGTGAGATTTTGTTACTCATTTCCCAGCTGTGGGCAGAAGGGGGTCTTGTTTCAGGTTGGGCCTGTACCTGTAAAATAATAATGGGATGCTATGTATATGTGTATGTCATAGGGCTGCCCCGGGTAGCTTTGCACTCTGTCGTCTTTGGCGGGACACTCTGTCCTGTGCATGGCTATCCCATGCACTCAGGTGGTTGGAGCCATGAGAGGGGAGAAGAAAAGCGCCTTGCACTGTAGCACAGGTGAAAAAACACATGCTGGACTTGCAGATAGTGGGGAAAATCTACTGAATTTACCAGAGCTGTCCCAGATTTGTATGAATGGAGCAGGATTTGCAGTCCTCTTCTCTGTATTTAATGGGAAATCTCCCTGTGGAAGGCAAGGGATGAGGGATGGCAGAAAACCCCACGGTTTTAGATCTCCGAGGAAAAGCCTGTGAACTCTGCCTGCATTGTGAACTCTGTGAACTCCAAAATCAGTTCAGAGAGTTTCATGAACCCTCGAACTCCAGCAGGCTTTGCTGTGCCCAGTGGAAAGCCCTCGGTTTCTTGTCATCCCCTTTTTGTTACTTTTGCTCTCTTTTATTAGCAGGGAAGCACAGCTGTACAATCTCTCCCATCTCAGCGTAATTGCATTAGACACTTGGAGGCCGTCGGATTGCCATTCAAGCTGGTATATAATGAATTTACTTGACATGCGGAGGTCCTTATGTCACAAAAGGTTTTCTCATTATATCTGAGCTTTTACTTGTTTATCGAGAGTCCCTCTCCCCACTCATAGAGTGGGAGAAGTGCTGCAGGAAGCTGCCTTTTAGTGCAATATTCATCAGAAAAGGCCCACCTGGCTGTAACTTTTAGGCTTTATTTGCAGCTTGCAAGGGAAGATCTGGCTGCAAATGCCTGCTATGAAGAGTCAGTACTGGGGGACAATGTGGACAGGGCTGATTGTTTATAACTGGAAGCACAATGCTGTTCCTAAGGTGTGTTGGGACACCTGGGAATTTTATCTCTCCTTACCAGTAAGATTAAACAGTATTTGAACCAGCAGGTGCACCCTTGTCCTCATTGAAGGTAGCAGTTGGTCCCATGAACTGGTCTTGATAAATCCTGTAACACAGTTAGGCACATGAGGTGGAGCATTCCTGCTTGGTCCTTCCTGGGTCCCAGACTCGTCTGGTTCAGCACACAGCACAGGCTGCAAAGGGCTCCTCAGTGTGCAATAAATACTGTTGCGAGCCTTCATCCTTCAGCAAGGTGGGAGCAGGGATTTGATATCATGACAGTAGGCAAAGTTGTGCAAAACCCCACACGAGAGCCACAGAAAGGATACAATTATGCAATTCCCAATCTGTTTTGGTCCCATTACCCTCAGGAATATGCAGGACTGTTACCCTCCAGAGCCTACATCATTGGGCTGCAGCACTGGGGCAGCTTGGACCTCCAGTAAGAGGCTGCTCGCTCCCAGAGAGTTTTTGGCATGGGGGGCTGCTGTTGCAGTCTTGACACGTGTCCCCTTAAAACCAATACCCAAACGCTCCTCTCTGCAGAAGGGCTCAGAAAGGGTTTTGCAGACTGGCTTTTAGCAGCCCTCTTCAGTGTAAGGTCTGTCTGCCCAGCTCTGGCAAGGAAAGCCTTAGTCCCTCCTGATTAGCCTGTATCTGAGGCTGAGCCGAGGTCGCTGCAGCATCTCGCTAATAATTCCTGCCTATTGTCCAGGGGCTTTCTGGGAGTGATGTGATATTGTTGCTTCTCTGCGATGCTGGGGGCTCCGGCCGGCTCCTCTCTCCAGCAAGGGCCAGGGTGGGAGCAATGTCTCACATGAATGAGATAAGAGAAGACAAAGCAAATGGGGAAGAAAGGAAGCTTGTAGCTTTTCAAGTTCAATGAGGCTTACCAGGCTTTCGGGGGCCTCTTCAAATCAGAGGCTGAGTTAAAAGAACATGCAGAATTCAAAGCCTGTCCTTTTCCAGGCCCTCTGCCGGCTTTGAAAATCCTCCCAATTCATGTTTACTCTTGTTTCTCTCCCCTCCTCCCCCTCTGCCCTTACCTTCCCAACACAGACACGCACTCAACACTTCTCCCCATGCACAGCCATCCCCCCCCAAAATCTGTTCAAAGTGGCTCCCGCTCTGACGATGCCTGGCCACAAGAGCAGGTGGGGTGGCTGTTTCCATGCCCCCAGATCCTGAATGTGGGATGTATGCAAATGGCAGCGAATGGTGGGCAACATCAGAAAAGGATACAATGGACCCCCTTAATCCCTCATTGCCCAGAGCTGTCTCTCACCCCAATGAAACACAGCATCAGAATGGGGTATAAACAGTTCCTCTCGCATTGCAAACATTAAAGTGTTTCTTTCGCTGGCAGACTCATACTTTGGAAAGTTGCTGCAATGGGGAGCACAAAGGCTTGGTGCTTTCATCCCAGGAATTACAGTATGAGCCACCACTTTCTGGGAGGAATTGAGGGCTGCAAGCAGGGGGATCTGGAAGGATAGGAAGGGATGCAACCTCCATTTATGCTGCTTTGGGAAATGGTACCATGACTTTACTTGCAAAAGGATGTAAATGCACCTGAGACACTTTCATAAGTAAGGACTCTGTAATAAGTGGTGTTACAGGCTGTAAAACTGGCTTAGATGGGATCCGTGTCAGGCTGTTCAAAGGAGAGGGTACCATAGGCTGCACAGCCGTGGTGACTGGGAGGGCGGCAAAGGCGTGTAGGTAGGTGCAGACGACCTTTGCCCATCTGCTGGTCCACTGCTTCTGCTGGTGGGGTGTTGTCTTCTCCTGCCTGACCTGTGTTCCTGGGCACATGCAGAAGAGCTCATGTCCACCCCATCACTCCTGCTGGAGCTCTGATGACGAATTTCTGATGGAAGGCTGTTGAAGACCTGAAAGAGTGGAGATTGTCTGTGTACATGAGGAGAACGTTATCTGGGGTGGGTAACTTTTTAGGCTGTTACAGTCTGACATGGAGGTTGAACCTTGATCTGTTTTGCCTCTTGTGAGTCTCTGACATTGGGATTGGGAAGGGTCCTCTCCCAGTCAGTCTTTGGTGTCTTTTAGCACTTGAAAGAAATAATGAACGAAACATGCAAGCCCCAGTCACTGATTCACCGTGGCTTTGCTCCAGGTCTCAAACAAACAGCAAAACATGCAGCTGGGGCAAATCCACAACCTTCCTCTGACTCTATGCTGCTCTGGGGATTTCAAGGGGTGAGGATCTGGCCCTGTGTGTTTGAAAAACTCCACCAGCCCCTTCTTTCTTCTGGAAATGTGTTCTGTCCTAGGAAAGACCCAGTGCTGAAGGCAAACTATTTCTAATACTTTCATTTTCTTGCTTAGAAGCTCAGTGCGTATTAAAGGCAGCTATTAACTGTCAAGTGTTTATACCTCTGGCTCCATACTACTCATGTGATCCTGGGCATAGATCTATAATTACCACCTCCTCTCCTCGACCAGCCTTATAAAAAGGAGGAGGAAGAAATGGCAAAACTCTGATAGTCTGCCTGCTGTCACCCAGATAGGTGTGAGATGTGCTGTGAAATACTTCTGCAGGTTTTCCATCCTCTGCTGTGCACAGGTGGCTGCGGGGGTGTCCCATCTTGACACAAACCTCAGCGCTGGAAGGAGCAAAGGGAGCATCAAGCTCCAGGGCCAAAGCCCAGCTGGTTAGTAGTGACTTAAGAAGGACATATGATTTTTGCTGCATACCTGGCAGGGACCCCAAATAGAAAAAAACTTGCCACTTCTTTTAAGGGTTGCCACTTCTTGGTTTTTTGTATTTTTTTTTTTTTTTTGAAACGATGCTGTAGAAGTGTCTGTCAAGCACTGTGCCTCCAAAGCCCTTGCTGAACGATGGAAAATTTGCATGCCAACTAATGGCACTTTTTAGGACGTTGTCAACAGAGTCAGCAACTTCAGAGTTTCTCTCCCTTCCCAACCATGCAAATAAGCTAGTGGGGTTGATGAAGGCGCAGGGGTGGGGGAAAAGCAATGTGACAATCATGGTGAGTCACCAAAGCGGAGGGAGGGAAGCAGCCCCGGACTTGAATGCAGCAGAGCTCTGTCTCATTTGCTGCCGCGCTGTGTAGCCCCATTGAGCATAGGGAGGTTTCTGCAGCTTGGTAACACAGAGGTGGATTGTGCCTCGTGGTCTCAGTTGTCAGTGATCAGCAGGGAGATGACAGATCAGGACCAACTCCTCAGCTGACATAAGCTGCAAAAGTGTCACTGACCTTGTGTGGCCCTTTGTCACTATTGTCTCAGCTCCTCTGAAAAGAAACTCTTGGTCTTGTTCTTCTCCTCCAGGCTGGGAAAGTGATTATTATTATGTCCTGGCCTTTGGTTGATGAAAATATGTGCAGCTTTTGTCACATGTTTTTTTATCCCAAATGCATTTTTTCACCCCCATTTGCTATTCACACTTTGTGTGAATCTGGTGTTCGTTAAACTGGCAAAGACTGGGGGGAGTGCAGGCAGGGAGCCAGGTATACTTCAGCCCTGCCCAGCAGACACTGGTCTCAATCCCCTTGGGGCTCTGCCAATGTACCCCACATTTGCCCCAGAGCACAGTTCTGTCCCCCCTGGACATGTACTAGTGCAGTGTGCTCCCACCCGCAGCCCTCCCTGCACCTCCACCAGCCTCTCCAGAGCAGCCTTTTGCTGCCAGGCTAAGTGCTGTGGGTTTTTTTAAGGGGGACAAATGCCAGGAAGAGATGAGGAAGCTCACCAAACCCATTTCCATTAGAAGCTGAATCCCTGACAATAGGATAGGATAGGATAGGATAGGATAGGATAGGATAGGATAGGATAGGATAGGATAGGATAGGATAGGATAGGATAGGATAGAAAAAAGGTGTATATATTTATATCTACATAGATATACTGAATATCTGTGGGAGATATTGCCTGGTTTGCTCTGCTGTTTCTCTTGTGTTTTGCGTCATTCATTAGCCTTTGCCCCACTAGTAAGTGACTGTGAAAGATGGTTTAAAAATCTTGCTGTCCTAATTTTGCAGTGTGTTACATCTGTTGTGCATTGCCTTTGCAGTAGCGGCACTCACAGCCCAGGACACAGGCCAGTGGTGAGCTGGTCCTGTGGGGTTTAGACCTGTGAAAGCCAAGATGTTACTGGAATTATCTACGTGCACAATTACGTGTTGGCAGGGTAGAATTTACTCGCCTATGCAGGATATTTCAAAATTCAATAGCACATATCAGGAGTGTTACAAGCCAGTCCCCAGCTGCATGACTTTTTAGAGTCAATCTGGAGTTAATAGTAACACAAAGGAACCCAGGTGAAAAATCCTCCCTGGTGCAGACAGCATTTCTAAGCTGATAGAGATCAGAGGCATTGCTCCAAGGTGACTGTGCTGCTGTGTTTATCTCTTCATCTTCCTATGTTCAACAACCCTGGAAAATGGTTATTGAGGCTCCTGTTCTCCCAAGTCCCCCTGAGTCATGGGGCAGAGATGTGATATTCCAGTAAACTGAAAAGACAGATTCTATTCCTTTTCTTGTTCAAATGTATAGGGGGATTTTTTTTAAATTACAGTTCTAGTACAGGTGATACCATAAAGGAGGCAGTAGAAGTGGGTTTACACACATTAAGAAATAAGGGTTATACTACCATGTAAGCCTGGATATGATGTATTCAGCTGGAACAGTGTAAATTGGGCTATGAATGGATTGCTGTTTAATTACCTGTTTAATCTGCAATTCAGCCAATGCTGTCTGCTCAACGCTCTTGCTGAACAAAAGGTTACTGCAAACTTTGAGGACCACAGACCTCCCTGGAAAGGCAGTTTTCCTAAGGGGACTGGTTTACAAAATGGTCTAGATCATGGCTGTATTGAATGGAACTAGTGGAAACCCACAGGCAGATCATCAATCAGACAAGGAGGGCCCCTCGTTAAGAAGATGAATCTATGCTGTGGACTTTAATGGCTGGACAATGCCAATGGAGGAAGAGAGGTGATGTGTGAAGCATCAGGATCCTGCTATACGGGAGGGTGGGCATGCAGCTGAAGCTATCCCCAGTACTGCCACCAGATAATGGCCATTCAATATAGCCCAGTTCTTTTGGGCTGTAAAGTTGATGGGCTGAATCAAACTATGGTAACAGCATCTATTTTAACCGAGTTAAATTAAGAGATGCATTTGGCTCTGCAGCTGCTCATTTCACTCTTCATCTAATAAAGCAAGATGAAGTCCCCTATCTGGTGTCACTCCAGTGGCAGCTAGTAGTGGGGACAGCGTGTAGGAGGGATATGTAAGGTTAGAGATGAATAGCCTTAGACAGGTGCAGGTGAGAGGGAAGATGCTCAACAAAATCAGTTTGACAATAGCAGCATGTTTAAAACAAATCTTTTCAGCGATGGGTTTTGGCAATGCTCAAAACAGTAGCTCAGAACAGCAATGCAGATGTAGCTAGTACATAATGAAAAACCACGTAATGGAGCTGTGGTTGGATGAAACTCTGGAAGCCAACGTTGTCCAAATCCAAACCATGGACTCTGCTTCATGTCTCTGACCCATCGTTGTGTCCCTGAGATACCATGGAGGCTGCTGTGGCTCTGCTCGCTCAGCCTCCTGGATCCCACCACCCAGTTTTGACCACATGTAACCAAGGAGCAGCGATCTCAGAGATGATGGCACACAGTGTTGAAATAGGAGGCTGGCAAAGGGGCAAGGAGTTGGGCAGAACCCCAGGGAGGCTGCAGAGTCAGCCCAGCCTTTAGGAGACATGCAGGAAGACCCAGATGAGCAAACACCATGTCGTGGTCCTTTAAGTGAGAAGTAATTGCCGTCCTCGAAGGTACTTATTGCCAGGACTGAAGCCAGTGTTTGAAATAAATCTTGGTGGCTTTAGCAGTTTTGCTAATGCTTGTGGAAGAAATAGATTTTAGTGCAGTTACTCCTGATTTATGCAAAGTGGAAGAAGGATTAGATGAAATCTGAAAAGCAAGTGTCGATGTCCTTCAAAACACTCTTAAATGGGGTCAGAGAAAGCAATTTAGGGGAAAGCAAAGGGCTAAATATGAATCCTTTAGAGAAAATCCTCCTACGAGACTTTTAGTGTGGGACACTGGATCAACTATACCACCACCTATCAGCTGGCAGACTGGAAACGGGTTGAGCTGTTTAATTGCTTCATGTGGCAGTTTTAGTCCCAAACAACTAGTCTACAGATTGAAGAACAGTAAAACTAAGTCAGATGTCGTTTATAAAATGATTCTCAGATCCTGGAAGTGAGTTGGCATACATAAAATAAGAGAGATCTCATGAGTGAGGTGGGCCTAAAGCCTGGCCCACCTCTGTGCTGGAGTGGTATTGTGGCATTAGCTGTGGTGTGTTTGCCCAAGTGCATTCACTTCAGAGAGATTTCAGATTTCACCTTCACTAGGGCAGGAATTAGGCAGGCGTTGGGGTGCAGCACCTTCTCTTTGGTGTGGCTTTGAAGGTTGTGGACAACTGCTCGGCCATGTGAATCCAGTTGTCTCATAGCAGATGTCTTCAATCTGTAGCTCATGAACACTCATCCAAAGGTTAGAGACAAGATCAACTTTTCTGAGAGTAAGGAGTGAAACATGCCCTTTTCCTCCCTAAATTCTTCTGCATTACTCTGGTGGTTGTTGTTATTAACTACAGTCAAGCCATCCTCAGGAGGCTTCACTGTAACAGAGACCATCCTCTTTTGTTTCCTTGGGGGGCATTAAAAATCCACAGGGAGATTTCATGTAAACCTGAATGGACCTTTTCCTCAAAAATGGACCAGGAGGTAAAATTATGTCAGTGCACTGTCACTGGGATGTATAAACTCAGCACTTCTTTAAAGCTGCAAAGGTAAAACCATCAGCAAAGATTGGACTGATCTGTGGATCCAGCTCTTAATTCATGCAAAAGTTCAAATTTATTTCCTCACAGTTTGGAGACAGATTTTGCTCCACTGCTACAGTGAAAATCTGGCCATAATCTTAGGGAAGTTCAGAGAAGTGGTTGCTAAATGTGAATGACTTTTGGAAGATGGTTTGAACTTGTTTGGGTATCTTGGGTCATGGAATTTGGATGAAAACTGTTTGTTTCTGAGGTACCAGGGTTCCTGGAGATTTCCCTCCTTCCACATCCTTCTGTCCTCCCTCCACAGGTAGGGTGGTTGCAGCAAAGGTCAATACTCAGCACGTTACTCCAGTTCACTGCCAACAATTGACAAGTTGGCAGCTGCTGTACAGCAAGTCTTGGCCTGGCACTTGCTGGAAGATGTTCCTGCTTTACCAGTACCTATAGTTTCCACAGGCTTTTTCAGCAGTCTTATCAGAAAGGCCAGTGGGCAAACAACCTGTCTGAACTAGATTCTTTCTTTACTCCAAGAAAGAGGCTGAAGCCAAGAGATGTCCCGGGAGAAGCTTGCATTTGGCTGCCTGTAGTGCTCTGGTTCTGTGAATAACAGGGATGGTTTCCTTTCTAGGACTGTTGATCTTTGCACTTAATATGCCATTTTTTACAAGGGCTATAATGATGAGGAGAGCCAGAGATGCTAAGGAACGGGCAGGTCATTCCCTGCAAGCACCAGATGATATACAGCATACTATTAGCAGGGCAATACACTGCTTTCAGAAACGGAGCAAGGTTTCTTATGTAACCCATGGGTTTGATCTCCACCAGACCAGCTCTTTTTTCATGTTTCTCAGTTCCAATGAAGCAGAAGTATTTCTGCTTCCTTGTCTGTAATAAATTCAGATAGATTTGTGCTGGCTGTCAGGTGAAAACTGAAAGATGCTACTCCCATGACATTAAAAGTAGCTGAAAAGAGGGACATGAGCAGATTGCCAGGCAAATCAAATAGCCCCAAGGTAACCTGTGCTGTGGGATTTGCTTTGGTCTCTTGCTGGTGCCCATCTTCTTTTTCTTCTCACAGTGTCAGTACTTTCTGCCAGATGGCTATTATTTTTTACAGGACTACAGGCAATTATACCTGTCAAGGGCATGCCAGAGTAGTTAACATTTATGGTGTTAAGGAGATTACCTTCTAAATGTTAATAGCAGACACAGACATGGTAACTTTCCTACTCAAGATCCGTATTAGATCACTGCTTTGCAGTGCTGAATGGATGCTATGTGATTCGCAGATACACAACGTGATCACTCTTCAGTACTGGAAACACGCCTGTGCACGCCACACACACAGCTGATGCTCACACAACAAGGTATTCCTCCTTTCACATATGACGAACTTGTTCAACCGTCAAGCCCAGAGGCCTTTGCTTTCACATGATTCTCTGAGCTGGTCGCATCTGCAGGTATCAAGGAGTTGCTGTGTGTTTCCTGGGCATTTAGGTTGTGGGGGACATTTCTGTTGCCATTAGAACCAAAATCAATGCGGGGACCCACAAGTTTTCCAGTCTCTGCATCTCCTTGCCGATGTTTTCAAAGTCCAGAGGGTTTGAGCAGTTGTCAGAAGCTTGAGAAGGGCAGCACTATGCAGAGGGCTGCTGGTGAGTCTCTGAGTCCTCTCAAGAAAGGATCTTCTCAGCTCAGATTGCACACACATCAATGCAGGAGCCAACTCTTCATGCTTGTTTGATGGCCCCTGGTGGAACAGAGCTCAACCAATGCCTCCAGCTTGGAAGGAGAAAAATTCAAAATAACTACTGCTTGAAATGTCTCAGAGTCGTAAATTTATGCCAAAATCATCAATCTGCCCTAGATTCATTGGAAACTGCTCCAAACTTTGCAAACCAGAACTATTCTTCAGACATAAAGCTGGTACTTTCTCAGGAGTCCTCCACACCTGGTACCTCTCAGGCCCAGATCTGAATGTTGCCAAGTTGTAAAGTAAAATTCTCATCCTGGATATAAGGAGGATAGTTCCACCACTCAGCAATGGCACGTTGCTCAGAGTACTCTATATAGACTGTGCATTGCATCTGCGAAAGTCGAGGGGAGACCATTTGTTGCCTTATTGGGGTTTGGGTCATGAAAATAGTGAAGGCTGAGGCTGAATAATGAATTCTCCCAGCCCCTTGCTGGGAGTGCAGATCTAAAAGACACCCATGTTTGGCCCCAAGGAGACAGCCCTTCCCCATGGTCCCAGGAAAGATGAATTCTGTTCTCATAACAGAATCCCTCGGCTTTTCCTGTTGGTCTGCAGCCAGGCTGGTCAGACAGTGTCAGAGGGTATTTCAGCTCACTGTACTTCAGGCTGTTTCTGCTGTCTGAAGCCTTGTTGTGCAGACACGGGCCAGGATTTGTGACTGTTGACTCCAGGGAAGAGCAGTGGTTAAAACCAGAGGCAGGTCTGGCCCTTCCTGTTTATTCTTTCCAAGGGCATCTGTCCTCCCACTGCTAAAGGGAAAGGTAAAACAGAAATGAAGAGGAGGGTGTCCCAGACACTGTCCTTGGGGGGGAAGAAAGGAAAACTGAGTGAACAGGCAAGTAGTTAAAATTTTCTGTTTCTTCAGGTCTCCTATTTCTGCCCTTGACGTATCAAACAAAGGCAGAGGTGAGGGGGGTTAGCAAACCTTGGGAGGGGGCCCCCAAAACCCAATTTCTTTGACACTAATTTGATTAAAGAATAAGGAGATTCATTGTTGATTCTTACATGTGACTGCCTCCCTAAGCACGGAGAAATCCTACGTCAAGGTCGGTGGACTGAATGATGCCCTTGGCAGAGCATGCACTGGGCCATATTCTGCTCCCAGTTACACCAGCACAACTGCAGGATGACTTAGCTCGGGTCAATGCAATGGATGAACCAGGGCATTGCTGCCAATAAGGAGTTGGGCTTAGCAGAGTCTCGGGTTTTCATTGCTGTGCTATGCTGGCTGCACTAGGGTCTCTCCTCTCTACGTGTGCTCATCTCAGCTGGGAATCTGAAAGGACGGGTTAGATCAGCTGATGGGAGTCAAGACCTGATTTGTGCAAACAGGGGCAAATTTGGTGTAAATATGGCTGTGTTGTGACTGTTTACAGGCAGTATCTGTATTTTAAATGGGAAAGAGTCTTTCCGATGTTTGTAGGATAATTAGTGAGCTGGACTCTGACGAGGGTGTTGGTTGGCAGGTAAGCTGCTGAATATACAATCCATCCCTAGTTATTCGCCTGATCAACCTGGTTGATTCACAAATCAACCCAGACTTGTGCACAGCTCTCCAGAGCATTTCCAGCCAGTGGGGTAAGTTAATAATATCACACAAATGTGAATAATCCTCTCAGGTGTTGCAATGTCAGCATGACTGCAGCATCTTGATTATATCAATGAAGAGAGTGCTTTGGTCCAGCCAGCTGAGACCCTCCCGAAGGAGGAAGGAAGGAGGAAGGAACAAAGGCTCCAAGGACTGGCATTCTCTACAAGGAAATGTTATTAGTGAGAGACCTGACTTCGGTATAATACATTAACTCATCCAAAAAAAAGAAAAAGTCTTCAAATCCAGGAACAGTGAAAGGAAACCAAACAAGTGTTTTTGAACGGAGTCCATCCACCTGTTTATCCATTTGTCTGTAGATGTTGCAGAACCACCCAGCACTGAAAGAACTTTTTCCACCTGATGTGTTCCAGCAATTTCAATGTCTTTTCAAGAACAGCACGAGTTTTGTCAACTTCCCAGGACTGAACAGAGAGAGACATGAAAGGTCTCGGGCTAGTAGCAAATGTGCCATTTGCAGAGCACAGCAGGATTTGTTTCACAACACAGCTGAAAGGCTTTGGAAGTGTCCCCTGCTTTCCTGAAATCTGTGGACACCTAAATTCACTGAAAATGAGGGAAATGGTAAAATTTCCACTGTTTTGGCAAGTTCTGGATGGTTTGATATTTTAGTTGCTGCTCTCATTTTAATGGAGACTTGCGGATCAGCAGAAGAGGAATTCAGTTCTTATTTCTCCAAGTAGGACATTTGGTTTGGTCACCCTGGAAGCCCTTCCAGCTCAAGATTTAAAATGGGATTCCAAAAATAAGAGTCTATATCCAGACAAAATGTAGAAAAGCGCCATATCCAGATAATTTTTGGCACTGAAAAGAGCAGTCACAGTAGCTATGAAATACCATCTGCATCCATTCTAGAAGTGATTTCAGTGTTCTTTCTATTTTAAAAGTTGGTCGAATGTATCTCATGTATTTTACATTTCATCAAAGTTTTGAAATTCAAAATTTTGATAGTAAATATTACACCTCTCCTCCACCCCCTATAAGACTGATTCTTTTTTATTTTTCCTACTGATTTTAATATTTTTACATTCAAAATATTTTTAGTAGAGAAGCAATCAGGGAGGAATTTCCAAAAAATGTTTACCCTTCCTCCACCCTCACTGTTTTTCAAGGCTCTGGCCAATGACTTCTACACCATTAAGTTTGAGAAAGGCAGCACCCTTTCTCCTATGAATATTAAACTCTCACATTGCAGAAGGTGCTTATAGAGATACGCTATAACCACCATCTTAAAAGTACTGAATCAAGAGGAAAAAAAGGCCCTTTGAAGAGCAGAAGCATCTTCCTCGCTTTGCTGTTCTGCAAGGCTGTACAGATAGGGAAGTGCTGGGAAGCTGGATGCAGGTTGCAGAAGGTAAACACTGCTGGTTCTGCACTCAGTTAGCTTTTACATGAAAGGCCTCAGAGTCCAGCTTTAATTCTTCTCAGGCTGAAAAGACTTCTGCAAAATCTCAGCTAAAAAACCAAACCTGTCTGACTCTGCCTGCAGCTCCTGCTCACTGATTATTTTCAATCGGAAAGCTCAGATGCTCAGCCCTGGCAAACCAGCCTGCTCCTTTTTTGAAGGTAACAGAGCTACACAACTTTATACGGCCCAGAGCATCCAGTCCAAAGAGGGCTGCAGCTTCCAAAGACAGATGTTTCTCTCCTTTTCTTTGTGTTTGTTCTTACAATTTTATTCACTAGATGTAACTCACAGGAAAAACACCTTTTGGTTTCGAAGGGAGGTGGTGACACCTTATCTACAATTGTGCAAACAGCTGTTAGGTTCGTTTCCTGCAGTCATTTTATGTATCAGTAAAATGCAGTCGGCTGCACAGTTTGAATGAAGCGTCACACTTAGCTTTGATTGTATTTTCCCTAGTTCTGAAGGCTTGACCTGGAAACGAATACCATCCATCTCATGGGTATGAACCACTGAAGGTTTTCCTGCTGTTTGCTAACTCTTCTCTGCTTAGGACATTCACTGGGCACAAGCAAGATCACCAGCCCAGGCTGAGGTCCCGTTCATGCTAGATGCTGTATGTCTTACATGAAGAGGCAATGCCTGACTCCAGTCTGCTCCCTACTAGTCAGGGTGTCTCCAGTTTGGAGCACTTAATCTCAAGAACAAGTTATGGGACAGAGTGATGATTGAAAACAACAAGTAATTACAATTAGAGGCCCAGAAATCCTCACCTGCAAGAATGGTCTGGACAAGAAAGAACACAGTCCTAAAATAAAGAAAGGCAACCTGAAAAGATGTATCAAATCATCCATACCCTCTGCCCATGGAGGAGAAAACCCCTCACCTCAAATTTCAGTAAAGACCAAGGTTAGAGTGTCAGGATAAGCAAGAGGAGCAGAAGAGCATGGGCTAGACATGTGAGGAAGGCAGCAAGTGTCTGTCATTGACGGTCACTCACTTCAGCAGCAATGAAACCCACCACCTCATTTTCGAAGCCCACAGCTGCCGTGTTTCAGGCTGGCTTTCTTGCACAGACCGTTCTGCTGCAGGGAGTGCACTTACCAAGTCTCTTAGTCAAAACAGATCAGTGTCACAGGGTTGGTAGAGAGTTTTTCTTTGCTCTAAAGAGTATTTTCATTGAAGGGCACCTAGTACATTAGGAGAAGGAGAGGTGCCACCATTCACTCCACTTGTCACTTTACATCTGGCCAGTGGTGCCAGGAATGAAAGCCAGCAGTCCAGGAGAAGAGGATTAATTTGCTAATGAATGATAAGGAAAAGGCCTGCTGCGAAGGGGTGCTGGAGGAGGCAGCGAGCAGAAGTGGTTGTTAAGGAAAGAGCTGTTCCATTGATGCATGAGATAAATGTAAAGATAGATGGATACTGTTCAGAGTCAAATGGTAAAGTATATCTCAGAGACAAAAGGTGCCTCCTAAAGAATCACCGTGATATATTTGGGGTTGGATTTTCAAAGTCACCTAAGGGTAATTTATTTGGGGTTTTTAATATAATGTATTGGTTTGCTTGAAAATAAGAAACCAATCTATTTCAAACAACCAAGAGAAGACAAACAGTCAGCTGTAATTGAAAAGCATTGAGAGTTACGTATCCATTTTGAAGAGGAGAGTGATTTTTCAGAGCTCAAAGCAATGAAGCACCCAACCTCTATCGTACTTCAGGGGAATGTCAGCACCTAATTCCCTTTAGTTAAAATTGAAACACAATGAATTTCATGTCAAGCCAGTCCTCTGTACAGAAGAGCATGTAAAAAGGTTTCCAGAGGATGTTTAGACGCATAACACAGGCTATAATATGAAATACATGGCCATTTAACATACAACTATAATTGTATTATACAGCAGTTATTGATAGCACGACTCGCACAATGTCCAATTACAAAGGGGGAAATGACATCTCTTGCAGCTTAACAGCTACTGTTAAATATGGTCAGTCTGTGCCTTGGGAGAGTTATTAAAATGGCAGAAATTAGTGTTAAAATAATTGAATGGCATTTCCTTAAGATGCAATAATATTCCCGTAAATTTCCTTTAGATAAGAGGAACATACCTCCGACATTAAAGGACTTTTGGTATATGTGTAGTGAGGGTGACTCTCAAGGGGTAATAAATGGCTCTAGGTGACTTGTTGTTATGGCTCTGATACTGCACGATATTAACTTTTAAGGCATGCCTTCAGAACTGGGAAACTTTATGGACTCCTGTGGTTTATGATCTTGTAACCTCAAGTCCTTCATCCTGGAGACAGCAGCTTTTTTGTTCCATCTCGTGATTACCAGGTAGCTGCTGGCACTGCTTCCCTCTGCATCTTACTTTCCAAATCAACTTCTCTAATGAATGTTAGTTTTACTGGGCTGGAATTGAACCACTTTAGACCGTATTTCCTCAGACATAAAAAGTTATCTAGAGCTTTACTGTCCCTAAGTGATGTATGCACATTAGCTAATTAATTAATCTTGCTGAGTAGCATATTAATTTCTTTTAATTTCCTATCCCTACTCGAAAGGTAACATTTCCCTGAAACTAGTGTGGTGGTATAGGAAAGGATTTGCAGATTTAGATTTTCAAAGCCAGCTTGGGGTTTTGGCTCTGAGTTATGCAGCAAAATACACTCATGAGTATGCACGTGCAAACACACAGGCAGACTCCTGCCTTCTCAAGACAGACATGCACCGTTTCTGTCAACAGAACAATCATTCTGGTCCAAAAGGGCGTTTTAATGTAAGTAAGTGGCCTAGGATCTTACCTCCTATTTTCAAAGATGCCAAAAGCCCTGTGCAAAAGACGATTGAGATGCCTCAGAGGAATTTCCATACCTAAATCCAATGAGGCATCCCAGCCCCTCTGCTCAGCCCCTGCTGCTGGCTCCACAGACCGCTTTTTGCAGTTGGTAGAATCAAGACTCCACTTCTTGTACAGAGGTACTTTGGTCCTCTCTGAAGACTAGCCCTGCTGTAAAGCTAGAAGAAAGGGTCTCCTCCAGCCAGGTCCTCCCCAAAATTCAGTCCAACAGGCCACCTGAGGGCACATCCACTCATGGCTGGACATGCCTACCTGTGCCTCTGTTTTTTCTTCCAAAGCTCACTCTCCTGGAGGGACTTCAAACCACCAGGCTAAATGATTTCTGGAGCTGTGTCCTGTGGACATTCCTGGGAGGTGGGGAAGGACAACCCAGCCTTTGAACCCTAAAGGTGATGGTCAAGCTGGTTGGTCCCCTCTGGACTGGGGGAAACAATAAGACCTATATCACATTTTTAATAAAGTGACGGCTACCACCCAGCTTGAATTATCGGTTCATTCATCATAAATCTTAACCTCCAATGTGCCACTCAGAATGCAAGGACATGCTCAGAAGTGTTTTCACCCAAAGAGAGCCCATTTCTGAGCAGTTATAGGGCTATGCTACAGCCTTACCTCTCCCTGGATCTGCACCTGATGCAGAGGCTTTTATACCAGTCTCACACCTTCGTGCATGGGATAGGGACATACATCCAAATACAATTATTCCAAAGGATCCCATCAGTGTAATCATATCTACTTCTGGAAACAGGCTGGTAAAAGGCCACCTCACAAACTCCAGACAGGCTGGGAGCTGTTGCCTCGCATAAGGTCTAGATGCCACCAGCTGGACATTGCTGCCCCATGAACTCGTGTGTTTTTCCTCAGCATTGATTTGGAGCCATCCCAAGGCCTTTGATGTCAAGCAGGACCTGAGCAACGCATAATCTTCACAGCACCCTGTGTCCTCACAGGGGTGACCACAGATGGACCCCAAATCAATCACCATCTAGTGCTTCCAACTCCCTCTGGTGTGGTGTGGCAGGTCTTCTTCACGAACAAAGCACAATCATGGGGCAGGTTATCCACCTCATCACCACCTTCTTCCCAGGATGTTGCTCTCCCAGGATGGCAGCAATTGTTCTCTGCAGGTGAGCGCCCGCCACAGTCGTTTTGATTTTTGCATGATTTTTGCATGCAATGTTCTACCTTAGTGCTGTTCTATCTCCTCTTCCCCAACCAGCCCATGCTGCTTCCCAAGACCTCATTAAGCCCCTTTGTCCTTCTCATTTGTGCTGTGCTAAAAGTGGTGACATTCGTTTCCTGAGCTTCTTGAGAACCTCTTCTTTTTCTCCGTTTCTTCTTTTTTTTTTTTTTAAGATTTCTCAGCTGTTCCGATCAGCTGTTTATATTTAAAGGTTTCAAGTTCATTTAACTCGGCAAGAACTTTCCCCTCTCTGAGCAGGCTAGAAGAGGGCAATGCTCCCTCTCATCTTCACTGTGATGCTTTTTAATTATCCTCAGCTTGAAAATGCTGAAAAAAAAAAAAAAAAAGAAGAAAACAAACAAAAGTGTAGATATTTTTCTAAGTAAGTGCCACAAATTCAGAGCTTTCTTGCTTCTGGGCTGGCTTGATTCTGGGTTGATGACATTCTTGCAGTGGTGGTCAAGACTCCTCTCTTCTATGTCTCTGATATGGGCTGAGACAGTATTTGCATTATGCTGGAGTTAGTGAAATGTTGTAATCCTATAAGAAGGAACAGACTTCTTTTTTTTTTTTTTTTTTTTTTTTTTTTTTTTAGTTTCCCAGGAAAAAGAAGTAGTTCAGGACATGCAAAATGTCCCATTTTATTTAGGACATTTGGGTGCATGCAGTTGCGTCTTGTTTAACTGAACTGAGGTAAGTTTGGAAATCAGATTCCATTTTGAACCAAAAAGTTGCATCATGTCGCACTGAAAGCACATGTCTGAAAATCACTGTATTGTTTGAGAGCACAGAAAATGTGTGCAGGGGTAAGAAAAGGGAACTTTAACCCATATGTTCTCATTAAGTTGCTTCAACATGAATTTGTAAAACCTTTTAGTTGAGCAGACTTCGCTTTTTATGGGAAGGGTATAAAAAAATCCATTGCCTTAGAATTATCACCTAAATCCGCTGTTAACCTTCCTGCGCCCGTGGCAGGAGAGGCAGGACATGAAAGGGCACTGCTCAACTTCAGGTCCTGGTGCTGTGGCACAGCAATGCTGAGACCAACCACATTTTCACACAGTTTCTCCAAATCAACCAAGTCCTCGGTGATACCAGACACAAGCCATCTCTGCAACTGCCTTGTTCCAGAGATGCTGGCCTTACAGTTGTGAAATTTAAGGAGTAATTATTTTTTTTCACCGTTTTTCCCCCATTTTCCCTACGAAAATTTCCTTTTCTGACATAGAATAACTTCCTCCCAAAATGGAGTAAACTTTTTTGATAACTGGATGGTGTGGGCATTCAGGGAGAGGTGGAAAACTGGGCTAGTGTAAACCTGAAGAAATCAGAAGTTTGTTCAAAATACTTTTTCTAATTGCATTTTCCCTTTTCCAGTTTTGTTAGTGGATGGTAGAGAGACGTGTGCATTACAATATGAAAGCACCATCTTCCCTTTACACACACACACACACACAGACGCACACCTCTGGGCTTGTGTACAGCAGGGAGGGGAGAAACACAAATCAAACCCAAACATTATTTTTTTTTTTTGCATCAAGCTGTCTGGGTTGTCAGTTAGGGAAATTAGCCTGTCTATCACACATCTCTAATTTCCCATCACTTTTCTTGAAACCTGTAGGTTTTTAAAGAAACTTCTTCATTTTTCCCTCATTATTGTGTTTCTTTTTTACTTCCTCCAGTTCTTAGGTAGGAAAGTCCCAGAGGATTTACGTGTCTGTAAGAGAAACTTCGGAGCTTTTCTGTTTCTTGCATGAACTTGTGCCGAAGTAACAGGGAACATGCCCAAAGTACCGTGCCAGGGAAACAGGCAGCAAGGAATGAGCCTGCGTGTTTGGGCTGGGGAGGGGAAGTGGTGAGGGTGCGTGCTCAGCCCAGCATTGATGCCTAATATCAGAGGTGTGTGGGAATGTGTTACAGGGTGCCTATGCAACAGACAGGGCACGTGTTTGCTCTGTCTGGGGTGTTTGATAGGCTCAGCTCCTATACATGTTTGTTTGTGTCTGTTGGTGTCCATGAGGGGCTGCATTTGTGTTGGGTTGTACTTGTACATGTGCCCCTGGGTGTATCTGAACTGTCACCCTTATTGTAACAGCTCCCTGTCCAAACCACCTGCAGGTGCACAGTCCCTTACCCTCCTTTTGTCTTCACCTGCATGCCTTCAGTCTCCTTTATTTGATGTTGTGGCTCCCCTTCAAATCCTTTAAGTTTCTAAATTTATGAAAATGGCAGAGTAGAAAAGAAAGCTGGAACAGCTGGGGCTGCCTTGGGGACGGCACTTCCTGGCCCCAAAGATTACTGCGCTATCGCATTGCACTTAATTGTTCCAGTGTTTAGCAAATTGCATTAATTAAACTGGCACATCTGGCCTTTTTATCAGAGGCTGTGCAGTTCTGGTTTTGATCCCACAGTGACAGATTCTGACAGTATCAGCACCCTCGGGTAAACACTCATTACACCAAGGGAAGGCTTCCTTTGTTCTGCGGGAAGCCTAAAACCAGGTCTGATGGAAGCACAGAAGCCCCATTGAGAAGCCTCCAGTGAGCCCTGGAAAGGAAAACCCAGTCATTAGCAAAGTTCATTCACCATGGTTCTGTTGATAGCAACAGCTACCCTGGCTGGGCTTTCCCTCTTCCCAATTAAATCAGCTTCCACCCGTGTTGTAGGTTTGCCCCCCAAAAATAACTGAATCAGATGATCAGCCGAGCCAAAGCTCTCCTGGAGACTCACCTTCCTTTTCCCACGCAAGCACCCCACAGCCTGTACTGCATCCCCCCTCACTGTAGGCAGTATCTCACAAGTGAATACATCACTTACTTTCATCTACCTAACTCTTCCATCTTCCTAGAGTCAAGGAAGGGAGCTGAAACTCTCCAAAAAGTATTAATGCACTCTACAATAAATATATTTTTCAGCTCTGAATCCGCCCACAGGTTTTAGATTAAAAAAATGCCGAACTTTCCTCATAGGCTTTGGTCCCTACATTCCCAAATCACTGCATATTCACTCCATTGTTTCATCCCAGGCATTTGTAAGAATGTGTCACCTTAGTAGCACAGGTAAAGGGTACTTTGGCCCCTACATCGGGAGCTATTCTTAAAATTATGGGCCATGAACAAAGCCAAATTACCTAATGGAGCCAATTATCTTAGCAGGTAATGACGTTTAGGTAGTTTCTCTATAAGCAGAAATTTCATCTACTTTTTACTTTAGCGGCATTTATATCCCTGTGCATTGGCCATGTCATTAAAGACCTCATCAGTTAGAGAGAGGTTGACCTTAGCAAAAGGAAGGAGAGATTAGAGGGGGAGAGAGCTAAAGTAAATAGCAGGACTCAGCTCAACATACAATGTCAAAACTGACTCTTGTGTTTGACTTTTAGACAAATAAGGGACTTAAGGAGTGGACAAATTTGCATACAAATTCACATAAAATAAACAAGCATGTCTGGGTGACAATTAGATCAAAATTTTTAACTGCCTAGTTAGTGTATTTAGGGGCCTTTCAGAAGACAGCTTCTGCAAGCCTGCAATTTGTGTGCTAATAGAGCCAGCCCCTCTCGGAGGTCTGCAGTGGCCTGACGCTCGACTTAGCCCCCTGCGTCCCCCAGCTCCACTCTAATAGGAGAGAAATGACCCTGAGTGCTATTTGTGGTGGCCTGGAAATTGTAGATAATGACATGGTGCCTAGGACAATTACTCCACCCATCTAATCCCACACTACCAAGGCAGTTCTTCTTTTGGGATGGATGCTTGTGTGCCCCATGCCCCATGCCCCATGTGGGTTTTTCTGGGGGGCGAGGGCAAGGTGCGAGGGGGCTGCCAGCTGCCAGATTGGCTTCTGTTTTGCCTGACACATTGGGGAGCCAAAGGGCTGAATCATGGCAGATGCACGAACTGTTGGCATGGGTGCTAGTTTAGGAATGGATCATGTTAACAGTGCAGGTAAGGGATGCTTTGCGCGCCACATCAGAAGCTATTCTTAAAATAATGGGCTGTAAATGGAGCCAAAATACCTACTGGAGCCAGTTTGAGCTGTGCTCCTCACTTGCAGTTTCTTTGCTGAGATCCTGAAATGTTAGCCTAAGCCTCACTCCCCTGGGAAGCCCTTGGTTTGAGCACTACTTGTAGGATCTGAATGCTCGCTGATGCCTCAGCATCCCTGCCAAATCTGTGTGAAGTTAGCTGAGGGGTCCCAACGCTATGGGTGCAGAGAAGTTTGTTTCCTCACTAAATTAACCGTGCATTTAGCATTGCCCTTGAAAGACCTTGGTCCTAGGTCAGAGCAGATTTGTCCGCCAGCCTCGTCAAAGGGCTGCAGGAGAGCCAGGCCCTCATCCTGGCCACTGTCCCCAGCACGCACGAGTTTGTCTCAGCATCCCAGATCTAACCTGCCCTGTGCAGTTTATTTTCTGAACACCTGAGGACAGATGCTCAGCTCACACAGTGACAGGTTGTCACTGCCTGCAGCAGGGTTAGCCCCTGAATCGCTCCACTGCCAGTAAGCCCTTGGCTAAACAACCAAGAGACGAGGGTGGAGGGAAGGGTAAACTTAAACATAGGAGCCTAAGAAAGAGTCCACTTGTAAATTCAGCCGCAGCCAAGCTCCCATTAGAGGCACAGGCACAGATACAGTTGCACAAGGCTGTAGCAGATTTGCAGTTGTATGGGGTAAGTGTTTGCTTCCCTCTCTGTATAATTACTGTTAGTGATATCATTACGGTGCTCCACTTGGCACATCCGTTCACTTGGCAGCTCTGGCTGAGGCACTGGGCTTTCCAGCCTTTAGAAAGCTTTGCAACACTTCTCCTCGAGCACACGCTCTGCAGCTAAACGAGTAATTACCCAGGAGCTTTAATCAACCTTCATTCTAGCTGAATTTGCCACTAAATTTGTAGCAAACTCTGAAGACCCTCTGAAGCATGAATGCACGCTGGTGTTTTGTGCAGGGAAGGCCTTCAATTGCCTTGTGGGTCTGAACAGAAACTTTCTGTCTCCTACAACTGCTCTCGCCTTGCAGTCTTTAAATGAATGGGTGCTTGGGAGCACAGCTCAAGAGTCCCAGCAGAGCTGTGTCAGGGAACAGCTCAACATCTGCCCTAGTGTGGGACATATTATTTACGTTCCCCTGGGCAAAAGAAAAGAATCTGCGATGAGGAGGTGGTAAAAAAAGGCGTTTCCTAACAAAAACAGACAAGCAGTTCGACTCCTATCCACAGTCATAATAAAAAATGCACAGTTGCAGAACTTTGAAATGTGCCACAGTTTGCAAGCCTGTGTGGGGCTAACCTCCCTTCACGGCCTGGCACGTCTGCTGAGTGCCTTTACGGGTTGCTGTCATTTTCTGCTTTCCTTGGCCGCCGCCGCCCTGCTGCTCCGAATCGTGTGACAGCGCACAGCCTGCTGGAGGGCACTTCGTTACCCGAAGCCAGGAAGCTTTGCCATGAGGACCCTGGGCGCATCCAGGTGGGGTGAGGGCAGGGACAGCTCAGAGCCCTGCAGCTGACCTGTTCGCACCTCAGGCAGCTGCTGCTCAGGGAGGAGGAGGTGGGCTGAGGGCAGGTTCAGTGGTCTCCCTGCCTCTGTCATCCAACTCTACAACATACTATTCTAAAACAGTGGTTGTAGAATTAAACGTTTCTGCTGTCTCACCGACCGTGTAGAGACATTTTCTGATGCAACATCAGGAGCAGGAGCTTTGCTCACGTGGGTAGTTGTTTCTGAAAATGCTGGCTTATGTCCCTCATTAAGTGTTAATTTCATTTTCCTCTCTCTCGTCAACATGAATTCATTTGCTAGCTGGAGCAACGTGGGTAAGTGAGCACCTTCTATCACCACACTGCACCCTCCATGCCCCGCACTTCCAGAGAGAAAGGAGGGAGTGGCAGAAACTGGGTCCGTTTTGTCCAGCCTCAAGTGCAAACCATGCGTTTCCAAACCAGAGTCTCCCCTACACGACTGCCTGATTTCATTGGGACTGATGCTCTGTAGCAGGTGGACTTACAGGCTGGATTCACCAGTCCACGTTCAGCTGACTGCAGATCACACATCCAGAAGGTTATTTAACCTGATATGACCCTGGTAGAAAAAGGATCATAAAATATCATGTTACTACGAAGTTTAATCTAATAATATGTAGCTGATTATAATTTTACTTCCAGAATTACAAAGATTTTGTTTGCAAGCAACAGAATCCATCAGTTCACTCGATCACTTGTTCCAATAGTTATTTCCCTCATCCTTAAAAATATGTGCCTTGTTTCTCATCTGAATAGCTTTAATTTTAGTTAGAAGGCGTTTGCTCTTGTTACTAAATTAAATGGTGTGATTTTAAGTGTCTTGTCTTTGATCTGGTACATATTACATTGCACTTCCTTTGCTAAACTAAACATAAAGATTTTTAAATCTCTCACAATAAAGTATCTGAGATATTCAATAATTTCTGTATCCACGGTCAATACATAGATCAATAGTCCACCAATAGAAAAAGCAGCCCATAGAGTGTCAGAGGCACAGCTGGATCAGTAAATGGAGCGAGATGGATCCAAAAGTAGAGAGGCAAACAAAGGAAGCAATAAACTGACAGATCAACAAAATCCCCCTTCTTCAAGGAGGTAATGAGTCCTTCACGTCAGTGAACAGTTTTTCTTACCTGAAAATTGTGAGCCTGTTTACATAATCCATCACTCTGTTGATGAAACCATTTGCCTCCTTATTTTCACCTGGAAACCATGTCCACTTACTGATCACATGGGAAGGAGCCTCCCTTTTCACTCCCCGGATCCCTGGCACCATTACTACTATATTTAGCAGTCACGTCTTCCCATCACTCGCCAAAAGCGCTCTATATCCAACACACTCAACTTTGCATCGCATACTTGCCAACTGGCAGGAGCAAAAGCAACTCCTTTTTTTTTTTTTTTCCTGTCCTTAGTCGACTCTGGACCCCAGCCAGTCAGTGTCTTCATTTATTGTAATGAATTTGTGTCATTAGTACGTTGGATATGCATAGCAATTGCGAAGTAGTACATTAGTACAAAAGCTATTGCTCTGGATGCCAGCGTTTTATTGCCACAGCTGATTTACAGGCTGATAAGCAACTTTACAGTTGTCCTTGAGGATGGGAAAAGGACAGGTAGCGTGGCAGAAGCAAGGCAGGCACGGCATTGTGGTAGCCGAGGGAAAGTGCGAGGTTTCCCAGGCCTCGCACAGCTGGGGGTGAACTTGACGATTTCATCTTTTCTCTTTAAAATGTCTTTGCCTTAGTGTGAGCGCTCGGCGATCCCAGAGAAACGCTGCAGACAAAGCCCGTGTGAAAATCTCAGGCACTTGGAAAGGAGATTAAATGCCATTACAATACTGTAGGTTTGGGAGCTTCTATGTGACTAGCTCATAATAGAGCCATGTCATCACTTTATTGCAAAGATACGATAAAGACGGGCATTATATGGTGTTAACATTTAACAGCCATAACTTAACTTTCAAAAGACTTTACAGGCCAAGTCACAGTGAATTGTTTCTTTCTGTGCATTTAATCCTTGGCTCACATGCTATAGAGCAAGGGTATTTGCAGAGAAGAGAGCTAAGCAGACAGACCGACAGACCTGTCTGTCTGTCAGCTCCAGAGGGTAATCCCTTGAAATGCAAACTTTAAAAAAAGTTTTTAAAAGGAAAGCATGAACCAAGACCAGCACAGACAACATACTGACTGTCAAAAAGAAACACCAAGCATCCCCCTCCTGGAACTGATCCTGTGCCCAAAGGAGTCAGCCGTGATGCTTGTGGCAGCTTTGGTGAGGCAGGATGAGGTGTGAGGGGTGAGAGCCACAAAGAGACCTGGGCAAGGTCAGAGCATGAGTTCAGCTCCACCTTAGGCACCAGCATACAGTGCCTGTGGGCCGGGAGGGATCCGGGCAAGACATGCCATATCCCAGCAGTCCCCACCAGCATAACACCCTGCTTGGGCCCCAGAGATCATCCCAGCACCGAAACACCAGACTGAGAGTCTGAATTGGGGGAGTGGACTCTTGACCAGAGACTTTCCCAGGGAATAGTTTCCCTGTGGCACTCACTGCTACGAGGTATGACCGATAGCACTGTGCGACAAAATCAGACAGCCCCTTTATAGAAGTGACTTCAGCACCCAGAGTTATGAAAGAGGGATGATCCAGAAAATGACCTTTTTGGAAAGCGTGCTGGAACCTTTTGCTTTGGGCCATGAATCCAAATTTCACTCCTTGGGAGGAAAGAGTAAAATTCCTTATGGATGGAGCAGAGGAGGGAGGACGTGATTGCTGTAACCACTCAGTCCTGCCTCTCCTTCCTCGGAGCAGCTGCTGCAAGGCATGTCTGGGATAAGCTATTGATCGGGGGGAGCCCCGTGCTCTCCCATCTGGCCACCTGGAAAGCAGGAGGGACAATTCCCTCCCATATTTCACAAGCCCTGAGAAAATGGAGTGGGCAGTCCAGGGACCTCCAGACTGTCACTCCCCATCTTAATTAGGACTGTCAGCTTGCCTTGCATTTTAGGTAATTAATTATGGTGCTTCATAGCTGCATTTCTAGTTGACACCAGTGCCTGCTGAGGGGATGGGGGTATCGATTTCACCAACTCCCCACCCGCCTTTCTGTTTGTTTGTGCTTGCAGTCAAGACTCACACAACAGGAAGCGTTCAGTGAGTGCTCAGGAAAATAATCAACAGCGTTACCTGAGAGCCATATCAAATAGATTTGGGCCAGAAATGGACTCAGCTGCGGAAAACCTGCTAGCAGCATCTCAGATTTCCTGTGTACCAGCAGGTTAGGGGGCAAGAACTTTAACATTGCCCACAGCTTGCGGTTAATTACTGTTTGTAGAGTTACCGTCTGCAGTTATGCTTGACAAAATGCCCATAAAGACAAAAATGAAATGCTTGCTGATTTTGGATGGATGCCACCTGGTCCCCGTACCCTTCCTTCCCTGCTGGGTGCCAAAAAAACCTGCAAAGACAAAGCCGAGTTGGTGTGGTGTAGAGCTTTTGTGCTTAGTGTGAGCAGCAGTGCCCGGGACTAGCTGTGCTAATGGGGGGACTCCGACCCCACGGTGCAGCAGAGCTGTTCAAAGCTATGACCCAAGAACACGCCGTAACTCGACATAGCTGTTGCACATGTCCTCGTTTGCTCCCCAGGGTAACTGCTGGCAGTGCCAGTGACACAGCACACTCAGATCTACCTGCTGAAAGAAATTCACAGTCGATGCAGCAGGAAATAGGTCTTTTCTAGCCCTGAATATTTTCCCATCTTCAGGGCTGCAGTGCAGCTCCTTGGACTGGTCTGTATTGTCAGCAAGTATGCACCAACGTATGAAACGAGCAGAGGTGTGAGCTAGTGAGGACTGTGAGGTGTGAGATTAGCTACACAGGCAGCTGGAGGCTCTTCAGCCTGGGAAGGACATGACTGGAGGGGGAATATGAGCAGTGCATAAAGTTCAATAGATATTTGCTGCCTCCTCTGATAATAAAATCTGTGGGGAATATCAAATAACTTGATCAGGTGCTGAATTCAGGGCAAAAGAAGGCAAAAAAGCAACAGGGAAGCGGGAAAGTGGTAGGAAAAACAAGAGGAAGAAACAGGCTCTCGGCAAGTATCTGTTGCCTCTCTGTGTTTGTATTCATTCCTATTTCTCCTGGGACACTGGAGGAGCAGTGAGGTGTTGAGAGGCCCTGAGGGTGGGAGGCATGAGTTTAGCGAAGGTGGCCAGACTAACTTGTGTGTATCCATCCCTGAGACCCTGTTCAGGCCTGCGATGTGGGACCCTAGGATCACAGTCATGACTGGGAAAGTCTAAAAAGTTCCAGCAGAGTAATGTGTAAGGAAAAGCTGGAAATGGGTGTAAAGAGGGTAGCCAGCCCCAGTATTGGGCCCCCAGCCCACCTCTCTGCAGCCCCAGCTAAGGGGACAGGTAACGGGTTGAGGGCCATGACCTGGGCTGGGCGTCTGCTGCCGACGTCTCCCAGGGGTTGTGACCTGAAGGCTGAGAGCAACTAATGCAGAGATTTATGCCTTGTTAATAAGAGAATTGAGCAATCAGTGTAATGAAATCCATGCTCTGCGTTAATAAGTGGCTGATGCAGCGGTGTCCGAGACTTGCCTTCTGCCAGAGTGGGCGAAAGGGATGATGTCTGGCTGAATTCAGTCACTCCCTCCAGAAAATGGGGCTATACCCAGGCCAGGAGGGACCCAGTGCCCTGTTGAGTTTCGAGTTTTCTTCTGGACCAGCCCCAGCTTGGCAGCTGTGAACAGGCATATGACAGTACAGGAATGGTGAGATGTGTATCCTCCGACGGGTTTGTGTCCCTCAGATGCTGAGTATTGCCTCATAGCGTGAAGAACTCCAACATTTTTTCCTCTTGACTATAAGTTTCAGGTTTAAAACACTGCTAGGTCCAGCCTGGATATTTTTGATTATTTCTCCCCGATAAATTCCAGGGTTCTTTTCATTAAAGAGCAGGAATAAGAAGGCATGAAGGGTGTGGAGGTATGCCTATACCTTCCCTGGCCATCCAAACTGTTACTTCCATATATATTTAGAAAGGTCTTAGTACAAAAAGATATGCAGAAGAAAGACACTGAAGTGACTCAAATTTTTCCTAGCCACCATCAAATGCAAAACATTTTGAATTCTACCATTGTGATTCTGATACAGCTAAAATTAGACTACGGCTCTGCGAGTCACTCGATTTTTGCTTCAGAAGAATGGTATGATTTATACAAAGATGTCGTGCTATAGCCTACTATAGCCCAACAGCTATCTAAAATCAGCTGTACAGCCCCATCTCTTACTGGAATACGGCCTTACTATAGTAGTATCCGCTTACTAAGGGTGCCTGCTCCTTTCCTCGTTGTCCAGTAGGACCCTGGACGTAGAGAGTGGAATTTAAAATGTAAAAACTAATGCGCATACTTGGAAAAAATCTAATTTTAAAATTAATTATTTATTTATTAAAAAAGAGTGTGTATGTTAAATTGTTAGGGAAACTGTAGAATGGAATCAGATAGGCATTGCTAAGATTCTGTCATCAATTATTTAAAAATGTCTTCCAGAAGAAATAAAAAACCAGAAGTGGCTATGCTTTAACTTTTGCGGGGAAAGCAATTTTGGGGAAGAAGCAGAGCCAGCGCTGCAGCTCCCGAGAGCCTCCTCAGTGTCCGCCCCTGCCCTCTTGTTTCGACTGCCTGCCGGCACAGGGCACTGCGAGTCACTTTGTCAAATTGCTTTTATCCAGTTAGCTGTCATGGGGGAAAACTGGAGGAAAACTGTGCTGTGAGCTTCATGTCTGAAGCTCCGTGATGGAGCAGCAAGGAGGGAAACTCCCGGGCGCGAATTTGTTTGTCTCGGGGTTTTCCCCAACAGAAGTAGGAGGTGAAGGATGAACATTCACATGGTGATGGGCAGCTGCCAGCCTGTCTGTCACAGGGAAATGAAGATCTCCAAACAGGTCTGCAGAAACCTCTCTGTAAAACACCAGCGGAAAACCTGTGCCAGGGGACCCGGCTGAGGTTAATCTGTTGCCATTAAGGATTTATTAAGTCGAAGCATGGCGTGCCTGGGGAGAGGAGTACGCTCCGAATCCTGCACACCCCATCGCTCGCACACCCCTCACTGCTGAAACAGGAAACATCCCATCAGCGTTGCAGTATTTACTTCTCTTTAACCTCCCACCCCTGCTAACCGCCCCTGCGCTGGAGGTGCAATTAAGCCAGGTTCCCATGGGAGCTGGGGGAGAGGGGAACAAGAGGGGCACTGGAAGCAGAAAGCTTCACCCGCTCTGTCATTAGTATAAATTGTGTTTGTGCAAGTTATATTTTACGGCAGATGTGTCAATTAGTGTGTGAAATTTAATAACCCAATTGAGCTTCCCTCGCTCAAAGCTAAATTGAAATCTGTTGCCTGTTTGGGAGAGCAAAGGGGGCTGTCACGGATGGGAGGCTGAGCTGCTGGGTAGGGTAGGGGTGTTTTTCATGTTGATTAAAAAAAAAGGGTAAGGGTTTTGTCATCCCTGGTCAGGCAATAAACACCAGCTTTGCTTGGAGAGAGCAGCTGATTTGATTTTTAATTTTTTTTTTAAAGGTGATGACTTTTTTTTTGTCAGAGAATGCTTGGGAGGGAGAAAAGCAATCTTATTTATTTGATTACACTTGGTTATGTTTCTAGTGGGGGTAAATTTCACCACTAACGACTGCAGCACTGAGGGTAGCTGTGGAGCAATCCCACTGAGCACCTGGAGCCTGCAGCCTTGCCGTGAGGAGGAAGAGGAGGCAACACACCTCACTGGCACCCCATCCCATGGCAAGGCGAGGAGTGCGATGGATACCTGCCCAAATCCTACCAGAGCACAAACACCAAAGCTGAAACACACAGGGTTTAGGCCAGCGGGACTCACATTGAGAGCACAAAGTGGTCAGAATCCGCCTGATGGTCAGCACTGCCTGGATGTGAGATAACAGATGGTTTTCCTGATCTGCTGTTACCTGGAACTGTACATGCACCCCCACACCTTCCTTTTCCTCCCTCTCAGGAAGCAGTGCCTGGCAGGGGACTTCCCCTGAGAAGGCCACCTGAGTGAGACTCCGCCATCCTTCCTGGAGCATTTACTCCATCACACAACCATAAGACTTTGGGTCATGAAGCAGATTGTTCAGATTCAGCAATTCTATGCCATGTTCACACCATGCAGGCTAACACCCACATTCAGGATGGTGATGGCCAAGACACACCAGCTGTTAACCAGAGCTGCCAGATTCCAGTACAGTATGGAAAGAAGAGATGGCAGTTCAGAGCACTTGCCGTTGAGGTCTGTTTTAAATGCTCCCCGTTTACGTAGGGAGAGAGAGACTGGATCTTCTGGGCAAGAAACTGTCTGGATCATACACTGCTGTCTTGACCAGGGGACTATGACAGGTCCTATCAGCAGTTTAGGCTTCTAGAGATGCTTCGTGCATCATTTTGTTGATATCAGTCTCTTTATCCAGCTCAGGGACAGCAGATCTACAGTCCTGGTGCTAAAGGTAGCAGCTTCATTTTATATAGCTCACTGCTCTCCCCTATTCCTCCACCACCACAGTACTCCTGCCCAACAGTAACCTGTGGGTTGCTGCACTTCTCCTGTCCATGTCCCAGGGGACAACATCCAGTTGTGAAATTTTCTCTCTCCAGTCCCTTGCCCAGACTGTTTTTCTGCAATCTCTTCCCTCCTCGCTGGCAGATACTCTCCAGCCAGGCTCCACTTCAAACCTCTCGTGGGCTGCTGGTTTCAAAGCTCTCTAAAGAGACCCATTATCCAGGAGAGAGATGTCTAGGACTGCTTGATTTGCCTGGAGGAAAGCAATACAAAGGATAATTTTGTGGTAGCAAGCCCTGGTGAAAATATAGGCAGTGAGCTAGAAGCAGCGAAGAAATGTTTATGAAATTGCTTTCATGGACACTGCACATGTGGTGATATGTTTGTAAAGCAGGTCATGCCATTTCCTCAAATATATGTGCAATGTTCTGGATATTTAATGAAATAAAGATGTGATTATCTTCAGCTTTTTAATGCTTTGGAAAACAGCATCACCTTGGTTTGAAGGGAACTCTTAAATAAGATTGAGTTACCATGCCGGGCAACCCACTGCAAAGATACAATCTAAGGAGGGAACCTGACCCCGCCAGGATTTCCTCTGTAGTGTGTTTGCATTGTATCAGCATCTAATCTGGAGCATATATCTACATTTCTCTGTGTCCCATTCAGACAGAAAAAAAAGCAAGCTGAGTAGCTTCTCTGGATACTAAAAAATAAGAAATTTGCTACAGGAAGGAAATTTTAAGGCTGTAATCTGTATGGTCCAGAGTGCATTTTTAAAGCATCTGAAATGTTAGAAGTCTCTCATGCCCTCCAAAAACCTCAAGAAGAAATATAAAATACTGCATAGCAAAGGCCTTTAGGAAGGTTTGCAATGGGGAAAAAAGATTAAACATAAGATTTGGGATGTCAATGACCTGTACATATTTTTCAGTGAACAGCAAAGAATTCAGTTCCCTTCATGTAACCAGCCACTAGCAATGCCCAAGGTATCTCGAGATACTAAATCCACTCTGGGTCTTCTTAACTACCCAATAACCTACCCCCAGTTCCTTACCTTTTGACCAACAAGGCTTGATTTTCAGAGGAAGGGGATGAAATATTCTAACAGGATACTGACAAGGCTGGTAAGAATTTCTTGGGAGAGGCAGAAGCGATGCCCATAGCCTGAGGTCACGTCAGCAGCTGGGTGCTGAAGGCATGGCTATAAACAATACAAATGTGTTTTAAGACACGCAAAATCAACAAAAGTCTTAAGCAGCACAGCCATTAGAGCAAATAACTCATTGCATTGTTCACTTCCCAAACCTGGGCTAAAAATGGCCTTCTACCCTTCCAGCAAATAAAAGCTAAAATTAAACAACTGAAAAACAGGAATCTGAAACATAATGAAAGACAACAATTTGATTTTTTTGTGAGCACAAGGAGGGAAGGTCTTTAAGTTCTTCACCAGAGAACCCTAGGCTTGACTCTACTCTAAGCAACTGAAGGCAAACTCCGTTACTCAGTGATCCAAACAGGCTTGAGGACTTGGAGGACTTACAGCACTGCTAGCTGTGCAGGTCTCATCTCCATTTAGGAGTCACAATTTTCCTTTTAGAATTTTTTCAGGGATAGAAAAAAAAAAATCTGCATTTCATAATATTTGAGAATAACTCCTAGGTGTCAAGGAAAATGACACTACAAACGAGAAATGTTGGAAACGGAAAGAAATGGGGAAGGCTGCACGAGACTCTCAGGGCCTGGGTGTGCTCTGGTTTGGGCTAAATCAGAACTAATTCTCTTTTAGTGCTTTAACTTTTCAGTTAAGTCTCCTCTAACTAACTGCACTTTCTAAAACAGCAGCACGTTTTTCCAGACAGTGACTGCTTCTAGCAGTGATAAAGCCTGATGTTTATAGTTGGTACCAAGGAATGAGATGCAGAGAGGCCCTTGCTTATACTTGTTCTTGTAGCGACCAAGGTCACTGCTAAATCTTGTACTGCGTGTTGGGGTGCCAGGAGTGAAAAGGGTCACAAGCACCTAAAAGGTCACACCTACAGGGAGGAGCAAACCGGACAGGTGACCCAAACCTGACCCACAGAGTGTTCCATCCCATATGTGCCGTATTCAGTATAAAGCTGAGAGATCACAAGGCTCTCTCTCTCTTCTTTGATGGCCGACATCTGAGGAGGACTCTGTTTGTTCTGTCGTCGATCCCGATCCGTGAATCCCTGAATCCAGTGCCTGAGTCCAGCTCCTGCATCCTGTCCCTGTCTGCTTCCCCAGTGCCAGCCCTGCAGCGTGGTGGTGACGTATCGTCATCAGGGTGGGGGGAGTTGGGTTTGGTGTTGGTTTTGTATCTATTTGTACATATTATATATATTTCATTATTTCATTATTATTATTATTACCTTTTCTTTTATTGTTATTATTTTATTAAAGCTGTTTTAGTTTTCTTTTCCAAACCGTAAAGTCTCTCTCCCTTGTTCTCTCTCCTTTTCCCTTTTGGGAGGGGAGAGGGGTTAATAGAGAGCATCTGTAATTTGTTAATGGCCAGCCCAGCCTCAAACTGTCACAGGGTGCAAGGGAGGGTGAGGTCAGCGTGCAGCCTTGCGAGAGACACTGCAATTACTTGTTGGAAAATGAGGGGGCTGTTGAGTTTGTAGGGTGTTTCATTGAGAGTTCTCCAGTTCGGAAGCACTGAACTTCCCCTGAATCCCCGCCCTGAGGTGAAACCACCTTTCTCGTACCCACAAAGCACAGGCCTCTGAGAAATGCTGTCTCCTTCTCACCTTCTCCTCTCCATCCCTCTTAATATCACTGTTCTCAAGTTTCCTGATGTGCCATTTATGACAGAAATAACCTGCCTTGGCACTGACACTTGAATTTCACTTAAGGTTCATCGTGTTATTAATGACAAGATCGATATTACCGAAACCGCAATAAGAGCTCTTACCATTCATCCTCCTCCCGCCCCTCCAGGCACTACGCTTTTTAATACTCCATCTCTTTTCAAGGGTATTTGCCTCAGCACTGGAAGGAGAATCGCCCACTGCAGGGGATGGTTCATTCAATCCCCGACAGCTGCCCTGACATATTTCTCCCGAGCCTTGAAACCTGAGTGATAAGGCTCAGGAGTGGAATAACCCACAGACTCTGTCTAATCACAGCTACTGCCGTGGCCTTGCTGAACTCTCCTGCTACAATTAGGTAATCACGCTGGCAGACAAGCCTGATTCATATCATTTTACCATCAGTAAAGTGATATCTATCACCCCTACGACAGACCCGTTATTGCCGCAAACCACTTCAACCTACCCAGTTAAAATCCCCTTGTAAAAGCAAAAAAAGGGACTCAGACATATTTTATGGCAAATTAACTTTTAACATATTCTTACCCTCCTTATATTAAGATCACATTTGCAGCTGACAGTGGCAATAGTATCTGTGCTCCCCACCAGCTTCAAGCGTGGTACTGGGCAAGGGCTGGCCGTACCCTGAGGCGTTAGAAGGGATTTAGGGTAATCTGGAGAGGTGAATGGCCCTCTCCTTTTGCTCCTCGCTCTTTGTTGACTCCAGAGGAAGCCCATGATAGGTGAGACTAGTTACACGGAATGAACTCTACCCAAGGACAAGTCTCTGCCCCAAGGAAGGCAAAGGCACCTGCACTCAACCTGAAGCTCTCTCTGGCCCATTGGTACTGAACTCCTTTAGCTCTGCTCCTACTGGACCCCTAATGCAAGTCAATGAAGACAAAAAAGGAAGCCTCATTGATTCAAATGAGCTTTGGATCAGGCCTACAGAGCACCCTGGAAATAAAGCGAGGTTACACCAGCCCCACCCAGCGCAGCCTCTCAGCCAGCCCAGGGAGGATGAGGGATTTATCATGACCTCCAGCCTGCAGTAAGTTCTCATCTGCTGCCTGTCCAATATGTCTGGAGGTCCCATCTTCTAACTTTGGTTTAATTGCTATCCTGGAAATGTAGTCTGGTCCTGCAGACCTGGTCAACTGCTCAGCTGAAAGCATGCAGAGTATTTCAATGGACTCCATAGATGTCAGCACTGAGCCTTGGCCAGGACCCCTGCTGTTTGAAAGCAAACAAGGCTCCACTTTGGCACTGCATTTCAGTTATTTTTCCCTGAAGAAAATGACTAACAAATGCAGGACAATGGGAAACTTCATCTTTATCTTCCATGGCCATGCATATTTTTATTAAATTTTCTTTCAGCTCTGATTTTTTCTATTAATCCATTTCTTCTAGACCTATATCTTAACAAAGCCACAACCTGCGGTAACAAAGTGCAGGCAAGCCATTCCAGAAAAATAACTTCACTACAGAACATGAACTTCCCATTATAGAGGCTGCATATGTGCACTGATTGATCCCCAAACTGGCATTTCAATTTATTTCCCACTAGAGGATTCATTAATTACAGAGAAATAAGATTGTTAAATGCATGATAAAGCATATGCAATAATAGATGAGGCTGGTGGTTACTTTACTGTACCTATCTAAACAATAGCTGGTAAATAAATCTATTTGTGATCACACAGGACCTTTTAAAATTAATAAGGAAGCAGTAATTATTAAGCAGTCAGTATTACTACCATGCACACGCACACACACTTTGCTGTTGCAATTGTGGCTGCAGGGCAAAGGTGGTCAGATGCACAGATTGCAAGCAAACTGCTTACAGACCTGCTCAGAGCCCCAGTGGCCTCTTTCAAATGCATGCAGGTATGTGTGTGCTTATGTGTTTATATGGGAACAAGCTCTTATCTACAGCAGCAGGGAAAAACACCCAGAGGAGACCATGCAAGACGTGTTTATCAAGAATATAAGTATCCATACACTTCTTTTTTTTCCACCCAACCAGCCTCTGAGGAGAAGCAGGATGACCGTACTCTATAAAGGTGTATCTTTCTTTTATATATATATATATATATATATATATATATAAAATTTTTTTTTGGCCTGCCTGCAATGGATGAAGAAAAAGCAACAAAAAGTCCTGAGCACATCCATGGTAGAAGAAGGATCCCTAAATCGTGGCCTTTATCACCCAGTCAATGACCCTCTAGCCTCTCTTCACACCTTCTACAGCCATTTTCCCTTTACTAAGCTGTCTTGCAGGACCTCCCTCCTGGCCTTTGGCCTCCCAGTCCCTCTTCTCCTTACTGCTTCACCCTCTCACTTTGGAAAGGTACTCAAGGCCGTTTATACTGGCCTTGGCTCACCATTATGCCCCCTGTCCTGGACCCTGGTGTGCA
Source organism: Leptosomus discolor (assembly GCF_034619465.1). Taxonomy (NCBI): domain Eukaryota; kingdom Metazoa; phylum Chordata; class Aves; order Leptosomiformes; family Leptosomidae; genus Leptosomus; species Leptosomus discolor. Next base: position 11,475,654 of record NC_141405.1, read on the forward strand.
ATCATTTCTGCCTTGCCAGGAGTCTCCTGGCAGCAGGTTTTACCCTTCATCCACACTCAGCCAAAGATACAACAACTTGGAATAAAACTTGTAGCTGTGGTTTTTGATTGGGTGTTGGGTGGGGAGATGAGAATGGAGCAGCTGGATGGGAGCACCAAACAGTGCCCTCAGCCCCTGGTGCTAAAGGTTTCCTACTTTCCCATCAATTTTGGCAAGTGAAGGTTTGGCACCAAGGAAACTTACCCCACGTCTAATATAAAGCTACTGTTACCATTTGTTCTTTTGAATCTTCTTTAAAGTTTGGGGAAACTGAACAAAAGCCTAAACACAAACCCAAATTCTGGAGATAGAGAACTTGCTGAAATCTTCATGAAAGTCATGGAGATTTCAGATGAAACCTCTCCCACTGGAAGAGCTAAAAGGTTATTTTCCACATTTGATAACACTTCCTCTTGCTCATCAGATTTATTTTTTACTTGCTGAACAGTCCAGTTACTAATGTTTACCACTGGATAACCTTGGAGAACTTGGGACAACCTTGTCATCCCTGAGTTGCTCAGCAGTACAGTGGTCTGCTTCAACAGGGACAGAGGGAAGAAGGCGATGGCAGAAACAGACAAGACAATGAGAAAGGAAAAGGAAGAAGAAGAGGGAGGAAGAAATGGACCTTTCCAAAATCAAGAGATAGGAGTTCATAAAGAGTGAGATGCAGCAGTGGCCAGAGTCGACTTTCTTCGAAACTGTTGTACAAGTCAAACCAGACTGGTTCTTTCTGTGCCCATTTTTAAGGACATTGAACAGTCCCACAACTGCTGCAAAAATCCCATAAAAAATTATGGCCAGAATTTTTTTCTCTTTTTTTTAAAATAAAAAATTAAAAAGTACACTCAAAAAAACCCAAACCAAAACCCCCCAAAAACCCCAAAACCACCAAACAAACAAACAAAAAAGCAGCTCATTCCCCTTTGGCCATGTTCTTAGACCTCCAAGAAACCAAAGTCAAGCTAAACAGATGTGGCATAACTCAGCAGATTTTCCTGAGCTCTAATTGAATTACAAGCCATTACTTTATGGCTCCGCGTTCCAAAGCCTGCGTATTCCCTGCTCGACAGAGACTGATTTACCGGTGTAGCAGGGCACAGCGAGCTCACGGCCGAGTCGGTGGGCAGGGTGGGCTACGGACCTTCCAGGGACCGTTCCAGGTTATGGTGGTCAAGCGGCATCTCAGATGTGCAGGTTGGTGCTGCTGAGCGTCTGAGGACAGACTGCAGAACCATAACCAAATGCTCTCAAGCTCTAATTTAAGCGAAACAGAGGGGGGAACCAGTGACACAGGAATGGACATTTTGGTCTCCATCCTAAGATAAATCAGTTATCTGTTTTTTCTCACTGTGCAGGCAATGGCAGTTTATGAAGCAGCTGTCTGAAAGGAAATTTACTGGACAATTAAAAGTGCTGACTTTCAAGCAGTGCTCTCGAGGTGGAGTCTAAAATTATTGGGTGTGAAATGCAAATAGATTTAACAGTTTTACTGCTATTTATATGACGTTCACCCATTCCCAGCTATTTTTCATCCCCTTTTTTTTGCTCTGATTTTAAATGGTCCCAACTTTCACAGGTTTTAACAATCTCAGACATATGTAGTAAAACCAAGCATGCTCCAAGGCTGAACAAACCCAGATCAATGATGTGCGCAGTGAGGGAGGGTGGGTGAAAGTAAATTCTATCCCAAACCCCTAACAAAATATTAATTTAGAAATAAGCCGGTAATTACATTCAGCTTTGGGTCTGCCCCACAATCCTCTGAGGCGGTTCTTATTCAATAAGCTTTTGGCCAGAACCCAACAAACCTCCTGCTTGAATAATCACAAATTGACCAAACTGGTTGCTCTCTGGCTCTAGGAAAATTTTCCCTGAGGAGGGATGTGGGAAACCCACAGTGTAGCAGTGGGTCAGCCTCCAGAGAATTCTTGTTCTCATGGGCTTTCCCATGGAGCACCCATTTCCCCAGATGCTCCCCTGAGGTTCAGCATGATCTATCAGAGCTAGGATGGAAGTTTTATGAGGGTTTATTCCCTGTCTGATACATTACATTAATGACCAAAACAGTCCATGGTTTAATTAAAGATTAACTGTTAAGATCCGTAAAGCAAGATTGTCTCAGGCTGGCCAGGCAGAATCCTGGAAGAAGTGTGAAGGGATGAAAAACAGTGGGAGAAGCAAGTGAAGCAACCCCTCCAGAGCCTCCAGCACTGCAGAACTAGGAGTTTCATGCCTTTTGGCTCATCTGACTTCTTAGTTTAATCGAGGGCAAGTATCTTATTATTCCTGCCTACCTCCTCCTTGATCTCACCTCACAAAAGGTGACACTGAAATGCTTACTACATAGAGGGATTTTCTGTGCTGCTTGTAACGGACCTCTTGTACCCATAATATCTGGTGCTGCAAGATTTACCACTTCTGGGGAAAGATATTGGCTTCTCAGACATTTTAGGCTGTTGTGTGAGGTTCATTGTACCAAAATAACTCCAGTCTCAACCCAGTTTGGAGCCAACTCTCCACAGTGTTTATCTTACTGTTTCTGTGCTTGTGACCTTTGTTATCTTTCGTCAAGGGGATAAACAACCTCCCCTAAAGACTCTTCTGTCCTTATCTTGTATGTGAAATAATATTTGTTGCAGCTTAAAAATTACAGCTGAATTCACAGATCATGTTTGTGGGTGAAGTATCTGTTCTTAGCACGTTCACATGGGCACATATATCCATACATCCACCCGTCCATCTCTCATGCCATCACTGTGACCTCAGTTCTGCACAATTAGCTCTAGTAAACACATATACCTACACTGGAGCCATATGAAATGCATCCATTTTCCTCCCTGTCCTGTGGAGAACACTGCTCATTTTACTGGATTGCTTTCTGATCTCTTTTTGAATGCAGCCTTGGTGAGAGAGATTTGGCAAATAAGTGTTTAAGCAAAACCATACATTTGATTTGTCTTTATTTAATCTCACGAAGGGGCTCACTTACCGCCATCCCTCCTCTGCCCTAGCTGTCCCCCAGCTATGATAAGGACATGAAATACTCTTCCAGGTATCTCAGATACAATATACCTGAATCAAGAAACAAACTTTATCTGTCTCTCTGCAATTCCTCTATTGTGTTACCGTGTAACTGTGTCGAGGTGCCTGCAGTCAGTTATGCTGTGGCCCCACATATTGTCTTAGGATCAACACCTACTTGCCATGGTTAAGGTGGGGGTCAGCCACCACCTCCCCATCAGGGACTGGGGCCGAGCAGAATGCTGAGGGACTGGTACAGCCTTCAGTAGGTCTCTCTCCCCCTCCTCCAGTCCCCCACAAGTGAATCTGAACCACAATCCTTTGTTTGCAGCTGCAACTGTAGAGATCTAACCAGGTTTTCTTCTGTCTCCTTCTACAGAAATTAAATCTGATGTGGAGAAAGCAGAGCAGTGTCTTGAATGTGAATGACTTTCCCTCCACCCTCCCATTACTGAGCTTGTGTTCCTGTAACTCACCCATCAAGACAAACCCCCCCAAGATCCTTCTCTGTGATCCAATAAATAATAATAATAACCAATCTACCAACTCATATTTCTGCAAGTTGGCATTGATTTGTTTTTTTGGCTTTTGAGTTTGAAATAACTGAAAATATTCAATGGGATAATGAAAAAATCTCACTTTTAATTCAGAAGTGAAGTTTGCCAACCTGGAAGGTCTTTAATAATGGTTTTCTGATGAACATACACTCACTGGTTCTCCACTTGGCAGATACATTTTGATCAAATCCCTCTATGTCTGTACAACAGATATGCAAATGTAATCATAATCAGCTTGGGGGGACAGTACAAATTTAGGAACTCATTCAAATTGCTTTGACTGAGAAGAAATGGTGCTCCTAATACAAATAAATAGGACAATTTAGTGAAAACCGTGCCTGTGCCAAGGGAGTTTTGCCCCTAGTGCAGAGCAGGAGTGTTCACGAGAAATTTTGTTGTACTTTGGTCTGGGGCTTCCCAGCTGCAAATGTCTGTGTTTGCACCATATAGCTTGCAAGCAATGTGTCTGACTCCTCCAAGAAGAATCACAACCACTACTCCACCTCGGTATGGATGGGGTGTAACCTACGTGTGTTTGTGCTGTACAGCTGTTTTGCACAGGAGCTGTCAGCTTGTGTGCATTGAAGGTCTGGTGCTCCCAGCCAAAGAGAAGAGGGCATGTCCAGGAAAATCCAGCTGGAGGCAGTGATCTCTCCAGCCAGAATTAAGGATTAAAGTAAATACTTCCTGCGTGTGCTGGAATACCTAAACAGACTGGTATCCCCTCCCACGTATCAGGAACCATTGGGTGCAGTTCCTGAAACTCAGGGCTTCCTCAGGCCAGTGAAAGCCCTGCAACCCCTAGACCGTCTGTAGAGCTTCCAGAGCAGGGGTGGCCACAGCTCTGTTTTACAAATGTGCAACCCCAGTGCCTGAATCAGTGCCTGAATCTCATGCTCCATAGGTAAGACTCTGTACATCCTTCATCAAGTGTTGGACATGATGTAATGGGTGGGTCCAGCTGAACTGGGATTCGGTGAAAATTATGTCAACAGAGACTAAGCAGAGCAGATAGTGTTAAGAGCGATGCTCTTCTTTTCAAGTGCAGTCTCAGATGCTACCTGCGTAGAGTCAATGGGCGCTGTTTGCTGTTATGCAGAAAGTGATAAACCCAAAACTTTTGTGGTATGTCCCAAATAGGGCTGCAGTTCCAAGATCCCTAAATAAGTGGAAGCCAATCTGAAGAATGGTTGAAATTATAGGATGGTCAGCATAAGTAAATGCCAAGTCTGGAGTTTGTTCTGTACACCCTGGTACCTCAGGATTCACTCCCATGGGCTCTTGTGGCAGAACAAAGGCAGTGCAAATGAAAAGAGAGCTGGGCTTTTGATAAATACACATATACATAAACATATGTATATAAATATATCTATATCTGTATATTATTATTTTGCTATGAAACAGTGGTCTTTAATTCTTTGTCTATGTTCCCTAGCCTCCCATCCAGCAAGACTAGATTGTAACATATCGCATATTGGCTTCTTGGAGAAAACCAAACCAAAACAAAAAACCTATAGTCTTTAACTTTTCCTGTTTTGCATTTCCCAGGAAGAACCATTTAAAAAATAAAATCATGGTTGGATTGCATGTGATTTTCTATTAACCAGAACAAATTAATAGAAACTTAATGTCATGGTCCAAATAGTGAAGAAAATAAAAGAAAGGAAGGCCAGAGCAGAGCTAAAGGGTTGCCTCGGGCGTGTGATTTCATAGCTGCTGAAATGTCAAAAGTATGAGTCTGTATCATGGGGTGGGGACAGACACACTTTAGGATGGGCTTGTAGACTCAGAGGGGGTTTCTAGATGGGATTTCAGGGTGAACAGAAGATATGGCTGGACAAACAGACAGGAAATATTTTAACCAAGACAAGGCAAATGGAGTTTTTGGGAAGAAATTAGGGGCACGGGGTCAGGAGAGAAAGGAAATCATGCATAAGGTTGTGTTTAATCTTTCTGGATCAGCATTTAATAAGAATAAGTCCTGGCACTACCTGGACTTTCCAGTCTGAGGGCTAGCCATGTTTCAACAGAGAAAACACAGAGAAACAGACACCTCTGACCTATTTGTTTAGTAAGTTGAGATCAAGTTCAAGTGAGAGCTACACATGCTTCTCTAAGGAAAGTGACTTAAATGTGGTCAGCGTTGAGCCATTGGACCAAACGAAGTCTGACCACCACACCTGGAATGAAACAGCTGGCAACCAAGTGGGAGTGGAAGGGGGAGCAGGATAGGTAAAACCTCTTCCATAAGGCTACTTCATTTCAACAGTGTCAAAAGATTTTGTTTCAAATGTCATATCGATTCATTTCATTTTGACTTTTATATTAAAACACTAATTGTATTATATATAAATGTTGACATTCTATTAATATATTAATATGTTAATATTTTGGTATAATGTAACAGTCAATACAAAATGAATGGAAATGACAGTGCCCAGACCAGATGTGTGAGCACTATCAAAAATGAAACTTCTCGCTGCCACAAACATTCTCAGAAATTCTCTCTGCTTCCTTTTTCATCTGTTTCTCCCATATTGGATCAGCCCAAGCTGTCTCAGAGAGAGCTGCAAGGAAGAAAAAGCTTGTAGGTTGGCTTCTAGAAATTGCACAGCCTGTACGGGTTCCCATATGTCCTCCCATATCCCAGGGCAGAAGACTTTTGGACAGAAGAGCTGCCCCCTCATCCTCATTTCCAGTGTGTGGCCCTTTTTCACATCCTCCTCCTCTCATTTTCAGCTCCACGTTCATGGGGTCCCTTCATGCTCCCTCCAGCCCATCACGCCCCACACAGCACCCTTAATGTAAAGGTCCACATTCATTCCTCTGCTGATGACACCAACAGGAACAGGAGACAGTACAACTGCTCAGGTGCTGGTATGAGAAACAGAAAAGTTTCAACCCAAAACAAAACGGAATGAATCTGCAAAAATGTTTGATTTTTGCCTGAACTCCTGTCAACAGCTACTGCCTTTGCATGATTTATGACAGAACTTTGCTGTGGTTAAGTACCCACTAACACTCATTTTTTGCAAGCATCTAGAGCTGGTTTGAAAGATGGTACCCTCCATTATACGGAAAGTACGGTCACATTTTTCCTTACATTTTAAACAGAACCAGAAAGAAAAAAAAATAATGTTTGAGCCTCTTGGTTTTTGGAAAACAAAAACTTTTTTTTTTTTTTTTCAGTTGAATCCTTAAAATCTGTTGCCAAAACCCCAAAGCTTTTGGATTTTTGTCCAAAAAAAATAATACAATTGGGTTTTGAGGTATTCTTTTGGCAAGAAAGCAAATTTTGAGGCGAGCAGATGCTTTCTGTAGGAAAATGTCATCTTGTAAAAAGCACAGTCTTCCTTTTTGAAGGACATTTATGCCAGAAAGTGTTTGATCAGCTCTGTTAGCATCCCTTATCCTCTTCCAGGGATAGCGACATGGTGACTGCTTTTTAACAAAATGAGCCTTCCAAAAATAGTTACTGAGGAGTCATGAATTTCTGGTCATATCAGGGCTTGGTACATAGGATTACGCAAGGAGCCAGTCTTACATTCCAAACCATAGGATCCACCTATAGCATGGCATGCAATTGCTGTTAATAAAGTGACTCCATACTTAAATGCAATTCCTCTGTTGTATAAATATATATTTCCTCGACGGGACATTGTGGTTAGTTTAAGAAGCTGGAAGACATCACAGCATCATATTCCAAGTTTGGCATTGAACAAGAAGCCACCAGAATTAAATCAAAGTGCTTCTTCTGGCAGGCGAAGCAAGTGTAATGAAAATTCCAGCCTTGATCCTCTGCCAGTGGTAGGCAGCAAATTGAGTGCATGCCTACCACTCCCAAACTGAAGTCCCTTAGTCTTGCCCAGGATACCAACTACGAGAAGTACAAAAGATGAAAACAGTCTGCCAGACACAGCAAACCAAAGTGCTCTCTTCGTTAAGAGGAGCTTATTACTTTCTTCCAGCCACACCCATGAGCAAATCCGTCCTGCTTGATCTTGTTGGGACTAATGAAGGGAAGTTGGCTGCTCGTGGTGAATTTGGTATTCCAGAAAAGCTTTTGAGATATCTCCTCCAGCCACCAGGACCTGCCCCGATTCCCCCCCAATAGATGCACATTCTTTACAATGGCAAAGTTCAAGATCTCTGCCATTATAAAGGCAATATCCAGTGAGGCCAGCTGGAGAACCAAAAACATCAGGAGGAGGATAGGAGACCAAATTTGAAGAGGAGGCAGGTTCACGAGGCTGACTTGCTTTCTCTCAGTCTCAAAGATCTGAGTAATATCAATTATTAAGGGAAGTGAAGCTGCTTTCCTTCAAAGCAAAAATATCTTAATGGTGGTATGTGGCATACCCACTGCAGCTGGTGCTGTGAGGCCACTTCAGACTGTCTGCTGCACTGACCCAGGCAGCTCCCTCTCTGCTGATGACAGAAGGAGCCATGGTCCAACCACCCTAGACAGTAAGGAGCCTCAAATGAGCACCCAACCTCCAAAAACAGAGGCATCACAACAGTCACAAAAATTAAGTGGGGAATTTGTGTTTGAGAGCAGTATTCAGATCACCTGCCTTTTGATGCTGGCATGCTGAGATTTACCATCTCACTGAAGAGTCCGTTCCACCCCAGGCCTCCTCTTATCCCCCATCTACATGAAAAACACATACACACACCCCTACACTGAACAGCGCTTGTCCCGTCACCCCCTCCCACACCGGTTACCTGAGCCCTGAGTCTGGCCCAGGCTGTGTGATGGAAGAGGGGCAAAGACAAAATCTTTAGTTAGCTGGAGAAAATCACACTTTGCCTTGTGCCTCCAGAGCAACTCACCCGAGGCTACAGAATTGCTCCAAATTAATAGAAATGAGGCAAAAAATCAAGGTTTTCCTGCCAGCCTGACGTAGCTGCAGTTAAAAGATTGGGAATATTGCTATAGTACTGGATTCGGGGAGGGGCAAGGGGAGGGTTTTTGAAATGGCTCCACACTATTTTCTTATGGACTGCAGTGAGAACAAGGTTAGATCAACACTGTGTGCTTTTGAAGGTGCCATCCTGCACTGAACAAGAAAGTAAGGCTTTGAAAATACTGAACAAAAAAAGGGGCCTTTGAGATTTTTGTTTGAAAGTTGTAAGAACAGCATATCCCGACTGGAGAACACCCCCTTTAGAAAACACCAGCAGCTGTCTTTATCTATACATTCATTTCAAGAAACATGGCTATTTAATAATTAATGTCTATAAGTGCCTAGCTATGAAAATGCAAAATGAAATATTAAATGCATTTGGTACCAAATGGGAAGACTTCTGAAAGGGAACGAATGAAAGCCATGTCATTCACTATTCCCAGGGAACAGCCCCAAAGATCTAGAGCAGAATGAATCCAGGTGGATGAATATGAAGAGCTTGGTAGCAGAACAGAAGGTGGGTCACCGATATTATTGTCAGAAGCCCTGGCCCCTCACAAAGTGGGATATACAGGAGGGAAATCACTCCCAGCAGCGGCTGCCTTGCTCCTCATGCCAACTTTAGCCCAGATTTTGACCAGGCACATGCACAGCACCTTCTGGGCCACAAATTGATGAAGTCTGTGGCTGAACATAAATAATGAAGAGTGCAGGTCATGGAGATAACAGCACAGGCTGAGATGCATGTTTAACCTCCCTCCCCATCCTTTCATAAGCTCCTGATCCACTTCTGATAGAAAGAATGCTTTGGAGTGACCTGAGCATAATCAGCCTTAAGTCAGAGCAAGTAATTTCTATTATCACTGCTGGCAAGAGCTAAGGTTATTAATTGTCTCAAGACTAAGAAAACCTGGGTAGGATATTGATACAGATATCAGGAGTATTTAGTGTAATAAATAGCTTGGAAGCAAAGTTAGACCTCACACTCCAGAGCTCAAACAAATCGCTATTAGAAACCAAGCTAAAACTGTGGGTTACAGATGACCATGTTTCTGCTCTCGCTAGGAATTTTACATCTGTCTGGCAGAAGCAGCAGTTTTGGGAAGACTAATTTTTTCAGGTTTTACTGGACATTTCTCCTCGGAAATTTTGGAGGGGGTTACCTGTGTTTCTGGTTTTCCAGGGTTCCTGATTGGAGCAGATGTGTATAGTGTTTCCGGCCAGGCTGATGACTAGTAAGGCAGGTGCAAACCCAACAAACAGTATGTTTGTGATAGATCCAACACTTCTGGTAAGTGCTGGCCTTACCACAAGTGTATCACAGCTGTGCCAGCTGCACACCAGCCTCCAGAAAGGCTGGGCACAAGCCCCACAGCACATGTCTATCTAGGAAACCCTACAAATGTGCAGCAGTGCTGGGTACTGGCATTCAGATACAAGAAGCTGGGTTTGACAGCTCTGTTCCCATGCCTAAACTCTTCTCTGTGCCCTCACAAAGCACCACTTCACGGTACAGAAGTACACCAGTGTGCCTGCCCCACCATATGGACTTTGTTTTCCACCTGTACATAGCTACCTCCATGGTGAGACTGTCCTGCTGTCCCCTTCCTCCATGAACAGGCTCTACCAGCAAATAACACCAGCAGATAGGTGCTACAGTGTTCTGTGTGGAGGGATAGGAGCAAACACAAACATACAGAGCACGAGGAGGAGCCTGCAAAACAGAAAGATGTGGTTTTTACATGGAATGCACTGCAGCCATTTCCAGCAGGCAGCAGAAGCTGATCAAAAAAACCATGGGATTTTCAGGGAAAAGTAAAGACATTGCATTAACCATGAGCAGAAGAAGGAATCAGCTCTGGGCCCAGGGCAGCTCTCCTTCACTTGGGTTTTACAGTCCAATTCCACACATCAAAAAGTGCCTCCTTGCAAGTAAGAAGAGACTCTGGAATCCCATTTCGTAACATGGGGCCAAACGTTCAGTTGGCTGTAATCTTTATAAACCAAACCCAGCAAACTTATAACCAGCTCAGATATGTTCTGTTCAGCCTGAAAATGAGAACCTCCTTCATATGTCTGCCTTTCAAATCCTCACAATGAAGGAAAGCATGAATGCTCTGAATCATCCCCAGCCAACTGTATATTTGTTATTTTCTGTATTGATTTCCAACTCCAGGATTAAGAAAATGACTCCAGTACTATGACATCCATACAATTAAATGTATCGTTTTCCCATCCCTTGACTGTGCCAAGCTGGGCAACTCGGATCCCGTTGCCATATGGAATACATCTCTGCCTGCACAAGACTCAAACGTGACAATTGGTAATGGGCTGGGGTTTCCCCCTGCCCCCATAAGCAACAAAGCACTCTGAAAGCATTTAGTGGGGCTGAGAGGAGTTCATTGTATCAGCAGAGCAAAGGGTATTTATCAGCCCTTTCAACCGGGACTGAACCATGAGCTTTAGCCGACACCTCTCACGGGAGGTAATGTGAAGGGACCCATGTGGAGGCTGTTGCCCAAGCCTTCTTGCCCTAAGAAGGACCAACAGCCCTGTGAACTCCAGAGTAGGTCCTAGGACCCTGCTTTGGGAACTCCCCTACCCTCAGTGTCACCTTCTTATTTTCCACAATAGAAAATATTACACAGAAAGATCCAAAACGAGAAGTTATGGAGTAGTCAGTCCCCGTGGCCCCTGTGGCTTTCCTAGAAACCTATGAGAGATGAGGTGAATCCTGATTCTTTTAAAGCCGAATGAGATCTCAAGGTCAAAGCTATCTAATACGCAGTTCCCCAAAAGCTATTTGAAGGAACCAGCCTTTGCACCCTATCCCCATTCCCTGCTTATTGTAGGGGACTGGACTAGATGACCTTCAGAGGTCCCTTCCAACCCAATACAGTCTATGATTCTGTGATCCCCTTTGCTGAAATGGAAGATGTTCACCAGTAAAACAGCACCATGAAGGTTTAGCTGCAAAGCAAGTGCTCAGCCCTTTGCAAAGAGCGCAAAGAGACTACTCGTTTCCCAGAGTTAGTGCGGATCCTGCTCATCTAGTGTCCATCTTCCAGCAGATGATCTCTGAAGAAAAGGGGACTCTGCTCTGCAGGGCACACTGCGCTGCCAAGGCTGAGCAACAGCAGTTGCTTCCAGAGACTTGGACATGACAGAGGAATTAACCTGAGCTACTCTGCACTTGCTGAACCATATCTGACCTTCTCTTTTGCAACCTCCTGAGACGACATTGATCTTATTCATGTTCCCGCTGCTCCTGAGGTTGGGTTACACCCTTGGTTCTGGACTCTGTTTTAAGTCTCCCATGAATAGCAGTGTCAGATCTTCACAAAGCTATCTGAGGAATGTGGCCAGGCTGATCTCCATGCTTACTCAAGGTGACATTGATTCATTCTCCCTCTCACTGGCCAGATTACATTATGAGGATGTGCTTTGTAACAACCTTGTTCATTCACCACCACCACCTGGCTCCCATCCCTGACCTCCACTTTCATCAGCCCCCCACTCTGGGATTTAGGGTTTTCTCATCAACAGAACATGCAACCAGAGGCACTTAGGGTTTGGAAACAGGCTGAGAGATTACATTTAGAGAAGCATCAGAGGTCAGGTTTTGAACTGAGGCCCTATCCCTACAGTCCAATCATTCCATGCTCACACACCAATGCAGAAACCAGGCATACCTCCAGGGAGGGAAAAAGACCCGGGGATGGGAGGACCAGCCCCAGAATTAGAGCCCAAGATCCACCCAAAGGGAAGGAATTGCATCTTAAGTGATTTGCAAGAAATTGCTTTCATAGCTGAACACCTCCGGTGGGACTGCAGCCTACTGCCTGTTCATGGCCTGGACCCACCCCACCTCATGAGTATCTGGGCTCAAGGCAACACTGAAAAAGAGTCATCTCTTCTTAATCACAGAGGTGATCTATTTATAATATGTAGCTGAAAGGTGTTTAGGCAAAGGACTAGGGTTTGTGAAATACATCCAGGTCTTTGTTTTTTTCCAGACTTCTGGGGAGAGCTTAAATAAAGGATACAGCATTGGAAAAAGAAAAAAAGCAAGGGAAAAAAAATAGATAGACACCTGGCATGCTGAACAAGGCCCTCTCCTCAGGCTGACCTAGTTACAGTGTTTGGGGAGAGCACTGCAATCCTGTTCAACAGGAGGAACAAGCAGCTGAGGGCTGAATTCAGCCTTGGAGTAAACAAACACAGCTCTCACCGCATAAGCTCTGCACGTTTCCACCAGGTCTGCCCGTGATCGCCATCATCAAGAGCTGCAGACAACCCATCCAGCTTGGAAGTGGCAGCCCAGATCAAGTGCTCCTGCCCACACGATGTCAAGAGAGCCTCGATACAGCATCCCCACGGCTGATTTATGTGCCCGTGGCTGACAGAGGGCAGCTCTCCCCAGCCCAGCCCTGTGGCTTCTTGTGAGGTTCTTGTGCACAAACAATAGGGAGGATAAACAAACAGGCAGTGCCTCTGCCAAGGGAAACAGCACCCGCAGCAGCCCTACCTCCTCCTTGCTCCATATGTGGCCCCAGAGACATGAGTCTTGTGGCAGTGACATGCCACACCGCAGTTCACATTCAAGTCAAAGGTGCTGGGGCAGAGCCATGCCCTGCTCCCTCCTGCATGCCCGGCTTTTGCTGTTGATGTTCCTCACCATGGAGCAAAGGAGGTTCTGCATGAAACCCACAGCAATGCATGGATGGAAGGGAGGGTGAGACCATCTACATGAAGCTCCTGCCATTGCACCGTCACTTGCTCGGGGAAAGGGCTGCCAGGTTCTGCAAAAGGCTCTGCAAAACGCTCTGCAAAAGGCTCTGCAAAAGGCTCTGCAAACCCAGGAGCATGTTGGGTTGACTATGTTGCACTAAGGTTCATGCTTTGGAAATATTCATGGAAATATTTCTTGGTTGTTTTGGCCGGGCACTGAACAGAGGAAGTGGAGCAGGTAAAACCTGTGTCTGAGGATGTGGAGGCATGAACCTGAGATCTGAGCTTATGCCAAAGACCACCTTCTTACAGCTTGGGTAGGGGAATCTAAGGCAGAAGGAGACAAACACTACTTTCATTATATGGCACTGGTCAGGGAATTCAACCACCTTCAACCTGGCTCAGAGAAGCAATTCTAACTCTCAACAAAACTCCTTTTAGCATGAAGCAGGGAAAACACCAAAAACCTAAATAAAACTCTAGTTCATTGCCTGTATTGTCCCAAATGCTGACAAAGGGGCCCACCTTCAAGTGCAATAATTGCTGACAAGTCATCACATTTCCTGCAAATCAAACCTATTTTTCAAGTTTAAAAATCAGGAACTAAAAGTGGTGCCCACAGGACTTTCTTTGCAGGTTGAAGTCCATCCACAGGCTGCCCTGGGAGAGCTGGGGCAAAGTGCAGGGTTGATTAGACATTGCCAAACAGAACTGCTGGGATTTTTTTATACTCTATCTCTTTCAACTTGCTGCTAATAACCATTTACCAAAACCAATTTCAATTAAAAATCATGTTATTTACAGTAAAAGATGTCAGCCTGAACATTTCCTGAGATCTGGCTTTTGCTCGCTTAAGATCACACCTTGCTTCTAAAAGGCAACATTTCATGAAGCAAGTTGCTCAAGGCATTTTGACAAAAAGCCTCCCAGTTGTGAGCAGGAGAGTAACACAGGCAACACAGAAGTGAGATAAACAAAAAGGATGTTTTGGAAACATGTGAGTTTAAATCAGTGTTTTGGCCATCACGCTTGTTCAGAGATGAGTTGTGCAGCTCTTGCCCAACACAGAACAAAACGGAGAAAATTGTCTCTGAGAAAAGGGGGTCAGAGGCATGCATTTCTGAACTGAAAAAATAAAGTCAAAGAGAAGACATCAGGGTGAAGCTGCTGGACTGCCAGGAAGGGGTCAAAGAGGAGAAAGCTAGTTAGTCACAGGCAAAACAAGCCTCATCATCTCTATCAGCGAGGCCTTGGAGAGCTGCTGTGTACTGTAAACGCCACCTCCCAGGTCAGTGTCCTTCAATTCATGACCAGGACAATTTGTACTGTTACTTTTGCTGCAAGGGATGTGCACTCTGGACTGACAAGAAATCCAGTGTTTGCTGTGACAACCACCCCTTCCTGATAAGAGCTGCCCTTGGGACAATCCTATCGGTCTCCTGAACCACCAAGACCTCCTGTTAGTCCTCAGCAGCGCCCCAATGAGCAATTTATTTCCTATTAGGTCTTAAGACAGTTCACAATATGCCAGTGGACTGCAGTACATTGTGCCAGACCAAAGCCACATTTCTATTAATATCTTTATCCCCTCCTTCCCTCTGAAAAAAGGCTCAATTTTTCTTCATTATGAGGACAGAAAAGCCTGGCCTAATAAAAGTAAAGGCTGAGGAGCAAAGGCAGGACTTCTCTTCAGATTGGAACACTGAAATATCTCACACTCTTTCAGGGATCTTGGCACTCTCCAAACCTCACCTAGATCTGGTTCTATTTGGAGCTTGCTTTGCAGCGGGTCCCCAGAATACTGCAATTTTAAGAAAAGAAAGAAAAAAAAACCCAAAAGCCCAGTTCCTTTCTGCCCCAAAACAAAAACAGATTCTTTCTCTTTTAACAAAACCTCATCACTGTAGATGAAAAATGTAAGTTTGGGAAGAAAATGTGTGGCCTGCTGATAAGAAGATTTTTTTTATTTTTTTTTTTTTAATTAAAACAAACCAACAAGGCTGGATTGAAACTTTCCAGCCTTCTCTGTGTTTTCCTTCGCTGCTTAGCTTAAGATTGCATCCACACAGTTTGGACCCCACAGTTTGACAAGCCACAGACAGCTTGCTAAATGTAGCTTAGAGCTGTGCCCAAGCCTCTCTTCCCTCATTATCCCTGTCCCGTGTTTATAGGGCTGTGGAGAGCTAGTGGTACCCTACAGACCTTAAATATTCCTGCTGGGCTGCTGATGCTGCCTTGAGAGAGTCCTCCTGCTGGGGCGAGCTCATGTGTTTGTCACTGGCATTGTGCTCCAGCAGCCCCCAGCTGCAGGCTCCCCACTCCCTCCTGCAACCCCAGCCACGGACCCAGACGACCGCTCACTCTGTCAACCAGCTGATGTCCGTGGCTGCGGGCTGGGCAGAGCCCGTTTGGCCATTTGCTTCCAAGAGGACCATTGAAGACAAACCCTCCAAGTGCAGCCTAGAGCTGATGCTGGGGGCTGTGACTGACTTTGGTCTGCACCCACCATGGAGTCTAAGGTGTGGGTGCTCGCACCCGTCACAAGCCCAAGCACAAGACAAGAACAAAACAAGGGAGTGGCAGGTGTCAGACATGCCCAAGACTTTCTTCTGACATCCAACCCCTTTCTTGTACTGCCTGTGAGCATGGTGTCCACTACCCAACCCCACCTGGGAACCTGTGGCAGCCCCAGGGTGGTGAGAGCAAACGCCACCCACAACGCAGATCTACCAGGGGTACAGCCATGCTTTTTTTTTGAGGGTCACTGAGAAAGGAAGGTCCTTTTTTGTTGGCAATGAACAGGCGGTTTATCCTTGCTCAGCACAGAACGTACCTCCTGCTGCCCCATGTCATGTGTGCAAGCAGAGGTGGCACAGTCTGCCCAAAGCCTGATAAAGGCACACTGTGCAGTCCAAACAAAGATAACTCCGGGGGCATCAGGTCAGAAAAAGCTGTTTTCTTTCCTTCAGGGTGAGCCCCTGTAAAAGAAGAGTCAGACTCATTTCAGGCCAAGTGGGAACTTGCAAAAAGATCCTTTCTCCATGCCCACTGGGATGCTAAAAGCTTATAGCAACTTTCCCCAAAACAAAAAGCAGCAATGAGCAAAAGCGCATAGAATTGAGTGTTCCAGGCGGCAGAGCACCCACTGGTAGGAAGTGAATCAGCACTGATCAAAGGAAGAGTGTAAGCCCTGAACGATGCAAAACCCAGTCCCGCTGTTCCTCCCCAGCAGCCAGAACATGTTGCACCAGGAGCCAGTGGGAACTTTCTACTGGAGGTGTTTTTTTCTGATAGAAAATAAAATTTCTACAAAGGTAAATGATGTCGTGGGATAGCCTATTTTATTTTTTTTTTTCCCTCCAACCAAATTGAATTTTTCATACGGTAAATCAAAATGAAACATTTCCTTTTGGACTAGTTTAAGCCAAAAAAAAAAAAAGGTTTCATTTTGTTGGAATCACCTAAAACAACCTATTTTTAGAATGGTGCTCAAAAAATCCAGGTCCTTTTCCCCATTAGCATATTAACTAATGGATAGTTCTTTCTCCCACATGCTCCTCTTTTCCACCTAGGACTGATCCACCTGAAAAACTACTTCTCCCATCAAACCCCGCTCCCATCAGCACCAGTACCATGAACCTGGTTTCACCCCACCAGTCCCCCAGACAGCAGATTTCTGAACAAACATCTCCACAGCTCAGCAAAGAAAAACAGAAAATGTGACCCATGCTTACAGTATCTTCCATCCCCAAAAGCTATCTTTTCAGCTATATCTAATGTTCCTCTAAAAAGTCTTTCAGCTTCATTAATAATCTAAACAGATACCAGGGGTCTAATTAGCAGGCTAATTGGAGAGCACCGTTAGGCATGTACTCAGGCAAGAATCGCAGCGAGTATTTTGTCAGCAGGAATGAGCAAAGAAGAAACGCTTGTTTGCACCAAAGGCAAAAATCAGTTAGATTGCTGATTTATAGGCAAGGTCTCCGCCACACAAACAGAGCCTTGGTGTAAAGCAGTATTTGACCATAACAAGAAATAGCCAGGCTGAGGAACACCTAACCCCTCAGCTTCACCAGCAAAGGATTTTATACATGCATACATTCATTTCATATCCCACATGCTATTTAAAACATCTTTCCAAACAGCTTTCCAACTTGTATGACATTGGGAGGGGGGGTTAATTTTATAAGAGTTTCCAGAAGTTTCAATTATGTCATGTATGTGTCACATAAAAGTATAGCGCAGGAAATAGCTGAATTTCAACACCTAAAATTAAAAATTTTCCAGGGTAGCATTCCCCTTAGCAGCCTGAAGGAAAACATCCTCTTGTTTCACTCCTACAGGTTAGCATTAGGTGAGAAATCCTACCAGGGACTGCAAGGTCCTTATAGCGTAGAGCTCCTATGGCATTAAGGGCTCTCTTACCCCTATAAACTCATGCCTGCACACACATGCACTCCTTCTCTGTGAGTAAATAATTCCAATTAAACACCAGTTTCTCTGCCTGGGAGTTTGAAATTGTTACTATTCTGCAAATGTGTTTGGGGCTTTACTAATACTTAAATCTGCTCAAAAATCAGAATTTCCATTTCACTGCTTGTTTTGGTCAGTTCCGCCTCAAATCACACCCATACAGGTGATGATGCCTCCTGCTTCATGTCTTCTTTGAGCCAGCTGTCCTGCCCAGGCCATGCCCCAGCTGCTCTCACAGCAGCAAAGCCAAGGCACCTCCTCAGGGACATATTTCAGGTCAGGGGGTGGCTCTTAGGCAGTAAACAGGAATTACTCTTCAACTGAAATTTTTCCATTCCATTTGAGAAATGAAATATTTTGCTAAACCCCGAGTGAAAGACGCTGGTATGTTTTTCCTGATGGGAATTTGCTTTTTAATCAAAGTTCTGATTTTGTGGGAAGCATGTTTTTTCTACCGAAACCCCTTCAGCAGAAAAACCTTGGCAAGCTTCGCTGCTGGCTATTATATCAAGGCCACGTTTGACTGATTTTAAAAGATGCCACAGCCTTGGGAACGCCACATGGCATTCACAGCACCACGTGTGCTCCAGCTCTGTGGAAAGGCTGACAAGCACGTGTGAGCCTGGTGCGAAAATCCATCGCTTTATTAAATATCAGTGCTCTGCCAGACCACGTTCGCTCCTGCTCAGAGATATGTATGACTGGCAGTGGACATGCTCGGGGGCTTAAAGGCTAATAGAGGTAAGTAGCACAACACATCTTCATTGCACAGTCAAGCATATGCCAGCAAATATATATATAGATATATATATTTTACAAAGAAAAGGCATGGGTTTTGCACAAGAAGAGTCTCCGTGTTGCAGACAGTCCAGATGGTCATAGGTTCACAGCTCCCCTGGATCATTTTTGGCTTTGGAGCTGGGCAGTGTCAGTCTTCACTGAGACGCAGAAACACCTACATGTTTTGACAGCCCCTTCCGCTGCTCATCTGATTTTTGTATCGTGGGCTTCAGGCTGTGCCAGCACACACTTCCAGGTAGGATTTCTGCTGATTCCGCCCATTTACAAGTACAGCAAAGATGGTCATGTGCAGAGCATTGCAACTTGTCTGCCTCAGTCCCTGATTTCGGGAAGCTGAGAACTGCCTGGCTGTAAATACTGTTATGTTTTGTGACATTTTCCAGCCCTTTCTAAACAAATCCCATCTTTTTTTTTTTTTTTTCCCAGAAGTCATTCCTCACTGCCCTATGAGACATTTCCCTCCTCCGCATTAGGAGATGGGTTAAGTTTTCTTTTGCAAAGCAAGAGCCCTTTACAGCACATCCCAGCTTTGCAAGAAAGCCCTGCATTTTGCCTGTGCTCTCAGGGAGGGGTGACAGTCCTTTGGTGGCTTCTGTCCCTTTTCACACAACACATTTGTTCCTTAGTGTCTGGTGGTGCTGCAGCTTTTCAGTGTCTGTTCTGGATGGTATTAACTGGGCAGGACACCATGAAAAGAGACAGATGCTTTGGTTTAAAATAAAAGGAAAAAGAAAAATCAGTGCCTAAACAAGGGCTTTGGCTTTGCCCTGTAACATTTGCAGTCCATGCAGGGGGGACCACCCCAAGTTTCTGGGCCAAAGGATCCAAACAGACCAAAAAGGAATATAACCTAGGAACCTACTACCTGCTAAATTCTCTGTAAAAGATAACCTGGAGCATTCCTCCCAGCTGCAAAGCTCAACTCCTTTATCTTTGAGTGCATTGATTCCTCTGCTCAGTCCTGCAGTCACTTCACAAGCAATTTAGCCATGTTTTTCCTTCTGACGCAGAGCCCCAAGAGCAATTAAAGACTAACTGGGGCTGACAGATGTTAGTAACATGCAACCCAGCCGTGGAAACAGCAATGCGGGCAGATGCAGAGGTGCAGAGGAGAGAGCTCTACAGCTGCGGACTTCAGAGAGCCGATGAGCTGAAGGAGGAGCCGGAGCAGGGCTGCGCTTCAAGGCTGTCTGTGCACCGATGGAAGCTCAGACCTGCTGATCCTCACCTGAAGAGACTCAGCCTCTAACTCCCCAGGTAGGGAAACCCACCCACGTGAGGGACCAGCTCAGCCCACACTTGAGACCCAGCCCTGTGAGCAGCGGGGCCTCAGCCGAAACTGTCACTTGGCTCTGTCCCAGCCACGCAGGTTTGGTGGCCGTTCCTGCGGGCGGCACAGGCACGGTCGGTTCGTTAACTCACCCAGACACGCTGCTGCCACAGCTCACCATGAATGCCAGGCACTGATCTCTCCATGAAAGCAAAGCCAGCAAAGTCAAAGGCTTTGTCTCATATCAGATAGTAGGTTTTAATTAAAAATGCCCAATCCCTGTAGCTAATGAACAGTCTCTGAATTCCTTTTTGCATTACTCTGAGTTTGAGATTAATCTGAATGCATAGTTTATGCTACAGCTTCTAGCAAGAACAAGCTTGATTGGTGTAACCATTACTTTTCCTTTCATACCCTTGAGGCTTTTACATGCCAGGAGTTAGATTTGGAGCAAATCCTCAGTGCAAAGGCAGCCCTGAGTTTATCTGTAACTCCTGCAACTGACTGTGTATTAGTCTCTAGTTTTTCTGATTTCCTTCAAGTAAAGTAAGCTCTTGGGGTTCCCTAAATAGGGCCCAAGAAGGAGAACTGTGCAATTGCAGTAACGTTTGGCACAAACACATTTATCATTCACCTCTCAGCCATTCAATGGCCTTTTGATGTCATTAACTACCAGGCAGCCCTTCATTTCCCCCCCAGCATGTTCATCATTTGGAGCTGGGGAGGGGGAACCAGGCAAACCAGGAGGCAGGAATTCTGCACCGGCCTGAAGTGCGCAGAAGAGGCTGGCACGGCCGTGGGGGCAGCAAAACCCACTAGGGAGCAACCCTCTAGGGAGCAAGTCCTTCAAAGGGCTTGGAGAAGTGCTCGTTGTGCTCATGAGCCAGCCCTCATGTGATTTCTGTCATGGGTTTGTACCAGCTCTGAGCTGCAGGTTGCACTGGGCCACCAAGTGGCCACCAAGTGGGGGCTGCCAGACCCCAGCAGAGAGCAGGGATTCAGAGATGCCAAGAGGCTTGTCAAGAGGCTTTTGAAAAGGCTGAAGCTGTTGAGGTCTCAGCTGCCTTCCTTGTGCAGGCACTTCTGGAAATCCCCTTAATGTTTAATTAGTGTGTGAGCTACATGCCAGTGCTTAGCAAGCAGGAAACCTTCCTCTGATGTCTCGTGAGATCGCCAGGTAAAACCCTCAGTCAACACACTTACATGCCATCTGTATTTAGGATTGCAGTATTCAAAGTGTCAGCTCTGACCCTGTGAACAGAGAGGAAATCAGGAGCACCAGGGCAGTGTAGTGCCTCTGGGCTCTGCACACCTCCAGCACTGCAGCACCAGGATGGATGCACAAAACAGACCTCAGTTTGGCTCAATACAGCCCCAAATCTCCCCCATTTATCAGGTCGAGCGTCTGGCAGGACACCTCACGTCCCAGCTGGACCACAATGAGCCTTGAAGGTGCAGCCACAAAGCACAATCACATCAGACGAAAGTTGTAATTCCCAGCACCCAGATTACATTTACAAACAGCTGCTTCGCGATGGAAAAGTGAGAAATGAAGCCACCAAAACGGCTGCTTCCTCTCCCAGCAGCAAATCTCCATTGCTGGTAGATGACAGGGGCCAGCGGCTCCCTCCTGCACGGAGGCTGGGGCGATCCCTGTGCAGCCAAGGGTGCGGTGCACAGGCACTGTTCTTCTCAGTAATAAGATGCCTGTCAACATATAAACCAATTAGGTGCAGCTTTTGTGTTCATAATACGGCTGGGCAAAATGCTTTCTATGAGCAAGTGCTTTCAAGTGAAAAATAGCTTCTGAAAGAATCTGACAGTTTGCACATGAGGTTTCAGTTTGCTCAGGGTTTGGTTGTTTTTTTTCTTTTTTCCTAATTCAAGTAATGAAAATTCTCACATTGTTTCAAACCAAGAAACTCTGTCTCAGTTTTCAACAATCCTTCCCTCACACACATGCACACACACACACACACACATTCAGTTGCTTTCAGATTTTCTTCCCTTTCCTTTTTTTTTTTTTTTTAATCACAGGAGAAAAATGGAAAAAAGGGAGGAAAAGAAAAAACTGTGTTTGAGGAGAACATACTAGAAACAATAATTTTCTTAATTTTAATGGTATGAACTTATTTCAAACCAATGCTTGTGTTTCCATGTACTACCAAGCAAGATCCACATTTTGGGGTGGGAAGTATTTACCATCCTAGTTTCAGTTTTCAAATTACCAGTTAAAAACTGGCATCACAGACTAGCCTTTACCTTAAAGGTAAACCCTGAATTCTGGCTTAAATCAGGGATGAGGAAATGTAGGCACTCTTGCACTCTGCCTGTAGTTACAGATGCCCCCAAAACTGTTTTTGTCCAGGTAGAAAAGCTGACAAACAGCAGATTAGTCCCATATATCATATAACCTTTGGGAGGACACCTTGAACAACTCCCCTTTAGTCTCAATGGAGGCATCAACCAAGTTTTGCATTTGGGGTTCAAGTACAGAGTGCTCTAGTGAGGCTGCATGATTTAGATTAATGAAAACCCAAAGATGCTCTCTGAAATAAGGACCCAGCAGTCCTGGCTCAACTCCCCTCTCCAGGTACAGAAAGGTCCCGGAGAGCGACTTTAGCCTCGTTACAGCTGTGCAGCTGCAAAGGCTGATTGTTACGTGTTACAGATAACATGAGAATTACAAATATTAAGAGTCATTATCATCTCCCTCTAGTGGTTACTCAGCTCTCCGGACCCTAGACACGGGATCTGTGCTGCAAAAAGGCAGGGTGCTTTCGGAGAAAAATTGCAGCTAGAAAGGAGGAGCCTCAGAGGAAGCTGAGTTTGCAACAAGATGCTTGTGCAGAGCCCTGTTTGCACAGCTCGGAGATTAAATACTCGCAGCATTTCAATTTGGCTGGCTAAGCACTGAAACTCCGCTCCTCCCTGAGATGCTGCAGGTGGCCCTAAACCATCATGCAGCATCTCGAAGTAACTACAGAGCATAATTCACTGAAAGCAGAGTATATCTGAGCCATCTGCACTGTGTTACAAAGCAGTCAGCAACATTGCTGGTGGTGTAACCACAGCAGCAGCACTGCCCTAGGCCTTTCCAGGCTGTCCAGATAGCTATGGCTAGTTGTGCAATGCAGGACTAGCAGGGAAGGCAGACAAGGACCGGGTAGAAAGTCACTTTGAAAAAAATCTGTGCTTTTTACCAGCCAGTCAGGACCACAGGAGAGCTATTTTGTAATCAAAGGCAAAAATCACACACCCTGGCACCTGCAATCCCCTTTCAATAGTTTCATAAGTTGCAGAGACACATTTACTATGGAAAGCTGTTTTGTTTTAGAGATAGATCAGTTTATGGGGGGAAATGGCAGCAACGCCTTGCACCAGGATCCAGCCTCACATGTTCCCTGCAGCCTGCAGAGCGATGCCGGGCACCCGGCGGTCTCTGCGTGTTTTGCTTGCGGACCCACCTGTTACAGCTGAAGGGGTTTTGTTCCACCTTCCAGAAAGAAAAATCGGGGGGAGGGAGATATGAAACCTACCCCAATGCTTAAAGGAAAGGAAAACCCTCCCATCACAAGAAACAGCAAGCCTCGCAACATGTGCAAAAGCAATTTCCAGAAACAAGTGGAATCCAGTTCCCTTTTTGTAAAACGACAGCGAAGAGATACAATAGCAGCAGTGCAGGAAAGCAGGAGGAGACAGAGGACTTGGGACTGATGCTTGATGTTTGGAGCCAGCTAAGTCTTCGGTTGGAAAGTACTCATAGCCCTGCAGCTTGTTTTGCAAAGTAGCCTGGTACCTGCAGCTTTTGCCCCCCATAGCAGGAGGAGCCTGACAAGCATCATTCAGGCTGCAAAGTCAGTGTATCCCTCTACACAGGATCAGTAAGGCACAATCAGACACAGCAATTCGTGCTCAGGCTCATCTCAGCAATATTTTCCAGTTTTGTGTGAAGAAAGAGCAAGCGCAGGAGAGGGGCCAAAGGTCTGAGAGCAATACGTACCCATGTATGTGAACAAATAGATTTAAATTTAAAAAAAAAAAAAAAAAGGATCAGCAAAGGTCTGTACAGCATGAATGATTTGGGGAATTCCCAAGGGCTGCTTTGAAATCCAAAGTGTTGTATTTTGAAATGGACACAGACCTTGGCGGAAAGTGGGGGAGCAGACAGTAATGGTTTAATAGACTGTGGAATGGCTATAAAAAAAAAAAAAAGGGGGGGAGCAAGAAAAAGCAGATGGCAGCCCCTTCGCAGGAGCCATAAAATTTCATGGTGTATTTTCTATCCATGGCTTCACTGTAATTCAAGCCTTGGGGGCCAACTTTCTCTGGCAGTGGTTACTGAGGGGCCTTGGAGGGCAGCAGTAACAAAGGGTGGACACTTCTTGGGCCCGCTGACCAAATGCTCCCTCTTGGGCTGGAACAGGAAATAAAAAGCAAATCATTTCAGAGAACCACCTAGCAGACTTCCCAAAGGCAACTTCTCAAAGCAGCAGGTCAGAGCCCCAGAAATGAAATCAGAAAAACCCAAAATGGTCCTAGGAAATAGAAATGGAAAAGGAGGTTCTTTGCATCTGCAGACAGAAAGCAAAGCTCAAAGGAGACCTACTGGCCCTCAACACAGCCTTCATTTTGCATGAAAAAACATCTTATTTTCCAAAGCTCTGTCCTGCCTGGGCCACTGGGCTCTTGAGAAGGATGAATGGTCAGTCCAGGACTGTATCTGTCTTACAGGCAAACCTCTTAAACCTCCACCTTTTGCTAGCAACTGTGCTTAAACACTGCCCTGTGATACAGGTACCTGTCTCTAAATTTGACCTAAACAAGATTCAACTCAAGACCATATCTAGATTTGATGTTGGCTTATTGCCATGTAAGATTTGAACCAGAATCCCAGATATGAATGCAAATAAAGCAGACTATAAAGGTTAACATGTACAGTTATCAGCAGCATCCTGCACTTCAGTAAGAGAGTTTGGGTCAATTCTGGTGGTGTTTCAAGTTTGCAATTCATCTGTTACCGAAGCCCACCCTCGGTGCCATCACTCTTTTGTTTGACACCGTGTAACACGGCACTATGCAAATGGAGCACCCAGCAAACGTCAGTACAGTTAATCTGGCCCCGCATCACTCCTTCGTCATCCTTTGCAGGTACAGGAGAGCGTCACCAAACCCACAAATGCAACACACCTTCTACTATTTCATCCCCTCCTTCTGCCCAGCACATGGTCACTTGGGATGTCAGTACAACACAAGAGATTAAATGTTAAGCTGTCCATGATACATCATTAAAACAGAGCAATTACTATGCTGGAAGATAAAAGTGAGGAAATATTTTAATTTGATCTATTTTGCAAATATATTTTGACACTGTAGTTCAAAGATTAAGCATTCCACACCCATTAGAGATAAAGAGCAATAATTAGAAATGAATGCAATGAAAACTCAATTTTTCTTCCACCTGTTTCCCACTGGAACAATTGCTGTGCGGAGCATAAGGAGAGAAAGGAAGGGGAAAAAAAAGCCTTACAAAGCTATGTGCTTCAGTTCCATCTGGTCTAATTATTCCAAGATTTGTCTCCAATAAATTTGCAAAACTATTTGTTTCCAAATGATATCAAAACAACTTGGAAGATGAGAAGTATTTTCTTAAGTATTAATGCGTTTTTTTTTTAAAAAAGCCTTATTTTAAAAACTCACCACCACAAACAGTACTCAGTCAGAAGCACTTCCAGGACCTTCCCACAGACACTGAGGCTCTTTGTGAAATGCGAGTATATGGGGTTTAATTTTTTTTTTTTTTTTAAATAAATAATACCAAGCTCATAGAGCATAACAGACATAGGGGCTGCAAGTGGCCGGTGTTACACTGGTAACAAAAAGGAGTTGACATCTTAGAGCCGGAGATCCTGGCAGCAGCGGCAGCCAAGTGCACGCTCGGCGCTGGGCATAGATGTGTCCTAAGCTTAAATACATCTGAGAAATCGAGTCTACTCAAGACAAACCTAAAGAATTCATGTATTGCAGGTGTTAGACAGGGATGTATGTAGCACCAGAGGGAACACGCGAAGGATACTGAGGGTAAGAGCACAGAAGTGCACTGGAGTGTGTGTGCGTGTGCTTGAATACCCCTTTTTCCTGCCAAATATCTGGCTTCATCTCAGAGCGGTAGGCATGCCTTGTTGCCCGCCCAGTGCCACCATCATCTGACACCAGTGCTGCAAGACCTTCCACACCGGGGCTGAGTTTTGCTATTGCTCCTCACGCCTTTTGTCAGGTGGGAATGAAATTAATGGAAATCTGGTGATTTTGGTGATAACACAGCTGGGAGGGGGGAAAGAGACATGAGCCCTCTGCCTGTGTGAGGGATTAAAGCAGCCGGAGGTGCGGCGAGTAAAGGAAACTTGCGCTTTCTGTTAGCAGTCCAAATTTTCAAAGCACTTGGAGACTAAAATTGGGCAGCAGAAAAAAACCCCAGCTTTTCTTATCGTTTTACTGCTGATACAGGATGAAACAGCCCGTTTTTCTCACCGAGGCGCAGAGCAGGAGGAAGGGGGACAAGCAAAAGGGGATTTCCCCCTTCCTGTGCATCACTGAGTTCCCTTTATTTCTAAAGAACCAAACCCAGAGATGTCATTGCTCAGCACATTACTTATTTCAGGTGTTTCTTTACAAAGACCTCACAGGTGCACATCGTTCACAGGGCACCAAAGGTCTATTTTTGCCATTTCTGAGCTATCAGGGTCTGTAAGAAAGGGACAAATGGGATTCCCACTGCTGGGAGGTGGCACCATCCCACCTGACCATGGTTTTGGAGTAGTTTCTGCCTGTGTGTACAAGCCCGCAGCACTGTTCCCCATTAGTGTGCAATTCCTCGGGAAGGTTAAAGAAAAGTCAAGGTTTTCATTAAGGGCTCGGGCCGCTTAATTGGTTTATTCTGACAAATGCAATAATATTTGTGGAAAAGCCAAGCAGATAAAGAAAAAAGTAAACAAGGTCAGCAGCATCCGTGTGAAACAAACCCATGAGTGTGTGGCTGGAAAACGCCTGCTGCCATCACCAGAAAAGGGATGTTTCACTTCATCGCACTTGCTGCAGTTTGCACTTGGGGGGGAAAGTTGCTGTTTGCTGTTATTCAAGAATTTGCCTTAGGGATGAGCAAACTCATGTTGGATTAATACAAGATCTCCAGACAGCCTCCTGGACTGGTGCTACTGGACCACGCATCGCAAACGGTGCCCTGATGCTCCTTCACTGGGCAAGACAAGGCCCCCATTTGGATGGGCAGGAGTGGAAATGAGCTAAAAGAATATGTGTTTCCTCTAAATTTGGATTTGATTAAAAAAAAATATAAAAAGCATTGAAAGTATGTCCAGGAATAGAAAGGAAGCAAAGCCCTCAAATCTATTTTTTTTTCTGCAGTTTTGTGCCCTCCATTTAATTTGTTTCCTATTTCACCTTCTTTAGGAAAGGAAATTTTCCACTAAAAAGTGTAAAAATCTGTGACTATTATTACACATTTTCAGGAAAATACGAGGAAATACAGAATCTGGCAATAGACCAGATTGGATCTTTGCTCCATTGTCACCAGCATTTTAGGGCTATCTCAGGTCTTGCTGGGAGACCCCTCACTGGTAACACCCCAAAAAAGCCCTGCAGTCCATGGGATGCTCCTCTGACACAGGGCACCCGGGAAGATGAAACGTGAAATTTTCAAAACAGGCCAAAGGAAGCATTTCTAATGTGAGTAATTATCCTGTGGCGCTTCCTGCCATGCGATACAAGAGAAGCAAATAATGCAGAATAATTCCTCAAAGACTCAGTTACTGAGTTGAATAACAGCATCAGCTGCAGTTTCGCTGCCTAGGTCTAGTATTATGAAGGCTCCTGTCCTTGTGCTTCAAACTAATCCCCTGCTGGGATTAGAAAAGCAAACAATATCTCAGTATCAGTGACACTCACAACTTCAGGTAATAAGGAAGGCTCAAGCGTTGCTTCTGGAGGCTGGCTGGTAAAGGAGATAAAGCATTAGTTTTGCTTGCATGTTTTCCCATGGAACAGTTTACTTTGCCCATACTGTTTTCCCTACAGTGTAGAGGAAGCCTTTCTCTCATGGGGATGCCTCTCTTGCTTGAAGGTAACTGCTTAAAAAAATATAAAGCACCTTAAAAGTGTAAGGAGCTTGCATTTTTCTGAACAAGCCAACACCTTTGGCTGCAGGGAGAGTCCAATTCGTACTCGTTATCTGCCAGCACCTCCCCATTATGTTCAGGTGGCTTCACTTCACAGCTTTTTGGAGTGCTGAACTCCTCTGTCCCAGCCCGCTGCACAGAGCGCATTTTTCAAGGGCCTGTTCACAAGCACGGTGCACAATTACACCCTGCCCCGAGCTCGGAGGAGCCGCAGCTTTCACGCTCAGGTTGGCACATATGCTCCTCCCAAGAGCAGGTGCCGGGGCCACTGGTTTGCAGTATCATTAAGAAGCAGCTATTTCATGTCCTTACATAGTAACCTCGATGCTGCTACATGAGTAAACTATGAAGTTACACATTAGGTCGTAACATTTCAGGACCTATTAGGAACAAAAGTGCCTTTGTGAGCATGCGGGTTACTGAATAACCTCCTCCATCCCCATAAAAAGCAACAAGCAGGATCGAGCTTTTTTCTTCTTTTTAAAGAAGATCTGGTTTATATGCAAGTCAGGATCTTGAGGCTCCTTTTTGTGTCTCCACAGCTTTCTTGCCATGCCCTATCAGCCATCTCCAGAGCAGAGCTACAGTAGGACTGAGCCCTAAAACAGCTTTTGGGTCCCACAACAACAAGGACTGAGACCTTGCTGTGCAGGGCAGAAGCAATAGTACCTCGAAACACCCAGGCTCCCCCATCTTTGGATGTATCACACCTGCTCCAGGCTGCCCTGGGTAGCTAATGGGAAAAAAAAGTCAGGGGCTTTTATTTTGAAAAAAAAAAAAAAAAAAAAAAAAAAAAAAAGCAGAGCCACCCTGCGGGGAGGGAGGAAGAAAATGCAGCTTGTGTATATGTGTAGTTATGCTGCAGCTCATCTACTGGCATGAGATATCCTAGTTAACAACCTCGAGGTCAAAACTTGACCTTCTTCCAGCTCTCAGCGGTCAGACAGATTCAATGATATGGGTGATATTGGGGCACCATGCAGCTGCTGACTGGGCCAGCAGCAAGGTGGGAAGGTGTACATAACCTCTTAGCCCTTTCCTGCCCTCCACCAGCCACTGAGCACACCAGTGTTTAGGGCTTGACGTGACTATTTAACACAGGAACATTTCTCAATCACCTGTGAACCCACTGGAGAGGAGCCAAAACTGCTGCAAATACCAGACTCTGGACCCTGCCCAGCAGGCCTTCACCAAGCACATCTCGGCGCTCGAAGGCTGCTCATTTTCCTGCTGCTGTCCCATCTGCTGCCTCCTCCGGGCTACCTGCTACCCGGGTTTCTCCATCTCTGCAATAGCTGTATTTTTTCATGGATCAGCCATAATGAAGACACTGGTGTGAATCTCTCCGCCCCATCGTTGACTGTTGCTCCAATTGCACATTTTCTGTAGCACTTTCTAGTGCAGACCCAGCCTGTGCCTTAAAACTGGATGTGGTGGGGAGCCCTGGAACTGGCAAGAGCTACCTGAGCTTGAGTTCCATGTCCATGAAATAGTTGGTCAGGGATACTGAAATGACAACACAGCTCCCTACTCTTGTGCTGAACTGAACTGTTACAACTTTCTAGCAACAAGCCCTTCTTTCACACAGAGCCAGCTGGGTCCTCTCCTTTCTGTCAAGCTCTTCCCCTTTCCTCCTGGAAACCTCCCATGCACAGAGCCCTGGGAACTCAAAAGCAACAGCTCTGTGCTTTTTGACCCTCGTTTCCTCTTCTGAGCCATAGAGAGCGATTGTCTCATAACCAGACTTCCCAGACCTTGCACTTGAAGGAGCATTAATGTTTCTGTAACTCTAATTATGTTACTTGCATTTAAACTGGCTAGCATTTCCCACCATCTGCAACAGGGACTGCACTGGGTGATGTCGGGCTGCTCAGGCTGCAAGACCCAGAGGTGCTTCTGCCATCAAAGACTCACCCAAAGTCATAGTAGAGACAGGAGCAAAGTCAGGACAAGAGCTCACATATCACCATTCCCAAACTAGCACCCTAACCACCGGGTAATGCGCTTAAAAGCACATCTATAAATAAACTTGGGCCTTATATAAACCCAATTAGAATACACTGGCAAATTATTCAGGGAGCCTGGTGGACACATACTTTACTTCAGGTGTCAGCCACAGGAGAGTATTGTGGTTTTCGCATTACAGGGAATGTATTGTGACTTTGAGTTACATTGCGCTTAGCCTGTAAGCGAAACAATAACAGCTTGGTCTATGGAGATAACACCCTAGATCAGCTCCCTACAATAAATTAGTGAAACATTCCACTCCCCAGTGCTGCAGTCTCACACCTCTAAATATCAACACAAACTCCAAGGGTTTGATGGAAAAAATGGTGTTAAGTCTCAAGGCGTTTGAGGAATTTCCCAATATGCACTAAATTAACTTTCTGGCTGCACTAAACAGAGTGGTAGAAAACAGCCCCATCTGAGACAGATGCAAGGCGAGAGATCCAAGCAGCTGTTTTGCACATGAAATCAGATTGACATTAACACTTACCCTTGGAGTTCTTGCTTTGGGGGTAAAATACAGCTTCAGGGACCCTTCTGTTTAAAAATACCTTTTAGTTCTTCACTGGACTAGGATGAGCTGGGAATTTGAGATCTCCAGACCATGAGAAGTCAAAGAATAAACATCTCCCTTCAAAAGCAAACCCATTGACTTATGTTCATCCTTTTTGTCTCCTCTAGCTTGGTATTTTAAGGATTTTGCCCAAATCATAAAAGTCTAGTTCATCAGATTCAGCTGGAGAAAACCACTCATTGCTGCCCTTCAGTGATGCAAGAGGACCAAGGCAGGCAGAAAACATGATTAAGGATGGAAGCGAAGTTTTGTACAAGGAAGCGATGTACAGTGAGGTAAATGGGTGGAAGAAAACAGGAAGGTTTTCATGGATACAACCTGGTGAAGACTTGTGCACCTGAGAGATTGACCATGCTTTTTTCCCCTTTTGTTGGTGTTTACATAAATTCAAAATCCTGGAGGAGAGAAGGAACAGTCCAGATGCTGACCAGCCTGAATAAAATAGATCAGCATCCCCTGGATGCTGGCCCCTCTTTTACCCCTTCCCTGGTTAAATGTGAGCCTGAGCACTCCAGCAGACAGCCGGTGCATCCCCCATGGCCCAGCAGCACATCCCGGAGGATTCAGCTCATTTAGGCCACTCGGCAGATAACACGAGTTTGTTTTCGGAAAGGCAAAGCAATCTGTCCATAAGGATTTCTCACGCTTCATATGCCAGCCCTGGCCAGGGAAAAACAACATTAACTACATCAAAAGAAATTGTTGAATGAATAAATTATAAAAGCATTCAGAGTACCTATCTGGGGTATTATTTTACACACTGGTGCAGAGTAGGTTAAAGGAGCATGTTTTGCTGTTATTGCATTCCCGTCTCTGTTTGCAAGGACTCGGGATCGCTGTGAAAGTGAGACTATGGACACGAGCTCCCTGCCGGCACAGCAGGACCAGACGCAGATTTTGTTAATGTCACCTCGCCTCTAAGCATTACCCTTCAGAGAGAGGCAGCACAAATGCTGATCTTACACAGCACAAGAGGAAGAAGAACCCTCCAGAAAAAGTCAAACACAAGTCCATCGATACAAATCCTTAAACTGCAGTTGCACAGACTCACGCTGCCTGCTAAGCCCCGACCTCCTCTCCTCTGCAGCCATGCAGCGCAATATTAATGTCTTGCTTAGCCAGCATCCCTTGCCCAGAGATGTGGCTTTTTTTTTTTTTTTTTTTTTTTTTTTTTTTACACAGACAAAGCTCTTTAAGCACTTATGTACCATTTCACATCGAAGGGTTTCAAAAAGCTTTGCAAATATTACACAATTAAGCTTCACAACCCTTCTGTGGATGGGCTGAGTAATATTCATCACAGTTTCTCAGCCATGGAAAGAGAGGCAGAGAGTCATTAAGTGATTTATCTAATATTACATAGAAATCCTACAAAAGAATTAGGATTATCACCCAGATCTCTGGATTACCAGCCTTTTTATATGCAATTTATTCCTGATCAAAACCATACAGACCATTTCATGGCTCTGCTCTTGGGAAGATTTCCAACCATGCAGAGTTTATATGGTCACATTTTTTTCTCACAGGTAAGGAAAAAAAAAAAAAAAAGAAAAAAAGGAGCTAGCTACCATTTCAATCAGCAAGCATATGCAAAGTTTGCATCTTTGTGCTAAAAACAGTCACTGCGAGACTTCCAAATCAAAGTTTCCTAAATAGTACAGGGAAGAGCACCCAAAAGTTTTGGTGCTAATCCCAGAACTACCTCCTTTGCAGGCACCCAAACTCCATTCATGGAGCAGCAGGGTGAAAGCTTGACTCCATAAAAGTTACGGGATTGCTGCCGTTCTCATTGGTGGGGCCAGAGTCTCACTCAAGGTGGTTAGTGGGTGAATGCTGTTGCCTTTGGCATGGCAGACCTCCCTGGGTCACTGTAAATTATTACAAAATGGTATTAATTTTGGCCCTATACCCAAAGAAATAAAAGCCTGTTCAGGACTAAAGCCTACCCACACGTAGACAGGGTAGGAGGAAAAAAGGGCAGCTTGGAGCCAGGGGCAAAAATGGGGATCTGCTGCTGCCTCGCATCAAATTCAGACTTCTCATCACAAAAGATTTTAATTTGGCCCCTGCTGTACAACCACAGTCCCTGTTAGGCCAATCTCCCCAGGCAAGGCAGTAAATTATGTGTCCCTGCATCTGGCCCCTCCAGTCTCCTGTCCATATGTTAACTCTCAGTGCTGGTTAACAGGGCTTGGTGAACTCAAGCTCTTGCCCTGAATGTCCCCCAGCTCCCCTCACCCAAGTCTGTGGGTGATTTCAAGGTATATCATCACAGCTACCTCCCAGAGGTGTTATTTGCCATCTGGAGCAGGGCACGCATTTCAAATGAACGCATTATCCATCAAAAAGTACACTTTTCTGCAAACTCAAATTGTTTAAATTTGAAATATATCTCTGTTGAAAAAAAATTCCATAAAATAAAAATATTGCTGTTTTCAAAACAAAATACTTCAGTTTTCCTTTGAAAGAGTGTCCTTATTTTTTGAAGTGAGAACAAGCTTCGTTTATAGAAAGAATTTGAAAGAATTAAAAGCTTAAAGCCAACAGAATATTTTCTGACTGACTCAGGACCAGATGGTCGAATGGAAAAACAAAAAACCCAAATGAAACCCATCGCCTTCATTTCCCTCTTTCCATGCCCAAAACATTTCAGATCGATCTGATCCAGCTTCATCAAGTCCCACTAAAAGCAAACCCCAGGGAGATCAGGGGGCACAGACAGTGGTGCAACACATACAAGGCTGTGCAAACATCCACCTTCCATCAGAAACCCAGGGGAATGGGCTCCCCAGACCCCCTCACTGGTGGAGCTGTGGATCAGACATGACACATACAAGAGGAGTCAGCCAAGATCCCCTAAAATCCCGTTTCTTTCTCCATGGTGCCCCATGGTTACATGAATAGGAGAGATACAGTTGCTCCCATTTCTTTATTTCTGACACTACATGGTCCAAAAGATACTTGGCCATGAGTTTTTGGGGAACCCAGGATTTTACTCTGAGCTAATTTACTCCCACTGCAATGAACAAAACCACTGTACAAAGGGGTGGTATTTATTCTAAAAGCCTTTCTGGCCCATTAGCCCTGGTGTTGACCACCCTCTCCACTTTTCCACCTCCCCAAAAAAGCACAGTAAGGACCTGCAGATGTTTTAACAGCTGCACTTCCCTGAAAACCACTGTGGACCCTGCAAAAGCCCAGCCTGTTGAACCAGCACCCTGGGCAAAACTTCCCTCGCACTCAGCAGATCACTGCAGAAAGGGTGCTCAAGGACGTGGCATGTAAGTGTATTGCAACTACAGTCTGAGAATTTTTTTCTTTTTCTTTTTTTTTTTTTTAAATGTGTCTACAAAATGAAGTCATTTTGACTCCAGGCTGTTTACAGTTGTCACATCTGAAATGGATTTCGCCACTTTGGTGTCAGAACGCTGGGTCTACAAAAAGAGACATAACATAAAAATCCCTAATTATAAGGAGGCAAATCATTTGTAAATTGAGCCATAGTGTCTTTGATTGTGTGACATTAATTTGATTCTCTTACTGTCATGCTTAGGCAGAAACACTCCTTACCTAGCTAGTGATCATACGAAAAAAAGGTAATAAGCACATAACAAAGATCCCCAGAAACTAATAATGCTGGGCTTTTGAAGGGACTGTGTTTTGGAGTATTTGCATTTCAATGGGATGGAGAGCACAGTTTCTCAACTGTGCCTTGCCAAACTCCCTGAAACACCCTTTTCTTTCTGTTTGATTAATCATTTCATGCTTAGAGTCTTTTAAAATACTGCTACTTCTAGCAAGCAGATAAATGTGCATCTCTTCAGATAAATGATGAAACTTAAGGCTCTGCTCTGTTTTGCTCTTTTTGTCTTCTGGCTCCTTCAACTCAGCAAATATGCAACCCAGATTTTCTGTCTGTGTAAGAAGAGTTCGTGGATTTGAAAGACTAAAGAAATGCTACAGGCTTCCCTGCCTCTACTAGGGTCGAGAAATTACGAAAGCCAATCTAATAAAAAAGTGAATTTTTCCAAGCGTGCAGCATGATTAAAAAACAGCCAATTAAGGTTCTGATTCAGTACAAAACCTGAATGTTTCCAAATGTATAAAACAGTTGACAGCAGCATGACATCTGCCCTTTCCCTGCAGCTCTCCATATGGAAAAGAGATCTACCTGCAGTCCTTGTGCTGCTCTGTAGCAATGAGTTTGGACTAAGCTGAACTAGATGTGCCAGCAAAGTCTTTGCCCTTAGCACAGGTCCTAAATGCAGACCTGTTTTCCTTCTCCACAATTCCTATAGCTGCTTTATAACTCATTAAAATGCTCTACTGGCTCAAACTGTCTTGCCCTGGATGGTCATCTGCCTGACAGTGGCAGCAGGAGATCTTATTGAGAGCCAGCATGTGAGCCCGGCCACTTTCTGCAGTTCCTTCCCTTTGTAACCATCAAGCGTCTGCAGCTGCCAAATGTGGGATATCAGTCACATCCCTGCCCAGTCATTTTACTGTCCATTTATTAAGCCGATATGCATGACTTTTTAAAATTCCCCTTTGAACCTGCTGACTCACCACCTTCATCATTTTGCAAACCTCTCCTTTACTGCATCTCAGTTTTCTTATCTCCAAATTGAAGTTGTGGCCACAGAAAACAGTGTTTCCATCTCTGCTTTAGTGCAATACTTTCTCCAGCTCTACCATGGTCTTCATAGGGTTAATTTTACTTCATTACAGGACTAGCTATAATAAATAAAATAAATAAAATACAGGTTAAAGTGTAGTTTGGGCAAGTCAGCTGCAAAGGAGACCAAGCACCACAAGAGCTATGTTGGTACACCCTAAGTGCAGAGAGCAAGGAGCTCAAGGAGACCAGCTCAGGTCCCAAATGCAGTAAGGATTCCTTAACCCAGTACTGCTCTTACACATGACAGAGACGCTCTTCTGAGCACCAAGAAGGCCTCCAGACACAGGACAATCCTCCTGCTACCATGTTCTTTCCAATCCCAGAGATAGATCGGTCCTGCTCGTTGATTCCAACCCTATGCTGCATTGCGTGAGGTGGACATGCCCACCATGAATGCTGGAGGATCCAGTTCCTCTCCCCTCAAAGAGAGGAAAGGTGCAGGGGCACAAACAACAGGCAGCTTTAAAGCTGACTGACATTTTTTTGAACCTTAAGAGAAGTGGAAGCTTGGTTCAAATTTCATTTCAAGTGCTCATTTCTCATTCCAAGGGCTCACATACATCAATGTCATTGGCAATGGGTAATGTATTATATGTGTATTCCATGAATGACTAGACACTCAAGAAGTATGAAATACATTTTGTGTTCCACTTACATATATACAAAACTACTA
The DNA here is from genome assembly GCF_034619465.1 of Leptosomus discolor. Taxonomy (NCBI): domain Eukaryota; kingdom Metazoa; phylum Chordata; class Aves; order Leptosomiformes; family Leptosomidae; genus Leptosomus; species Leptosomus discolor. The sequence continues at coordinate 11,511,580 of NC_141405.1, forward strand.
ATCAGAAAAAGGGTAAGTTTCACAGAAAAAAAAAATCCACAGCTTTATTAAATGTCAAGTGCAAAAGTAGTATTGACAACAAAATTAAAAAAAAATCAGCTTAGGAGGAGAAAGGAAATAAATACACCAAACTGCAAACCAAAGCTAATGTTTTGGCCTGGGAGAGGGGGGAGGAACCCAGCCTGCGTTTCTTGGAGAGCTGAACCCTTCATTCCTGCTATGTGCTGTTTTAATGACCTGCACACTTTGTGAAAAAGGCTATTCTCACACTTCTATTACCCGGATTAACTCACAAGTCTGCACAAATATTCATTTGTAAAGCTCACAGGAACTGCTGACATTTCTTAAGAAACCCTCTGGGATTTCAAATTCTCGTCAGTTTGGACAGCAGCATGTGAGCGATGCCATCCCTGTCTGCAAGTTACCAGGGAACTGTGCAGAGGAAAAATTTCTGTAGGAAGAAGAGGTCTTTTAACAGAAACACCACGAAGCAAACTGTTACTCCCTTCCCTTTCCTTCTCCAGCAGTCTCCCTGCAGGTCTTCACCATTCTGGGTGGGTGAGACCAGAGGAGCACACACATCACTTTCACATGTAACACCCCTGTGACATTGTCCAGGATCCTCCTGCTTTCACATTAAGGGGATTCTAGGTCTGTCCTGGCTGAGAGAATTTCTTGGAGCCCTTGTACCTCCAAGCATAAGGCACGTTTCTTTGACTTGACTTAGTAAAACTAAGATAGCAGTTGTTTCAAAATCTCAAAGTCTCACACTTGGAGGGGAACGAGAGAGCACACATGGCAGATATTAGTCCTATGGCCTAAAGGCTGCCCAGAAGGTGCTCAGACACAGATATGGTTTGTCACTGAGAACTTCCCTTGGATGGGACCTTACTGCTTGGAGGATGAGGAGAAAGACATTAATGTATTCCTCCACCCTGGCCCTCTTTTGTAGCTCGTCCCATGGGAACATATTTATCTCTGTCCTCCTTGGAGAAAGGAACAGGAGGAACAGGTCCAGCTTGATGCTCTTTTGTCTTGGACATCCAAAGATTTGGTACACCAAAGGCAGCGCACATCTCCTTTGTTTTTAATTAGACTATTGACTCTGCTCCCAAAAGATATGTAAAAATTTTGTTTTATTTTTAAAATGTATAACTCACGCCAGAACCATTTCTCCCTTCACTTTTGCTGCTTTGATCTTGGTTGAAATGTATTATAAGAATAACATCTAATGGAAAGCACTGAGCAAAGCCCAACCCAAAGGAAAGCAGTATCTCCTTGCGAGTGTGCGTTGCCCAGCCCATTTCAAAGACATCAGATTACTTGCGCAAGGATCAGTGCTGGAAGCCACGATCCTCACCTGCACACGAGCTGTCAGCTGCAAGGAAGTTAGATAACTGGAGCTGAAACTCTGAATAAAGCAGACCTAGCCTCACAGAACATGCAAGACTTTTATGGCTAAAGATCTCCTGTAATATGTTGCAATCACAACTCCGTTGCAGCCTGGTATTATTTTCATAATAAGCCTTTTTTATAGTATTTTACATCCAGGTAAGCTCTAAAGGGCTATTTCTCACAGAGTAGCTGTATCCCACTCTCACGGAAACCTCTTCTGTTTAACATCCACACTGCAGGTTAATAAATGCCACAGTGTCGTTTCCTCCACTTGCTGGTTTTAGCAAATGTCAAAGGGCAACAACATCGCAGCAGAAACCAAGTGTAGGAAAGGGAAACAGGAGGCACCCATAACCTCATCCAAATTCCTATAGGTTTACTTCATATTCATGTTTAAGAAAAGCTCTGATTTATTCTCACTGTCCAATCCCATGTTGCACTGAATACTAGCAAGTTGCTAGTGGAAACAACTAAATCTAGACATCCCTCATTTTTGAAATCCCAGACCATCAGATAGTCTCCCCCTTTTCTAGAGCTGTACAATAAATGGAGCAGAAAAGTGAGCTTGGTTCAAAGTTTGTTGGAGATATTCACAGGTCCATCTTGTACTTCTTTTTAAAAAGCAAACCAAACAAATAAAAAACCCTACCAACAACAAAACCCCCTTAAAAACTACTACTTCAGTAGTGTTAAAAAAAGACAGACTGAAACTCTTTAACCATAATTCTCAGGTTACCATGAGATTTATATTGGGAACACTTGAACCATCCTTCCTCCCCTGTGTAGCACTTCAGTCAAAATACTATTATTATTATTATTTAAAAAAACCCAAACACATAACAGACTTCAAGGAGCCATTGTCCAAGCCAATGCACTGCGTTTACCAGGAATAATAATTCTATCAAATCATGGGCAGAGATGTTACCAAAATTGTACTTTTGCCTGATGTATTTTAGGATTAATGTATTCGAGTCATCATTGCCTAAAACCAGGCCAGTGCTCAACGCTACAGTAGATAGTAGGAGTGAGAGGCACAGTATCAACCCACACCTCTCACCATAGCTCCACACCTCTCACCATAGCTGACCCCACATATCCATGCATCCACCACAAAGGCCTCCATTCCTTTGTAGGATAATTCTGCATTTCTGGAAGTGTTGCTACCCAAGAAAGACTCTTTTACTCACAGTTTGGAAGCAAAAATCCAAACAGGCAATTCGAATCACTCAGCTGCATTCCTTGCTCCCACAGTGAAGCCCCACACCAGAGCCACCCCTGCCGAGGATCAAAGCCCACGTACCCACTAGCATCAGCTGAAAGATTTTAACTGGGATTTCAGCCGGAGGATGAGCAGTGGTTGAATGGCAGCTAATCAGTCATCAGAGAAGGGAGACAGATAAGGCTTCACAGTGACAAATTGGCCCTGAAGCAGGAGGAAAAGCATGAACATCCCAGGAGATTGGTCCACCCATGCACTTTCTAGCTCATCCACCCCAGCTACGGGAAAGCAGCACCAGGGCAAATGGGTGCAACGTGATCTTCTGCAAGAAATAGTTTTCTGCCACATTTCCACCTTGCATCTGCTGGCGCAGGCTGTGGATGGGCTGCTGTTCAGAGGAGAGGCCAGTGATGGATGCTGCCCTGACCTAACAGCAACGAGGCCTCCAGGCCTTGACCCATACAGGTTCCAATTAGCCAAAATTAGTCAGCTGTGGCCAGGGTTTGTCTTCCTTAAAACACCTAACTGTGTGAAAGCAACAGTCCCTTTCTCCAAGTTGCCCACTCAACCCTTTGTGGCCTTACACCCTTCCCCAGGGAGCCTCCTTCAGTTTTGTTTCTCCCCTTCATGAGCCATGCCAATCATTAAAGAGTCTTAGCAGCCCCATTATCATCCTGGGCAATTCTTAACTCATTAGGCTTTAAAGTTGTTGGACTGCAGAAAATAACCCAAACCAAGCAAATGCTTAAGCACGATAAAAGGATGTTAATGTTTTACCCCACTGACAATGACAGAATCTGTAGGACAATTATTATGGATATTTCCATGGGTTTAGTGTTACTCTCTTCCTGACATGAGGTCCTTTGCACGGCCTCTAATTAAAAACGGAGGAGTCTAATCTGCATCCAACCTTAGAGGTGGATTTGAATTCTCCCACTGTGAACTTTCAAACATGGAAGCACGCCTGTTTGCACCAACGGGATCCAATATCCTGCCTTCGCAATGGACTTTTTCCATTTTGGCAGGCTGCACGCCTATGATTGTGCGAGACTGCAGCATTAATAATTCACTACCTGATCTGATCTTTCAGCATGGAACACAAGTAAAGCTGACATTAAATGCTGCTTGGATTCCCCTCCTCTGCTATTCTCCTATTGTGTCTTCAGATTTTGCTTAATCTAACGGGAATTTAGTATTAAATTAACACGAAAAAGTCACGTCTTAGGAGGTCTGCTGAAGAGAGAAAGCAGGCTTTCCTGCTGAGTTTACCTTTAAAACCAACATCTTTATTTTATTTGAACCTCTGCATCAGAAAGAGATTAAATGTGTTTAGATTAGGATGCAGGAGAGAGTAGCAGAAATTTTAGATTCTTAATGAACAGCATATTAACACTTTTCCCCTGGCTGTGTAAAAAGGCAGATTACTTGCAGGGATGAGAGGACATTCACCTTCTTGAGGGGAAGAACACCATTTTCTAGCAAGATTTGCAGTTATTCCTCTGCATTGCAACAGAAGGAAAAACTCCTCTAGGTGAGAAAACTATACCAAAAGTTTTTTATATGGTTGAAAATTGTGTGAGCCATTTCACTAGTGTCAGCTAACAGTCAGCCCCACACACGGTTGCACTGGCTGAAGCAAGGAGTTGTGGACCAGGTTCTCCTGAAAGCTTTCCACAGTGGCAAAGCTGCTGTCACTCAAGTCCTTGATATCCCAAGCGACCTAAAAACTTTGGCCAGCTGCAAACCTATTTACATATTTCATCCCAGGTCTTCCCTTTCTCAGGGGGTGGATTTTGTTTTAAGTGAATAAAACAAACAACACTTCCCCCCTCCCCCAAAAAAAAAAAAAAAAAAAAAAAAAAAAACCAGCCTGGAAATTTGACAAAGATGAATAACCTCAATTTTGACAAAAGAGTTTCTTTGTGTTTTGTGGAACATGCAGTTTTTCACGTAGTCCTATGTGCTTTCTATTTGATGCCTTAATTATTGCATCCCAAAAGCTGTTACAAGGAAGGGAAAATACTTTGCTTTCTGTTCCAAAATAGACTCTGTTGCTATTTTGCACTCACCCACTGTTCTGGTACTGTTATCGCATTAACACTTAGAGATCCCAAATAAGGTCAATGCCTTTGTCTGTCACCCTTTGTACAGTCAAGAGACAGTCCTTGCCCCAAAGACCTTAAAATATAAATAGATAAGACAGACAAAGGGAGAAAGAAAGGGAACATTTCTATCGTTTTCACAGATAGGAAACGGGAAGATAAAATGGTTTGCTGGAGGTCAGTGACACAGAGCTGGGGAAAGAACACTCTCAAGTCTCTCCCAAATGTCTTTAACCATGAAGCTGCCCAAAAAACCCTGTGTTTCCTCCAGCATTTCATTCACGTGACTGCAGAGATGCCCAGAAAAGAGGAGCTGTAAGGAATCATTGCAGACTTTCAGAGATGCTTCATTTTCAAGAGTAACTTCTGAAAGAGGCCATGGCAAAAACACCAGAAGTTTGACCAAAGCTAAGTTCAAAAGCAGAGTCCAAAAATCCCAAGCCTGGGCTCAACTGTTACGAACACACAAATCTCCAAGGAAAGCAGGCAGGGCTGGCACAGCCAGGCATGCAGCTGGCATGGTGTCCATGTCAGCAGAGAAAAATGGGATGCTGTGTTCAAGAATTCACTCTCCAAGCAATAAGGGCAAGAAAACCCGGGTAGCAATCAGGGCAGGAGGGGAGGATGTAACAGTCTAAACTGATCTGCCTTCGGTGTGTCAATGACACCACAAGTATGTGGAGAAGATGTCTGTTTTAGTTCCACATGCCCCAGAAAGACTAATATATTAAAAAGACAGTGGGACCTGCCTCGGGCAGAATCAAAAGAACGGAAGGACTAAGTTCACCGCTACCTTTTTCACTTTTATAGAAAGTCAGGCGGGGGGAAGGCAGACTTTATGGCATAATCCATTCTGCAGAAGAATTTGCACTTCAGCCCCATTTAGTGGCTGGTGTGTGCCCTGTCATCTGAGATTTCCCATCCTTTATTCATTTTTCTCCTTGTGTCATGAAGGATGTCAGAGAAGGAGCTCGCCCTTACAAGCTTTATGTCCCAGTGCATCTGGGGGCAGCTGGGTCTGTGATTAAGTGTGCGCTGTGTGGTGGCTCTTATCCCCGGCTATAACATGCCAAGCAGGTAATGTTAGAAGTCTTATGTTGAAACAGAGTTTAAGAGTCTGTTTAGTTAACCCAGGTTAAGTTCTGCAGTTTCTCTCTGCTTTCTCTGCCTTCCCTCAAGCATAACAGGTCACAGGAATTTGCATTTTGGGGGGTTTTTTGAAGCCTTTGTCTTCACAGAGTTGCTGGTGTTAGCCGACAGCAGGGACATCTACTGTAACATATAAACTAAACAGCAGTGTAGAAAAACTAAGTTGCATTTATATCACCAGCAGCTTTTAACGTGGGATTTGTGCTCAGCGTTGTTGCAGGACTGTCTGCTCTGACCCAGGTAAAGAGACTTCATTTTGGAGTTAGAGTGCAAGTGAGTATCCTGGTCCACACAGCCACCAGAAAAGCTGGTCCCAGCTTGGCTCTGGATTACTCCCTGGCCCATTACAAGCAGTGCTGGGATTTGTCACAGCCTGGGTGAGCAGAAGAGCAAAGTGATGTCTGCATCAGGCTGTGCCTGCTAGAATACTGTGCCCAGCCGAACGACAGAGGAGGGCTTTTGCAACATCAGCCTGGGACAGCATTAATCCTCAGCTGTCACTAACTCCTTCGTAACCCAGAAGGGAGAATAAAAGCAGTTATGTCCATCCTGTAAAGCAAGCATAACGTCTTCAGCAGAAAACAATTCCCACCTGCAATATGGGGGACAGATCCTAGCACAACACAGTGATACCCTGACCTAGAATGGGGTCTTTGATTGCTACTATACCCCAAGAAATCAGAAAAGCCTGTATTTTACCCAAACCACTGTCCCTTTCCAGCCCTAAAATGTGTGACCCACCTTGGCTTTGCCATCTAAGTTTCACTTTGGAAACCAACACCCCTCTTCCTGCTGTTTCCTTGAACACAGACCTTCCTGCTAAAGACTGAGCGCAGACTGTTGTTGTAGCTACTGCAGCCACCCAGAGCCTTTACCAATGTTTGAAGAAAGCTTGAATTACTGATGGATGGGAGGCTTTGTCTCACAGTTGTCTTTGCTGCCGGTTGCTCCTTGGCTATAACTCTACTCATTGATGTAGCCCCAGTGTGCTTGTGCTCGGCTCTTCCAGGGACACTGCAGAACTATGGGGATCCTCAGCTTTCTAGAAGGAACGATCCTTTCCAACATGCACAGGACCAAGACTAAGAAACAAGAGAGTTAAGAGAAACAAGCACATAGCCAAGGTCAGAAACACAGCCTGCCTAAACAGGATTGATTACATGTTGCATACCATCAATTTGTCCATTCTTAACCCAATTCAGAATACTTTGTTGTCTTTTTTCCCCTTCCTCGCATCTATTAATCTCTCCTCCACACTTCCCACAGACAGTAACGTCTTCCAATTCCCTCCTCTCATTTTTCTCCCCGAACACAAACAGCCTGCTGAGCAGGGGCCCCTGCTAATTGGAATGGTCATGGAGATAGTTCGTCTTGCAAGAGCAATGCCCGCAGGGCAGCAGGGATGCCCCAGCACCCTGTCCTGCCTGCAGACCCACACCTGGCCTTTGTCACAGCTGGGCTGCCCAGACCTGGAATCTAATCCCAGGAGGGCTGGGGAGGGAGGTTATTTTATCTTCAGAGAAAGGCAAACAGGATGGGCACTCATCGATCTTGAGAAAGAAACATTAGCCAAGTCAAACACACTCTGGGGTCTGAAGCAACAGGATGTCCATGATGTAATGCCTGGATTCACCCTGGCATCTCCTTTTACAATAACGACAGACTTAGAGAGAAAACGAAGAGGTGTGAGCACAGGACAAGGAAAATTTGCAGGGAGCATTGACCAAACCTGTTCTAAACCAGCGCTGGCTCCCCACAACAGAAAGTGAGTTCAGACTTACTACTGGCAACCACCACACACAGCACCCTGTTAGACCCACGAACCTACCACCATCTATCCTGTATATTCGCCCAAACTGGGTCCCCACCTATTACGAGTATCGTCTTCTACTGCCTTAAGCAATTCAGTCATCCACCAGAACGCCTTTGCAGGGCTCACTGCAAAAAGATTTTCCTCTTACTTATTCTGTGGTAGTGCCCCTGGCGAGATGGAGATCTGACTGGGAGAAGAGCCCATGCATCTCCAGCTGCAGCCAGCCACAGTGTAGTGTGAGCCGAGAACAACGCACCTTGGCAGGAGATAGGAATGGTAGGACACCGACTCCCCCCCACATCACATGTGATTTTGTGCTAGAACGGATGCAAGGACTCCTGCAGAGAAGCTCCTGCTGGCAAATTTACCTTTATCCAAGGCTACGAGACTGTATTTTTAGTTATTGGCTCAGACCCTCTCACTTCTGGCCAAAGAGCATGTAAGAGGCAAACCAGAAAAGCAGTTGTAACCAACTTTGTGCTGTCCCTTTTGGGAGCCAGCTGACAGTCGTCCCAGATCACTGAGTGCAGTCAGAGCAGCAATAGGTTGACATTGGGAAACAAATAGCTCCAGGCTCAGCCAACAGGCCATCTATCAGGAGCTGAGAAGGTTCTTTGCCCTCAAAAAGGTACTTTAGATAGATACAGCACAAAATAACCTTTCAACTCTGGTCTTGGCCTCCAGAATCTGTATCTTACAACACATCATGGCTGACACACTTGAGCTAATGAAACTGCTGTGACTGCAAGCACCAGCATGCAGAGGTCTGGTTTGTGAATGCTCACGAATAGCCCAGTGGTCTGCATTAGGATTACACTGGCCTGAATCCACTTCTATCACCAATGAGGGTTTACACTATCTCTACACCTTCACAAAACCAGTTCCCTGGCAAAACAGAAGCCAAAAGACCTATCACCCCTCTGCAAAACCTAGCTGCCAAGGGAAAACAACAAGAGCTCCGATGAGCACAAGGCTCTGAAGTCTAGGTCATGCCAGCTCTCTGGCAGGAGCTCCAGCATTTTGAAGTCTCCGGTGCTTCCCAGGTCTAACTAGTACAGATGGTACCAGCAGGAACCATGGTCCTTCCCCTGCAGCCAGTTTTCTCTCACCAGAGAAACAGGAAGAACAGAAACATAATTAAAAATCATTGGGGAGAACTTAATGGAAAGTCTTCAAAATGAGTGGTAGCTCTGTTGGAGCTGAAAGTCAAAGTTCTGTTTGATCTACTCATTTACCAGAGCTAGTTCAGAGAGCTAACTACTGGCATGGACCTCAAAAGTTTATTTCCTTGCCAGTATTCCCAGGCTTGTATTACCTTCTTTAACAATAACACTATAAAATTAGACCTTCATTAATGCTGAGTAACTCAGTAATTCACAAAAGGGAACAAACAGACCTAATCTGACCATCCAGGCATTGATTAAAATGAACACCCCTGAGAATGCTGTAATAAAGATTCAACACTTCCAGTGCTTGCCATTAGAGACCTGTCTTTTTGTAATGATTTGCCTCATTAAGCCAGGCACCACGGGCCTGCCATCCCTGGTCAGATGCTTTCCGACACTCGAAACGGTTGCAAGGGGGAGGCAGCACACCTCCCACGGAGGCTTCTTTTTGCCCAACCTACCTCCAGTTTCTGGTTAAGAACGTCTAGCAATTACTTCTAATGCCAAAACACAATGTTTTTCAGCTGATAGGAGATCAGCACATTTCCAATGGGAAATGAGAATTTGTTTCAGAGGGCTTTTGCTGGAAGAACTCATTCAGTAAGTGGGAGGTCTTCCCACTCCTCACCCTTCCTGAAAAAGTAGTTCATATTTCCTTTGGAAGTTTTCATTCTTTCAGTAAAATACAGTTTGTTTTTAAACTGGAAATTCTAGTTGTTTTGCCTGAAGTAGCATATTGTTACCTCTGGGGCTTTAACAGTTTAATTGTACTCTTTTGAACAAAATATTAGAGAAACTTACCTAAATGGGAGCTTTTATCAGAAAAGGCCATTAAAAGTGTTGGGGAAACTCTTGTCTAATTAAGAATTGCTCTTAAACAATGCTGTAGTCCTGTCAGATTTAACTTCTTCCTGTTTATCTTATTTACAGTCTTCATCATAGGCCCTAGCAGGAAATTTGATTCAATCCCAGCCTCGGAGACATTAACAGCCCTTTCATGAACATGCTACCAGAGACTTGTGATTGTCAGCTTTGACTTAGAAAATACTTCAGTGATTTTAAACAGGTGAGTTTTCAAAAATCTCTCTTCAGGATCAGTGTCTTGTAAATTTGCACTATCACAATTCGTTCTGACAATTGTTCAAGTTTGTACTGAAAGTGGAAAGTGTATCTATCTAAGCAGTTATTGAGAAACATTATTTTAAAAGAAAGGGGAAAAAAAAAGAAGGAAAAATAGGTTTATGGGATTATTTCTAATCTTTTACAAAATATTTAAAATATGCCAAATTTTCTCTTTGGAGGTCTACAGAAAGTAAACAATTGACACAAAAGATTCCTATCACAGACATCTCATAGCGATTTTCCATTTCTGACCAGCTCTAGGAGTCATTCAAACCTAACAGTAAAAAGAAAAATTATTTTACATAAGCACCTTTGTCCACCTCTGCATCCCAGAGCATCTGAAGACCATTGCTTCCAGGGCTGAGTGAGAAATCACACGTCTGGCTTGGCTCAGTGCAGTAGGGAGAAAAAAAAAAAAAAACAACAGCCTTTCCTTTGGTACCTTTGTTTTCTCATAGCCCAGGGAAAAAAAAAAAAAAAAAAAAAAGAACTAAAATCAACCTACTGATCTGACAGCAGCCAGCCTGACACTTTATTCACATATGTCACAGCAGAGCCAGCCCAAGTTAGCACCAGAGAGAGAGCCAGGAGTCATTCCTCGTGTTTATTTTCTCTTGGAGTGCAAAGCCCACTGCCAGGCAGCACCACTCAGCTCTGGGGCACACAGCAGTGCCATTGTGAGCTCGGGGCAGAGGCGAAGGCTCTGAGGTTTGACGTTCAGGAGGTCTCAAGTTTTCCCTAGTGTGGAAAAGCCCGGTTTAGATTCCCAGCTGAAAAAACCCCATCACTATGCCTAGCGAAACCAGTGCTTCTGACCTCTTTCTGACCTCCATGGCTCTGGAGGGAAGCAAGATATCAAATGCAATGGAGATTTCTTTTACAATGGCCTGTTCCCACCCAAAACCAGACTCACCATTAGAAGCCCTGGCATATCATCAGGTCCTGTGGGAACTACAAAGGCTCCTATTCAGATACAGCTCTGAACAGCATCCAAATTTTGGAGATCTGCAAAGGCTTTAGTGAGGCTCAGCATGCTGCCCTCTTCCCCCTTGACAGCACCACAGAAGACACCCAAGGCGCCTGAGCAACGGAGAAGGTCCACTGACTACCACCTACCTCCCCATAGTCCAGGATGGTTCTTCTGCACTAGTGAACACAGACAGGTCAGACCACACACCACCGGCCCGTGAGTACAGCACACATTCACACGAGCACATGGAGACCCTGTGCCCCACTGGTCCTCTACCAGGCTATCACACACTGACTGCTCTGCAGAGAGGGAAGGCAAATAACATGCAACAGCCATGAAAATTTGTTTTACTGTCATGAACACTTGCTCAAAATGCCTAGTCCCTCAATCTCACAAAGCAAAGAGCTTTGGTGAAAATCCGGGTCTCCCTCGAGACAATACACCCACCTTATCCCAGCCTCCTCCAGTACCATCCCTCCGCAGGGCCATTAGACCCACCTTTTGCAGGGTCAGGGCTCCTCCTCCCCCAGGCACTTCTGCAGAGTCTGGTTGCTCCTTCTTCATTCTCACCTCCATAGTTGCCACAAGGTGTTGGTTCTCCCCATTATGAGGGCCCAAAAGATTTATCTAGGATTAATACGGAAGGTAAGCTTCTGAAGGCATTTGGAGGCTCCCAAAGTCAGCTCCAGGATAGAGTGCTGCTTGGTTTTTAGAGCAGGTCCACTGCAAATCTGCCCCAGAGTAGGAGGTGCAGGGGTAGAGGTGGGTAAGGGGAAAAAGCCCTTGAGCTGTCTGGGCATCTCAGCAGAGGATCAGCAAGCTGCTCTGTGTGATGGCTGCAAAAGTCAAACCCAGACACTTTGGCAGGTGCATTTTAGGGAATGCAATCACTAGTGGAAATGGGAACACTTGCTGAGAAGGGCCAGGTACTGCTCTTGGGATGGTCCACAAATGCTCAAGCTCTGTGAAGTTCACCGATGGCAACACTCCAGTATCTACCAGTGTCACAGCCACATGCCATCCTGCAGTGAACAGTAGCTCCCTAGGGCCCTGCATGTCTTTTTCTCTTGGATAGCTGAGGCACCAGGCAGGAGCCCTGCAGAAGGTGATGGTGTGCTGATTTCTTAATTTCACCTTTCTTTTCACTTTTTTACCGTTATTGTAGAGCTGAGAAGGGTTCTGAGATATCAGTCACCCTGATTATAACGTGGATGGGCTATGGCTCCATGTTGAAGCAGGTGAAGGGGGCTGTGGCCTGTCTCATCCAGCAAATTTCCCAATTTCAAGCTGATCCGCCTCTACTTATGTCCTCTAAAGGTGAAGTCCTTGTTTTATAACCACAGTGGAAAGAATATTCTGAGACCAACATTAAAAACCTCCAGAGCTGAATGAAATGCCACTGCCTGCTGCACCGCTGTGTCGGATACCAGCCAACCTCAGCCAAGGCTGACAGCAACCCATCCTGCCACAGCAAGGGTGCAGTTTTACTTGCACACATATATTTATCCAACAAACATCCATGCTGCTGCCACAACAAGCTGAGTTTTCCCCTTCCCAGCAGCTGCCAATCCCGCCTGGCATTAGTGCTTGCTGCTGCATGGGAGCATGGGAATAACCGTGGAAAACTGCCTGCCGCAGGAGGGTTGGACTTTGGCAGGGTCTGCAGCAAGATCCAGCTCACTCACTGGCTCTGCAGAGGGAGGCAATGGGTACAAGGGTCCCAGGAGGAGCAAAGGGGGTCAGGCAGCCACGGATGGGGCTCAAAGCTGCACCCCTGCCTGTACGAGATGCAGAACGGAGGGCACGAGGGTGCAGCCAGCTGAGGTACCTCATCCCCGTCTTCCCCGACCAGCTGTTTGGTGGAGTTGAGCTGAGGGCAAAAGTCTCCACATGGCATTTCTTTCTCTCTAGTGAGCGTTTTTAATCTGAGCCTCTTTTTTTTTCAATTTAGAACATCTCACTGACACAAGAAAATGTCTCTTTTTTCTTCCCTGAAAATGGTCCTTGAAAGCCCTCAAAACTGCCACTTTTCCGTGCTTTGGTTTTCTTCCCTTTCTTTTCCCGCTGGCATTCTGTCCTGCCCTGCAGACAAGTGAGCTGTTCTCACCCTCTACCTTCCCTGTTTGCCTCTGAAAAAAGGAGATGGGAAGAGAAAAGTAAAAAAAAGGATTATTAATATAAAAATTGAGGAAAAATTCAGGTCGGTTTCCTTTTCCTACTGTTATTCTTGATGAAAACATTAAAAGTTGGGATTTATACTTATTTTTTCTCTTTGCATCAGCCAGCTTTACTTAAGCTTGTTATAGATGTAAGGGGGAACTAAGGCCAGGACTAGTCAAAAGAACAAGCTTCTTTCTTTTAAAAAAAATAATCTTCATTGAATATCCATTTTCAAAACCAATCATGACCCTCACAAACAAGCAGTGCTTTGCAGTCTTTTCACTCTGCTACATTTCTACAATTTTTTTATTAACTGCATTTATTTTTCTGTTTATCTGTTTCAGGGTTCTCTGTATTTGGGCTCCTGGAAGGGGCAGAGTTGATCTCACACACACAGACCCCAGCCCAAAGCCATCCTGCTGACCACAGACAGGCTTTTATGGACAAGAGGAAACTGGTCTTCAAGAGAGAGCTGCAAACACTTCCCTAAGCAGCTAAACTCACCTGCTCCAAGCCAGAGGAAACCTCGCAGATTTATCATCTTGTTTTATTCTGGCCAGACAAAATCCTGTAAGGAGGTGGGGCAGCGGGAATATGCAGGGAAGGGTGTTTTCATTCCACCCAGAATGCCCAGGCTCCTTGGGAAGAGGCTCCTGAGTTTCTGGGCTGCCCAGGGCTGCCTGTGGAGCACCAGCCCTCAAGTGCTGCTGGTGCTCTAACCCAGAGCGTTGGGGTATTTGAAATTTCAATTATTTATGTGTTCATGCTGTGGGTTAATGCTGACTGACACTAAAACACTGCCTAGATTTAGCTTCATAAAATTTTTATCCCCACTATGAACTGCAAGTCTTTCTCCAATTTCATTTAAAGGAAACAGACTATTGAAAAGCCTACTGAGGAATTCATGAGCAACTAGCTACAACCTCACTTTTCCTCCTAGCCAAATCCTGGGACTTCATTACCATGGCAACATATTATAATTTTAATTCCCTTCCTGATTGCCGCCGCACAGAGACCAGTACATCTGCTTCCTTGCCTAGGAGCCTGCCGTGCACTTTGTGGCGGGTGTAAGGCGCATGGCACTTGCTTCTTGAGGCTCATGAGGGATCCAGAAAAAGATGTAGTGTGCTTTTTTTGGGTGAAACACCCAGAAAAGGTCAATAAAATTCAGCAACTCTGATCCAGGCTTCTGGTGCTCTGAGCTTGGGCCTCTCAGACATGCAGGCCTAGCCCAGTGCCCAGTGCAGTGGCAGCGCCTGGAAAGAACAAGTTTTGTGACTTTTGTGGGGTTTTATGTATTATAGTAAGAAGGAAAGGCTTCCACCACTGTAATGAGAACTGGAAAAGGGATAAGGGGTTTTTATGAAGACGCAGGGGCTCCAGCAATCTCTGCTTTGAAGTTTCTCTTATTTTAGCAATTATCACACTCAAAGGCATTTACAGCATTATAATCTCTATTTTCTTTACTGTAGCAGATTGCAGGCCCTGGAGATGCCTTTTTCAATTTGCGCACTGTGTCTGCATGAATACAGCATAGTCGCTGAGAACAAACAAAGCTCGTTTCGCTGGACCTTGGAGATGGACTCTTACACTGGAACCTGAAATGGGACCTCGGCCTGCCAGTAACACCCCTAGACTGATGATTATCTTGATTATATTTCTAATCCACATAAAATCAATTTGAGGCTGAAAAGCCTCGTTCAGACTCCAAGCCCACCAAGGAGCCCTGGGCAGGGGGTGGTCACAGGCATTTGGTGCTGTCCTACGTACAAAGGACATCAGCCGGCGAACGTTGCAAGAGGTTCAGACAAGCTGAGCCAGGGATGAAGACATTCACTCCATTGCTTGAGCACAAGACCATTAATCAACAGAGGTGACATGCTGTAGCACATGGTCCCCTTCTCTACCCCCGGCTTGTCCTGGGCTGAGCACTACAGCATTCCCTTCGTGGCACACCCCAGCAAAGATGGAGGGAGTGGGTGGCTCTGCAATAGGCGTTTCTGTGGGACTTTGACTTCCTATTGGCAAATAAATTCTGGGGTTTTTTTGCCTCAAAACCTGTCCATTTGACAAAGTCTCCTGGAAACTCCCAGCGCTGACAAAGCAGCTCTGTGCATCAGTAACTCAGCCGTGACAGAATGGCAGCAGCAGACACACCCACAGGTGAGCCCTTGGCCTCTGTAATGCCCATCACTCAGAGGTGCTAAACTCACTGAAACTGCATTATACATATGTATGTTTATTCTGCCGGTATATTATATATAGGTCCTTATAATGCCCATTTTTGTTGCAGACAGCTGGAGATCCACAACCGCTTTAAGTACAGAAGAGGCATGGGAGATTCACCTTTTTTTAAGGGCAGGAATGAATGCTTCATTGAAAAGAGCAGATTGAAATCTTAGTGGTCTGTATGTTGCTATAAGCCAGAGTTTTCCTCCACCTCTAAAGATCCAGCCCTTCCTCTTGCTGAAGGGTTAAAAATTCTCAACAGAAACCACAGTGTTTTTTTTCTTTTTCTGAGCCTTTTTATTCAGTTACCCTTTCATTATTGTTTTCATTCATCTAAAATACAAGTAATCTAAGTAATTATAATCATAAAATGGATGTAAGCAAAATGGGTACTGAGGGGTTTATAAAACACAAATTTCCCTTTTCTGGGAAATATGGTCTCTCCTGCACTTAAACCTTTCAAGCTCTGCCCGGGCTCCTAAGGTGGCACGAACCCTACAAGGCTTGTAAGGCCCCAAAGAGGAAATCACTTAAATATCCAGCCTTCCTCTGCAGATGCAGGTTTGCTAACCGAGTGCTTCAACTAAAGTGTGTGTTTCAGCACTGCCTTGAACAGGGACGCTGTCCTGCGTCAGAGCAGGAAAGGATCACTGTTGTGCACTAATTAATAAATGCCTAACAGAGGAGTTTGGTAACAATGGGCACGCATAGAGATACCTTCGATAGAGGCCAATTGTACAGCTCAACTGAACTTGCTCAAACATCACGGGTTGCCACCAGGCTGAGTATCCGACCTGTATTAGGTAAGCTATATCCAAGCAGGAATCAGCTCCTCAGCCAGCAAAAGATCCCATTTGGTTTGGGTTTTTTTCCTCCTTTTTTTTTTTTTTTTTTTCAAACTGTTTTCTGAAAATGACCCAAGAAAAACCCTCCTTGATGTTTGCTAAGCACTTATTGGCAAAATACCACTGATGTGAAAACAAGGAATCTTTCTTAAAGGTTGAATGTATCCAAATTTCTCCAGCTTAGTCCTCTTTTCTTTTTTTTGCTATTCCCTTATTTATTCTTTAACTGATAACTGCTCTCTGCATTTAAGTCAGGCAGAAAGGGGGAATTACACTTTGATTTAGGAAAGGAAAACACCAGCTATTAGCCTGAGATATCATGTAACATCCACTAGAAATTAACATTTATTTCTAAATTACTAGAAAATCCTCAGAGAGTGGCAGGTCTGAACATTGGGTCCCCTCACTTCAGAGAAGCTCCTTGCTCCCCTCTGCAGTGGCAGGTAAGCAGCTCACAGCCTGGCTTTTTGTTGAAAAACTACCTATTTTCTGTCATGGTCTGTTTGCCACCTTAGCACTAGGGTATGTACTGCATGGGAGATGGCAGTGTCTGTAAAGGAGGTGTCCCAGATGCTCTACAGTGTCTGAAATGGGCTGCAGTACATTCCAAATAATTAACCTAATGGTTATTCAGGTGTGTGAACCAAAACCTTCTCCACAGATCCTTCCAGAGCTGTTGTTTCACCCAGAACAATCGATCAAGATTTTTTGAGAAAACTGCTTCACAGCTGCTTCTTAGACACTGGTATCCTCGACGGCAAGAAATAAATTCTCATTATTTTAAATAAACCCAGCTCATTTCAAAAAGTCTCACGGTTTCTGAACCGAAGAACTTCTAACCATAAAAACCTACCTCTCTACTGTCTGGCATAGCCTCAGCAACCGTCAGCATTTCCCCATGCGTGGCAAAACCACAGAGACATCACGCAGTGTGTGATGGACACCCAGTGTGCACACGTGCACGCACACACCTGTGCAAGCCTACGGGAGGGCATCTGTGCAAAGCTCTTTGCAGCAGCTGTGGCTGAATCTGGTGCCTGGTTTTGGAGGCATCCCTGCAGCTGAAACATCACCAAGGCTTGGGGAAGCTGTTTCACCCCGTAGTCTTATGTTCACAGCAGCTTTGATTCAGCTGCAGAAAGGCAGGCTAATGAGAAGAACGAGGGCTTGGTATCAGCCACAGGAAGGGTGGTCTAACCCTTTTGTCTTCAGAAAAATGGGGGTGGCTGTCCTGTTCCTTCATAGCCTAGTTGTATGGGTTGGGCACATTGCTGAGGATGAAGATCTTCTTGAGCATCCTCTCTGATGTTCAGAAGATGAAGATGCAAGTCTGAGCTGTCACCACAGTCTCCCTGCAGTCAGAGCAGAGAAACAGCCACTGCCAGAAGATGGTATAGTTCACACTAAAGTAAGTGTCCAGGTAGAAACACTTTCCTCCTCCCTTGTATACAGAAAGCTGTGATTTAGAGTCTACATCTGCAGAAGACTTTCACCTGCAGCAGCAGGTGAGATGAGTCCCACCTTGGCCTCACTCTCTCTTAGCTCATCTGCTGGGAAAACCCTGCAAGCTCTCAAACATGAGTGCCTCCATCCTGGCTCTCTGGGTGAGGATCAGTGCGGTCTGATGCAGGACAAATGGCCTCATTGCAGGTGGCAACAGGACCCTTTCAGGAAAGCATGGAACCCTGTGGCACTGCTAGGAAGAAGGTAAGACACAGAGATGTGCCTGAGCTGACCACAGTGTGCCTGACCTCTACAACAGGTTGATGGGTCTTTGATAAGGGGATCAATGATCTGATGTTCTCTTCTGGATTTCTTCCCAAGTTGACCCAAATCCATAGCCAGGTGCAGGACTGACTCCTGCACACATACTGGTTTAGACCTTGGTGAAACTTTGAGAAGGCAGATGTACCAACAGCAGCCCTGTGCAACAACATACATCTTCATACTAAGTACATTTTTTTTTTAATGTGCTGATTTTTGGCACCATGACAGCAAAGTTAATCAGACCTTTCATTTCACTAACAAGCTTTAAAGGATTTGTAATACCACATTCATTTATTGGAAAGCAGAAGGAAATTGTTGGTCTGATTATGAATCTGTTATTTATTGTACATTAAGAGCACAATCACCTTATTCAGTCAACTGCAGGATACTTTATCCCAGTTTTAGGAAGGTGGCGGTGGAAATCCACTGTCCCATCCTACCAAATGACATAAACCTACTCTGATCTCAGAAGCCACCTCCTGAATACTAAAAAGCTGGGACATAATGGCTTTTAAAGAATATAGTTTCCAATTAGGTCATTGGTTTCAAACACAGGGTGTACTAAATTAGTAACATTTGGTGGTAAATTTCTTTGAAGTTCTCATTAATCTTGGTCTTGGATTTGAACTTTTCTTGGCCATGTTCCTTATAGAATTTGGATCCCAGTTATGTCAAAACAACTGATTAGCCCCACAGTTTGAAGGCAGGGGGGATTAGGTAGGGCGGGTGTTAGATTTCATGAAAGGCCTATTTACCTAGTCTTTTAGCATGACCAAATGGGAGGGCAGCCAACAGGGGCGATGTGTTGGAAAAATTCCAGCATTCCTGGCTCATTAGAGATCTCCACAGCAAATGGTAGCATTGCATTTGTGATAGCAGCCACTGTTCAGATTCAGCTGCCTACTGGGTCCAGACAAAAGCTGAGTACTTTCCTTGACCTCTGGTGGCTCTTCTGCATATTCAGACTGCCCACCTCTTCAGCTCTTGTGAAATCAGTGGGAAGAAGTACTTTCAAGAAACATCTTCAGGTGGTATCCCTTCTTCTTCATGAATGACCTATAAGCAAAGTTCTCCAAAAAATCAATTGAACTCTTTCCATCTATTCCAACACATTCAAAATCAGGCTTCTGAATAGATCAGAGCCACCAAAACTGAGAACCATTAGGAAACTCAATGGGATGCTCGCATATAGCCTCTATCTAAAGGAGCAATAAGTTTAATTCATGAATTAATGAACCATAGCCCAGAGGAGAAAACACACAGTGAGTCATGGCAGCAGTGAAGCTTGGGAAGTTCTCAATAGGACATGCTACAGTGAATCAAACCTGCGGCACACTCGTGTCCACAGTGCACATCTCCTTCCTGAGGTTCCAATTAGTCAAAGAACAAAGAAATACACCAGGAGGCCTTTCCTGGAGATCACAGCATCAGAGACCTGACAAGCAGAAGACTCAAAAGTTTCATGAAGAGAAGTTCTCTGTCTTACTGAAGCATGAAACGACTGAGAGCAGATTGAGAGACAGGCTACTGCCAGTCCCCAGGGGACATGTGATCTTGAGCCAAGACAGAGTGCCAGCCCCGGAAGGTGAAAGGCCAGTGCTACTTACAGGTCAGGTGGATGCACGCAGGCTTGACCCAGCCTCAAGCTCCTTGTCATCTCCTGCAGCTACCACTTACTTCCACGGTACCAGAATGGGCAGGAACAGCATTTCTGGGTGGTAAAGCTGTGTGGGACATGAGCAAACCTTCACACGGCTCGGGTGCTGTCAGCAATGCCCTGTGAGCAGCGCTGCTCCTCCTTGTGCTGCGAAACAGCCCTGGTGGTGGAAATGACTGCATTGTTTTGCAGCTGAAATGCACTAGGCAACTGCAATGGGTGCAACAGTGGCAATGCTTGGTAAGGAGCTCTGAAGAGAGCAATAGAGTGCTCAGACACAATAATACTGTATAAAATTAAGTTAAACTCATCTCTTCCTTGAAAGGAAAAAAAAATAATCTTGGGATTGTACTTTAATTTGAGGAAACTATTGGTTCAGCTCTTATTTTACATGAAACTCTTGCTTCCGTCTCTAGACAATATGCCTAAAACACTGCATCAGTGATCAGAAAGTCCTCTCTTACGCCAAAATGCAGTGAATGTCTGGGTACAGACCTTGTTCTCACCAGCCCTAATAAACACATTCAGCTTTCAGCATGGATTCAGGCTCATTGGCTTCAACAGGAACTCCTAACATTAACAATGTTTGTACATATGCAGAGGTGTTTGTAGGATCATGGCCACACAATTAATACAGAATAACTTTAATAAGCCTAATTAGGGTCATTCCCCAACAGTGTGAAAAGTAGCACTGATACTTATTGGCTGGGGAGGGAGAAAT
This sequence comes from Leptosomus discolor, assembly GCF_034619465.1. NCBI lineage: Eukaryota > Metazoa > Chordata > Aves > Leptosomiformes > Leptosomidae > Leptosomus > Leptosomus discolor. Next base: position 11,531,895 of record NC_141405.1, read on the forward strand.
CACAAGCCTGATTGACCACGTGTTACTTTCCCACAAGTTGGTGACCTTAGGGTAGGACTTCAGAAATCTCTCCTATAAAACTAGAGCTACAGAAAATCAAGTTGGCTGCATTTAGATGGAGCTGTGGAAAATCTTTTTTTTTTTTTTTTTTTTTTTTTTTTCCAGAAGAACATTTTGGCTCAAAACTGTTTCTTCCACAGTTAGGAGCTCAGTAATGTCCCTCACATAATGATGTCAAAGCATGGAAAAAATAACCAAGAGGAGGAGAAAGAGTATGTAAGAGCCCTTTTGGAAGAACTATATTCTAAAGAAGGGGAGATTTTTACGGCGTTTAGTAAGTTACACAGGCAAAGAGAGAAGCCTGTTGTGGAGCTCATTGTCTTGCCTTTCTCAAAAAAGCAAGAATGTGAGTGTAAGCTGCAGCTGAAGGATAGGTGGCACAAAAGCAGTTCATTCACCTGCTGGCTTTGCTGTTTGTTCTACTCCTGTTTATGAAGTTCTTCCCAACAGAGCAGAGTCATTGCTTCCACTTGTTCTCATCTCTCTAGCTCACAGGACCTATCCCCAAAACAAATCAACCAGCCCAAATCCACGAGATGCTGTTGGCTTTCCAGCACTGTCCACCTTGACACCAGCACTTGGGTCCTTCCCATGTGGCCAAATCTCCAGCAAGTCCAAAGACCTTGAACTGTCCCCAAGCTTTCAAAGGAGAGGCTAACTGTGATTTGAAAGCTGGATGGTATCTCTGTGCCTTGAGAGAAGGGGGAAGAAGAGGTGTCCTTTCCTGGGGTAAACCATGACCCTCCCCAACCCATGGACACTGCCAATGCTTCCAGCAAGAGCACGGTTGGAGAGAGCAGGCAGCAAATATGTGTGCTCTGCAAGAGGGGGAAGGTGGGAGTTTTCCAGGATAAAGCATTTCCTCTGGTTCACATCCAATTAAAAATCATTCATAGCCTAGAACAGTTTCTCATCTGGCATATCGTGAAACCACTATTTCAGCACAATTTACAGTCTTTTGGGGAAGGGAGAACTTGGTTATTTAGTAACTTCCCTGCTCACCCTTAGGAAGGTCAGATCCTTTTGTTCCCTGCCAGAACAGTGAAAGCTATAAACTACAGGAGAGCGAGCATGTTGGGAGCTTGTACTTACAGTGCGGTGCACCTGGATCACCCCACAAACAGCCCTACGATGCAGGGAGGTCACGTATGGAGAAGCAGAATATTATGGGATCGATGCATCAGAGCATGGTACGCAGCAGCAGTGCTGGAGGGCAGCTTATGAGCTGAGTGCTACAACACAAAGTACATGGATTAGATGCATTTTACTGAGATTTGGATGAAATCTGCTGCTTAAAACCAAGCATTCAGTGGACACCAGGAGGGGCTGATCCCCATCAATTTCCACTTACTAGCCTTTTTCCTGTTAGGATATGGAAAATAGCAAAGCAAGCTTTAGATTTTCTTCCCCATTGCTGCTGGCACCTCTAAAGCACGGTGTGGTACTTAGCTTTGCTCCCAAGTTGTGTTGTCAGCGGCTGCCTCAGCTTGCAGGGTATTGCAATGCTAGTATGAGCTTATAGAAAAGTAAAAAAAAAATCCCACAAGGCTAAGACTGACTTGCCAAGGAGCTCCCCCCCCCCACCCCCAAGAATATTTGTTAATAAATTTTTAAATTATAAGGATTTTTAAGGAAAAAAAGTTAGTAACATTATTTCTATTCTGCCTTATGTCCAAAGTTTTGTGGATATTGAATTTGTGTTATTTTCAGACACTTCACGCAGGCTTGCATGACACAGATACTGCAGCCTCCATCTGGGGGGGAGAAGCCAGCTGAACACACAGCTGATTGTTGCACTGAAATTTCCCATGAACCTCACTGAATTTCCAACCAGGAGTTTGGGGAATAAAGGTTAAAAAAAATCCTCTGGGCTCAGAAAACTCACAAGTGAGAGAAGGAAACATCTTCCATTGTTGCTACATAATTGTTAACATTTCATTTCACAAGAAATCAATACAATCCAAACTCTTTCTGCAAAAAACATAAAGGAACAATGGTCCAGGGGCTGCAGCCTACCTGGAGATTTTTTTTATCACCCCACTGAGGTATAAAACAAACTCTTTGCCTCCTTATTTATTCTGAACAATATTTGTCCAAGAACAGCTGAAACTTATCTCAAGGAAGTTTGCAGAGAAAAGATAGTGGATAAACAGAAAAGCATTTTGAATAGTCCAGGCAAAGATGGCAAAGCAGTAGTTCCTAACATCATCTTCACCTCAGCTTGCTTGCTCAGCCTGACAATCAACATCTTATTATGCAGCCTTAACATTTCTCTGCAATTTAAACAAGGCATCAGTAATGGTGTGTGATCTTCAAGGTCACTTTCTGGAGAGCTGTCTTTAGCCCAGTGGTTGCTAGCTATTTAGGAATAAAAATGACAATTTCACTAAAGCAAATTACATCCTGGAAGTATAATACACTTCAGCAAGTGCAATAGAAATGATCAGATGGGAGATCCAGCTTGGAATACATTAACTTTTCTGTGTATAAAGTAGGTTTCTGGGATCCGGACACATTCCAGTGTAGCCCTCAAAGAAACAGTGGCCTCCCTCTCATTTATCTCCAGGTATATGGATTGATAATTATAGTTCATTTAAAAAAGCAAACTCTTCCTGTTGTATCTGGATACATCAGACTATTTAGATTGTATTTCCTTGGAGGTTCTTTACCTTGCAAAAAAGAATCTGTCTCTGTCACAAACAGAGAAATATGACATTTTGCACATAAAAAGCTCCTTTAACCTATCACAGAATTTCCATTATTTCTTTTCCCATGCTCTTATCTGAAGAGAATCTTTTTCTTCCTCCATTCAGCAACTAGTTCCCGTCTGCTTTAGCCAGTAATTGCCTGGGGCAGCACAGTAATTCCTGTGATGATTAACCGATGTCACCAAAGCCAGCCTGGGACATCACAGAATAAGCAGGTTCCTTTTGGGAACAGATGGATGGATTTATTCAGATTTAACCAATGTTGACAAATGCCACGTGGTGTGTATTTGCCAAACCCTCAGGAAGGATTTTCTCACCTCATAGTGGAATAAAAACCAAACTGAGGTTGAGGAAAAGGGAGAACATTTGGCAATGCATATTCAAGTCAACTTGAAGTGAACGCATGGCAAAGACAGTGGTCATACACACGGTGAAGAGAAACCTGATGGATGGATGGATGGTGACGGTGATTCATGGGTTCACTGGAACATGGCACCAAGGTGGCAACAAGACTGTGGATGGAAGAGGAACATATTTAAATTTACCTGAAGTGGGCCAGTAATTTCCAATGGGTAACTTTCGAAGCCTTTCCCCATTTTGTAATGGCTCCATACAGAACAACTTGTAAAATTATCATATTCTTAATTTCTATCAAAGTTCATATTCTACCAGATATGCAGATAAATCTAACACATCCTAAGCCAAGACTGTGTCACTGACTTGAATGGAGGAGGCAGAACCAGCCCTGGAGCTGGATAAGCAGCATCCAGGCTCCCAGGAAGTCTCACACTGGCTGTGAGAAACCCATTCACAAGAGTCTGAGCATTCAGATTCTTTGGGCTTGCATTTATTAACATGCCAATTTTTTGTTTAAGATGAAAGGGGGGGAAAATCTTTCAAATAAGCTTGTAAATAGGATTTTTTTCCCCCCTAGTAGAATGACAGCTTTGTATGTTAAGCATATTCCTTCTAGTTACAGTGCACATGCAAAGAATTTTTGAGCGGCGTAATGCCACATGCATGCAGGTTGCTAACTTGGCAAAGAACAGCCCCCCAAACAAAGTCCAACATAAGGACAGACCGCTAAACTTGACCTAGTTATTGTTAACAGTCTCCTCAGTCCTGCAAAGCCTTGCGCTTCACTCAGCTCTTTCAGTCGACCAGAGTGGAACTACTTGTTGTCGTTCGTCAGAGGTGTGCACCTCCATGGGAACACAGTGGCTAACTTCAAAGTGGCAAAAGGACTTTAGCTGTGCTCTTTTGGAGACAGTGATCAGGACCACTATGTGGACTGGACTGGGCTGTCCTTCAGGCATTTGTTTCCAAAGTGAGGGCTGGAAGGATGTAACACCCCCACCATAAGACCTCCCTGGCTTTCAGCTGTAGGAAACCTCTGAGGTTTACCAGTCATTTCCAAAAAAACATATCTGTCATTTTTTCCAAAAAAAGATATCATCACAGTTGGAAGCATCACAGCTGCTCCCTCCAAAAACATGTGTTGGAACTTTAACCAGCCTCACCAGAACTTTACCAGTCACACCTAGAACAACCTCAGGAATGGCAAAAGCAGTATGGAGGGAAGAAGCTAAGCCTTAAAGATGATGTCCTGGTCTACCCTATTTCAGTGACAGCCATCACTACCTGGCTGCTGGCCAAGCTGTGCCACTGAACTCCAGGAGTAGCTGCTCACACACCACAGGATGCTCCAGTCTGTTTTGGGGCTGAGCCACCCTCTTTCATATCGCAATATCACGTATCACGAGTGCTGCATGCAGGGCCACGTCTCCCTCTGCTGACATCGTTATACACACTGGCTTGTGAGCCTGCTCATGTCTCTGAGATAGTTTTTTAGATGAAGCAGTATATACATGCATTGTGAGATGCTGGGAGCTTGGCTTCAGCCTCCAAGGAGCAAGGGCTCGAAGGTGATCCACGGGCTGCCTGTGCGCTGGTTGCAGGTTGCATTGCTCTGTCTCATGCATGATCATCAGATCATCTCACCGATAAAGCCCTGTACTTTGTATTTAATTGAGGAGGCAGCTCACAGAGCTAGCATGCATTACATACCATGATGCATTTACTGGAAAAATCTTGAAACTTTCACGAAAATCCAAGCACTGAAAAATAATTGCCAAGACCGTGTGTTTGCAACTTGATATCCCTGCTGTGCTTCTGAGTGGCTACAAAATTCAAACGAGGTCTTCGAGCCTGCCAACATTTTTTGATCAGAGGCATTACATCAGAGCATCCCCCTCCGGTAGGAAAAGTCAGAACAATGCCACCTTTAAATTAATTTTGAGACGAAGTCACTTCATCTATCACAATCTGACCTCTCCTTGACATGACACCCATAGAGAATGGTGGAGCCACTGCCTTGACACACCAGCATTGCTGGAGAACAAACAGATCGAGAAGAGGCATCCTTGTTCAGGCAGGCCTCAGGAGAAGCAGTGGAGAAATGCTCTGCCTTGTAAACCACGGCAGGAGCCCAGGGCTCTGTCTGCAAAGGAGAGCTTGCTGGTGCTGCAGTGTCCTGGTGCTGCCTGCTGAATCCAGCCCTGGTTGCTCCCAGATTCATGCCTGGCCTTTGCACCCATATGCATGGCACCTTTGCTCTGCATCCACAGCCTTGGCCTCCCTTCTCCTGAAGTAACTCCAGACCTGCAGGTTTACTTGCTCCCATGTCCAGCAAGCAGGAATGCAATGCTTCACATCAAAGTCTCTCATTTTCCCTTCTTCAGACCTCTCCAGAGCTATCAGCAGAGATCTGAATAAGCCCTGCTCCCCACCCGACCACCCATGTCCCCTTAGCTGGGCAGAGGACCACTGAGGCACCTAAGGGACATCTGGGAGAAGTACAGCAAACACCATCATCAATAACCACTGTGACTGCGAGACAAAGGGGCTCTTAGGACGTGCTATGATGAATACGTACGTCTGGCCACACTCTGTCAGGCTAAAAGCCACTGAAATCTAATGTCAAGTGTTTCCTATTGAGAGGCCTTAAACTTTGAGACATGACTGACCAGCAGGAAACAGAGGGTTCAGGCATGCCACAATGATTTAGATTATCTTAAAATGTCCCTAAATTTTCATGTATTTCCCAATTTTATGGTGTCAACTGTCCCAGCGCTTTGAAAGATTCAAATACCCCAAGGTTGGGATCAGGACCAATTTGCCAGGAGCTCACAGACACGAGATTAAAACCAAAAATGTTAAGAGCCTTCTGGGGTTTGGGTTTCCCCCCACTTCCTCTCTCGCTGGAATCAGGAAGTGCAAAGAAGCAACTGTGAAAATAAAACTTGGTTTCTTTTCAGAAAGTTACTTGAACTTTCTGAACCTTATTTTTCATTCCATTTAGGGCAAAGATCCAAGATAGTTATTCCTGTACTAAAACCAGGTTCAGTCATCCTTAGTAATTAAGGGCGCTAGATCAAAAATTAAATTTATTGTACCAGTAACACAACCACAATGGATTTTCATAAAATTTAACCACATGGAGAAGTGGGTTGCCTGAGATCTGCCATTCAAGCAGGCTTTATTGCATTTATATATAGAATCATGAAAAATAAATTAAGAATGGGGATGACCCTTTGTCTACCTAGAGGCCCAGGAAATATGTTTGCCTCTGATACAGTTTGAAAATTAGCATTTTATAGGGCCTGGGATGCTGCCTGACACACAAAATACTTTAAAATTCTGTAAATAATGTAAGTAAATTAACAAGAGATAGTGACTGCAATGAATAAAACATAAGTTAAGTACCTTTCTGTTTCCTCTGAAGCCTAGAGGAAAAAAGTGAGTAGATTCAGCTCTTTGGGGGAAAAAAATTGCAAGTACTTGTAGTGTTGGTAGGAGAATACACAGTTAATCTAGAGAAACACCAAAAAGTCAGTCTGAAGCATCTTCAATTTGACTGTCAGAAAAGCCAGGCTTTTGTGGCAAAGACAAGTCCCTTGGGCTGAGTTTTAGCCTTGTCTGGGGCAGTCCAACACCCATCAAGTGCTCAGGAAGATCATCAGGGATGAATCTTCCTCCTTTCCTCGCTACCCCTGCTCCCCCTTCGCCACCCCACCAGGCTCCTTAGAGCACGTTGCTCCTGGGGAGGCTAAGCACAGCTCAGGGGGCTTCCTCCTTCCAGCATGGGCTGCTGAGCCCCACCACAAAGTCTGCTCTCTCCAAAGCAAGTCAGAGTTCAGAGAGCCAAGGAAGATCAGGGAAGTCTAAGTTCTGTGCATCTTGCTCTGCTGTAAGGGATGTGACTGTAGCAGAAGTGCTTCAAGCTAAAGAACGTGATTACCACCAGCCCCAAACCACTTCCCACATTAGCACAGGGCTCTCAAGCCCAGCTGAGAGCCTGGGCATACCTGAGCATACGGCTGTCAGCAAGGAAGCATGTGGCTGTCACGGGGCAGAGGCAAGCCTGGACCTCTCTTAGCATTGACTGATGTATAGATGGGGATCGCACAGCTCCTTACATCCTTTTAAATAGAGAAATTGCCATGAGGATTTGATAAGACTTTGGACAAGGAAGTCAGTTACCCGTCTGTGAAACAAAGCACATGTCCCAAAGGAGAGCTATGAGGTCAAATGAATTACAGTTGGTGAAGCATTTGGTTGACGCAACCTCTATTTTTACATTTACAGTTTGGATCTGGCCTTGAAGCCATAACCTGACATCCCTGGCTAAGGCAGAGCGGGAATCCTGCAGCAGCATGCCGGCTCAGAGGCGTGAGGCTTATCAGATGGGCTGGAAATATGACAGCAAGAGCCTCTCCCATGATGTTTTGGCTTGCAATCCGAGATGAACACCTGGAAGCCAAGAGGAGCCTGGAACAGATTAAATGAATTGGCCAGACTTTCTCATCTTGTTAACATGCTGCAGGCTTCATTTGTGTTTTGGGCAGGGATTCAGGGTGGCTCTTTATTTTATTCAAACCAGATAGCCCATCACAAATCCAAAACTCCTGTTCATGTCAGGATCACCCAGATACTGTCCCTACAGAAAAAGGTCTCTTTGTGACAAGCACATCTCTGACAAAATCAAACAGCACACACACAGACTAGGGTTTTGCTGTAGGTAAAAGCTAGCAGAATATTCCACTTTGTCTCCTCTTTTCTACCTTTCATCATCTTTTCTTGCTCCCCTACTTCTAGTTTCACTGCCCCAGATCACAGGAAGATTCAAACCATGGCAGCTTCCAAACTTTGCATCAGGAATTTCAGCTATAGCCTCTACAAGGACAAACTGCAAACATCACCTTGAAAAACCTTAACCGCAGCCACAACACATGCCATGGCTGGGATGTGGCTGGTGCATCCCAGACAACAGCTTCTATTAATTTTCCTCCTGAACAGCAACTTTCTTATATCGTATTTGCGGAAGTGACTCAGAGGTCCGGCAGAGATCGTGTTCCTATAGCCATCTCATGCCTTCAGGAGGTGTGTGGCAAGGACAAGGATGCCCAGATGACACCAGGGAGGATGCACACAGACTGCCATAGCATTCTGCTCTGGCCCACCTTCCCCGTTTCACCCAGCACTCACAACTTTCTCTCGGGGAACACGATGTCCCGTAAGATGTAAATTAATTTAAATTTAGCTGGGTGGTAATACTCAACCAAGAAAAGCATAATGTGAGTGAGGACCCTAGACAGCAACACCACAGGTATGAGACATGGTCTCTCTCCATGCTGCTCATAGACCAAATGGTTTCATGACCAGGGAACTCCCAGCATGACTTGTTTGTGTTTGCGAGTAGCAAAAAAAGAGCCAAATACTTTAAGAGAAAGGCAGCTTCTTCTCTTGCTCCTACTCCTGCCAAGGACCCCAGATCTCATCGATCGTTTCCGTGTGGTTCCTATTGACAGTATGAAAACATGCTCTGTGCAGGCATTAAACTGCTAACATCAATAACCAAATCAAGAAAGTGGAAGGATTTTATCAAGTACCATTACTGCCAGATCTGCCTGGATGCAAGGCTTTCCAACAAAGACATAAATTGTTAGTTAAACAGTATGGAGTGGGGCATATGGTCCTGTTGCTAGGAGAGAGCTTGGCTCACATGAGAGCAAAATGGTCCTGACTTGCGCTTCCAGGGAAGCACTGTCAGCGACCTCTCAAATCTCTGCACAGCCAGCTTGAAGCAAGAAAAAATTGGGTTCTACCCCAAACTCTGTCATGTATTAATTTTATGACCTTGGGCAAAGTACAGCCCCATTTTTGCCTCAGTTTGACTAATTTAAAGTGGAAGTGACCCCAGCCAACTTCTGAAAACTGCTTCAATATTCATAGGAAAAAAAAAAAACCCAACCAACGAAAAAAACCACCACCAAAACCAAGAAAAGATCCTACAGACTCATCAGTATAAGGAACCAACAACTATTTTTTTTTTCTTTTGCAACAACAAAAGTCTATGATAAAGGCATTTCATGAGTACAGGGACTCATAGCTGGTAATGGGCACCGCATGAGAAGTGTAGATTTCCTCTTTCAATGATTTTGGTCAAATTAGCTGCTGTTTATAGGCTTTTCTCTCATACCAGGATTTAAAATTCATTATTGTCAAGCAGGCAGAATGGGTTTGTTGTTAAAACCATTTTCCATTGAGAACTGCCCAGATAACTTGCCTTCTGTACCCGCCTTCCTATTCTGCTGCCCTTATACACCAGTGCTTTTGATTTAGACCTAGCTTTATTGAAGTGTTGTTGAAGGCCAGCAAGAAAATTTTGTCTGTCAGAATTCCCCCATCTATAAACTTTTTTGGAAGGAAAAGTACAATTTTCTTTCAGATCAGGACAGCCAGCTCACAGCTCCCAGCTTGCTGTGCCAGGAAACCTGTGGCCCCTCTTGGGTTCTCGGCTTCATTTTAGCATCTCAGTGTTCAGGCAGGGATCCACACTCAGGGAAGCCCCTACCTTGCTCATGGGGCTTCTCTGGAAGACAGAGGGTCCCATGGAACCTCAGATGCTGTAGCATGTAAGAGTGAGTTGCCGGGCCATTGCTTTAGGGGAAATTGCAGTTTAAATCAAATCAAATTTGGCTATCCTGAGCTCAGGGCGGGCTTGGATGCTGGCTGGACAATCAGGGTTAGGTGCTTGCATGCATGTTGGTGCTCTAATGGAAGCAGAGCTGGAGAAGGCTTCTCAGCAAAGTATTCAGTAATTTCCTATTCTTATGGCACAATGAGCTTGATTTACACTGCTAACCACTCCTGGAGGAGGCCTTGACTTTAGACACATCTGTGAAGCGCCCAACGCTGCAAAAGGGACTGCAGGAAATGTGCTGCGAGACCCAAAGTACAAGCGGTGCATACGAGAGAAACAGTCTGCTCTGAAGAAGAAATTCTGCTTGCTAGGGAAGGAAATAGCTCTGCCTGCATGATGAAAAATTTAAGAACCCCTGGCCTGGCAGTTTCCTCCTGGGGAGAGTTAAAGCAGCAGCCTGAAGAGAGAGTCAGACCTTTCCCTTTACATATAAACTGCACCACCTCAGTGAGTTTCCTAAACAAATTGACCTCCTTGCTCTCCTCAGATCCAGGGGGATGTTCATCTCTTCCTCTGTCCAGAAGAGAAACAACTGAAAGAAGAGAAAGAAACCTCCCTTTTTAGTCAATATTTTGCTGAGACTGAACTCTCAGAGCTGCACCACCCCAGCCCAAGCCAATCCCAGAATCTCCCTCATTTACTACTCTGATTTTTTGAGGAAGAGGCTAAATTTGGGCATTTACTAGCCCTGGCTTCCTTCCCCGTAAACCAGCTGACTCCCTGACCAAGGAGACTGTGTAGTTTTAGAAAAGAGAAGCAGCTCCTTTTCTTTGGGATTTCATCACTTTCCCAGGTTCAAGGGGGTGGGAGCATCACCCTCCTCGCAGCTCAGTTCCCCCAGGGGTCAAAGAGGGACGAGAGAGACATTATCTGGGTGTGAGCATTCACGGCTGGTGATGGGAACCACACAACAGCGCAGACAGTGGCTCTGCTCTCCCATCCTGCCTCTCCTTCCTCGGCAGGAGACTCAGCTGGTTTCTCTGCAACTTCAGGACACGGACGAGGTCAGGGAGGAACTCTGCATGAGGGTCCCTGGGGAGCTCTGGCACTGGCCCTGCTCCATTAACACCACTGCTAAAACCCCGAGCAAACTCAACAGGGGCTTCGGCAAACAGAAAGCGGGGCGGGCAGCAGCGCCCGTGGAACAAGCCAGGCTTTATACAAACATCTGCACCTCCGCTCCCATCGCCCGTTAGGCCAAACAAAAACAAAGGCACAAGCTTTCCATTTTCTTCTTTTATTACCCACCTTAAAAAATAAAACAAAACGCTGGTCAGCCACAGGATTTCTATTTTTATGGAGACCATCCTGCCATGCTATTGCTCCACAAGGACATTATTAATGCCATTTACAGCTCAGTTAATAACCAAGCCTCGGCCGCTCTGTAGGCGAGAGCTATCGAGGAGTCATTACAAAGGTGATCCCAGCAAAACTTAATTCTGCCTGGCTGCATGCTGGCAAGGCCAAAGCAGCACTCATTCTGTGTCCTGGCCGTAAAATCAAATTAAATTAAAGATCCCATTTCACCAAGGGCCTAATACTAATTTGTGTAACATTTCCATTAAACAATGCTGCCTACAGAAAACATACACTAAAGCACTTTGACGATTTAACAGGGAACATTCCAATAGGAAACATTATTAGATTTTCCTATTAAGCTGTACAGGGCACACACTCGCCTAATAGACGTTAATTACATTAGCAAGGCTGCAAATTCAGTCCTGGTGGAATCTAAGTGACTTTTGCAAAATTGACTCAGTCCTGGAATTTCTGTAGGGACAAAAGGCAAAAAAAAACCCCAACAAACCCAACACATAGATAGAAATTTGGAACAAAGCCACAATGTCACCGCTTTTTCAGCAGTGGCTCTAAAACGCTTTAATTTACTGGTACATTTTGCTTTCGTATTTCCAGAGTGGAATTTTCACTAATTTTACAGCTTGGCAAAATAGTTGGAGACAGTTCATGATATTTGATTAATGGATTTTTTTTTTCTGCCAGTGGAAAGAATGGTTGAAACAGCAAAAAAGGCTGAGTATTTCTGTTCAGTGTTTTTATGAAGCCACTAAAAGTATTTCATATTTCTTCAGCACGTGCTTGCGTCCTATTACATTCAATGGGGATTTAAATACACATTTTGAGCTAACAAGGCATATAATGATTAGACTAAATCAAGATCTAATTACAGAAGATTGTTGACAAATTATTTCAGACAACATGTAAATGCAAGCCAAACAGTATTTCACTTGCACCCAACAGAATTACTCTTTTCGAGATAATTAGCTTTGGCCTAGATGCATCGTACCTAACATTTGGGTCTATGCTTCCACAGACAGCTAACCTCAGCCACATTTTGGAAGCATCCCCAGTTTTCCACTGACTGACAAGGAAGCCTAAGCATGGATTTAGGACTCCATAGCTATATAAAATTGCTTCTGGCTCAGTCCTTGATGCTTTGGAGGTACAATTCCTCTTCAGTTGTGCTGTCCACCCTTACACTCCAAGCTTTTCAATAGTAAAAGGCAAGAGCCTTGGAAAGCTCTATGACAGCCTAAAAAATTATTCCTATTTGCAGGGCTGGGAACAGTAAGCCATTTGCCAAGGACAGTGGCAGAACTGGGGCTGAAAATCACTCCCTGGGACCCCCAGCCCATGTGTGCACATGGGCATGCAAATCCCTCGGGTTTTGCATCTGATCCTGGCTCAGGGGTTGTACAGAAACCACCACACGAGGCCCAGGCAGGTGAAAGCCATGAAGGTTTTCTGATGTTGTGTCTCTTCCCACGTGTGAGCACAGGAAGAGCACTTACATGTACAATGCAATCTCCTAAATCTTAATTAGCCATATTGTACCTTAAATTCAATAATGAGCTGATGACTCAGGGCCCTGGAAAAACCTTATTGTTCGTTTAAACAATACTAAATACTGTAGGCACTTTAAACATATCCAAAACCTTATCCTAATCCCTTTCCTTACTCTGAGCTTATACAATTTCTAACAGATGTGTTGCATTAATAATTAAGATAAATTTAAAGCAACATTAGGCCTTGGAGAAGTGTGAGGTTATGGAGTTCAGCACAGTGATGTAGGAAGGTAAAGGACCCACCTGACCCATATTTGTTACTGCCATGCTGGAGGAATACCATCTCTATTCCCCCCAGGCTTCAGTGCTGTCACTCCTGGCTGCTGGGTCATGGCCTTGGTGAAGTTCTATCAGCTTCAAGAGAGAGACACCAGCCCTGAGGTTACTGTTTATTTCCAATTCTGCAGTGCTTGGGAGCTGAAGCATGGCTCTTGCAGAGGACTCCCCAGTGCTGGGTGCTGCTGGGTTGCTGTTTCCCATCAAGCATGTGACAGCTTTCCTCCAAAAACAGTGACCACACTGTGGGTGAGCATCCTGAGTGTTCACATTCCCTCATAGACTGGTGACTCTCCATAGCACACTACTTTGAATTACCTAGCGTGGGTACACCTCTTGGCCTGACTCACTACCGTGTGCATCACCTGGATGGAGCACCGGAGCTGCCCTGCTCCTCCTCTCACCAGTTTGGTGAAACAAAGACCTGCATTTTCCTTAGATGTCCATCTCTAAGACTCATAACTTCCAGAGCCACCTGTCTCAGCAGCCAGGAGAGAGCATTTCTCCCAAGAATCTCCCAGCCCCATTCTGCTCCTGGGCTCTAATCCAGGTCTTCTAAGGTATGACAGTGTCTCATTTTGACCTCTTCCACCAAGAAACCAGCAGGGATAAAATCCTGAGGAGAAATTTGATGCCTAGGTACTGCCATTTTACTGCAGGATGACTGCACGCCTGGTGAGGAAGGACTACTGGTGCTAACTACCAAAAGGGCTGGGCAGGAGGGACACGGGGAGCTGGGTGAAGGTGGAAAGCCTGCAGAAGGGGAAAGTATTTCTTCATGACAGTACTGGGTACACCCTGGGTTTGAGGCAGCTTTGGGTAATTTTGTGCTCAGCCCCCTAGAGCTTGCCCTGACCCTTCACCAACAGCAGGTGAAGGGCTCCATCTCCATTTCCACCCCCTCGGGGCAGGTACGTGCCTGCACTTTTTGGAGAGGAATGACCACTTCCCCACAACACACCGAGGAGACGGAAACAAAAAACTGCTTGTCTTGACATAAGATTTCTTACAGCTTTTAAGCAGACAGACATGAATTGAAAGCCACCCATTAGTGACCAATCTCCCAGGCAATTGCTCATGTTCTGTCATTTCGACTAAAGTGTCATTCAGATTAATTGGCCTTTTTCAGAGGCTGAATACTATGAACCCTCCTGTAAAACTACATGCAGCCAATGACATCTCCAGTGTGAAGTCTTTTGGGCTGGAAACATGTAATTAAGTAGATGATAACATCAACACAACTTCGGCTCCTGCTCTAGGAGCTGTCATAACACAGAACCACTGTTTTCTGAAGTTTTTTATCATGAAATCCATTTTATTTGGCATTTCCCTTAAGTCCCTAGCACAAGGACGCATGCTATTATATAGGCAGCTCTCAACTCTCTAATTTAACTCCGTTTCTAGCATTAATGTTTGGAATAAAAAAAAAAACCAAAACCAAAAAACCACAAAAACCAGATTCTAGAGATCATGACCTGAGTGCAACTGAGGCCTCAGAAGTAGAAGCTAATTCAGAGTGAAGCAGACCACCTCACATCCCCCCCCCCCCCCATCATCGTGCCCTCATTTCCAACAGTGAAGTTAGACTCAGAACCAGTTCAGATATTACTCAGCTCAAGTCATGTGTCAGGAACAGGGTTCTGGCTGCAGCTAATCCTCTGAAAGCATCACTAAACCCCCAAAAGCACGGCAGGACCTTGTACCAGCTCCCACATCCTGCTGCGTGCTGGGACAGCCCAAGAGCTTGGCTGGACAAGACCACCTTGTTACTTCACAAAACCAAAGCATTCCTCTGAAGAGACAGTATGGGTCTAATTATGCCAGGTGTTTTAACCATTGCCCCAAACCCACGCATTATGCAGGAAACACACAGCCTTGGGCAAGCTGCAGTGACAGCAAGTCAAAGGACTGGAAAGGTGAGATAATCAGCACAAAAGGGGTTTCTAGGCTGAGCCCAGTGAATACTGCCTTTCTGGGAAGCCTTCTGTGACTGGAAAGAAATCTTGGTTTTGAGTAGCTGATGGTGCTAGGGATGGCAGAGGGCAGATGCAGAAAGGAAAAGTGCTTTAAAGTGCAGCTAAGCAGCACAGTGCTCTGCTCAGCCCAGTGGAAGCCCCAAGCCAGCACAGTCAGTGGGCAGCCACAGGAGCCAGGGAAGGGAAATTCTAGCCTGAAAAGGGACATTTTTTTTTGGGACAGCAGATTTGTTTCACCTCCCAGCTGCAACCCAGGTACTGTTTTTCACATTGCAAGATGTGTTCAGCTCTGCTCACAGTGTGCACAGAAAAGGGACATTGGACTGACAGCTCTGGGTGTGGGGTAATTCCACAATTTTGAGGGCACTGAAGGCACAGCTGAGTCTACTTTTAGGAATAATGGGCTAAAACTGAAAACAACCTGCTTTTTCACCTCAAGAAAGACTTTGGCATCTATTCATACCTGTGCACTAGATAGGAGAATCTAGTTCTCCAAACCAAAAACTCTCCTCCTGTAGATCAGGCAGATTCAGAGCCCACATCTTGTCACCCTATGGGCTGTTCTCCTCTCCCTCTCTGCCAAAGCCCCACTAACATCAGTCAGCTACATCTGAAACTGCTTTATCACTGTGATAGGGCACATGTCTGCTTTCCTTTTTATTAAAACCCTTCTGAAATCTGCTAGACCTTTGGCTCCTTCCTGGGAATAGCACCAATCAACATTTGTTTGGGTGTTTATGCTGTTCGCTTGCTGAGAAGCAACTCTGGCTCCTTTCTGCCGTTCAGCACTCCATAAAACCGTTGGAATGCATCATAACTTTCAGGAAAAATCTCTAGACAGAAGCTGTTGCTAATCCACGTGCAGCACATGCCTACCCACCGGTTTTTGTCAGTGGGTCTAGGATTTCAAGATGAACATCCTTGGGAGGTTTGATGACCTGCCTGTCTCTCCTTCTGCTTTCAGGCAGGACAGGTACCGGCGAGCAGCAAGCCCACGCACTTGCCGTACCAGCACCCAACTCCCATTAACATCGCCATCCACGTGCTTATATCAATCCAAGAGCTGAACTCGGCTGACCTCACTTGGCTGATGAGATCACAGCCCAGAGAGGTATGGCTGCAGGCCAGTGAGAAAACAGATGTCTGCTATAGACATCACTCATTGATACTTTATTCCCATCTATTATTTATTTAATACACACTCTAGGTCGACCAGGGTTCTGTTATTGTGAACCCTGAACTAACGTTTTTATAAACAAGAGCTGTCTAAGAATAACTGGAGAGACTCCTTTGCCAGGGGACAGGACAACTCTCAGTAGCTTTTTGCAAGAGGAAGATGTGATGCTGCGCTTTTTTTTTTTTCCTCCTGTTTTGTTCTGTGTTTAGAAATATTCTTATCCTCTGGTAAGAAACACTTCAAAAGTTTTTTTAGGACCAGCAGCTCAGGGCCTTCTCCAGCCCAATGGCATCCTCCCTGAGACAGAGCTTGCCAGGAGTTCAGTGCCAGTCCAGCGTTAAGGATCAAGAGAAGCTGACAAATAGATTAAGTGCCTGAGTACCAGCTTTCCTGGCACAGCACACGGTTAGTGCAAACCGAGACAGCCACGGGACACTTTGGATGATTTGCAGCAGAAAACCACTGTTTCTAACCCAGCCTTTTTGCCTCTATGCTCAAGATTTCACAAAAAAATTTCTTCAAATAGAATTGGGGGAGATGGGAGGAAACAATCAAGAAGAGATAAGAAAAATATGACTGTACCCTTTAACATCACAAAAGCACTTAACAGGACAGTGTAAAGATCGATCACGTGAATATAAAAGCATCTGGGGGCAGAAAGGGAAGAGAAAAAAAACACCTCACCCCATGGGGGCAAGGAAGACTTCTCTCATTGTTGGGAGCACCCTTCATGGGGGAAAGCAGGGCTGGAGACTAGATTCTCCTAAAAAAAAAAAAAAAAAAAACCAACAAAAATAAAGAGAGGTGTTGCATTGGCTGCAGTCTTCTGACAAAGAGAGAAGTGATTACTTGTGTATGTGCAACCAGAGCAGCTCTCAAGTTACTGCTGTTTTGCTGCAGGGAAAAACCTCCTTGTCCACTTTATCAGATCTGCCCTAGGACTAGAGCCTAGCCATATGGCTATTTTCGTCCAGATACACCTCAACCCTATGAGACACCTAATTCAGGGATACAGTTCCCTGGACCCCCTCTACCTTCACTAACCAGAGCAAGGGCCCTGGACTCACCTACACCAGTTTGGTCTGTTGGGGAGGTCTAGGCTGGGGGATAGGATGGGCATTTTTTTGTCCCCATGCTCCAGGGAAGCACAGGCCCTATCCAGCCCCAACATAATTTCTATCTGTTTCCCAGCTATCCCAAGTGCAAACCAAAAATCAATACAGGTATGCCCCAGATCCCTTTCCTGCATTGCAGAGGTGAGGGGCAGGGAGCAGCCTGTGCAAACGCAGCCAGAGAGGTATTATATATTGACATTTTCCTTTATCTAGTGATAATTGATGATCAGGCCATTAGAACAGAATTAATGCCATAGGGTCACAAAAGATAGTCTAGAAGGGACCTTGAGGTCATCTAAATTCATCCAGCCGCCCCACAAAAAATGCATTTCTGACAGATACTTGACCCCTTCAAAATAAGAGTGAAGCTTCTGACTAATATTTTAAACAAGAATTTTCTTTGGCAGACCGCAAATTACTTCATTCATTTCTCTGATACATAAAAAGCCTCTAAAAGTGCTTTTTTTCCCAGGCATTTTCAAAACAGAATCAAACTCTTTTTAATGTGCCAATCAAGAGAGGCACTTCTGAAAGTCTAGATTGTTTCTAGCAAAATAATTCATCTTGGGGCAACAAAAACTCCAGGGGGTTATTCTTTTCTTGTTTTTAAACTTTGCAACCTGCCAAAAAATTCAGAATTGTTTCATTAACAAAAAAGTTTAGAATTGCCAGCAAAAAGAAATAATTTCTATTTGCACAGATGCAAGGACCATTCATGTAGGACCAAGGACATGAGTTGGTTATGAGATACACTGTGGCACCAGTAAAGCAGTAAGAACACTTGAGGGATATACTCAGAAGAGTTTTAGTGCAATAAACTCTTTTGCACACTTCTCCCTCACCTTGTTTCTGCCTCAGTTCCTGCCTGTGTCAAAC
This sequence comes from Leptosomus discolor, assembly GCF_034619465.1. NCBI lineage: Eukaryota > Metazoa > Chordata > Aves > Leptosomiformes > Leptosomidae > Leptosomus > Leptosomus discolor. The sequence continues at coordinate 11,549,992 of NC_141405.1, forward strand.
CAGGAGGCAGCTCTGCCTGTTGGCAGGGCTGGAAGAGGGGGCCAACGGACCTTCATTAAGTCATTTGCTGAACTTGACTGGAAGGTGCCACCTAAGCGTGCAGCTCTGGGATGACAGATGTGAAAGTGTAATGCAGTGTTTCCCTCCCATAATTACAATTTCATCATGTAATAATAATAGGTAGTGATTGATTGTGACCCTTCACCGCTGCAGGATGTTGGTCGTTAGGAAGAACTGATTGATCACTGGAGCTGCCATTTGGCCATGCAGAGCCTTTCCTCTGTCTTTTAGAAGAGGAATGAATGTCTCTTTAAATAAATAAAACTTAAAAGATCCCAGATCACTATCAGAAGACTTTTAGCCCCTTCCTACCATCATTGTGTCAGTCAGCAGAGCAGGATGTTGCTGGAGAGCTGCCTCAAAAGGCATCATTTGGGTGCTGTAAGCCTACAGAGATCCTTCCTGACCATAGTCACCCACCAGGTGGGGAGACACTGAGGTACAGGACAACAGGGACCATCCCCTCAAGCACCAGAGGGACTGTTTCAGTTGGCAGTTCTGGCACAGGGACAGAGATTCTGCTTTCTGATCCCTCAGGAGAGCAGAGGTCCAGTCCTCAGATGGGATTTGTATCTGCTTTAATGCTGTAAACAAGAACTGTGGGCTGCTGGCCAGGAATCCACCTTTGCTTGCAAGCTCTGCCACAGGATTTCTGCATGTCCTCGGGCAAAGCACTTTATCCCTTTGCACTTGTAGTGCAGGGATGAAATTTCTTGTGTCTGAATGGCACGGTCTTCAGGGACAAGGACTGACCATTACACAGGGATGCTGCCCTTCCACCCCAATGGGGCTCCATGTGGCCAAAGACCTCTTGGGACCTCCTGTAACAGCCCCAAGGACCTCATGTTCCAGGCTGCTTCTCTTTCCGTCCCCTTGAGAAACCCAGCATCTTCCCAGGTGACTTTAGGCACTGCTTGATGGCAGTACATTAATAAACAGAGAGATCTGCTGTCTGACGGGGAAACAGCGCCTGCACTCTGCTAGCATCTGCCAGAAGTGTTGTCAAGCAACTAACTGCCTGTAATTGAGCTCTCAGAAGTATCTGCCCTGAGGTGAGCCGCAGAGAAATTTTACAAATGAAGATAATAGATGTTTATGTCACACACACACACACCGAGAAGCAACAAGCTGCGATCACTCACTTGATAAATCCACCTTCAGCAGCGGCTGCAGCAGATTTGTCCACAGCTGAATTAGGGTCTCTCTGGCAGCATTTGATGCCTTAACAAGCAGAGTGAGGCTGCTTATTGGCCTACATTGAGCCATGCGTGGAGCTGGTCACAGCAACCCGTGTAACACCATCTTTATCCCACAAATATTCATAAATTTCTGCAGATTTCCAGACAGGATTCATTATCTGCAGGCATTCACCAGAACATCTGGAGAAACAGGGCCAGCCACATTGCTAACATTAATCATTTCAGCTCCCTTGAAGTCAACACGGCTATGCCAACTTGCCCTTGCCAAGAATTAGTCAATCTTTTCTAACCTATAAGCTCTTCCTAAACTTACTATTCATTCCCAGGACACATCATTATTTACACTTTTAAATAGGAAACTGAAGATGGTGAACAGCAAAAGAGACACACATGCATCCAGCTGTAGCATCCAAGTGCAAGAACCAGGAGCCCTGCTTTCAGGATGGAAACAAAAGAGGCATGCAGGCAGGGTGAGCAGCTTGCCGAAAACACCCCATCCAAGCAATCCAGGAACATAAACCAAGCCTCCCAAAACACAGGATTTTGTTTCTACTTTTTAGATTATCTCCTAACAGGGTTGTGGACCTGTGAAGAACAAGAGAAACTGCCCAAGCCCCTGGGGTTTAAATGCTTGCGGCCCTGAAGCCGAGATCCCAATTAGGCATCTAACTTCCAGCAGTGCCAGTGCAAGAAAATTGCTTTTATATTTTTAAGCTAGAGGCCATAGGAACCTAGTTCTCATCAACTTTCCATAGGAAAATGAATGCCAAGAGCCCAAGTTTCTTTTGAAAATGGGATTGTACAGAACTGGAAAAGCACCTCATTATAAGCCTTTTAAAGCGCCTGTGAAATGCCAAGGAACACCCAGACGATCAAATTCTCCCATCATTATCCTTCCTTGAGAAGAGTAGAAAGTAGCTGAGTCCCTGAAATAGTCAGAACTTCTGAATGTGACCTCCTGCAATGACCTCTTGCATTGGTCATCTGTGCAGACCCAAATAGGGACTGTTAGCTTCATCTTTAGAGCAACATGTGAGCATGTAGCTTAATCCCTTTCGCTGGTGACTACTTGCAGGCTCTGCCACAAATGGCAACACAGACACTCAACAAGCGTTTCACAGGTAGTCCAGTCCTCATGCCCCAATTCCCAGCACGTTGATCTCCTTACTCTGAGAGGTCCTGTGCAAGACCCCTCACCCTGCATCCCTCATACCACTGTACCATTTGAATCACATCCCTCTGATTGTCTGGAGACTGTTATTCACTGTTGATACATAAATACTGTATATTTTCCAGCACAACAGTTGAACAACTGAGTTGCCAAGCATGTTCTCAAACAAAGCAGTATAAGGCAAATATACACAGAGGAAGTGTAATGAGATCCCTGTACTGTTACCCCTTCAGGGGTGAATAAAGCCAGCCCAACACATGGCGTATGAATTTCCCAAGGACTGGCAGCCAACTGGAGCTCTTGTAAAACTCTATCGCTTCATGCATATGTGGCCATGTCAAGGTAGATGGAATAAGAGTCAGTCTCCACCAGTGCCACAGGGCTACTCAGGATGGCGCACGAGGAAAGTACCAGACTGCCCAGACATTTGCTGCTGTCTTTTGAAGACTTGTGCTTAGCCTAGAAGCTCTGTAGAAGCAGACCCCACTGGATGCCACAAGACCTGTAGATCCACTGAAGTCCCTTGGACAACCTCAGCTGCAGTGTGCAAAGTGAGGCTGATGTACCACAAATTGAGGAACTGTCCCTCCATGTTGGAATTTGAAAAAAATAATACAGTATTATTCTATGATGATCCTGAATTATCCATGTCTCAGGATCACCTGAGCAGCCCACAACCCCTTACTGCAGATGGAGATGCAATAAGCCTACAGCTGCACATGGCTGTGACCCCTGCTTTTGGGTAGGTATCTGCTAAATCCGACACTGCACTTCAGCAGGGTCATCCTTCCCAGGCTTTCTTGGTGCTGAAGGGCCCTAGGAGATCTGTCCTTTGGAGCTCCCCTCTAGCAGCGCTGTGTTAGTACTTGGCTTGAAGTTTACTTTTTCCACCATTCCTGTGATTAAAGAAAGCCAAGAGCAGCCTGACACTTCTGCTGTCAATTCTGTTTTAGTCCATTGCTGAAGTGCAGTTAGTGTGGGTTTGCATACCAGTATAGCCCAGTGGTTCCAGCACATCTCCATATCCACCTGATAGAATTTCATCTGCAAGTCTGCTCAGGTATCAGCTGGGACATTGGGCTTTCACGTCCCCTTCTGCTGCAGCAACGCATCCAGCTGTCTAGGTCCTTGCTCTGATCCCCCCTGCCCCATCTGGATGCCTTATGCTGGGTCAGAATTAGCAAAAGTGTTAGTGCCACTCCATTTTCCAAAAAGTTGTTTTCTTAGCTTTTAAATACTTGGACATTTCTGCAAAGCAATTTTCCACAGGTGAAGTGGTTTTTCCATAGGAAATAATGAAAATCTGGGGAGGAGAAAGGAGTCAAAAAACTCTTGGGTTTTAGAGGAGTTTTCCTTCAAGATTTTTGGTTTTCAAGTTTTGCCTTGGCTTAGGAGAAGAGGAGAGTAAGACACAGAGTAGAGCAGCTCTGTATCTCCTACAGCAGGTTGTAAACAACATGGTCTCTCCTGTGCCCACTGAGATGTGGGACCCTGCGTCTAGAGCAGACTGGCCAGAGCCTTTCCCAGTCCTGGGCAGTGACATGTCATGCACCAACCAGGGTCCTCCAGCTTTATGGGCTACAACCACATGAATGTGATTCACCTGCTTGCTTTCCCCCTGTTCCCCCCTGAGCTCAGCTTTGGGAATTCAGCGCTGGAGACCAGTTGGTCATCCAAGACTACATAAGTGAGAGAGGAAGACTATGGCAAACCCAAGCCATCTGTAACCATATTCCCCTTGAAAGCTGTTGGCGAGGCACTAGGGGAATGCTGAGCTGTAGGTGACTTCTCTTATCCCAAACTAACTAGCAGTGCAATTTCAGTCCTGACGAGAGTTTCAAGAGCTGTGGCTAGTCAGCCATATCCAACTTAAATTATTGTCTTGATGGTCATGACCCACTGGGTTTCAGAAATACCTTTACTTATGAAGTACCTCTAAGCAACCCCAGCCCACACAGGTGGTACAGAAAGACATTTGAGGTGTCCCTGTACAGCACTATCTCACCCATTTTCCATGTCACCCCTCAGTGATCCGTTTACTGCCTGCAGCTTCCTCCCAGGCTCACCCTTTGAAGGCAGTGAAACTCTGCCAGCTGAGGCCCTGCCGGCTTGGCAATTCTGGCTGTGTGCTCCCTCTTGCTTTCCCCAGGGAGGTGTTGGAACAGCTCTAGCTATCTGCCCAGGTCATCTGCCAACCAGGTTACCTTGCAGCAACCTGAGCTGGCTGGAAACAACGGTTCCTCTCACAGGAGATGCAGTAGAATTGCTCTTGGTGACTGTGGGTAGCAGGCTCTCCTCCTGCAGTGGCTGGAAACAAAGGAATCTTTCTTGGAGGTTCAGGCCAATATATGTAAAGCACCCAATACTTGGGTGCCTTTCTAAATTAACCGAGTTACTTTGATCTGCAACTGGGGCTGGAAGTTTCATAAGAAGGTGTATGTGCTAAGTCCTTTAGGTTATGTTCAGGGTCTGCCTCGACCACGGAGGGGCTCAGGTGCACTGCTAGAGAAAACCAGGCAGGGCATGGACCTCTAAACTACAAATTCACCCCTGTTCACCCATGAGCAGCAGAAAAGAAAGTTTAGTCTCTGCAGTTCCTTGCTTTTGCAGCTACCTGGGGTCAGAGATGGGGTACTGGATGCAAACTACGTGTCTAATCCAGTCCTGTGCGGGAGCATCCTCAGAGCTTGTTCTGGGGACTTGGAAACAAGCTGAACTTCAGATAACAAATCGTTAGTAAAAACCAAGATGTGAACCAAAGCAGTAAAGCAGGAAGGGTGACACTTCTAATAGCCAGGACACACAAGCCTGGGACAGAGCCACGGATGATAGGTAGTTAGGTAGCCTGTGTGTATGAGAAGAGCCAGGGGTGCTGTGAGAAACAGAAAAGCCAAAGTTCTGTGAAAAGCACTTGACAAAATTCACTAAGAGCTGCAGGAAAAGGCCTCTTTGTTGTTAGAAAAAAAACACAACAACAAACTAGAACCTGTATATCCAACTTGGTACTAGAAGAAAGGATGAGGGAGGCCTCAGGGAGCAGGGACAAGCTGAGGTCCTGGGGAAGACCTGGAGTAGAGCCTACCAGCGTTCCTGGGGAGGGAGGCTAGAGTCATGCCATGAAACCCACATTAGTCTCCCTGCCTTCCTTCAAGGGTGATGCAAAATTATCTAGGGATGCTGTTCTTATTAAAAAGAAAAAAATTTCTTTGCTTCAATGCCAGAAAGTTATATAAAAGTAATTCATGGCTAGATTAATGAGAGAGAGAAAGTCATTAGAAATCAAAAATGAGATAATTCTGCTGTAGATATGAGTGATGGTGAGAAATAAATTATATTTGGCTGACATTACTTAATTAGTTGGAAACATGGTGCTTTCTTAAATTTTCTTTGGTGAAGCTTTTAAGCTTTTGACACATAAATTCCCAACTAAATAACCTAGATGTCAAAGCAGCCGGTTGCATCTTCTGTGCCAAGCCATTTTTTGAGCACATTATTTTAAAACTTCATTCCTTTGTTCAGGATTTTGGTTGCTACCAGGGCACGGCATGCAATTTCTGTCAAGAGCCCAATATCCAGATCCCACTTTGTTCCTCAGGACAGCTGGTACCGATGTCCTCCCTACCAGCTCCTGGTGGGATGGGGAAAACATTAAGCCAAGACAAATTGTGATGCCTTCATTGCTGTAAGCAGCTTGAATAACCAGTAATACTTAGCACTGCTGCAGTGATTCTCATCAAACATCTCTGAGGACTTAATGAGCATGAATTAAGTCTCACAATTATAGCTGACTGTATAAATAGTTGCAAACAATATTCCTGGAGGATGCTCTTCCATTTTTAACCAAATTGTTACAGTGAGAGTGGTGGATTCTTGCAATCCTATTCGTAAGCCCCTTCTCAGAGGGAGGAGGAAATTGTGGAGGCAGAAGTTAAGATCTAAAAATCCTGCAGGACTGAATCATGGTCTGCTGGAAAATAAGAGACAGCAGCAGTAAACAGAGTAAACAGCTTAGTGAGAAGAGTATAGAAACAGTGAGATTGACCAGCCTACTGTGTCTTTGGTACCAGTTGTTCCTTCTCAGTGAGCTAGGGTGTAGGACCCTGCAACAAACTGGAATAGGTGTTTTAACAAAATTAACTGTAATCTGCAAATAGGAGAAATCCTGATTGACAGGAAGATCTGAGGCCTTGCAATGGCAATGAGGTTTTATGCCAGCTGAATGTACCAACACTAACATTTGACACAGGAATTCCTCTCTCTAATAAAGAAGCCATTAAACAAGGTGCTGAACACTTACCTTGCATAGAAATGTTTGAATGATTTATAACTAATTAGTCAGTATTACTACCTTTTTAAATATATGCATTAGGAAAAGAGTTAACACCATGGTTCTTAACCACAGAGAGAAATTTGAGGATAATAAAGTTCAGCTTTAAATAAATCTGTTAACAGACAAATCTAGTGGCTAGGTAAGATTTTTGAAGGGGAGGAAAAATAACTAAAACTCAGAAAGAGAAGCAAAGCAATTCCTATTGCAGTGTGCTGGTGGTTAGGGAACTGGGACTGCCAGCAGCCCAAACTCTCAGCCATCTGTATACCAGTCCCAAGGAAAAAAAAGCACTTGTATAATAATGACTTTTTCCTGACACCAGGCCCCAGTAAGAACTTTCTCAAGCTTCAAGGCTGTTTTAAATGCAACATTTTGGTCCAAAGCCCAACAATCCTGGAGCTACTTACTAAACCCACCAATTTTTTTCAATGGCTTTGTTAGCATGGACTCAACTCCTAGCTTTACCAGCACTTTTTTGCCTTCACAGATCCTGCCCAGATCTTTCCCTAGTGTTTACAGGCTACCCCAGCTCTTTCCTCCCTCATTTTAACCTTCCCTCTACCTCCTCAAAGAGGTCTCCGCACCCTCCCAGTGCCACATGGAGAGGCTCACAGCAGCAGCCCTTTCCTTTTGAGGTGAAGTCCTCCTTGCTCTGTGCTTTCTCATCCCTGACATCTGCACCTTTGCAAAGTGACACCCCTCCGGGATATTGTTATCTCAGCACTGGACCCCAAGCACCTTCACTAGAAATGCCACATTCATTTGCCCAACCTGGAGACCCAGTTAATTTTCAGATTAAAGCAATAGCTCATCACCTTTCTTCCAGCAACCTAGAGAAAAAGTAAATCCACCTTAGTTATCACCATCATTAGCAGCAACCTTTCAACAGCTGCCTCGGCCTCACCTACCTCTTCATCAAACCATTCTCCTTCTTCAAGAGCTTCTTCCTTTAGCGGCGGTCCCCAGAGCTACTAGAAGAATCTTCATCCCATCTTCTTCAGAGCAAACACCTCTCTGTGTTGAGGATGTGATCCCATGAACCACCCTTATCTTCTAGATGCTCTTGCCAAAACAGCACCCGAGAATGGGGCCCAGCCCAAACTGGGGAAAGAATCCCCAGAATCCACAAGCCCAGGCACAACTGGGAATATCCTGCAGGGAAACACAGAGGACAGGGCAGATGCTGAACGCCATAAGGACTTACCTTGCCCTTCCTCTGCAGCACTGGTCCCCCTGTGAAGGAAAAGCACCCACACTCTTTCCACCCCAGAACTGCATATCTCATAAAATACAAGAATGAGGGACAACACTCTGCAAGCTGTTGCAAAACCAGGTTCAGCCCAGACCTAGGGTGCCTACAGCACTGACATCTCCTAGGACACTCACAGAGGAGCACCTGGTTTTGAATGCAACTAAGGTGTGGTGAGAACGAGCTAACAAGTTGCTCAACTCCATCCAGCTGAGGTCAGCTCGCAGCACATCCAGCTGTACCACTCAAAAGGTACATGGGAATTTTAAATAAAATTCTACATATATATATTTTAAAAATGAGGCACCTATAGAGTTTAAGCGTTGCCAGAGCTTGGGAGCAGCTAATTACAGTCCTGACAAGCTGGAGGTTTCCACGTTGAACTCTTCTTAAATCGCTGTATTAAATCTTGTGCTTACTTTTGACTCCATTTCTAAAAGGTCTCTGAAAAATGGGCAATCTGAAAGACTCCCATCAATTACTCTGCACCGGATGCAAGACTTGCTAAGAATAATTAAATTATTTTAATTCAGTCTAGTTAAGTGGCAATTGCTACATTACATAAATCTGCAATATTCTTTAGGTGCTGCTTTGTATAGCACTGGCCTGGGACTCTTCTGAATTTAATGATAATGAATTTTTATATCTTAAAGTGCTGAGTGTGTAGGGAGCAATAGCAACCACGGCCCCCAAAGGTTTGGACCAGCATCACTACTGCAAGTGAAAAGCAACTTGGCACTGGAAAGGTTCCCCACTACCAGCTATAAAAAGGACTGAATTTGTCCTCCAGCATCTCTGACGCAGGTGGATGGTTTCACCAGCCACCAAGATCATCCAATTTTTGCAGCACGGCTGAGGGCAATCCCTCAGGTCTCCTTCCCTGAAATGGTGCCAGATGAAGGTGCATTCGATGGAGCAGACCAGCCCCTACACGACCCGACCGAGCAAAACACGCTCATGTTTACCACCCAGCAAAGCCTCCAGCTCCCAAACACAGCCCTGTGCTGGACGGGAGCTCATGTACATGATTAAATCCTGCTGGCTTCAGCACGCACTTCTGGGCTTTGCCATGGGGTCAGCACAGTTGCATGGACATTAATGGGGTGGAAGTGCAAGTGGTGAGGGGCAGCACCACCCAACCCACATGGGGAGGCCACCTCCACCTCCGCAGCGTGGAATGAATACAACTGTGTCCATCGCTTGGTAAAATATAGCTTTTATTTGTTCATACAAATAGTATGAATTATCAGAATTTCATTTTCCTAGAAACATCTTTGTGTAAAATTAATTTGTGTTGTACATACCACAAAATACTCCATTTACATTTTTTTTCAGATTTTCTTTTTTGTGTTTTTTTTTTCTTTCCATTTTGTTCTTTTTCTTACAAATTGGCTACTCTATAGTACCATGTTACAGACAACACATCACTAATAGCTGTACTGCACTTCTGAATACAGGACTGAATGAAACTCAGCCATAAATTAATGTTACAATGTGAAAAAAAAAAAAAAAAAAAGAAAAAAAGAACTAATCACAGCTCCAAGCCTATCTTAAAAAAAAAGAAAGAAGGTTGTTTTTTTTTTTAAATTATGACAATAGCACTGATTCCAGTATTAGCAACCAGATGTACACCACAAGGAATTCATCTTCATTGTCTTACTTGCTAGGTAAGGCCTTTACACTAGAAGCCTAGTGCAGATTTCATTACGAAGGATATTGAGCCACGGCTAATAATTTGCTTAAGGTTAGAAAAGTTATTATTCACCCTCTGTATTTCAACTCTCCAACAAGATTGCTTCATGAGAGAGTTTTGCAGCAGGGCTTGATTATACAAATTAAGCCCACACTCTGCTCTACAGCTGAGGAAGGCATTGGGATATTAAAAAGTTGTTTCCAAGAAAGCAAGGAGGAAGGCGTATGGCATGCGAAATCTTCCAGCATTCAAACACAGGCACGCACACGCGCTGCGGAGGGAACCACACGGAAAGGAAGCCACAGCAGCGCGGCAGATCCCGGAGGCTCTCGCCATGCGGCGGAAGGGCTCAACCAGCGAAACCGCTTGGGGAAGCAGCACAGCCATGGCCGGGAGCTTACCCAAAGGCCAAGTGGAGAGGACGAGCTTCTTTCCACATATTGCATAAGCCGGCTAGTAGGAAGACTGAGGTTTTGAGAACCAAAAATCATTCTTTTCCACCAGGAAGTATTTTCTTCTGCAGCCCCTTCCCCTCAGTCACCTGACAGCAGCAAGGTTTGTGATAAAGCAGACACGCTCCTGCAGTCATCACCTGTCCTGGCAGCGGGAAACAGAGCCGGGGACCTGGCTGGAGCTAAAACCGAAGCCCCCAAACATGCATAGATCCAACCACCCCTCCAGGTTTGCAGCTGTGTTATGCAGGACAGGAGTCGCACGTGTGGTGTGCGCAGCCCAGCAGGTCCCACGGTCAGGCCTGCGACCTCTGGAAGTGGGACTGCGCCAGCCCAAAGTGTCGCTTCGTTCCTAGAAATGGCTCAGGGCAAACAGGAGAGGATTTGCCCAGCTTTCCCTGTTTGTAGGAAGATGTGCTTGGAGGCAAACCCCAAGGAGGGATTCGCATCCTGCTCCCAGCAGGTTTGCTAGGCAGCTCAGTCCTGACGTTACACTGAACATCTCCTTTCCTTGAGGACACCCCAGGGCACTGCACCCCACGTGTGAACCTACACACACCTCATCAGCACTGATGGGGGTGCAAGTCCCCAAATCCCTTCGGAGATGTGACACTGCTGAGCCAAGCCAAGAGCCCTTAGGTTCAAACAAAGCACTGAAGGGCAGCACTTTACCTGCAAATCCCTCCAGCAGACCCAGAGGTGGGGCTGCTCTTCGCTGTATCCACCTGAGCAGGACCAGATCAAGACCCAGGGACAGCAGCCCAGGCTCCGAAGAGCCTTTTCATCACCAAACAGCTGCCGCAGAGAGCTGTAAGGGGCAGGCAAGAGCAAGGAGGCTGCAAAATAAAAGAAACATCTGGGAAATGCCATTGAAAACACCCCACCACATCTGGGCATGGCTCAGCAACGTGGTGTTCAAAGGAGGTTTGCTATGGGTGACCGGGGAGAGGTGCAGGGCATGCATTTATATAGGCAACATATGAAACTAGAGCATTAACTCAGATACGCTCTGCCCCTTGGTGCATTTGCTTTTTCGAGTTTTATTTACACTGCCTGCTTTATGCAAGTGCTCACACGGAAACGCCATGAGATTTATCCAGCAAACGCGGGCTCAGTGCGGTACATCATTTCAGTGCTGCAGGTGAAGTGCGTGGGCTTTGGTTGCCCAAAGACAACGTAGCCCTGATTCTGTTAAAAATTCAAGGAGCAAATCACTTCTCCTGCCACCTTGCTCCGAAAGTGTTCCAGTTCCAACAGTAATGGTAAGGCATCAGACACACATGGTAGTTATCAAAACCTTCTGAGCACACAAAACATGGCTAGCGCTCTCATGAGAGCCCTGCCATCCTGTCCTAATGCCCCAAAACATTTGGTTCCACCTGAGGGGAAGGATCTCCAGGTATTGTCCCTGGGCCGATAGTTACGTGCGTGCTTGGAGACTCCTGTCCTGCCTGCCTGCCACCTCTGTGCTTGCCCGGGACATCGGGGAGATACCCGTCTGCACCTGGGCTGCCAGCAACACCCCAACCCACGTACAGATTAACCCTCAGCAGCAAAGCAGCACTTCTTCCTGGTGCTGGACAAACGCTGCTCCTTGGGAAAGACCGTGGATAGGGTGTTGGACCAAAAAGTAATGTGAATCCAGAGGGCCAAGGCTGGTGTTCCCCTGTCTCATGCACTGGGGGCTGCTCCGGCAGCTGTGGGGCTGGAGGTAGCGCTGCCTGCACCGTGTCCTGGGACAGCCTCCATGCCAGAAAAGGCACCAAGCAGAGACCTAGGGTTTTCCCATGGCTCTGCTGGTGTCTCTGGTGGGTGGCTGCTGCTTCCCACAGTGCTGGCACAGCCATCTCCCAGCAGTGCCCTGTGTGCACGGGCACTCCTAGAGCAATGCTTCTTGCAAGTCACCCAGACCAGCACCGAGCGTGTCACATACAGATACATGTGTTTTCACATTTGTCCTGCAGTAAAGATTTAAAATGCATAGAGGGATCGTGGGAAAGAGCCTCCTTGACAAAAGGCAATAAAGAAAAGTCTGCTGAGGAGACAGCTCTGCCCATGCAACAGGCTCTGCGGCTTCTCTGCTGGAAGACGAGCACGTTACCCTCCCGGCAGAGTCCTGGGCTGCGGAGCAGGAGCTGTATGGCTTGGGGTTCCCTGTGCTTCACAGCCGCTGGCAGAACACGCTGCTGCTCAGCAGAGGTATGTGGGTTGCAGTGAGATGCCTGGCCTCCCTCTCCACCCGCCCCAGAGAAACCCCCCGTGGGACTAACTGGAAAGCTGTGGGACGAGGGAGCACAACACCGGAGCAGAGACTGGGACACCGGAATAGGGAAAGCAAGTGTTTATAAAGGCCAGATACCCGTAACAAAAATAAATTTGTGCTTTCCCTCCCCCCCCGCCCCTCCCCTGCCACCCTTGCTTTTTTTTTGTTTTTTAAATACAAATTTTGTTTAGGAAAAATGGAAGCACTGTCTGTTACAAACCAAACCAAAAAGAGGAGGAAACAAAGGGAGAAAAAAACAAAAAAAAGAGAGAGACATATTAGAATTAAACACTGTGGAATGTTAAACAGGTTACAGGCTACCGTTCTAGCCAGTGCGGTTAGGCAGCTTAGTGAATTAATTGCTTAGGAATTAAAAATAAATTATTATAAAATAGATTTCTGTACATTTTACATACATATATATCTCTTTATACGCAAACCGTGCTGGGCAAGTAATTACAGGGGACTTTCCCACGCCAGCCTCAGTCCCAGCCGAAGTCCTGCCCCGTCATCTGGTAGAACTTCATGTTGAAGGGCCGGTAGAAGTCCCGCAGTCTCTGCACCACCTCCTGGTCTATGTCGGGGTGGGTCCTGCCTTTCGTCTTCCCCAGGCAGTGGGGTTTGCTGCTGCCTTCCGCCTTCTTCAGGCACGGGAACCCCTTGGTTTTGTTGAAGTAGAAGTGTTTGTCGGTGATGATCCTCTTGAGGCCCAGAAAGTCCTGGACCCTGCCCAGCTCCCCCGCGGGGTCGCTGATCAGCCTCTCCCCACTCACAAAGAGGATCTGCCCGATGGGGAAGTAGAGGAGCCAGTTCTCCAGGTGCTTGGCGTAGATGCCAATCTGGATGGCGCTCCACGAGGTGTCGATCAGGCCCGTAGTCCTGTTTTTGAAGGTCAGGCTCTCAAAGGTGGGGATATCGGGCTTCTTGGAGAGCGTCTGGGTGTAGTCCGAGATGGCTCTGGTCACGGGGTCCCGCACCACCACGATGAGCTTTGTGCCCTTGGACATGGAGGAGATGCGGGCTGGGGCCTCCTTGGTGACGAAGTAGCTGGGGGTCTTCTCCATGGTGATCTGCCCCTCCAGGGTCCTGGGCATGAGGTCCCTGCCAGCAAAACACGGAGACATGGGTCAGAACAGCAGGTAACAGGAAGAAAAATATGCATATATATATATATTTATATATACACATGTTCACACATAGATACACAATAATTCTTCTCCCTAAAATGCCTACACAGGCTATTTAGCGCAAACAGAAAAATCCATTTTCCATTGATTTAGGGATTAGAGGGGATTATTATTAAAGGCCACTGTATTAGAAATCCATCTGAGTAATCTCCCAGTTGTCCATGAGTGAATTAGCTGGGCCACACTCTGCACCTGGAGTGTGGCTACATGTACCACACCAGCTCCAGACTGGTCAGGATGAGTCCTGAGCTGCACCAGCAGGCTTTCCTGGCTCAGAGAGCCCTCAGCCCCAACCCAGAGTTCATTTTCCCCCCGGGAACGAGAGGAACAGCGTGGCAGAAAATCAGGAGCTCACCAGAGCACATCCACCTTCCTTTCCCTTAGCATCCCAAATGCAACACTTTTCCCAACTCAGGCAAGTGGGTGTGATTTGTCCCTGGCTTGTCACCAGCAGGACCTCATCCAACTGCAGGGGTCCTCTTGCACCCAGCTTCACCCATTGCTTTACTATTCCCTATCGCTGTGCAAGACTTGTTCTCTAATATGCACTAGAAGGAGCATCAAGAGCTGCTGGTGGCATCTTCAGCACATCCTAGTCCAGCACCCAACGAGGACAACCTCTCCCCTCCACTGCCACACAGGCTACAGCAGGTCAGGATACAGGACACGACCATGTAGAATGCAACCTCAGCTCATGGGTAGGACGTGCCCTTACAAAATACCCTTGAAACCTAAAGCCTCCAGCAATTCCACCTTATTCCCTGTCTATTTCTAATTAACCACGTGGGGAAAAACTAGAGAGCTTGCAGAAACGATGGAAGAGGCACGAAGCAGGAAGACTAATTTTTTCCTATCATTCACTAGGCAAACGTAAATATTTTATACCATTTGCCAATTCTTTCCCTTTATAACCCAACGGGACTCATTTGCTCTGGGTTGGGAGACAGTTAAAAAAAAAAAAGGCAAGAGGGGAGTCAGCCACAAAATTAAAGCTATAAAACTTGATTAAGTTTTCAAAGCATCCACTCAGCACAGAGAAATAACCAGCCAGTGTGTGATCCGCAAGCCTCAGACAGCGTTTCCCTCAGACATACAAGACTGCACACAGGGGTTGTTTGTTCCCCAACAGCCATCTCCTCCCTTACCGCTTTTATGCTTCTACAGCAAAGATCACCACAGGCTCTTGCAACTAAAAAAGCCACTGATAATTTGTGCTAAAGCAAATGGTTGCCCTGATTAAGGAGCTGAGGAAAAAAACCCTGACCCATCTGTTCTGAGCCCAAACAACAGGAAAACCAGGAATGAGAGTTCTGATTGAATCAAAAATCATCACATGCCTACAGAAGTTGGTCAGTAGCTACTTATGCAGCTACTATTTAGCTCACACTGTACCTGGTATTTTACTTCATCGGTAAACTTCATCACTAACTATGCAATGCGTTTACTGGCAAGGGGCACCCAATGACTACACCACTGCACTGCAGGTGAGCTGTGCTCAGGGGCTGCCCAGAAAGCCCCTCCTCCATAGACCCATGGTGGGACATGGTCCCCATACCAGATCTGCACGGGCCATTGGGAGAAGTGGAGATGGATAAGCCAGGCTGTGGAGGAAGGGAATACCAGCTTGTGGAAACCTCCACCCATGCCCAAGGGTAGTGGCAAGCCCTAGGGCTGTGGTTTCAAGGCCATGTAAGGGGAGTTTCACATGCAGATAAAAATCATGCTGGTTGACTAGACACCTGGGACATGAGAGCTTCTGGAATTCAGAAGCCAGCGTGAGCCAAAAAACAGTAACCAAAATAAAACTCTGACTAATCCTTCACCTTTCTGGCCAACTCCACAAAGCCGTACACCGTTGCAGAACAGAGCCAGTCAATAACGCTCAGAGAGCAACTCTTCAATCTATCGTGGACTGATGTGGATTTCAACAGTCTACTCATTAAGTGGTGTCTCTTTTTATGGACACATTAAATCCAAGTTCTACATCCTGTGCTGGCCACCAACCACTTTCCAGCTGGATTTAAGAGGTTGGTTTCAACCCTTGAAGTCCTTAATGGTGTGGGACCTGCCTAGAGAGGAGACTGCTTCCCAAGACATGCTCAGGACGGCTGTGCTGCACTGAAGCCCTTTGGCTTCAGGTCAGGTCTGTCAGGTCGCTTGCTGTATGGGGCCCTGCACCTCAAGACCGACTTCTCCAGGACTACTACAGTCAGTATTTATGAGTCTCCTGGGAATGACGCAAGGCTTATTTTTTCCTCCTTGCACAAGAGAGGCCTTGGGTAGGGCTGGGCCATGAAATGGGAGGAAATTTCTGGGGGTGGAGGTGCTGAATCAGTTGACCTGGTTGGGAAACACAGGCTCTTAATTAGTGTTTCAACAAACACAGAGGAGTGCACCACAGAAGCGGAAGACAGCAAGGAACAACATTTCATCTAAGAGGCATCCACCATCCCAGTGTCAGCCCCTTTGCAGACCAGTCAGTAGCTGAACCCACACCCTTGATTTGTGGCTGAGGACATCCAACATTCTTGTTTCTGACAGAGCTGAGAGCACTCAGTTCTGTGCAGGTCTAGACACCCTAAAATTGTTATTTTTGGAGTGGAAGTGAATCCTTGGCATTTGCAGAACATCTCGCTGGTGACCCATCACGGCACGAGAGCAGCAAGAAAAGGCACACCATTGACACTGCTGCTGCTGCTGCTGGCTGGCTTGGTCAGCACAGGCTAAGATAAGCAGACAGAAATGGAGCCTTCAACCCAAGAACAAGAACTGAATTCACCAAAACTAGCCTTCAGCCCTAGCTCCAGCACCCTCTTACTTTGTTGTACCCAGATGGGTGCCAGGCATAGCCAAAACTAAGATCCTTGAGATTGTCTCAGATGCTGCCTTGTTTGAAGAGTGGCTGCCCAAAAGCTAGACAGCAGCAAGTGAAGCCAAATATTGTGGCCCAGGGATGTGGTTTGACAGCATCACATCCAGGAAAGCACAGTTTTATTCCATGGGTCTGTCAATTGTGATGAGCTTTCCCATGGTTTCCATAATCTCCCATTGCAACATCAATTTTCATGGCGGCAGCCAGAGACAACAGAGCCTCAGGGACAGGAGGAACTGGTAAGCTGGCTGGTCTGAACTCACACAGGTGGAAAAGCCACCAAGAAGCATTTATTCCTATCCAAACCACAAGTGGAGAAGTGCAACTTGGCCCATGTATAGCACTACAGCTCCAACACAACACGCTGGACGTACATGTTGGTAGAAGCAGGACCAGACTCCAGCTCTGAACACATCTGCTCCTGGGGCTCCAAAACAGCAAGGGCTACACTAAATGACAGCCATTGCAGAGGGTCGGGAAAGAGGAGCCGTAATGATCAGAAGAGCTGTAGCCACCATGCCCTCGCAGGATGCAGCCCCTTTGGGCAAAAGTAACAGCAGAAACCCATGTTCAGCTCAATGGCGCGTGCACAGTTCAACCCTGGGGCAGCTCGTGACAGCTGTGGAGTCCCCTATTTAAACAGAAGCTCCACAGGCACATCAGAGACCTGGGCAGCTTCTGCCAGCACTGTTTGGTGCAAGATAAGAACAGCAGAGCTGCAGCTACCGTCGTTGTCCAAGGAGAGGAAAGGGAGATGACAAAGGGAGTCAGGCTGTGGGAAACGGGAGCTCAGCTGAGCTGTCGGACAAAGCTGCTGCACCAGTTGGGACAGGGCTGGATGGAGACACCACTGAGGGCTGTAGCGGATACTGTAGTGGAAAATAAAGACAGTATGAAAAGCTTGGCAAGCAGTACTTCCTGCCTTGTTATCCTCCTGCCTTCTGGCAACCTGGAGTTCAAAGACCTCTGGAGCCAGCATCTGCATCCAAATCATCCCATGTCATAGTGTCTATGAACTGTCTAATCCTTTCAAACCCATGAATACTTTCGGCCTTGAGAACATCCCACAGCAGACAGTCCCAGCACTGAAGCACTGTCTCTACCCATCATTTGAACCCTCTCCCTACACCCCTGCTCAGGAAGCGACAAGGCACCTGCTTTCTGAGCACAGAAAAGGTAAGCCAGGACAAGGAGCAACAGCAGACTCCCGACATCTCTTATTCCCCACCAAGCCCAGCCAGAAAAGCGCTGGTGGGGCTCAGCACTGCTCTGCTGACTTCGGCAGAGCTGCCGGCAGCATCGGGGGTCCAAGCAAGAGGAGGAGTTGCTGCGTGAGCACAGCTATGAATTTTCTGCAGGCAGAGAGCAGAGCCCCTAACCCTGAGCTATTAACATGTCAAGAGGGACAGAGGAAAAGCTTTTCCTTTAATGAATATTTCCTCAGTGAAGCCTGCACCCTTCGTAGGCGAAGCGATAGGCTTAGTCTAAAGATGGATTGGCCTACTTTACCTATTAACCACTTAGACTAATGTAATAAAGGCTCTCTTTATTCAAACAGCCCTAATCCCCAGCCCCACGCAGCTCAGAAGCCTGGAATAAGAAGATATGCTAAAATGAAGTCCGACAGGCTTCTGCTTGGAGAGGCATGGGGGGGGGGGGATTTGGGGTTTTTTTTCAAGTACAAACTTCTCCAATATGAAAACCCAACCCAGAGCAAGATAAATTTACAAAGTGGGGATGACAGGTGGCCACACAGTAATCCAATCCTGAAGCCTAATGCCCTTTATGGCAGCTTTTGTCTGTGCAAAGGGGCTCCAGGCTAATCTGCTGCCACTTCTCAAGGAGGAATGGTGAGGGGCGAGGGGTGGGGGGGTGCGAGAACCTCTGCAACCTGTTGCTGTGCTACTTGCTGCAGGTAGGACAGACCGGTGTGCAGGGCAGGGCATGGCCGTCGTCACTCACTTCATCCATGGGGACGTCTGTCAGTCCCCCCACGCACCTCCTGCCATTTGCAACACTCACCGGGATAAACCCCTGCAGGGTCTGTCGGAGCCCAAAGCCCCACAGCAGGGCTCAGCCTGGGGGGCTGCAGAGACAACCGCCCCCGGCCGTCTGCCCGCACGGAGGTCACCGTCAGGCTGCCCGGCTGAGACCTGGCACGCTCAGGTGCTCCTGCTGCCGAACACGAGTCCTGAGCTGAGTGGATGATGAGTTTTCATTCCCAGAGAGGGTTTCATGCTGGATATATTCCTACCCAGCACCTGGAGCCACCCAGCATCACTTTTGGAGATGTTCCCCCCACCCCAGGATGCTCAAGAGCTGAAGTCCTGCTGGTGAGTGTTAAAATCAGGGTGTCCCGTGCTGCAGTGACAGCACCCTCCAGTCTCAAACCCCTCTGCTCCAGACCACCCGCCCCGCTCAATTCTCTGAGCCGCCCCAGCTTCCCTCTGCAAGGGTGACAAAACTCCCCTAGAAGAGATAGGCAGCTGTGTACAGGGTACTGTAAAAGCAAGAGCAGCGTTGTTACGGTCAGGATAAGACACTGGGGCATCCGGATGCAGCTACGAGATGCAGACCAGGGAGCGCTCGCAGCAGTCCCCGCGGCAGCTCTGCCAGCAAACAGAGCAAGAGCCGCCTTTGGTGCAGAATTTCTGGACTTTCCCCCCACAGCTATTTCCTACTAGCAAGGAAAATAAGGGAAAGGGGAGTAACAGCAAGTTGAACTATTTTGGACATCAGCCACATTCACACCGAGTTCAGGCCTGTAATCCAGGACCATTTTCTCTGCAGCCTGGTGGTGCACACGCAGATATTCCTAGCCAATTTCTACCCAAAATCCTGCCTGGTGTTTCAAGAAGACAGAGAAATCTCTTCCCAGAAAACCAAATCTTGGCAACCCCACTCTTTCTGGGTAAAGCACCCCCAAAATCTCCCAAAAGGCTGTCTAAGAAACCACGTATTGATTGATTGAAAGCTTATGGTGACAAGGTGAATAGAAATGCAAAAGGTACACACAAAAGCTCTTCTCCCATCCTGGGAGGGGACAGATTTTTAGCCTCCAGAGTCATGACAGGTGGTTTGAAAACCCAAAGGGACAAGAAGACCAGGCAGAATGACCCAGAACATGGTACAACTTGGTGTACGTGATGAATTTGTTATGACTTCTGCCGTGTTTCTAATTTGCAGTTGGAAAGCAAACAAGCCTGCTGGTACCAGCTTGGAAAAGTTTTAAAGGAAAGTGCAGAAGAGGAGGCCGGGTGAAGCCTCATCCCTTCCCACGTTGATGCTCTCCAACCTTCTGCATCCTCTCCTGTCCTGTCCCTGTCCCCAGTCCCCACCCCAGCGCGGTCCTGCTCAGCTTTGCTCTGATCAGGATCCCACCAAAGCCAAAGAGCTTGTTCCAAACCACAGTCCATCCATCCGCCCGTCGACTGCCTTAAATCAAACACACTTTTGAGGAGAGCTTTATTGCCATTCTCACACTATTCTCACATTATTCTCATTCTCAGTCCCCCTGCTTCTCTGCCTCTGCCTCTCCTCCCCTGTCTCAATAAATAAACTGAGGCCAAGTGGGCTAAATCTAGTATCTTGAAAAAGAGCTGTAGACACCCAGGAAAAGATGAGGGTGGCATCTCCATCGCTGGCAACTTTGCCTTACAGCCCATCCACTCTGCCAAGGAGATACCCAGTTGTTCCCAGTCTCTGAGGCAGCATGTTGCTGTCAGAAAGCAGGAAAAGCGTACAGTGGTGATCAGAGCAGCCAAGGGCTGGACTGAAACCACATGCTTGTAGCCCCATACTGGCACCTGACAGCAAGCAAGAGCTCTGCAATGCTCTAGAAAGCAAAAACCCAGAGCATCACCAATACCACCAGCATAGCTCCTGCAGCCACCACACTGGACCCATCCCGTCCCCACCCGAGGCTCCTCACTGCAGGGCTGATCACAAAATCATCAAATCCTAGAAATACTCCTTAAAGGCAAGAACCTGACAAGCCCAGGGAAAGACTGTTAAAGTAATAAAGCATTTTAATTACATCAGGGAGCCTGCCACCAGCATCAAGGTCAACTGGCTTCAAAATTACCCACTTGGCTCTGACTGGGCTTTCTGGTGGCAGCAGCTCTGGATGGGGGAAGGAAGAAGATGGAGGAGGAGGAAGAAACAGAGCGAGAAGAGGCAATAGCAAATTCCTCTTTGGGGGTGGGAGCACTTGCTGGTTTATTATTTGATAGATCACATTTTTCTTACCAAAGTTTTCCCTGGCTCAGGC
Organism: Leptosomus discolor; assembly: GCF_034619465.1. Lineage (NCBI taxonomy): Eukaryota > Metazoa > Chordata > Aves > Leptosomiformes > Leptosomidae > Leptosomus > Leptosomus discolor. Next base: position 11,570,738 of record NC_141405.1, read on the forward strand.
TGCTGTTGCACCAAGGACCCGTACAGTAGCACGCAGCCTCTCCTCCTTTTATGACCAGCAGTAAGGGCAACATGTGCGCCTTTGTCTCGAGCGGGAGCCCGTTGTTTGGGTTGGCAAATTATACAACAATAAAAGGGAACGGCTGGGAACCAGCCTCGGCCTTTTTGAAACGGGTGTAACCCTATCCAGCTCCGTCAAACCCTCGCCACGACGTTTACACAAACCAGATGATGGGAATTAATGAACTTTGGGGGTGAGGAAGGGGTAGGCAAAGGAGGAGGGAAAGGAGGAAAAAAATATATGGGCCTGAAATTAACGTTTTTATCACTCGTCTCGCTCCCTGCCCCAAAATCTGCCAGGTGCTCTTCACCTGTTAGGGAGTTTGGGGATTAAAGGAGGGAGAGGAGGGCAGTGGCGCATACAGGCTCCCCACAGTGAAGCTGCTCCAGGGCTTCAATGAGGCCAAAGAGCTGGTGGCCATGGGTGGCATCACCACATATCCCATGGGAACAGGATCTGGCCCAGCCACGGAGTCTGATCTAAGTTCCTTTGATGCAGATAAAAAAAATCCCATCAAAGGCTAGGGGGAGCGGGGAGATGTGGGGCACCGGCAGATGGTCCTTTCGTCCCCATTCCACGCAGGCAGAGCTGGGTTGTGCCAAACGGCCCCGGCAAGTCAAAGCAAGCAGTGCCTCGAGGAGGGGACAACGCGCTGCTGCAATCACGAGTGGGTTTTTTTGTTTCGGTTTGTTTGGTTTGTTTTTTTTGCGGTCTTGTTTGTTTGTTTGTTTTGGGGGTTTTTAATAAAAGACTTTATCCACCTCCCCCAAATTCACTGCATTCAGATCAGCTCTAGGATCCACCACGGAGATTTGACCCTGCCCAGGCTGCAGGCGAGGGACTCGGTACTTTGCCCGGCCACGGACACAGAGCTGATCATAGAGTTTGCAGGAGCACCTGAGCACCCGACCCGGGCAAAACAGGGCCTGATTCATGCACAAAATCTGGAGGGTTTGTGCCCCTGGGAACAGCAATGGGTGCAATGAGAGGAACCAGCCTCTGCTGCAAAGGCTGCTTCCCACCCTGTGCCAGCCAAAACCCACCTCCCTCCCAAACGCCTTCCCCACCTCATGGGTTTCAGTGTCTTAATCAGAAGCACAGACTCATAACCAAGATAATGACATGTTATCCCTTGCAGGGCTTCTGCTTTGTATAACTGAGTGCCATATATGGTGCACTATATAGCTGCAGCCTATAGCAGAGGAATAACTTAGAGCAGCAGAAACACTTGATGGGAGTCTTGTCTGCACGAGGACAGGCTTTGAGCATAATAAATAGGCTAAAGAGTCATAAAAACTCTTTTGAAACTGATGGGCGACGTGGCTGCCCTCCTGGGACATGCCTGTCCTTGGCAATGGATGCAAAGGCATGAAGTTGGTCTTGGAGGCAGCTGGCTGGAGCAATCCCCCTTCCCACCCCAGAGCTGATGCTCCATGTTGGCAGTCTTTGGAAGGAAGGGCTGAAGAGGATGGGACCAGTCTGAAATGCTCACGTGGATGCAGCCCTCTCCTTCAGGCCAAAGCCTCTGCGGCCCAGGGATCACCAGCCCTGGCCAGAGGAGGACTAGGGCAGAGCAAGAACGGGGCAAGCAGCAGCCCCTGTCCCCCACTGCTCTCCCAGCCTCCACCCAAATTCAGCTCAAGGGCTTTCCTGGGCCTGATGCAGTTTCTCCACCTAATAACCCTCAATCGATCTCTCTTCTAACCCCTTGTTCAGGTTCCTCCTGAAGCCACACAGACCCTACAAGTGCACAGCCCGCCCTGTGTCCGTGCCTTGCCCACTGTGCACCAGCTCCCGGCCTCATGCCATAGCCCCAGTCCTTGCATGGTCACACCAGTCCATCCTTCCCTTTATCTCCAGCCTAGTTCTGGCTTTGTAAAGTACCATATCTTCCCCCAAGACATCTCTTTGCCAGGCCGAGGTGTCCCAGCCTACTTGGTCATTCCTCAAACAGAAATTCCTCCAGCCCTAAAGAAGAAACCCGAAACATTGTCACCATGTGGAGTCATACACTGACTGAACATGGGCTGCAGAGATGTGGGGCTTTCTTTGGACTAGGAAGGGCCAAATTTCCAATTATTTCCTCCCCTCTTCCCCCAACAACAGGCCAGGATGATACAACTGCTCAGCAAGAACTTTACCTCCTCCTTTGCTGAAGCCAGACATGATATTCATCAACTTCATCAGTTCATTACATAGGCCCTTCTCTTCATGTAAACACCGAAGCCTCTTTCTGTCCCCATCATACTTAAAAGCTCTGAACTTCCACTAAATAATTATCTTCACTGGCGGGAGAGGGGCAGCACTTTACATATCAAAGGGCTGCTTTGGAGGGATTTACAATAATTTAAGATGAAGTGGTAAATTTTCTATTCACTCCAGTTCATCTCCAGTAATAATTATAATCCTATTAGCAAAGTCCCAAGAAAGTGATTGCATTATCATCTAGCAAGCATCTATGTGGCTTTCTTGGAGGAGTGGGATGGGGGAGGCCATAGGCAAGTAAAGAAGTAAAAGCAACAAAAGATGCAATTGCCGGCACCTCCCCTCCCCCAGAAGGATTTGGTCTCCATTGTCCTGATGCTTCAATAGTGCTTTGCTCTGAAAATAAGAGCTTTTGAGCGCGGTAAGGGGGTGGGGCTGAAATGAGCATCATATTCCTCTCAGTCACCCCCGGTTCCCTTTCATTCCTGCGGGTCCCCTTGGTGCCACTCCGACCGACAAAGAGCACACGTTGCTGTTCCTGGCGGGCACGGGGGGCCGGGAGCAGCGCCGCGATTAAAAGCTAATTGCTGTTTATGGGTGAGTTCTTTAGAATATCACCCAGCATCACCGGACTTCACTGCCCACTGGTCCAGTCATGTGAGATTACTCTAATCTGTCTCCATTGCCCCCTAAAAAGGGAAAAAAAAAAAAGACTGGTTTTGTTTAAAAGCAGAGCAGGAAGGGAGTTCTCTGAAACTCATGATTTAAGGGGGGGGAAAAAACCCTAAACCCAGCGGGAAACATGACTGAGCTAACTGGCAAACTGGGACTAAAGACTTTTATCCAGCAGACTGCAGGGCCAACTGTCTCTGCCAAACTGTGTATTTTACTCCTGCTCTGTGTCGCCACAGTGTTTAACTGGAATTTATCCCTGCAGGAGCACCCCAGTTGCACCAGCATAATCTCCTTCCCTCTCTTCTGGTACCTGAAGGCCACCAGTGTAAGTCCTCACCACCTCCACCGGAAGCAGCTAGCTTGGTTCTGCTCACCCTGGCATGAATCTAAGTCAGCAGTTACTCCAGAGTTGCACCGGTGCAGATCTGGAACAAGCTAAGATTACTTTCATGGTGTCCAAGAGTTTATTGCAAAGCAGTAGAAACATTTTTCTCTATAAATTAAACAGACAACAGCCTGAAAGGGAGGAAAGAGGAAGAATTTTAGGCATCTGCAGAGATTTCAGTGCTCACAACTCACTCCTGGGGAAAAATAAATTCTCTGCCTCTTACTCTATCGCAACCAGAAGGACCAGCCACTTCTCTACCCTCAAAAATTTATAGCCTTGAGTTAATGTTATATGTACTAAGCTCCTGCTATGCAAAGATTCAGTAGATCCACTCATGGATTCATTGCAGGACTAAGCTCTGCTCTCAGAGCCTCTTGGAGAGACTGCTGGTTTAAAACACCCTTGTACCAGAGATGTTACTTCTTGAACTCAGCCCCACTTGGGTAGCACTGATGCTGCCCTTCATGGGAAGCTGGAACCAGTATCTGCTGAGCTTGGCTCAGCACCTGCAAGCACAAAAGTAATGTCCCCATCCAGGAAAAAAAGGCAAAGCAAAAGAATCAAGGTTGGGAGTTACCAGCTTAACTGTGGAAAGAAATAAAAAAGGCAAAACCCAAAATACGGCTCTTGTAAGGCTTTTGCTAGCTCAGAGTAGGCTTAAGCAAACGGAGCCTGGCTTGGAAGAGGCTTAAAAGCAGATAAAGAAATCATAGCTGGCGAGACATCCAAAACACATCCACGGTACCCAGGTGACAAAAACATCTCCTGCAACAGAGCATGTGAGGCCAACACAGCTGTCACTTGCCTTCAGCCAAGCCCAGAGACCCCAGTCTCAGGGGTTTGGATTCAGCTGCTAGCCCATGGGAGGTCATCCCATCAGCCTCATCCCTCAGCACCTACCCTTCAAGGCACTTCTCCAGGGAGCCGTTATGCCGTATGCTAGTGGTGGGGAGCCCAGCAAGCAGAGTGTACCTCAGTTTGGACCTAAAGGACATACCTGGTGCATCTAACACAGGGGGAGGTGGTCACTCCATATAGTCCCAGGTCATCTGTATGGCAGCTACACAGCACCGCAGTGTTTCTGTAGCCATGCTGCAATAGGAAGAAGTTTCCCAGAAAAGGGGTTGGTTCAGGAGAAGCAACCCCCTGGTTGGGTCCATTCTAGGTAGATGTTCATAGGGTTTACATAGATAAGGATTTTTTTGGCACTTACTTATAAATTAACTTTCTGGTTAAGTAAGCAGGTAGCGATCATTGCAGCAGCCTCTCTCTAACCAGCAAAAGCAGCTGGATGCGGGCAGCTGATGCTGGTACACCAAGTCTGAAAGCTCAGAAACACCTAACAAATTTCCACCTAGGACAGGACCACAAGGAGATGAACTTCAGCACCCCTTCCCACATTGTCCCTCTCCCCTGGGGCACTGCCAAGCCACTGCATTTCACGTGCTCCAATTTTGCCAGAAGTCAGGGGGAGGGGGGGGAAGAAAAAACAACCAAACCAACCCACAAACCAAAGAGCCAACCCCAAACGAAACGTTGCACAAGTCAACAGCCACTGAACAAAACCAACCTGGCGAGATATGGGCAGGATCATGTTCCCCTATTGCCATGTTCATAAATCACAGCCGTGCTGAGAGGTCTTTTGTGTTCTCCTCCAGCACAAAAATTAATGCCCTAATCTGTGTGCCTGCATGGGCAGGTAACAAGTCATGCTGATAACACCGCCCTTTGTTAAACACCCGCGCAAGCGACCCCACGTTTGCACAGGGAGGGCTTTGCTTGCCACCTTGACACGCATGTCTCCTAATCAAGCCCAGCCTTCCTGTGCTGGGGCTTTACAGCTGCGATGAGAGGAAAAAACCTCCTGATAAGCCCCAGAGCCCCTTTCTGGCCTAAGCGATTCCCCAGCTTGCACACCTTGGTTCATAACTGATGTGGGGGGAGCATCCCCGGTGATTTGTCTGCCCTTGGGGTAAGACATGCCAAAAGGGGGCTTAAACCACTGTGCTGGGTTAAGACCCCCAAAAGGGACTGGTGCCAGCAGCACAGGGGAAGGGAGCTCTCAGGGTGGCAGGGCCAGAGCAGGCTTGAAACAAGCCTTGAGGCAGATATACATCTACAGGTCTTCAAAAAAGCCATGTAGGATCTCCAGGAATCCACCTTCTGCACCTAAAGGGATCCTATGGGCATCCAGCACCACCTGAACAGCAGAGGCCTTCAAAACGACAGCTCAGAAAGCAGCCAGCTTTCCATTTTCACTATGGAAAAAAAGAAAGTTACTTTTTTTTTTTCTGTCCTTTTTAATAATACATGCACGTTTCTAACACAGGCCAATTGATGCCAGCAAGCTGCTGCCAAACCCCAGCTGCATGGCTCTACCTGCCTCTCCAGCAGCACCCAAACCAGCCACGGAACCATGGAGCACTGAGGTTCCTCCTCGACTGTCTTAAAGATAACAGGATGCCCCCCCTGACTATCAGAGGACAGGTCACCTTCCCGTTGGCTGGTAATGGCAATGAAGAACAAACTCATCAGAGGAGGACCAGCTATGTGGGAAGGTGACCCACCAAGAAAGCGCATCCTGTACTCGCCAGCTGGCTGCTCATTACCCTGAGCATCCGATCAAGTGAGTCAAGAATTTAAAACTGGTTTAGACTTACTCCAAGCTGAGCCACCCAATTGATTTCTGAAAGTCTCTTGCCTCCTTCCCAGCAAGGGAGGGGTGGCACCAACCACGACCTGAACTACTGGTAATCTGGACACTGGCCTGGTCAGTGTGTATATTTGCCACCCACTGGAACAAAAGGCCTGGCAAATTAATACACTGGTGATCCTCTCAGTGCTGATCCCTAAATGCATTTGAACACAAATGGGATTGTCACCTCAACTCATTTGTTAATGGATTTGTGATTTACACGCATAAAGGAGTAGCACTGGAAATTAAGATTGCTACATGGTGGTAAACAGACCAGGACAGTGAGTGAGACGCATTTGTCTAGAATGGAATATTTTCTCCAACATCTCCAGTCAGACCAGTATGAACCTCCCAAGTCTCTCCCCATCCTTTTTACCCCCCCTCCAATCATCAGAGAAAGAAAATAAAATTATATTCCAGGACAAAAGAAGTAGTGTGCCCACTGAGGCAATTGAGCTATGGGTTCATGGTGCCACTGCGTCCTGAGGTGGGTCCCCAGTGACACTGCAGGACTCAGGGTAGAGTAGAAGGAACCAAACCAGCCTTGGGAAGGAGTGAAACTCCCAGTAAAGGAGGGAGACAGGCACCAATTAGGGAAACATGAAGGAGCAGGTCTGTCTGCAGACTCCCCTCCTGTCCCAGTCATTACATGGGATCATGACGTGGTCATAAACAGCCAACGAAATACAGTCAAGAGCTCTTTAAAGAGCAGGCTCAGCTGGTGGAGATGCTCTGCTGCAAGTACAACAGATGCAAAGCGCTACTTCTAATTAAAAGGGAATTCACGTAATTAGAGACTTCACATTGCCATACCAATGACTTGATCTACTCCAGCACACGCGCTTAGGCTGTATTTAAGAGGGCTCTCCATGCTTGCTTTCCACTTCTGACTATTTGGGTTGTCTTTCTCTGCAACCCTGCCCACCTCTTCACACCTCACCAGCTGTGATGGCACGTCCATGGCTATGATGGCAACCAGAAAGGACCTTACAGAGCAAAGCCCACACGTGTAAAAACTCAGCACCGACCGTCAGCATTCCACCCTGTTTCCATCAAGAGATTTCCTTCCAGAGCCAGCGATGGGGCTGAATTATCGGGTAGTCCTTCAAGCCCTTCCACATAAAGAGCAGAGTGGGCCGGTCTGCTGAGGCCTTGGAGCACAACCCAAGTGAAATGACTTTTCCCTGAACACTGAGGACTCTGAATGAGAGCTATTGTTATTCAGATGAAACCAAGTGTCAGATTAACAAATCAATGGGCATAAGAGATATAAAATGGGTTACCATTGAAGCCTTTCAAATACCTAAACATATGGATGAACCAAATGTGAATTGTAATTGACTCACCCGCACCTTTGATCTCTACACCCTTGGGTTCCCAAAGAGACAGCCCGGCCCCCTCCGACCCTCACTGAACTGGTTCAGGACTCCATTGTGAGCCCTCACAAAGTCTCTTCCCTCTGCCTCCTTCTCCTGGATGTAGATACAGCCTGGCACTTGGAAACTGAGACAAATCAGCCCTGCCTCGGAGAGCCAGGGACCTGGAGACGGACAACCCCAATTACCCAAGTGCAGCCTCTCGTGTGGAGCCCGTCAACCCTGGGCACCTCTTCCCACCAGCCCCCATCCCCAGTGGTGGCCCTCAGTCAACTGGATGTGCATGAGGAGATGGCCTGGGAAGCAGCAGCAGCGGCTCCAGAGCAAGCATTGGCAGTGCCAACGCTCACTCCCCAACTACTCCCCAGGTCAGCCATGGGGTCTGTTTGGTTTTCCAAGGATTTCACTGTGCAAAGCCAAGGATCAGACTTTGCTGATAGGTTCGTGGCATGCACGTGCCCCAAGTGCAACACCCGGACTGATCTGAAAGCTGCTCTGCTCTCCTCCATCTGCCTTGACAGTGCGTATCACCTACGCCTGATTAAGAAACAGGATTTTTAATTTTCCTGGGGTGTTTCTGCAGCTACATTAAAAGTAACCTAGAGTTTAGTTAAACTAAACGTTATCCCTGAATTTTTAGTTTTGGGGGTTGGAGGAGTGCATTTTTACCAGTTTTAGACAGATGCAAGAGAAAAAAAAAATAGCATCGGTTTTGGTACCATACAAATCTCCGCTCCACAGGAGTTGCAAGGCAAGCATTTGTTTGTGTTTAGTTTCAAGCCTCATTACAAATTTTAAGTTGCTGTAGCTCCTCCAGGAAACCCAGCCCAGCTTATTCTTCCACCTCCATGCTGCAAACCCCACACAAATGTGCTTTCCGTGGAGGTTTTAACCCCCCAGTGAAGCTGCCCCACCACCATGGTTATGCAGCTCAGCTTTTGCCATACTGAGCCTCAAAGCAATAGGAGTCTTGAAACGCCTCTTGCTGAAGGCAAACCCCAACAGCTATTCCCAGCACTAGGCTATTCCCAGCATCAGGCACCAATATACAACAAAGTGATCCCCACCAGAAGAGCAGAGACTTTGCACGTGTCCTTTCCTCCAGCACAAGCAAGAGGACTGGGTTTGATGGGGGAACTGGGTGAGCCAGGGAATCCCCTAGAGCCAGCGTTGCTCTGCCCCCATCATTTCTGGGCTCAGACCCAGCTGTGCAGCTGCTTAACCCAACCGGTGAGCCTTGCTGGGACGGCTGAGTGTGTGACAACTGCAGGGCTCACCCACGGAGGAACCGAGGAAGGAGAAGACCACGGGGAGGAAGGTGGGTGAGAGGAAACTCCCAGGCTCTTAATCTGCTTTAGGACCACGTGAACTTGCTGTTTATATACAGCTTAATTAATTATTACACTGCATTTAGCAGTGTGACCTTGAAATCGTCTCTGGGGGGAGCCAGCAGCCGTGGTGCAGCCAGGGCAGCCGGCCAAGGCGCCGGTGTGTGCCGAGACACTCGCGCGGGGCAGGCGGCTCGTCCTGCGCGTCCGGCTGTCCGGGAGCGCCAGCCTGTAATTACGAGGCTTCGAAGCAGACAGCAGCTCCCAGCCCCTCTCGGCTTGCAGCAAACCCAGGTTGAAACCCTAACCGGCTATTCCACTTCTGCTTTGGCAAGGCTGATATCTTCTCCCAAGGCTTCGTTCGCTGCTCAACACCCCCTATTAGCTATTCCCTCTGCTTTTCAAAATGCCATGCAGACAGCTCAAGGCTCATTAGTTACCAGACCAGCTCAAGAGGGAAATTAAAAAGAAAAAACAAAACAAAACAAAAAACAAAGCTACAAGCTTTGTGTTAAGTTGCAACAAGTTCAGCGCATAGTACTAGGAAAGAAGGAAGGAGACGGACTTTGCTGAGCCCTTCCTTGAGAAGGGGCAATGCTCAGGCTGTTTGGCTCTTCGGCAGCTCACTTTGCTCAGTTCAGCCACAGTAAAGCCAGGGCAGATGCTTGGGGATGTTTACAGACACCCACCTTGCTGCTCCTGGGCAAGGCCCTTCGGGAGCTTCCCCCATATCAACCCACTTGCAGAAGATGGGGACAGCCCCAGCGCTCGGGGGGATCAGCTCTGACCCAGCACAGTTTGCTAAATGTGGCACCAGAGGCAGGTGCCGGGGGTTCGGAGCAGAGAGGGATGGCATGTCAGCATCGGGCATCCCCTTCGCCCCGACACGCAGAGCAAAGCCGTGGGGTCCCTCTGCAATTCACATTTAGCAGCCACGTTCTCAGCCCTGCGTATAAACCAGCTGAGGACCATATACAGCCACTGCTGGGACTGAAGGGCTGGGACACGCTTGCTGAAGTCTAATACACCTTAAAAAAAAAAAAACAAGCTGAAAGCACGCCAAAGCTGCAGGCCTTGCCTGTTTTTAAACAAATATTTAATAGCTCAATGAACCAGCAAAGCACTATATTAATAAAACGCTGGGGTTTCGTCCTCCCCCTAGTGACGGGAAGATCTCTGCACCGAGCCACAGCATCGCCCAGTCTCTGCCACCCGCTGCACCCGACAGACCTCGGTCCAAATAACAAATACTAACGCAATGTAACCCCCGTGTAATGCCAGTGCATTCTGCTCTTCCCGCGTTTAATCACTCTTTCACCAAATCAGCAGTTTCCTAAAGATTTCCTACACTTCCACGCACCGCTCCCCTGTACTTACAGACTTTGAGGTTTTAAGACAAGTTTGCATTCGATACTCGAGGCAGGCTGCAAGCTCAGGACTTTATATTAAAGGTTGTCTATCTGCTTTATTGAAGTTAAGAATTGTAATGGATTTCAGCTTCTCTGGAGACATTTTCTGTGCTCACATTGACACAGACACACACCAAGGGCCTGATCCTGGAGCCCTTCCCCCGGGCAGGGCTTTGGACTGCATTAAACACAGTCAAGTCTGGGGACCTGGTCCAGTCTTGGCCACCAGCATGCTGCTGCTGAAGGCTCGTCTCCTCATCAGAGCCAACTTCTCACGTGAAAAGTGTATTTTTTAAAGAGAATTGGTGTTTTCACTCCAGCCACGCTCAGTACTGCTGGATCATCGTTGTGGCAACACAGGATTTGGCCTTGTATATATTTTATACATCCCTTGCTGAGAGCGAATGCATAAAATATATACATCCACCTATAATATTATACATTGGCATATAAAATGAAAGCCCAGGCACAATTCTCACTTTCTTCTGGAAGAGCTGCCTGTTGCACTGCCAGGAACGTGCACCGGAGGGGAGAGGCTGTGCCAATTCAAGGGAGAGGCTACAACTGCTCGCTTTTGTTATAAACTAGCCACCTTGGTGGACTTGCAGAAGTCCCCAGCTGTCCTAGCTGAGAGGACTGGCCAGATTACAGCTGTGGCCTTACAAATTTTAGCAGCACAAGATTTACAAGAAGACATGGACAAGGGAGGACCAGTGCCCTCCAGCAAAGTTAGCAGAGCCGAGCTCCTTGGGTGATGCTGTACAAAGCCGTGTCAAGAGCAGGGTTAGCCACACGTGGCCCTGCATCCAAGACCGGCTGCAAATTAAATTCTGGGTCAGATCCTCTGCTGCCATGAAGCGCCATCACTCCCTTGAAGCCAGCACTAAGACACAGCATCCCTCAGTAGAGGTGTTCTTTCTCCATCCCTTTTCTGTAGGGAGAGGAGAAAATAAAATTGATTTTGAAGCAGGTTAGCTCCAGGGCGCTTCTGAGGAGGTTAAGGCAGATGTAAAGCTTTTAGAAGAACATGGCATTATTTGTCTCTGAATACAGTTCTCTCTCTCCCTGCTACCCACGACGCGGCAGGGCACTGCTGCGCTCACATATTTTAAGAGAAGAAATTTTTAAAAATTGAATTGTTCATTTACTAGAAGCATGAGATCTTCTGCCAGCAGCAATTCTACACCTACTCTCCTCTAGAATTCCCACCAGCATCATCTAAACCCCTAACTACCCAAGTTTCTGATCTTCTCTGAATGACTCCTGAGATTGGAGCACATGTGGCTGCAAAGCTGGGATGCAAGGTCTTGCAGGTCAGCAGCCAAGCAAGCCAGCTCACAGCTTCCCACGCACCCCTCCTCACCCCTTGACGGCCCTCATTCTCTCCCGGTATGAGGGCACCACATGCAAGATCACTATCACCAAATCTATTTTCCTCCTCCATCTTTAGAGCCGTTACAAAGAAGAAAACCACCATGGGGAACACCTGAAGCCAAGGTGGCAGCAGGAGAGGTTATCTCCTTCCCATCGCTTTTATGACCGAACTAAGGTCTACTTCACATCACGTCTGAGCAGTCCCTGCCATCCCCAGGCAGAGAGATGCTCAAGACAGATGTGCTCCTGACCTTGGCTTCCTTTTGTCATCTGACCCGCAGCATGATGCAACACCCATCCCGACTTGTCTCTGGGCACCTTGCAACCACCTCCAGTCCAGGAGCAACTCCCTAACGGCAAAGCTACACCAGCAGTAAACCCCTGCCCTGAACTAACCCCACCTTCCCTCTAAGCCTGCTGATAATCAATATGCTTCATCATGGGAGCCCTTGTTTCCATTAAGAAAGTCAAGATAAGGTCCATTTACTACTCAGTTGCCTTCCAGCTGCCGCTGGGCTGAGCTCCTTTAAAAAGCACACAGTCTTTCTTGTGAACTCATTAGGAAACACACAGCGAGCTGCTGAAAGACCTGAAGCTGCAACGGCGTGGGCAAGCCCCGGTACAGTCAGCAGCAGCAAGTCAGGACCCAGCACAGCACTTAGTCATTTCACAAACCAAGGAAGAAGCCTCTCCTCCAGCCCCTCCTCACACACCACATGGTGACAACAGGTAGCAGCTGATAGACCCTGACCCAATTACACCACTGAAAGAACGTGTGTCTTTATCTGCTGTTCTTTGAGCTCGTATGTCAACTGTCCCGCATGGCCCTGGCCGATTCCTTATCCCCTGAAGCCATTGATCACACCATCAGAAGACATGAGCGCTCATGCTGAATGATCACTACATTAGACTTCTTCCTACTTGGGATGGATTAATAGCACCAAATCCAGGCTCAAGCAGACAGAGTAGTTTGGCCAGTGAGGCCTGATGGCAAGACAAGTCCATGCTCAGACCAGGTTGGAAAAAAGAACAGCGGTTTGGGTAGAATTTTTACAGCCACTGCATCCGGGTCTTGCTGGATGCTTTTAAAAACAAAGCCTTCACTGGAAGCACCTTGAGGTATCCAAAGCTCCATGTGTGTTACGGACATCTGCCATGGCGCAGTTGAAAAGGAAAAAAAAAAACCCAGCTAAATCCCAAACCCAGAGCTGAGCCCATGGGTTTTCATTCCCATCATTTTCATGCCAAGCAGGAGCACAACGTTCCCCAGCACGCCGCGCGGTGCTGCGCTAACGCGATTAGCCAGACAGATCCACCATCCACATAAGTCACCCCCAACGCATGGTCAACTTTGAAAAGTTCAGCAGCTCAACAGGTGAGGCCATGAAACCCGATCACGGCAGACAATGTCGTTCCCCCCCCCAGCGTCGTGCTGGGAAGAACTTGTCACGTGCGTCATATCGGGCAACATGCTTGAAACAGAGCAGCGCACTGAAACCCCAGCAACACGAATAATCTTTGCCATCTGTTTGAACAACTCAACCCTCCTCAGATCTAAAGGAATGATCCCATGCAAACACAAGGGCCTTGCTGACTGATTATAGCAGCCCAGCCCTTCTTCTTTGGGGACATTTTCTTCCAAACTTTGCACAGCAGCCAAGGCAACGTCATGGGGAGCTGCTGCAACGGCCAAGGGGGCACTGAACCCTGTGCACATGTCGAGGGGACCATTAAAAGTCCCCGATCACTTAGGAGCAACACAACGCAAGGTCAATAGTGATTTTTACTTTTTTTTTTTTTGCCTGCTTGGTAAAGCCATCGCAGAGAACACAACTGTCCTTTAGGATACGCTCGTTCCAACCCAACGCAGTCATGGGAACGCGCTGGAGGAACCGGTCTTTGCTCAGATACAGTAATTTGCACCTAAAGTCCAGCTGGGAGAATCAAGACCGTTCCCAAACGCCCTGGGGCCAACGAACATTGTGACACCCGGCGGAAACAAGGCGTTGAGTCCTGCAAACGCCCGGCTGTGTCCGCGCCAACACCTCCGCACCGCCGGATCCGTGTCCAGCCAGGGAGGCTGCGAACTGCGGTGACAGTGACGTGCCAGGCGTTAAACCCTTGCTACCGCTGTAAAGTCAGGACTTCGAGAGAACAACCAAGCGCGGGGCAAACTCCTGCCTTGCTCAAGGTCTGCCCTTGGTTCAGCAAGGCTTTCACCCCTGAGCTTTTAACCATCACTGCCTTATCCTGCCCCTGCTCCCAGCTTGGCCCGCTGCAAGCATCAGCTCTGCGCTGCTGACACCCCTACACACACCTTGGGGCAAAAAGGAGGCTCCTGGGGAAAACCAAAAAAATTCAAAACAAATGAGGAAGTATCTCCCGATTCAGGAACAGCCGTGAAGCAGCACTTTGTACATTACGGTCCCCAATGCTTATTTAGGTGACGGGGGAGTCTGTGGAATGCATGTTTGAAGCTGTTTATTGCACAGCACCGGACAAGTGGGCCTGATCCCGCTAACCCAAACCACCCAGGGTCTCAGCATGAAGAATGAATTCAGGCAGCTTGGCAACAGTGGGAAGATGGAGCCCCAGTGTTCCAAGAATTTTTCCCCTCGAAAAAAGAAAGGAAAAAACAGGTCTCTCATCTGCACTGCGAGAGGCGGAGGAGCTCGGGCTAGCACGGCTATCGAGGTGACGGCCAGCGTAGCCATGGCATGGGGTTTCCTAGCAGAGGGCTACAGACTTGAAATATAAATCAGTGATGTTGAGTGGGGCTGGGAACGCTCGGCCAGGGCAGGAGGGACTGGGTACTACAGTCCACTGGACCTAAAATGATTAAAAAAAGAAAAAAAAAAAAAGAAAACACAAAAAGAAAAAACCACAAAACACTAATGACACGATCTTTTTTTCTTACCTTACATTAATTATAAGCCAAAAGGCTTTCAAGTTTCTAGTATATTTAAAAATGCATCATTGTTGCATGAAATGAGGGGCAGTTAAAAAAAAAATTAAATCTCAACAACTGATTTTCTAGGCTTGGAAGAAACACCTTCCCCCTCCCCAACCCACACAGTAAACCCGTACGAAACAACAACTTCCCCGCGGCTGCCGGGCAGGTTGTTCGTCCGGGCAGCCGGACACGCGCGCGCACAGGCTGCAGAGCTGAGCTCCTTACTGCTGCGAAGAGGAAACCTCTTTATTATCCAAAAATTCCAGGCGCTACTTAAAATTAGTTTGCAATAGTGGCTGGATCCCATTTCTCCTCTGTCATGGTACATATTTTCACGTGAAGCAGTTAACATGCTGTATTCGTTACCGGGGGAAAACCCCACGATGTGTGCACAGAAGGTATTTCCATTAGATTTCCAGCTATCTCACTATCAACAAATCAATTTCATTTTTCCCTCTGCTTTTTAGGAACAACGGTCAGCACCGCTTGATGCTGTTTTGCCTTCTACACAAAGGGAGAAAAAAACAAAACCAGACTTCATTTTATTTGACAGAAAACAGAGCAAGAAAAAAAGAGTTTGTATTCCCTCCTTCAAGAGCTACTTTCTATAGATGAAAACTTTAGACAGAGATCAATAGTTACCATAAATACAATTAATTACAAATAACCCAAAAGATAAGCCTTCATCAAGCTAAATAAGCAAATTTGTGATGCCTTCTGCCTCTTGGAAAGCTGAAAAAAAAACGTTACACTCGAACACTTCATTATATGTCAGAAGCAACTTCAACAAACAAACAAAACCTCCTCACAGATAGGACCCAATTTAGCCAGAAGCCAGTCAAATAAAATACACTTTGAATGAGACGTGGGTCAAAAATTGCATCTTCATCTTTTCCAAGCCAGGCAACTGGATTTACACTGCAAGGACCGGTGCTGAGGACACTAGTAACTCCCCCTGTCCCAAAGTTCAGCCAATTTGTGCAAAAGCGTCTGAAAAACAGAGACAAGGCTTGCCCAGCTCACTGCGCAACGGCTGGCACAGCGGATATTTTATAGCGTTTTTAATCTGATTTTATTGGGCCATTAACAAGAAAATACAAACACATCTCCTTACTGACATTAAGACAATAAATAAAAGCCTCATTAGGGCTTGCAGAAATAACCACGCTCTCGAGGAGTGCTGAGAAGCCAAGACTCACTGAAGTCAGTGGGAGTTTTGAGCTGTACAGTATCTGATTTCTAACGCTGAAATTTATAGGAACAAACTTCTGCATCTAATTCAAACTGAAGTTAGAAATAATGCACAATTACCAAACAACTTGTCTGTTGAGTTGAGCAAATACATCCTCCCCCTATGTATTTTGAATTATTTAGTCTTTACCCCCTGCCCCAATCGATCCAGGTCCCAGTTCCACAGACAGACAAACACGCTCCGATCCTCGGGGTGAATCATACCCGAGTGACTGCAGGACTTGCAGCATCACTTACGCTTGCTGCTTGGGAGTGTCACCATTCAGACCTAAAGATTTTTTGTATTTTAGTCAAAAAATCCCTTTGTAAAGACACTATCTAATAACGTAGCAGTGTGTTTGCAGGGATAGGGCCCGCGCTACTTAAAATTAAGCAGCTGATAAGGTGAAACTTTAAGAAGCTACATGCAACTTCGACGCCACCTTGTCCAGATTTAAAAATAATATGTATCCTTTAAATATTGACTTTTGCCCGGTGCATCTGGGATAACAGATTTAACGTAACCATAAGCATTATTCTTTCCTTCTCCCCTTCCACCTCTTACTTGTAAAAGATTAATCAACCATTTTATGGTCTAATTTAGGTGTCTAATTAAAAACAGAGTTCAACACATACAACACCATTGTGCTAATAAATCCTGACAGGTCTTCTGCTCTGTTATATATGAATTCTGCTTTCAAAATGCAAGATTAATATTTTTTTTTAAAGCCAACAGAATTTATAAAGATATCAGCTTGGTCACTATGGGACGACACGCTGCATCCTCCACCAAAATTCCAAAATTTCATAAAGTGAAAGTGTTTTCAAAAACGACTTCTTCCTCGCCAGATCTTATCCTGCGTTCATTTCACTAAGTGCTGAGGGACGGCCACGTTAAAAAAAAAAAAAAAAAAAAAAAAAAAAAAAAAAAAGACATAAATCTAATCGGACTTGCAGGGTGGGAGTTTCAAGACTACAAAGAGGTTAAAATTCAGAACTTCACAGCTCCCATCTAGCTTCAAAGCTTCCATCTCTGCTCCTTTAGTATTCCTGTAAACACTCAGCAGAAAGACATATTCAAAATACTCTTGATAAAGGAACTTCAGTTCTAAAAGGATGACAAGAAACCGAACCGGGGCTCGGCTCCGCGCACAGGGTCCCACCGGAGCGGAGCAGCACCGCACTCTTCCTCCGCACCCACCGCCTCCTGCTCCTTCGAGCCCACCCGCACACAGACATCACGCACCGGGGCTGCCCCTCGCCCAAGGGCTTCTACATCCACCCCAGCAGGATGCAATCCCAGAATTTATCATTTTTCCCCCAGCCAAAAAGTTTCATCCCGTCCCCAAAACACACGTTGCGCCACCGCACTCCACCCGGCTCCCTCATCCCCAGCGCCGGGCTGGAAATCGCCAGCCTGAGCAATTTATCAGCAATAAAGCTGATTACAGTGGCAGGCGAAAGTTAACGGGGAAAGAGCGTATGGAGCCATCGGGGAAGTTTTATCTTGAACGCGGAGCCATCGCCGGCCAGTCCAGGCTGCCGCTGCGCTCCCAGAACGGGTCAAAATCCCCCCAAAAAACCTGCCTGTTCCTGGGAGGGCTGCGCTGCCCAGCCTTGTTCCCCGACCCGAAGGGTGTTTCGGACGTGCCAGCCATCCCTGAGCAACACCCCAAGTCGGAGCGAAAAATACACCCTCCCTGAAAGCGCGACGAAATATGCGTGTTAAAAAAAAAATAAATATATATAATTAAATGAGTATTTAACCTTTAAGATTAAATACGGTTCGGCTCGCAAAAAGCCTGCAAACGCCCAGCCGCCGCTTGGGCTAACGGGGAACACAAGTTTGGCTGTTTTTTTTTTTTCTTTAGGGGTTGCGTTTAGCGGAACATTCGCATTTCGGCCGCTCCCCCGACCCGCTCGGGAGCCCGGAGCGGGAGCAACCCCCCGCACCGCGCATCTCCCCGCCGGGGCGCAACCGGGCGGGTCGAGGGACCCCCAACCTCCGTCCCCACCCCGCGATGGGGTACCTGTACCAGGCGAGTCCCCGCTCGTAGTTGCGGTCGAAGAAGTGGGGCTCGGCCCCGACGGCGCGGACGTCGGGGTGCACCCGCAGGAACTCCAGCAGCGCCCGCGTCCCCCCCTTCTTCACGCCGATGATGATGGCCTGCGGCAGCCGCTTGGTGCCGGAGCCGTTGAAGAAGCTGGAGATGGGGCTGGCAGCGTCGGGGGGTGCCGCCCGTTGCTCCTCCAAGCTGCTCTCCTCGCCCGGTTCTCCCGGAGCCGGCGGCAGGAGCAGCTGGGGATGAGGCGGAACGAGGCGGGGAGGTGCGGGAGAACCGCGGGTGGCCAGCCCGGCGCAGGAGCCGGCGCAGGAGTAAAACATATAGAGCCAGAGGAAGAGCATGATGAAGAGCAGCAGGAGCCTCCGCCTCAACGGCGGCAACGCGACGGGGACATCGAGGCAGCGGTTCAAGCGCTGCCCCATGTGCCCGCGGGCGCGCCGGGATGCATGGCTAAAGCTCGCCCGCCTCGCCTACGCCTCTGCCCGGCCCCTCACGGGCACCGCGACCCCCCGAACCTCCCCGCCGCCCCCATCCCGCCCGTCCCAGCGCCGCTTCTCCCGCCGCCGGCAGCGCGGAGGAGCGAAAGCAGCAGCGGCGGCGGCGGCCCCGGGAGGGGCGGGCAGCTGGGCGGGCTGACGGGCGGCGGCTTCGACCTATCAGCGGCCGCGTTGCGCCCGCCTCGGGGGGCCGGGCGGAGCGGCGAATCGGGAGAGAGGGTGGGAGGGCGGAGGAAGGGAAGGGAAGCGCTTATTGGTGGATGAGGCGGGGGGGCGTGGCCTGAGCCACCCCCGGGGCTCGCACCGTCGGGGAAGGGGATTCATCGCCCTCCCTCGCCCCGGCGGTTGCCCGAGGGTCCTCGGGCAACCGCCGGGGCGAGGGAGGGCGATGGGGATGTCGCGATCGTTCGGGACAAAGCCCACGAACTTCTGTCCCCGGCCGGGCTGGGCTCCCCCCTCCCCCCCCAGCTGCAGGGACTTTGCCAGCTGAGGGTCGGCCATGGGGGGCATCACGGTGTTGGGGGGGCCATGACGATCATTTCCTCCCCCCTCCCCGAAGTTTTTTGGGTTTACCCGTTCTTCTGACATGGCCCCGGCGTTTTTTGCCTGCCAGCGCAGTGTTTTCTCCAAAATCCCCGTGTTTTCTCCAAATTCCCCGTGTTTTCTCCAAAATCCCCGTGTTTTCTAAGGCTGTGGCTGGTGGGATTCGTCGCGGCCCATGCCTGGGGAGTGACGTGTAGGGGGCAAGCGCCGCTGCCCGTGAAATCCCGATGAAAAGCATTGGGCCGAGGAGACCCTTCTCGCGACACCCGTCGGGTCTGGGACCCTCCCTTCCAGCGGCAGCGTTGTCCGAGGAGCCGGTGGGGATTTTGCACACTCCATGTTAGCACCTCAGACAGCATTCAGCCAGCACGCCTACCACCGAGCCGCCTCGATGCACGTGTGCAGCTTTACCACGTCTTTATTACAAGATGCATACATTTTGGTACTGAACTAGCCTGCTGTCAGAGCACTGTTGCTTTAAGGGCAGAGCCAGGTTGTGCTCTCTACCTTTTAACTTTTGCCACCAAACAAGAGGGAAATCTTTCCCCCACCGAGAAATTTTCTTGAGTGTCAGAAGCGATAGCGCGGTGCTGACTTCTTCCCCTATCAGCCCTACAGCAATTCATGAAAAGTGTCATTCAAACGTGAATTGTTCCAATCCTGCTGGCTGTGGCGTGAGCATCTCATAAAATAATCCCAAACTAAACCTAGAGTTTACAAACTAATTAAACCAGACAGATTGAAGAGGGGAAATAAGACCCTGACAGGAGTACAACTTCTCTAAAAGCTGCTCAGTGGGTTAACACAGAGCTAAGAATAGTGCGTGGGCCACCCAAACCCCCATAGGCACCAGTGCCGCTGGTCCCCATCCTTCCTAGGACCAGGTATTTGCAAAGCAGATTTTGGGAGGACGCGAGGAGATCTTTTGTGCTTCAGCTATGGAGTCAAAGAGCGAACAATTCCAAAGCGTTTCTCTGCTGTGAGATAAAATAGATGGCACTGCTGGGCTCTCTGTGATACCAGCCCAGCAGAGATGAAATGCAGTTGCAGGAAGAATCGCTTTCTAGTTTCCCTCTGTGTGCTGGCAAAGCTCTGCCAGCTGGCCCAGACTGGGAAATGTGAAGAGAATTAGAGAGGACACTTCTAGGCAAGGCTTGAATCACAGCTGTGGGCAGCAATTGTTCCACAGGTGACACAGGCTGGCTCTCCCGGACCCAGATTTACTCACCTCTTTACTCAGTGTTTTGTACAATTCAAAATAGAAAACCTGCTGCTTCGGCGCAGAGGTGGCTTCGTTGCATGTTCCTACGCCCATGAGGTAAGAGGAAAACCCTTCAGATGGAATAATTCTCCTTGTTCCTTCTGTCCACCAGCACCAGCCAGGATAACATCAACAAAATGTCACAGAAAGTTTGCTTTAAGCCCTTAATATATGTCAGCTGTAGCTTGTAAAATTTGGATTGGCTTTTTAAGAAAAATAGCCCCAAGATAGGTTTTACTGTAATTGTATCTTCAACAGTTGGACGTCAGGAGATTTTTCGCTAGGAATGGCAAACGGGCAAGTGATCTGAAACAGCATCTGAGCAAAGGTAGGTCAGGAGGATGGCTGAGACCGCTTAGTCTGAGCTCTTCCTGGAGCAGGGGGTGCAAGGGGGGCAGGATTTTACACGTGGGTTGGGAACCAGTTGTGGCTCCATCTTCCAGACTGACCCACCTGCCTCCAGCTGGAGCCTGCACGTCCGCTCGGGAGGTCACAGGTCCCCTCCGTACCTGCTGCCACCTCGAGGGCAGGGCTCCAGCAAGGCTCGCACGCTTGCTCTTGGCTCTTGCAATTAGTTTAACATCCCACGTGCAGCAGCCGTGGCAGGAGCACGTGTGTGGTGCCCCACTGATGAGGGTGACAGGGCAACGGGGGCTCCATCACGAAGAAACCAGGGCTGGAGAGGAATGGGCACAAACAGAAAGGTGAAAGTGGGTTTGCACCGTGCTGTTGCTGCAGAGCCCTTGAACCAGAATAGTGCTGTCTTGCTAGCTGGTTAATCAATAAACTAATTGAGCTGCATCAGTACGGTCTCTGGATCCCACTTCTCGATGACTGATTTATTACGCAGACGGCACCGGGAAGGTGCAGCTCCTGACAAGGGGTCGTGGTGGCACTTAGTGGAGCGCCACTGAGAAGGGCCTGGAGGGTGCTCGGCTCTGCAAAACGCACTTGTTAGAACAGGGCAGAAAGCAGAAAACCCAGCACACCTCCAAGGCGAGATGACCAAACTCCCCAGCGAGGACAGAGGAAGGGTCAGGTCTGCGGGCTCACCTTGCTGGCACCCACCCTGGATGACTCTTCCCAGGCCATGTGCCCTGCAGCTGCAGCCATGGGCTTGCCAGCATCTTCTTGGAGACTGACACAAGGCAGCATCTCCCAGTGCTGATCCTACCCCTACAGCCTAATGCTGAGTTTCACCCTGTTGCTTTCTCTCTTCCCAACTAGAAAATCCGTATGTCCTTTCAGAAAATGTTAATTTCCTGCCACTCAACAGGCCAGTTCTGAAATGCTCAGCATCTTCTTTCTCTCTTCTGAAGTACGAAGGCTTGTGTGTCAGTGAGAGGGCACAACAGCCCTTTAAAGATCTGCAGGAGCCAGTCCTGCTGGGGCGATAAATAGGTGCAGGTACCCAAAACCAAGCCAGTGCTCTTGGTCTCAATCCAGACAGGTTGCTGTTTTCCTGACACAGTCATAATTCCGTTTGGTGAAAAGTAATTCACCATTTCATGATGTTAATCAAGTGCACATTCATGGGAAAATAAGGCATTCTGGAGCGTGTAACCCTGGAGTGCTCTGGCATAGAGTGACCTGGCCAGAGAGGAGGTGACGAGCCAACACCACCTCCTTTTTGGAAACATACAGCACCTAGCACACTGGGCTTCAGTGTGGGGCTTCTGCACACTATCATGAGTCCTCTTCCACACATGTGTATCTATAATGTTTTTTTTTTCCTTACTGGTCTTTTGGAGTACTCTGAGATGTTCCTCAGCCATGGGTCCATGTCCCCAGCCCTCAGCCCCTTGCAGGGTCCCAGGAACAGAGATCCCACATATCTTTATTCCACTTCTTCCATCCTAAGAAGTTCTCAGTGTTGTCCCCTCTCTTCCTCTCTGCCACGTGTGTCCTTTGTAGCGCACCCTGGGGGCTGGTGGAGCAGAGGATTGCCGATGTATAACTGTTGTGCATCTGTCAGCAGCCTCCTCTCCTTGTGTACCACAGCAGCTCCATCACTGCACCCATGTGATTGACTCGTATTAATGTCATGATAGTGAGGTAAGAGCTGGGGGAAAGGGCCCAGGGCATTTGGGAATTTGCCCTGAAAAATGTGTGCATTAGTATTAACCCACAGAGGCACAGCTCGCAGCGAGCGTGATGTGGGTCAGGATTGCTGGGCCCGCAGCCAGTGACCATCCCAGCTGCAAACAGCCAAATGGTGGGGCCGGCCCACCCTGGGGGTGAAAGGCAGTGGGGTGGCTGCCGGCAGCATCACTGGAACTCAGAACAGGTCAGGCACTGGCAAGGAATGTGCCCAGGGCTTTATGCAATCCCTCTGCACATGAGCCGAATGCCACGTACTGCCCTCGAGCCCTCAGATGTGGCTCCGTAACCACACCAGCGCTCAGGGACATCCCAGGGAGGGACATCGTTGCCTCTTGCGGCATTTTGCTGCCGAGTCCCGGGTGTGCTCCCAGCGGGGCAGCGGGCAGCACCGCTGTACAGATGTAAGAGGAGATCTTGTTTCTCTCAACCTGAAACCATTTCCTTTCCCCCACCGCCCTCCCTCCCCTCACCCCCTAATTCGTCCCTGGGGTTTTAATATCTATTTCTCCAAGTGCCACGGGCCAAATTTACTGCTCGCATAACTCCACCAACTTCAATGGAGAAGAGCGTTTAGGGTGCTCCAAGGAGGCGTAAGTAGGAGTGATGTGATGGAATTGAGTAAAGGAAAATATAGTCTGACTGTCAAGAAGAGTTTCCTACCAGCGAAATCTATAGACTGTGGAAGTTTCCCATGGGAACAAGCAGAAACCAAGTCGCTGAAGTCATTTTAAAACAGCACAAGAGAATAGGAAATCAGCCCAGTGACTGGCCAAAAGGAAAGGCGAGATGACATAATGCTACTTCTCCTTCTCTAATTTCTGGGGCTGCATTGCTTTGTCCATGGAATTATTTTCATGCAACTGGTTTTCTCCTTGTTTTCTGAGCGATGCGACGGCCCTTGCTGCTTCTGGAGAGGTTTCAATTCCTCCGCTAGATTCTGTCCTGGATTAAAGCAATACCCACTGCAGCCCCCATTAGTCCTCCTGTTATTCCTGCTGTTTGCAAACCTCTGCTGGGGTCTTTTCAGGCTTCTTCCCTGACTTACCTGAGCCTTTGGCTCCAGTTCTGTACTCATGTAGCTGTACGAAATGAGTCAGCCCAACTTGGGAATAGTGGCAGGGCTCACCCAGGCCAATACAGGGGCGTGCCGGGCTACGGAAGCTATCAGGCATGGATCTGTAACACACTGGCAAGCAGGAGAGAGACCAGGGATGGAAATCTTCCTATCTCCAGGGATCATTCAGGTAGATCATCTGCTGGAAAATTGTAAGGCAATTAGCACATGGTGAAGCACTGCTTTCCCTGGCGACCTTTGGTTCTGATAACGACTGCCTGCCTATTTCGGGCTCGGTGTATAAAACCAGGTCTGCACACGCAGTGGGCTTGCCCAGCTACCACCCGGTGGCTTTTGCAGTCTCTTGCCCACACAACTTTCTAATGTATTTACGAATGACTTCACGTTCGCTCACTGTCTCAACATTAGCAACTTAAAGCTCTACTGCTAGCAACCTCCTACCTCGCACAGTTCCCAGATAATTACAGATTAGAACCGGCTAATTTTTATTTTTGTAAAGCTGTCAGAGATCTATGTTTGTTATTATTGTCTCCTAGGTTGCCAGTTGCATAAATACATATGTAAAACCCCCTTTGATCTCTAAGTATAATGACACAGATTTATCAAATGTTTGCCTTTTTCTGTCTCTTTGAAAAGGCTGATTTATGGAGTGCAGCCCCTACCTCCCTTCCTCTCTTGAAATATGAAGTGTTTGTGAGCAGCCAAGGTAATATTTAATATCCTGCCAAGAATCCTTTGCACTTCCTAACAAACGAACTACAACCTAACCAAATGGTTCACATCTGTTTAGCCTCTTCTCCTTTTTAACTAAACAAATTAGCATTAGAATACCTGGGAGGCACACAAAGTCCCTTTCTAGATGACAGAACACAGACAATTATTAGCAAGGGGAGTAACTGTATTGAAAGGAGCAGGCATAGACCTAGCAGATGTTTTCACATCTCCTGTAGTGTCCATGAATGACCCGCACCACAGCGGACACGCTGCCACGGCCTTTTGAAGTGGGCGAGGAGTCCATTCACAGTCCCCTTCTGAATGAAATTAAAGGCGGCGGCCTCAGCTAGTTAAATGTTTCATTTAAATCCCTTCCAGCAAAGATAAGTTTTGCTGGCTGGGTTTTTTTTCCCCCCCGTAAATGGCTAAAACAAAGAGCATCGCCCCGCTCCCCTGCACCCGCATGCCAAGCTTGGAGATCGCGTCCTGCTCAGGAGGCAACAGGCAGCTCTGGGTTTATTTCTGTTTTCACCCGTGGCTTCTCATCCCGAGAGCACCAAACCACTCAGGCTCATTGCCCTTTCTCTCGGTGAAATAAGGTATAACGGGCTATTTGGGTTTTAGGAGAATCACAAGGCGCGAATGAACATCTGCAAAGTATATTCTGGATTATTACAGGCTTCTACAGTCTACACATAGGCAATTACAAACTCACACCCCTCCAGCCACGTGGGGCCTTTCAAGCACCCCTGTTCCCACTGGAGTCTCAAACACCTTTTAATCAGAGGTTCAGGAGCAGGTTTTGGGGCTGAGGCGGGACGGGCTGGGGTGAGACGGCCTCTCTGCTGGGCGCTCATTTAATCGGATTCATCGCTGGAGGAGGGAGCCAAAGGAAACACACGTTTTATTAGGGCGAACACGTAGCTTTTGTTGTAAATGTTTTGAGAAAGAAAACGCTCCAAAGCCTCCCAGAGATACTGCTATTAATGTATCATCCGAATAACAAGTGATTAAAACCAACAACAGCTATGATGAAAATGTGGCTTTGTAGTACTGGACCGCATGGGATGCAGCAGGGAAAATCATTCTGAACACACCAGCGGGGTGCAATTATAAATAAAAACAGCTCTGCAAAGGCTACAAAAGCAGCAATAATCAGTCCGGTCTGCGGTTTAGTAAGGTCTAAAGACGTTTACGGAAGGTGCTATTTATTACCAGAGACAGGGATACCACTGGATGAAGGGGTGCAACTTCAGGATAGGTCAACAGAGGGAGTTCACTGCCATCGCGGCCGAGCCAGGCACAGCCTGCACAGCCCCGCGAGTGGCCTGGATCGCTGCATGTCCATCTGTCCGTCTGTCCAGCATGGCCTTCCTGCAGTCCCCACTACAAGCAAAGCACACGAAAGGCCGGCGGCGCTGGAGCAGGCTCGTTAGCTCCGAGCTGCGGAGTCAGGCGGTGTCTCTGGCGCAGGGCACGGCTCTAAGGACAGACCCCAGCGAGGCTGAGCCCTGCAGGTGGTTCATACGGTTGCGTTTCTTCCAGCGTGGTGGCTCCTCATCTCGCCCACAGACACCTCAGGAACGTCCTCGCGGAGCCGCCCTTGCAGGAAGCCCAGCCGGGCTGTTCCTGAGAGGGAGCGTGGGGCGCAGCACAAACGCTGTGGCGGATGTTGGGTGACTCCCAGGGACCAGATCTGTAGGGCAGCAGAGCGGCAGCACAGAGGACAGACCCCTTCCATCCCCAAACGAAGCATTTCTCATCCGTTGGCAGATCCTGGAGGCAGTGCCCGGGCTGGCCGAGGTCCCTGCTGCTACCACGGGATGGGGACAGACCTGTACCCCACGCAGTGCCGGGAGTGAGAAGCACAGGGGAGAGCCGCTGCGGGAACATCTGCCTCCAGATGCTTCCACTACACTCTTCCCAGCGCTCATTTTTGAAGCGAGGAGCATTAATCAGCCTCACTCCCAAGGTATTGCCAGCTCCTGCCAGTCCTTGCTCCCGTTGAAAGCCAAGTGCACGTAACGAGCAGACAGTGGCCCTAAGCAGCAGGCCAGGGGCATCAGACAGAGAAGAGATCTAAATCACATTCCTCTCTCTGCTGCTGGGTGACTACGTGGCCCTGGGCATCCTGCTTCCCCTCGCCATGCCTCGGTTTCCCTTCTGCGCTGGCTGGGAGTGGCTCAGCGCAGGGACGGCCAAGGGGCAGCGTGTCGGTCACCCAGCCCTTCGGCTGCTCCGCGGCACGAGTGTCCGTACGAACCTCTGAGTTCAGCTGATCAACTCGGGCTGCTCCATTCCCCGCTTGGATGCCGTCCAGCAGCTCCCCTGGAAGCACGGCGGAAATGCCTTAATCACCTCGTTTGCCTCTTCGTTTCAAGTTTAATTTGATACAGTGCCTCCTCTCCCTGGCCAAAAAAAGAAATCCCAAACATCTCCCCAGCTTTTCTCGGCAGCACAAATCTTGATCTTTCTTCTTGCTCAGAAAACAAAGGACGAGTCCCCGTGCCAGCCACTTCTTTGCAAACAAGCTTTGACTGCCGTGCGGCTGTTGGCATCTGGGCAGGCAGTTCCCGTGCTTCGGGACGAGGGGCAGTGGCAGAGCCCGTCCTGCCTGGCTGGAAGCTCTGTCCTCCCCTGGCACCATGGTCTGGTCTCTACCCCACCCGCAGGGACGCCTCTTTCCCTCTTCCCCCTTGTCGGAGAAGGAAGACGGGCAACATGTCCTTACTGGTCCCAGTTAGGGACAGTCTGGGGGCTTGAAGCCCTTTTGTTTCCAGTCGCTCAGGGCAATTCCCCAAAGCCTGTGTTTCTGTTTAGGAAAAGACAGTCCGGCTACAGCCGCGGATTAGATGGGTACAAGCGATGTATTTTATACCACATGTTTAATGAAAAAAAATGTATCTAAGGGAAGGTGTAGTTCCAATAGAAAGTGCTAAAAAGTGGAGCAGGGGACAGAAAGGACCTTGCCATGCATCTCAGACAGCAAAACCAGGGGAAAAAAAACCTCAACCACCAAACTGTCCCAGTCTCTGGGGCCGCCCACACTTCTGAGAGACGTGAAAACCTCCCTTTGGGTATCACACTCTGCCTTGCTCAATGGGCAGGAATGAAGCAGGGCTTCTAGAAAAACAGTAATACAGGTATGAATTTAGGGCAATTGTTCCAGCTCTAGCAGGGACAGCCAGGCATCATCCTTTCCAGGCACCTCTTTTCAGTCCTTGTGCTCCCCTAAAACACAGGGACTGTGGCAGCAGCTCCCTGCCAGCTCCCCAATACGGTCCGTGCCTACCACGCTCAGAGCATCTCTTCAGAGGTGTCAGCAGCAACGCTCAGACAAGCACTCGGGAGCAGTGACCTTTCAGGGACACGGGGAAACACACGGTACCTTCCCAGAACGGATAAATGCACCAACCTGAACCCGCATGAGCGCGCTGCCAAATTGTCAGTTCTCGCTCCAAGGCCCGGAGGTGCCAGAACTGGTTAGAAGCAGTAGGAAAAAAATCTCCGCGTTGTGGGAAAACAGCTCGTTTCGCCAACCTTGTTCTGTGAAACAGTTGAACTGTGCCTTTTTGAAACACTGGAAAGTAAACCCCAGCCTGAGGCGCTGACCCAGGCTGGAAAATCTTCAGCATGAACAGTTAAAAGTCTGCAAGGAGAAAAGCAGAGGTGATGGAAAGTGTACAAGCCAGAGCTGATGAGAGATATTCCTGCCAGCTCTTTTAAACACATGTACTTCTGATGGCGGTCTAAATGGCTTTGGGACACTGTACACATGCTGTGCTCGACAGACCTCCTTTTCTTTGGGTCAGGGAGAATTTGACTGCTCTGGGCCTGACAACAGCCTTCCGGAGGGGCAGGCATCCTCGCAACATGGCAATCCAGACCGACACAAGCTCTAACAAAGCGCAGTAACTGTCTTGAGTTCAAGAAATAATGCAAGCTCAGCTGATAAAAGGGTTTGCAAGGCAGTTCCAAAGCTAAACTTTGTGTTGAAGCCCTAAGAGGCTGTAGTACATGTATGTCAGAGGGGACTAAAAACCATCGATGGAACCACCCAGTAAGTCACAGCCTGAGGGACTCTCAAGAGGAGGGTCCTCACCAATGACACTTCTGACCTCACGACTCATTTGTAATCTTCGACTCCAAATTAACAACACGCTGTTTGGGAGACGATGACCACTGGAACCAGACTCTGCCTTGTCTTTGGCAGGGCCAAGCGCTGGACACGCAGCGATGGCAGACAAGCCCTGTCCTGCAGGGCTGACCATCTCCATGGCTGGAAGAAGAAATAGCAGCACCAAGAGCCAAACAACCAACCCAACGCCACGCTGCCAGTGCAAGTAGCATCCTGCATCCCACCAGCCCTCGCCGGGGCTGGCTCTTCGCCTGGTTAAGAAATACCATGACTAGAAATGCCACTGGGGACAGACTGCAATGGAGCTTCTAGTATTACCACCTCCAGCAGAGCTGCTTGGTAGGAAAACACTGCTGATATTTCTGTTTTAAAAGCAAAATGTTCTGTAGACAGCCTGTATTTCCAAGGAAAGTGGAGTATCTAATCATCTCTGGAGAGCAACCAGGACAACATACTTTATATCTGTAATGATAATGATTTCTAATAGTATCACTCTGTTTCCATTCCTACTCTCGTGGGATCGTCAGAACTGAAAAGGACGTGTGTGTTTTGTGTAAGCCTTGAAATGCCGTGGCCTGGCTGAGTGGGAAACGCTGCTGGAGCCAGGAGAGTGTGAATGTGTTACTCTGCTGGGGCAGATTATATCGGAGATTGATACAGGAAGCGAGAAAAAAAAAACCCCAGTGGGGGAAACGAGAAGGGAAAGAGCTGTATGTGCAGGGATTGGGTTTCCTCATTCATGCTGGAACAAAGCGCAGAGCCCCACCAACTGCCCGGCTCACTGGGACGCCTGCCACGCCGAGGTCCTGCAAGCGGGTTCATGCAGGACCTGGGGGCTCCTTGCAAATGCAAGAGCTTGGGGCAATTCACAGTCGCGCAGCTCAGGTCCCCTCGCTGTCCTGCCGTGAGGTAAGCCTTGTGCTGAGATTAAGCGATTTGCTGAAGGTCAGAGAAGAGATTGGGGGGGGGGGGGTGTGTGGAATCCAGCGCTGGCTCTCTGCAACGCTTCTCAAACCATTAGCTCTTCACAGAGCCATACAGGATAATGCGTATGGGGCTGACAAAACATGAGCTGTTTACTCGTCCAAGAAGGCGAAATATCATCATCCCTATTTCACAGATGGAGCGCATTTCTCCAACAGAGATCTGGAAAGAATGAAGATCCCCCGAGCCTCAGGGCTACTGTTTTATCCACAAAACCACACAAAAGGTTTAAAGTCCAAACAGACTAAAACCAGCTTCATCCTCCTGAGCCACTGGCTCAGATTCCTCTGTGAGCTTCAGTACAGGCTTCTGGTGGCACAGTGTTGCCCGCTGTAACAGCAACACCTAGATGGGACCATCTCAGCTACCAGCAGACCCAGGGGTAGAAGGGACATGGCACGTTGCTGCTACTTTTCCCACTACCACATAAATAGCAGGTATTCTCCAGGAGGGCCACTTCACAAGGAGATAACCTGAGTAACCAGGATAACAGGGTGACAAACAACCGATATTCAAGCTCTCCAAATGGGAAAACGGAAAAAAAAAAAAAATCACAACTCTACGCAGGAACTGCTGTTTTAGAGTCCAGGAGCTGTGCAAAGCCCGACGCTTGCACGGCCCAGCACTGAGGCAGGAAGCCCAAGTTTAACGCCCGGCACTGCCCCGGCTGTGCAAAGCGATCACAGCGAGACGCTCTCATGCACGTCACCTGCCTCCTTCCCCGCAGAATTGGGGCAGCAATATCAGCAGTGCTGGAGGGGGCATGGCTGACATTAATCCTCCAGGCAGGGTCACGGCGACCACAAGCACCCTGGGTGAGGGCAGACAGTTCAGTATTTTTTTCATTCCCATAGTGGCACCGGCAATATTGAAAAGGACCCCTCAGAGCACCGACTGTACGAGCCGTCTGCAACCAAGATTTCAGTTTGGCAATCTTTTTATTTTCAAAACACACGCAACAGCAAAAATTCCTTAAGGCAGTAAAATGACAGGAGATGGCTTCATCCATACCTGACACGTGGCCATTTTGTTGCAAAGCAGAGAACACCTTCTAGCTGAAAAAAGCTTTTTTTTTTTTTAAAAAAAAAATAAATAAAATAAGGTATTTCTTACCTTTAAATCCCAGATCCACTCATTCTAAAACTATGCTTTCTCTCCAGGCCAGACCGACTGGGTGTGGAGATGTTGGTGCAGCTCGGTGACCTGCATTTTGCAGACACTCAGTGATGATTATAAAGCTCTTGTCTAGCCCTAAAACCCATGAACGTTAGACATTTTGGCCCAAGAAATGAAGACGACTGCTCTTCAAAACGGAACCACAGGCGTGTCCTTGGGACCTTTAATCAAAACGGAGTTAGTCAGGACAGCACCCGGTACTCACAGGCCATCCTGAAGCCTGGCTCTAAAGTGACTTAAGGAGAAAACCACAACCCTCCTGCTGCAGCACCACTTTCTGCCTCTGGGAGCAAAATCTGTGGGTTTTGTGAGCCATCTGCTCTTTTCAGGTTCCTCTCCCAGCTCAAGGTTGACGAAATTCTTTGGTTTTGCACAAACTCTTTGCACTCACATGCAACTTGGTTTCAGTGTGCTTTTTGCACAATAAACCAGCATTTCACAAGCTGTCCTTGCTCTTGCAGTGATCAGGAAGAATACTGCTGCTGCAAGAAACACCACAAAATTATCAAATACCTTTGCAATTAACTGAACTGTACCAGAGTTTCGATCGTGATTTGTTTGAAACAGATTTTGAGCAGTCACCTCTCTTCTTTGTACAGTGCACACTTTATTGCAGAAGACTGGAAGCATTTTTAAAACAAGTTCAGGAGCTGCACAGTTTCCAGGCATTTCTACTAAGTGTTGCCCACAGTAACTCGAGTAAAATGGAGTCAGTCAGACAACGGTAAGAGGGAACTCAACCCTGTCATCTGCAATCACTTGAGAGAGTCAGAGAATCTTGCAACCGATTATTTAAGAGCCATGTACAACAGGTGGCTCTGCTCCTGCGAGCACCTCTGCCAGCAGAACCGAGGTTAACCGTGTCACTCCTGATTTACACCAGTGTAACTGAGACCCGGAGTTGGGCTTGTATCACGAAAACAGCCAGTGAAGGTTTTATGTCGGGGTGGTATGCACGTGGTGGCAGATTTGTGACGTTTCCTGAAGGGCTTTATCTGGGATCACATTAGAGACAGGGTCTCCCGTTTCAGGTGTTACTGTATCTTTGGATCGATTCACAACCGTGCTGCCCAGTCCCTCTCCACGTGGGAAAGAAATTTTGGCGTGAAAACACAGCAAGTCGTAACAGGCACTAACTACCACAATAAACTATAACACAGTCTTTGTCTGCCTTGGATGCTGCTGTGTCTGGAAGCATCCCAGCAGGTCACAGCCAGCCCCGGGTAGGCTGAGGGTGAGCCACAGCCCCGTGGTGCAATCACATGCACATTAGACTGTGGCTAGAAATGTTCTTCAGCATATCAGTTAACAAAGAAAATGCATTTTCCTAGTGAGACCATCCACAATAATTGCTTTTGAGAGAGACTGGCTGCATCAGCAATTTGAACGTTATAATATTAGATAAAAATCCCCAATTTTTTTTTTCTGTAAAATGTGTCTCCTTACCAATTACATATCCCAAAAGTGAAGCCTTCTCTCTCAGCCACCACAGTGTGATACTAAATACAGTTCAAACTCTTGATGCAAGTCCAGAGCTCGTCTGAGGACATTCAGACTGAATGGACTGGCACAAGATACCTTAGCATAAACCTACCAGACTCTGAGATCTGGTGCTCATCTCTTACACCTATTCAAAGCTTCACTGACACACACAGTAATGGCATTTTTTACCAGTCGAAGATCTGACTCAAACTCTAATGACACAAACCCACACGGGAGTCAGAAATTCCTCGTGATGGATGCACAGCAGAATGGCTCAGAGTGTGTTCAAGGTATACGGTACAGAATAGCTGTGCAACTGGAGGCTGTTTAAATGCTGAGGTGTAGTGTGCTGAAAGACAGCTGTCTTACTCCTTTAGCATCGTGCCAGCTGTATGAAAACTAAAAATCTACTGGGGTGAATGGGAACCTTGGGAAAAGCAGCTGACTGAAAAAAGCCTCAGAAACTGAAGGCTTCTGTGTAGTATCAGAGCAGGGACAGCACAGACTTGAGACAAGAAGAGTTCACCCAACCCACCATGTGCCTCAAAGCTTAATTTGGAAAGGATGCTTGGGGAGCAGGGGTGATAAATCATTCATTTGTCGCTTCCTGACGGCTTCATCAAGGCTGCCAGTGCTGGCGGTGAGTAAGTGTGCGCATGTGACTTGCCAACTGAAAACCTATCCACGAGAGGAGAGACCGTGACTCATGGAGACTTTGGAAGGTCATCCCAAAGTGATGTGCTTCTGACATAGGCTAAATTTTAATCTGTGATGAGTGAGCCTGAGGCCATGAATGCTTTAAGCTCTTGTGTCTATTCTCTTTCAGAAGAAAACAGAAAATTATCGCAAGAATTGGTCGCTAGGCACAACAAATGATCCTTCTCCAAACAGATCCCCCCAGGTTTCCCACTTGTAATGACTAAAATATACTACCTCGTGCGTCACGAGGACGACAAGTAACTGACATTTAAGGCAATCTAATTTCCATAGCCCTCCCGTGACTTTCACTGAGCAGATCGCCTTTGTCTTCCTTCTCTAGGAACGACTTCTTGCACGTGAACATGACAAGCAGCAGCATCGGCAAATGCCACAGACTGCAGAAGAAGAGCTTCCTGGAGCTGCTGCGGTCTGCATCCCTGTAGAACCGAAAGCCGAGGTAGGAGATGTAGAGGTTGATAGGGAGCGAAACGATGGGGAAAGTCCACGTGGTGATGTCGAGAACAGGAGCCACCGTTGAGAGTCCAATTAAGGCCAAGCAGTGACGCAGAGCCACCCGCCTGCACAGCCCTGGGTGGGTGACGGACATCATACAGTATCCTCCTCGGGAGTAATCTTCCCGCAGACCCCAGCTCAGGGCGTTGAAATGAGGGAACTGCCAGGAATAGAGGATTCCTCCTAACAGTAACGCACCTGCAGTGGGAGAGAGAGAAGGAAACATGCGTTAGAGGGCCACTGCGAGAACCGATACGGGATTTGGGCTGTATTTGCAGAAAAGCAGCGCGGTGAACCGGTTACAGCGCTCTGTGCAGAAGACGAGGCACGCTCTGTAAGACATGGGCATGCTCTCTTTTTACATAGGGTTACGCACGGTGGTTCTTCTCTTTTTTGGAGCACTTAATTTGAAAAGCATTTCAACCAGTCACTTCCTCCTAACGAACCACTGCTAATTGGCTTCTGCACCAATTCAGTCTCTACCTGAGGGAAGATTGATGGAAATGAAGCAAAGTTGGGCAGGAGACTGTTTTCCTGGGAGCCTTTAGCTTCCACTCCCAGGTTCCCGAGTTGGTGCATCCAGAGAAGAAAAAGGTGGTGGGCAGAGTGTCACATTGACCAGAGACAGGGAGCCCTGATCAATGACAGCAGAAAAGGAGGATAAACCAGGAAAATACCAGCACCCTGGTAGCCTGGAGCATGGCTGAGCTTTCTGTTTGCCCATTGCATGAAGAGAGGGAATTGCTCACGGCACGGGAGCTCCTCGATCATGGACCTCAGGCAAACGGAAGAACTGGCAGAAGCTGCTAATGAGGTGACAGCAGACGGGGAACTTTTTACTCCTTCAAACCAATTGTAGGAACTTCTAAGCAGTTTGATCAAGTAACTATTCACACCAATTAGCTACTTTCACATTTAAAAAGGAGCTATGGAAGCATCACATTTTTCACAGCTATCCTCAGGACATGGTACAGGGCTTATCGAGGCAGAAGCAGCTTATATGCTGATTTCAGCAAGCTTCAAGGAGGCCTTCAGACTAAACTCCCTTCACTAATTTTGTCTGAAGACACAAAAAATCCCCCAAGGCTGTTGCACATTATGAGCATTCCTGGATTTTCCTTTTGTTTCCCCAGCTCCCAAACACTCTGCTCTGGCATTAACACTTTCTTTGCATCTCCCTGCCTCCATAAGCTCATTCTCTATGGAAACTACTTCTCAGTTGAGCCACGAGTCTATCATTTTCTTAATGACTTGATAGAAATAGAAACAGGAACACTTATCTGCACACATTTTAATGTATTTCAGTTCTTCCCCAAATGCTCACTTCTCCCCTAACAACTGCTCCGGCTCTAACAAAGACCAAGTCACTGTCTCCTTTGAATTGCTTCGTGGTTCATGTCTTCTCTCCACCTGCTCTGGCTGTATGTTCCCTGGGGCTGTGCATGTCTAGTTCTTGTCTGAAACAGCGCACCTTACACTGGTGTTGCCATGCAAATAATAATAATAACAATAATAACCTAAGTTTGCAAAAGAGCCTTTCTTGCCCTACTTTATCAACCAGTGAAGGAACGGTCCATTAGACTTAATGCACGTTTCCAGTTGCTTATAAGATCCAGTAGTGGTATGAAAGACCCATCACATCGCTCCTTAAAATGAGTAACAACTACTCCATTAGGCGAGTACAGGCCTTTGAAAGGTGATTACATGAAGCACGGAGACAGATACTCATATATTGGGCATGCAGCTTTCAGAACAACATTGCCTGCTATGAATTACAGGTGATTTCCTGGACTATGGCCCAAAACATTTGCAAATCCTGCCATTCAATCCTACTAAAGTCAACTTTCAGGGTGTGAATGCTTAGCACCTTCTCTAAATTGGAACCTTTTAAGACAGTTGAAAATGGTGCACCCCAAACTTACCATTAATTTCAGAAAACTGTGGCAACAAGGCAACAAAAGTAATTTTGGCCCTAACGAAACAGGATTTGATCCAGTTCTGCTGAAACCTAAGGGAGTAGCTCTGCTGAAATAAACTGAAATAAAACTTAACCAAGGAGCAGTACTCTCTACACCAGGAGAAACAACGGGGAAAATGTTCTTTTAAGATGTTATTCCTTAGCTTCCTTCTATTCTTGTAAAACATATTACTGGAGGCAAGATCCTGGATGTGATAAACCTAAGACAGGAATATTTTTCAAGTTTCACATCTGAAGTGCTTTAGAGACATTAGCTTGTCATTTTTCAGAACTTGGGGAAAGGTAAGCTACAGTTATCCATCGGCTGAGGAAACTTAAGCAGATGGAGCTGGGGCCAGGATTCAGAGGCAGAGGCTGTCCCTGCTTCCCACGGCTACGGACCAGCCGGCTTTTCATCTGGCATGTGCTGCGTCCCTGTGTTTCGGCTGTAATGCGGTGCTTTGCTCATTCAATTGTTCAAACGTTGTGTGCAGCCAAGCTCAAAACACACCCTAAACCTCAAACACACAAAAACCTTTAACAGTTCTCTAACTATAACACCATTTAAAAAAAAAAAAAAAGTCATCTGGAGAAACTTTTAAACACAAACAGACCAAACAAACCAACTAAACTACTTGAGGCTGGATTCCTATTTACAAAGCTCTGGTTTTTACATGCAAGCCTTTGGAATTTAATTACTTTGATTACATTACAACCATTGAGATAATTGATATTTTACAGAGAAGCTGAACAGTAAAACAATTTAATAGCCCATTATGAGGATTTTAACTGACCCGATCTTTTTGTTAGCTTCCCAAGTGCCTTGGACATCCTGTAATTTCCTCTGCCCAGGCCGAGATTGTCAGGTTGTCAGAGACTTTTAAGTGTCACGTAAGACTGATGACTTGTAAAGCACAGCACATGGTACGGTACAATTCAGCATCAAATGAGCCCACAGTAGGAATCCTGTCAAGCCCAGAGCAGGCACTGCAATACTCATTAATTACTAGATGAATGTTAACTATGTCATAATTAGGTCAGCAGTGTTTTTAAGCAATATTACAGCGAGACTAACTCTGGAGACTAACCTGGTTCAAACCAGCGCAGAGTCTACTCTGCTGCTTCTCGGCAGTTCCCAGCAGTTTGGGAACTCAGTTTAATCAATGCAAATCTCCATTTTCTCTACGGAGTTTATAATTAACCGAAGACCAGATGAGGTCGTTCACGACTATAACACGTGGAGCTGGCGCAGAGTTTGCAAAGCAAAGCCGGCTGTCGGAGCAGAGCCATCGCGCCAGCTTTGGCAGGGGGAGACAGCCCGCACCCAGGGCCACCACAGCCCCCGGGCTCCTCCGTGGCACGTGGAATACCCGAGTGCTGGCAGACCGATAGAAATTCCTCTTCAATCTCTCAGCCTTTCCACAAGTGTTTATGAATTGCAAGACCACAAGTACCTGGCTTGTGGCTATCCCAAACTCTTTGGCCTTTTTGGCCAAATTTTGAATAGCTGCAAGTTTAGCCCACTTATGGGCACTTCCAAACGCCTCACTCCTCCAAGTGTGAGTTTGATTTTGGAAAAAAAACGAAGTCTGTTTAGGCAAACATGACCCAAGTCTCCAGTATTCTTTCACTCTTGTGCAAAACAGGTGTAAAATGTTTTCTGGTTGAGTTCCTACTGTGTAATTATTTGTACTAGCTTAAATCATCTCAAAAGTTACATGATTGCAGAGAACCAGGTAGGTCCTATAGCATCCACAGAGTTCAGGAACAGGTTTTACCGTTCAACATGAATTTTAAGGTTAAGCTATTATTTCTTTTCTTAAATTCTTTTAGAAGTATTTAAATAGTAATATATCTTCTTTTTAATAAACAAGAATGAGCTGAGATTTTTATTTTAATATCTAAGATAAAGCCAAAATGTCAACAGGCATTGAAGAAGGCAGAAAATGGTTCTTTCTTTCTGTAAATATATTTTTATCTAGTGAAATACTGAAGCTTTATAAATTGCATTTTTCCTAAAACAAACAAGACACTAAATTCCACAGTCATTCAGAAACTGCTTGGCAAGATGTTTTAAGGTTCAATAAATTTGGGTAAGACTTGGAAATAATTGTGAGATGAGACTTCCAAAAGCAACTAGTGAATCTGGGCTTGCAGAACAGTCTAATTTTCAGAATTACAAGAGCAAGAAGCATCCCCCTCTGAAGTTATGCTCTTTACGGTGCAAAGAAGGCCATGTGGTACCTCTAAACTTTGATTAAAAATTCAGGTTTTATTCCTTTTAAAGCAATTTATGATGACCTCATTTGCGGGATGGTCCAAATCTCAGGCGAGGGAGCAAAGTCAGTGCCTCAGCCCATTGAGACCTTGGCCCCTCTGCCAAGAAGAGCATCTCAGAGCATGAAACTGGAAGATGGTTTTTATGGTCTGAGCCCTTGCAGGGTGTGAACTCGACCACTGGTTAACACATGGAGAGAAGCTCAGAGCAATCAGGTAGCTTCTCATCCTGTCCATCCTGGACTTGCACCACAATCAGTGACCCAGGGATGAAAAGCTCCAGACCCTAGTGCACGTCCCTCAAACTTCGCAGGTCCTGTACAGGGTACAGCCTGTTCAAGTCTCTACATCACCTACTCAAGAAAGAGTGGGCAGGTTCAGCTGCTGAGCTACCAGCGCCAACAGAAATCATGCCAGCAGCATCATTCTGACCAAACCGTTTCATTCCCATAAAGCAAACCTATTTCCTCATCCACTAAAGGGCAGAAGTAGTTGGATCCTGCCCGACTGTCTTGTGCTGAGGATGCCACTGTCTTAAGCAGCGATTTGAAATACGCCTCCTTCATGCTGGCAATACCTTTCATCATCAAAGAGCTTTATACATTGTCCAGTTGGCACACAGGGCAGTAGTGATGACTTCACCCACAGCTGAGTTATTTCAGCTGTCCGCTTTAAACAAGGCATGATAGTTTGGGATGATCCAGTTGAAACTCTCCAAAAAACTACTGAAGGCAAGCCCTTCCAGAGCAGAAAAGGACTTGAGCTACAAGAGGGCACAGGCTGGAGAGCAGCGTGTGTCGGTGGAGCACCGGCCTCTGGAGCAGGGCCAGTTGCAGCCCAACCAGCCAGGGCAGGCAGATGAACTGGGCCTGTCTGCACAAGTTGAGGAAAACATGTCCAAGGTTATCTACAGAGACTGCTCTGTCAACATCGTGCTCCTGAGAACACACGAGTGATGAACAGCTTATTCTTTCTTCTTATCCTTCTCATGGTTCTTTAGACAACACACAGTGCCTTCCCTCTACACAGTATTCTGCGAACCTCTCGTATCACTTTCGAGCTCTAGACAGGACAAACACCTATTTACTTAATCAATGAAACAAAAAAAAAACAAGGAAGGGGGAGCTGATCTGTAGCATCAATTCAAGAACGGACTCACTCCTTCTGTCTTTGCTTTGATGCTGCATATGCATGACTGGGAAGTGGCCAACCAGGCATTAAAATAAACATGGAATGGTTAAAATATCAGCTCCAAAACAGATGTTGAAATCTTACTGCATTTCCCAAAGCTGGTGTTTACTGCCTTGGCAACCTAAGAATGCTGTTTTGCTTAAAGCACAATTTTAGTAATTCTTCTGCCTTGAATAATGTGAAGGAATTTTAAAATTATTTCCAGACCTTGGTAGCTCCCTGACTTATTAGAGGAAAGCACCGGCCTTTTGTCTCTAGGAAACTGGTACAAGTTTGGCTGCTGTCAGGAGGGGAGGGCTTTGGTAGTCTAAGCTCAGCCTTTTAATGGATTGTAGTCAGGAAACAACCACACACCGTTTTACTTGATAGCACACAACTGGCTCTCATCCCTTAAAAGATGTTGAACAAATTACTCCTTTTTAATCCAGACAAGGTAGATTAGAGCTCAGAGACTTGACTTGGTCCAGCTGTATCCACCTGCTTGTGAGCAACTGCGCTGTCTCAGGCCACATTTTTCACCTTTTTTTACAGGAAATTTAACATAATCAGTCCAAAACTCTTCACTGTGGTCCTGTATGATTTTTACAGGATGTTAAGCTCGCAGGAAAAGTATTGGATACATCCCCAAAGCTTTTATTTTCTTTTTTCTTTTGTGCTCGTTCCAGTTTAACACAGTAGTCTTCCTTGGAGATTTCTAACTATGCAGCAATTATGGGGGTAAAGAAAGATTTTGAAGTCTCATCAAAGCCTTGTTGCCCATTGCAGTTTCCACGTAAAATTAAACACCCGAAGGATTATTTGGGGGAGTTGGTACAAATATTCAGTGGTTTGGAGAGTCATGTCCATAACACAGCTTTTAGTGTCCTGGTACATAAGGACTGGTTTATTAAACTGGCGGTGGCATTTTCTGTTTGTGAAGGAGAGTTGGAAGATGCAGTAATTACTGCCTTTCCTTCAGCTTGTTTTGGTGATGGAAAATGACTGCTAGGGCAAATCAAATGGCCTCCGACTACAAATGTTCAAGATACTGCCCTGATACAATCACTCCTGAGGAAAAATGTTACCTACTATTTTTCCCATTGTCTTTGGGGAAGTAGAAAAGGGATTAGCTCTACAAGATTTACACCTTAATTTGTGATTATGAAGCCTCCTCAAACACAAAGACATTTGGGAGTTATCTAGTCCTGAACCTTAACCAAACTAGTGCAATCCCCCTCTGTTTCACCACTGCGGCATTTTCTATACTGGCACCACAGCAAGACAACAACCAGCACTTCTGCTTCCACTGGAAAACAAAAGCAGATGCTGCTGCTTGTGTCGGATGCCGCGTGAGAGGCTAAGCAGCCTTGAGAAGGAGAAAAGGAAAAGTATCGCTTCTAAAGCCTTGCACAAGGTCTCTGGGCTGCACACAATGGTTCCGGCTGTCAGTGCGGGCACGCACGGCCCCGCGCGCAGCCCTAATTGTGCTCCTTCAAGGTTACACGGTCATGTAAACGAAGGGCGAGGAGGAAAACACTGGAAAACTCAAAAGCTTCATGGTCATGGGTTTCAATAGCCGTTTCTTTTGAAGGATGGCACAAAAGGCTTGTGGAACAGGAGCGTCTCCGGGCTGCGATAGACTTCTCTGCTGCAGCACATAAAGGGAAGGGGATGTTGGCCGTGTGTGCGGCTTGTCTGCAAAACAAAAGGACGATCCTCAGTGTCCACCGTGAATGGGAAATGAAGTTGGCAGTGGGGTTTTTCACCTTGAGGGAGTGTTCCTGGCCACTGCCTTTAACAGGAGGAAACCAGATGTCCTCAGGTACGCTCGCCGTGCGGAGAAAAGCTGTGTGCATATGGATACAGACACGCATGCACGCTTTTTGTACGACACACAACAGGTTATTATAGCCCAAAGCCTCACAGGAAAATACCTTTCATTATACAGGCAAGGTTGAGAGAAACAACGATGCCGGACATAATTCATCTTAGCTAACCCCAGCAACAGGTGCCATAAAAAAGGCAAGCCTGTTGGGTAGGATGAAGCCATGGTCTTTGCATAGACCATTTGTTATGTTTAGGAAGTATTTGCCAAAGGACCAGACTCAGCAGAGGACTGCAAACCTGCAGAGCCACCCAGGGGCTCCTCATCAACCACCTCTTCCAGGCTCCTTCCAGGGCTCCCACCTAGCCCGAGGGTGGGAGTCCCTCCTGCAGACCCTCCTGTCGTGCTCCTCTGCAGGTGTGGTGTCTCACACCCAGGGGCTGCCACACAGCCCCATCTCCTCCCCGTGCTCCAACAGCCGTGCATGGGGCAGAGGACTGGGTAAGGGCACGTTGCCTGTGAATTCATGGGGTCGGTCCCCCAGGTGCCCCAGGGATGGAACTGCTGTTTCTTTTGTCTCTTGTAAAGATGGAAAGGGGGAAAAAAAAAAATAGCCCACTGGCTTTTGTCCTAAATTCAGACCAGCTGCTTACTAGTATTGTCCCTCTGCCTCGGTTTTTACCCCTACAAAGCACACTCCTGGGCCCCCAGCTTCCAATTCTCATATGTCAGTGACATGAATATCTCTGTTTCCTCTGGAACAGACCACAAATTCTGCTGTCTTTCATCTGAGAAGTGAAACCCCGAAAAGCTGAGCTTACTAGAGGGAGTTTATAGCCAGAGTCTTCTCTGGTCCTGTGGCAGGACGGCAGAGCTGCTGCGCTCCGGCGGGTGGCTGGCTCCCAGACCTGCTCACACATCAAGGGGCTTTGAAAGCTTAAAGTGCTTAACTGGAAGGCACACAAAGATCTCCAAGCTTATTTTGCATGCAATTAAGCTGTTGCTTTGCTCTCCCTCCTCCTGGCAGACAAGTGCTACACCAGGGAAGGTACGAGAGACTCCAGCCATTGACAGGTTGGGCGCAGCCCCCCCTCTTCCCTATTCTCTTTTTTTGTTGTTACTGAAACCATCCATCTGCCAAATGTCACTAGCTGATAAGAACTGCCCGTTTTTAAATCCCCATTTGTAAATAGATGTTGGCTGACATAATTAATGTTTAACATACAACACAATTTGAATTACAAAGTGAAGGCAATTTAAAAATCAGCCTCCACATGATTACAATTGATACTCAGTCTATAAATTCCACAGCCCCAGGAATTATTTAGATTTCTGAAAATGAATGAAAATCAGTACAAGATGTCTTTCAGGAAAGTGAGACCAGAAGTGGAGCATCTGAGATAAACTAAATAGTCTCTTGAGATAAACATTCTTTGGTGCAGTAATACCTATGGCTCCAGGCCACCATGGGTCTGTAATGTCTGCTATAGTGTCAGGGCTGTTATCTGCTATGCCACTGCCACCTACTCAGAATAAATCCCCTTAACTGATAAGCACATTATGTTGAGGACCCCTGCTTGTCACTTCCATCTAACTGGGTGGTTTATACGGACACCGTGGCACTGAATTGCTCTGCTCTAAGACACAGATATCGCTCGCCGGCTGGGATGAAGCCTCCAGTGCATGAGCACAGGGCGGTCGGCAGAAGAAGCACAAAATGGATAATGCAAAATACGGGCTATGGCACTTGGAAATGTTTACCCCAGATTCAGTTTTCCTGCTAACTAGAAGTAAAAAGTTTAAAAGGACAACAAACATTTCTAACAAGCAAGCTGTGGCATTAGTCTAGGGAGAAAGACCAGCAACACAAGAGTAATTGAAAGCCTGTATATGTTGTGCCTCTTGCACGTCAAAATAAATAGCTCTGCTGTGTCCTAAAGATGTCTGTACACAGGTTCAACAGCAGCGGGGCACAGCCAAGAGCTCTCCCGCATGTGCAGCCTGCACAAGAGGAGGAACCAGCAGAGAACAGGGCACGCGGCCCAGCTTTGCCTCTTTTTCCTGTCTTTATGCTATCAGTTAAGGCTTTAAGTGAATTTCACTATTTTCCCGCTAGTCTTTCCTTTGTAAAATCAGGAGAAATAATTTGAGGACGTCTAGATTTACTAGAAAAACAAATCTCTTTGGAACTAAATAGTCCCATGAAGGAGCAATGAAATCTGCTTTTAAGGAAGCAAACGTGTTGCTGCAAATGACAGGCTGGCAGTTAAGTTCTGCATAAATACACCAGATATGTGGCAGTGATATCCACGTGATAAATTACATTTATCACGCACCTTTGACCATCTCACCTGCACTCGGCTCCCCCAGCAAGGAAATGTTAACATTCCCCATCTTTCATCAGTTTCAAACAGCTGCCATTAAAAAAACACAAAACCCCCCAAACCCACAACAAAGAATTCCACATCTTCCCAGAGATAACCTTATCTTTCGCTTTTGAAATGTGAGGTTTTCCCTAAATTATGTTGGCACAAAATCCAGGGTTGGGGGCAGGATGTTCCATTAGGCTTAAGAGCATATAATTAAAGTTACCTATCAGGGGCAGAAATGGAAGCAAGCATCACTGGAAATCACCGTAAGATCTGCAAAAGATGCATAGTATAAGAAATGCTAGGAAGTGTTTGCACCACTGGAAACATAAGGGTCCCAGATTTTTATCTGCAACTATGTGATATTTGTTTCTTGTGCAAGAAACTGCCAAGGTATTAATCTTTGAAATATGAATGATATAAAGAAAATGAGGACAAATTAACACAGGGCTGCTCCAATCTGAGACACTTTGTTATTATTTCTGGAATTGTAAACTAGGAATCATCTCCAGCTCTCTCAACCAACCAAAAGCATCTCACAGCAGTATCTATGAACCACGCCAGGGACGTTACTGAGCTCCCGACATGACAGAAGAGTGCAGACATGGCTGTCCCAGGGTTCCACACAGTACCATGTTACACTTGGTTACCCCCCTCAAATGGTAATGAAAGGTCTAGACTTAAATATTGTTTTCCCTACAACCAGCAACATGCACAACAATGTGGCTGCTGTGAGAAGATTACAAGGAGAGAAAATCCACAGGAAAATGTAAACTCAAAAAACCACCAGTTAAGCGGTGAGAACCTTCCTTCTCATTAGTTTCCTAGCTCCCTTCCTTCACATTACTGTTTGTTACTGGGTGGAATAATCTTTTCTTTTTTAAACGAGGTGCAAATGCATTTTCACACCTCTACCTAAAACTAGGTTAAGTCTCCAAGCTAATTACACATCATTAATGAGTTCAACAACTGTGGGTAGGCTGGTCAGAGAAGGGATGCAGGTCTGCACGTCATGTATGTACGCACGCGGATGCATCCTTGTACTCCACGCTGGGCTGATGCTGCCAGGTGCTGAACTCTCGTCTTGTTTGCAATAGTAGAACGTTTAACACTGAAACTCATAGTCTACAATGCAATCCTTTTATTCTATTTCTCTCTTTTCTTTTTAAAGGTGTTTGTGAGGTTTTGTTCGTTGGTTTTTTTTTTTGTTTGGTTTTGTTTGTTTGTTTGTTTTTGCTTTTAATATTGAAATGCACTAAAACATTACATTCAGGTCACCCTTTTCAGGACTCTCCCCAGGTGTGCTTCATTACAAAGATCAGTATTGCTTCAATAACATTTATTTCTCTATTGAACAAGTTGCATGGCCTCACTGGCACAGACTGGGAGGGGACTGTAGAAAGTTTTAGCTACCCAGAACAAACAATACAACACTG
Source organism: Leptosomus discolor (assembly GCF_034619465.1). Classification (NCBI taxonomy): domain Eukaryota; kingdom Metazoa; phylum Chordata; class Aves; order Leptosomiformes; family Leptosomidae; genus Leptosomus; species Leptosomus discolor. The sequence continues at coordinate 11,614,716 of NC_141405.1, forward strand.
GGTTACACACCAGTGCAGATCATTATGTTCTGGCAAAGTCTGCTCGGGTGGTTTAAAGTTACCATCTCCCACTGATGGCATCATTGCCAGAGATCATCCCCTCCACAGCAGAGCTGGCAGAGAGACACGTAACCACATCTCAGTTGCAAATTAGAGAGCAAGAACTGGGGACACCGATGGTGCTCTCTGCTGCCTGCCCTGCCTGCCTGCTGTACAGGGACAGCTTGGCTCTTGGAGAGCAGAGCAAGTTGTAACTTGACAAATTAAAGATAATGAATACCAGTGCCAGTTTATTTTAATGTGCTGGGCTTTAGCTGCAGCATTTTAGCTGCCATTTTAAAGCCAGGGGTGAAAATTTGAACTGTGACAGCCTCTATAAAAGCAAGGGCTTTTGGTGATGGAGCTCTTCACTCCAGCTCCTCCAGGCCGGACTTTGCAGGTGAAGCATGGGCACATGAGCATCACCTTTTAGCATCAACTCTGCAAAGAGATGCCAAAAACAAATGCAGAAATCCCTAAACGGTGTAAGATCCAAGATCTAGGCAACTGCAGCCAGAATGATACAGTCCTCATATAGAGGATGTCTACAAAGATTTTGTGTTTTTAATTTGTTCTCTTCTAATGATGTCTGTTACACACTCCTTAACATGAGGCTATACATACACATACATATCATTTATAGGGCTAAACATAAAAAAACTTTCTGGAGTAAATGTTTGAATAGAAGCAGTACACACATTTAAAAAAAAAAAAACACAAAACCTTTCATCCTAGCTCTGGATTAGATCAGTATCAGAACATGCATACACGAAGCCAATTCAGACTGACTTTTATAGGAAGTGCGTAGTATAAATGAAGAATGGATTTTGCACAGATTCTGCTAATTTCTGGGTAAAAGCCTTGTTGTTGAAAGTATTATTCAAGCCACGTGGCATATATAAATATGCCACACGGTGGGATGAGTGTGCGCTAGAACAATTCTTAACAGACCTGTTAATTGAACTTCATTAGTTTCTTCAGAATATAACTATGTGGAGCCACTTTGATTCTTAAGTTTCTAGCTGGCAGGAAAAACAAGCCCTAATTGTGTCAGAGTTTAGCTGCTGAAGAGATCAGGGTTTTATGAGGGATGTTAAAATGGTTCACAGTTACTAAAATAGATATCTTTGTTTGCTTTTCAAGGAGGGTAGAAGGAACATTTAAAACTTAGAGTTTAGAAGAGGGCAATTAAGAAATACACTAATAAATTCATCTTCCTAGGATATTTTCTGGCTTGTGGAAAGATGGTAATAAACACATCTGGGAATTTTCCAGCTGAAAGCTCCTGACTTGTAAGTTGGATCTTACTGGGTATGGTTTTAATCCTGAAATTGCATAATATTTTCTTCCATGTGAACCCCAAAGATGCTATTTTCCTTCTAGTTTTTTTTTTTTTAAGATGGCCTAAACACATATTCAGTAGGACACAGTCTTTTATCAGCTGACGTTTGCCCCTGAAATGCTCCTGTAAAGACGGTGATACAATCGTGTCTCATGGTCCTTACGGTACCATGCTGTAACAGACTTTGGCACTGCAAACAGCAGAACGTATCTGCTTTTGAAGCAGATCAGGTCAACAAGCATAAAGCGCGAGGTTTACTGCCTCTTGAGTAGGTCTTTTTAGTTACCCTGAAGACAACGCCGACAACCGCTCACCCCGAGGCACGGCTTTTATACTCACCAGCATCGAGACTACCAGTAGCTGCAGTCCAGCCCATGACGGGAGGAATGGCGCCGACCACAGCTCCCACCCACGTGTTGGCAATGCTCATTCTCTTCATGGGGGTGTAGCAGCACGTGTACAAGAAAATGTTGAAGGCTCCCAGGGCCCCGGTGAGAGGGTTTACTCCCAGCGTCAGCAGGGCGATTCCTGGGACTCCGCAGGAGGCAGCAAAACAGACAGCGAGCAGGGGGCTGCGGGGAGAGAGCCGGAGAGACCTGCTGAGCAAGGGTCCGTCTTACTGCCCCACTCCTTCTGCCTCCTCCCAAAAATTAAGATTGGATTTTTGTTATTTTTTTACCCACCCAGCCCACATTTTCCCATTTGAACCCTCATCCTAAGAAAAGCCTTTCTAAAAAGTTAAGACAATCTCGCTACAGATTTGCAAGGATAGGTGATTCTTGTTCTTGTGATCACTGTGTTCACCAAATAAATTCCACCTCTGCAGGTAAATAGCCCTTATGGAGAACTGCTGCTTCCAGCAGATCTTTCTCTTTCATTTTAATCTTAGGAAATTCTGACCTCTGGAAAAAGCACTCAGGGTTTAGAGTAAATGAGAATGGTCGTAGCTTGTCACATTTTAATTGATTGCAATTATCCAAGGGATCCTTTGACTGAAATGCAACAGGGTTAGACACAAAATTAGGAAGCATTCAAAAGAAAAAAAGTACATTCAATCATTTTGAAATGACATCAACAGGATTAAAGTATTCTTTGGCTTTACTCAAAAAAAGGCTGAATTTTCTACATTCCCATTTAGCTTATAAACTGTGCTAAGCAGGGGTAGCACACCAAAGCAATTCTGGCAATAGAATCAAAATTAAAACGTCTTATCTTCTAAGTATGACTGGAATTAACTGAAGATATTTTGGGTTTGGCTGAAAGCAGCAAACAACAAAGATGCAAATTATTTCTCTTGATTTCTACTGCACATCAGCTAAGAGCTTGGGGAAGGCTGGAAATTCCTGTTAAAATCTGTAAGAAAGTGGCTGAAGCTATGTAAACTTCAGCGAATAAGTTCCACAATAAACATCTGAATACGATGAACAAGGAATTTTTTGTTTGGCTACCAAAGCCACACTTCACAGGCAGCACCACGATGCAACCCTAAGGAAGCTTTATTTGTGATACCTTGCACCAGATCAACGTGTTTGCTGCTGGTGGAGATCTCGTCGCGCGTGCTCGTTGTAGGGTGTTTGGTGTAATGAGAAGGGAGGACTAAATGCCACAAAGAAATAATGTGGTGTGGGAGACCTCTGGAAGGGAGGAAAATGCCATTAAATGAGTTGCATTTAATAACCCATGTGGCTAAATACACACTTCCAGTCATCCCTATAAGAGCAGAAAATATGTGTGCTTGCAACAAATGTCTCTGCATGAAGTTTAGCTTTACATGTTTTGTCTAATTGAAAACTATGCAGCCTTTGTGTTCTACCATCACTCTGCCCTCTGGCCAAATCCTTAACCCTAAAATAGGTGTTGCAAGCACTGCTCCAACCCTCATAAGAAAAATTTGCTGGTGGGGATGAATTTTATGGGAGTTTTATCAGCAAAAAAATCCTACCATTCAAATCTTGATTTTTAAGAACTTTGTTGGACCAATATTGTATGGAGATCCTAAATAACTGGAAGAAAAATCTTACCCTAAAGATCTGCCATAAATTTAAAATTAAATTGACTAAGTCATTTTATCCAGCTTTTCAAAACCATGAACAGATTTTAGGTTACAGAGCATGCACAGAGCACATTTACATGCCAGCATTACCAGTCTCGGTGTTACTAATATATCAGGAATAGAGGCAGGGTACACCATTGCCATCCATTGACAGAGAGATGTACAAAATTCGAGACTGTTTTCAGGAGCTTTACTGTGAAAGGAGCCATACGGCGCTGTGCCCTCTGGTTTTGCAGCTAGCAGTGCTCTTTTGCAGAAAGGCAGCAAAACACAAGCTGTACCGTAAACTGTCTCAACGCCGACTACAAATGCCGTACGTTGTAGATGCTGTCCCTCCGTAGTGAAAGCCTGACTGGGTTTGGTTAAACAAATCTATCTTGACTGATTCCTGAACAAAATACAGTCAGACAGTAAAGACCAGATTTACACAATACACGCTCTTGAGGCGACAAAAGACCAGTGTGACCTTACGAGGCCGGGCTACCCACGTTCGCTCCCGCGGGGCTCACAGACATAAACGAGGACACAGTTTGACCTAATGCAACGAGCACTTTTCTCACTAATCAAGAGTGAAGACTCATCTACATGTCTCCAATTCAAACGAACACTACACACCATGAGCTGGTCACAGAGCAGCAGAGACCAGCCCTTCATGCCTCTTACGGGAAGGGAAAACGAAGGCTGGGAGTGCAGGGCCCTCCTCTGTGGCTGCACCCAGCATTGCGTCTCTCCCACATTGCTTCCCTGCAGCAGCCACAGCCCTGACACCCGCTGCGTGCTGCCTTCACGTCCAACTGACGGATCGGAAAAGTACCTTTAAAAACTGAGGCTTTATCAAAAGGGAAGGGTGAAATTATGTGACCGAGACCTTCAAAAAAGTTGTTCTGTTCCTGGTGGAGGAAAATGCAGTTTTGTTTTTCAGCTTCTTCCTTTTGCCTTTTTAAAAGGAAGTTCCTGGAGGCAGTTTGCTTAGTGTCTGCAATAGTCCTAACGATCTCAGGGGAGGGCATCAAGTTCTTCATAAGCAGTTGAACTATATTACTTTTAGACACCTTGAAAGTATCGCATCTTCTACTTCTCTCCAGTGTTTCCTTAACAATCAAGGAACTGTAAAATTCTTCTAGAAGAGTAATTGTCCGACTTACAAGTGCCTGCCCCTAAAAGTCCAACTGAGATCAGAAACTCAAACTGTGATCTGATGATTCAGCTTTGTTATTTCTGCTCCTTAAAATACTATTTGGCATTACAAAGATACTGCAATCAGAAATTAGGACCTTGCTTTCTTGGTGAGACATGAGGTGGAGGAGAATTCAACTCATTCTCATGTAAATATGTCATGTTTATAAGGTCTATAAGTAAAGCAACTCCTCATTGGGAAAGAAAGAATATTTGAGGAAAATGTAGAGAGATTTCAGGCATTGGTGCAGTTTCTTCTGCCTTCAGTGATTCTCAGGATTTTAAAAAGAAAAGATTGACCCTAGGTTTAAATCATGGCAGTTTAAGGGGTATTCTGATTTCAACTAGCTTATGGTCTTCTAGGGACCCTTATGCATCTCCATGCTCATATTAGGTCTGTCAAAACTCAGACATGTGGTATGAGGCTCCTTGACTTGATGCATGCTTCTTCGCCAGGCTGCCTGTATCTTGTCAAGGAAGCACAGGAGACCAGGATCCCATTCTGAAGCAGGAAAAAGGCTGTGATGCCGAGCTGTCACTGGATTTGCCCCATCACCTAATGTCCACACGGTTCCTCTCACTACAGCCTCATGCCATCACAGGAGCATCAGTCTGGGGTAACCCAACGCTGAGGAATTCTCATTGTGGTGGTCAAAAGTGGTTGTGGGGTCTCTGCTGGTTTCCTTCATCCTTAAACCATCCCACGCAGTAAGGGCAGGCTGCTGACAGACGCTGGTACATAAGCCTCATTTCACTTGGGCGTTCACTTATGCTAAGGGAATTGCTCCCATGGGAAAAAAAGGCAATCTTCCATTGGAAAATTGGCCAAGTAGCTAGCTCAGAAAGCAAACATATTGAGTAAGAAACTAGGTTTTATGATGGATTCTTGGGAGGAGTTGGTTTCAGTTATTTGGCTGATTAAAATCAGACTTTGGGAAAATACTAGAAGTGCCAAATGAGTTCTCTTCAAATTTCAACTCTAAAATACCCAGTATGTCACCACACAGGACACCTCCCAAAAGAAAACCAAAAACTGGTAGTTCTGCCTTGTTCCTCTTCTCTCCTTTATGGGGAATGAGTAAGCCAAAGTCTGCCTAATAATAGTGCTAAAAGGCATTCATATTTAACTAAAAGCTTTTGAGAGAACTTCTGCTTGAACACTGAATAATCAAACATTTCCCATCCAAAGAAAATGCACTGACATTTCTCTCCCAAGACAGATCCTCCCCAGTCACACTCCACTGAGAGCATCCAAGAGGAAGAGGCGGAAAAGAGACCCAGGTTTCTCCTCACGCAACTCAAAGCTTTTGCTGACACAGAGGTGTCTGGAGAGATGCTGTCAGTCAGGTTGGGGAGGATTTCTCAAGGACAGCCCAGAGCTGCTGGCGGGGGGGAACGGGGAGCAGGCAGGAGGAATCCCATTTGGGTGATATTCAGGCATCCCCTGCACACGTGTCCCCGAGGCATCCATGTGGACCCTCACTCATTGTATTGTTGATGGAGACTTTGGACAACACAGCAGCCTATTTTATTGCATGTGCAATAGCACAACCTCTGAATCTAGCTGCCACTTTCCGATGACCTGGTTATACCTATATAATGATCTTGCACTCATGTGCATGAAAGGTACTTAGTTAATAGGCTCCAGAGCCATGGATAATAGTACTTACTGACTCACAGCATTACTTGGAAAAGTTGAGAGAGGAAAACAAATTAAAGCATTTGCCCATCTATAAAATTAATGTAGTATTTTACCTATTTCACAACAGCATTAGCAAGCTTAATGTCTATAAAAATCAATAGCATCACTACTACACATGCTTTTCTATGCTGTCTTTGGCAAAACATCTTGTGAAGACAACTGTCAAAGTACAGGCCAAACTATAATTTAAAAAGCAGTATCAAAAATGGGGAAAAAGGTAAAAGAAGATTTTCTTTGCAAAAAACAATCAAGACACTAGACAAAACTCCCTCTTAAAACCTATTATTTTTAGAAATACGGAAATTCCTGTATCAGCATCTAATGCTTCAACCTATCTCTGTGAATATACTGACACTCATACACAAATAGACACAAAGCCCGTATGAATCCTGAATCGGCACATTCATGCAATCAGCAGTTGTACGCAATTCATGTTCAGATGTTATGTAAATACATAAGAAACTTAATTTGTGACCTTGTGTGAATGGGAAATTGGGCAAGCAAAACATATTTACATAAAAGCATAAGCCTGAATGTAAGTGTCCATTTAAGACCGCCTGCATATTTTTCAGGTGAAGCATAAGTGCTTATATTTGAAAATTAGATTCTAAGCCTAACATAAAAGGTAATAAAACAAATTCTGTCTCCTCCCTGTCTGTCAAAAACCTTTTATAGAAACATCACCCACTTCTAAAAGGGCAAACTAAAAAAATCAACAATGCCCTTTTGTTTTGCTGCAGCATGCACAGAATACCTTAATGGATAGAAACATTTAAATTCCTGGCTGATTATTTTGTATTGGATCTCATTAGTATTGACAGCTACGCCCCGAGCCACCAGGCCAGGGATCCATTTGCCGGACGCCGGGTGATGCTCCAAAAGAAGCAGCTGGGGCAGGTGAAGAACAAAGAGCGGAGGGCCATGGCTGTGCGTGGGGCAGGCAGGGCCCAGCCCTGCTCCCAGCACCCCCAGTCAGGCTGTGCCTTCCCGAAACATCTCTTCTACAGCCAGGCATGGGCTGGGGCAGGGGGGAAGGAACTTTAAATTTAGAGTCATTTCCACAGCCAAATAAAGCCAAGATACGCATCCTCGTCTTCCTCTGCATGGGATTTTAGTAATGGCAAATGTTCTGCACAGACCATACCCCTTCATGAAACTGCAGTTTTATTATTTTTTGATGAGATAAAAACTGGGTTTGGGTTTTGGTGACTTCTGTTTCATTCAAGACACAGGTTCAGCAAGACCACCAACGCCTCCTCCCCTCTCTCGTTTGCTGCTGCTGCCCACAGAAACGGTCCTAAATTATCCCTGACTTCAGCATCTTCCACGAGGGCAGGTAAACAGTGCCGAGATAATAAAGGTGAGATTGACGGCTCAGATTAATCTCAATATTGCTTCTCTGGGCACAAATTCCATCTGCATATAGTGTCAAAACAATTTGTCGTAATAAGAAGAGGAACAGCCTGAACCAGCCTCACGCACAGACAGGCTGAAAAGAGCAGGAGCTCGGATGAAGGTATTTGGCAGACAAAGAATACAAGTGTGATTCTCATCTCTGCAATTTCATTTCGCCATCACAGGCTGAGATACGAGTCCAGTGCATGAACACTGTTCCAAAGCCATAATTAAAATCAGATTTTGGGAGTAAGCATCATAAGTTGCTCATTATTTCTGGAATCTGTAGGTACTAAAAATGTCCCCAGACTACTCACCATTACAAGGCTGCCGGAGGAAGCCCCCTCCTCTTTCTAATTTTTCCCAGGACAGCAGTAAGTTATTAAGGCTTCTGAAACCACTTACAAACTCAGACAAAAGCATCAGCCTGAAGTTTTTACATTTTTCTGACAGCAATGAGAGGTTACACAAACTGAAGTGCAAGTCACATCCCTTTAAAGGTTTCCATGGCTGCAAAAAAAGCCCATGGTCATTTCAAGAGGAGAGGATGTCCATGGAGACCCCCAGTGCAAATGCACCTAACCCCATGCAGAAAACGATCACTCTCCCCAGCTGCTGATTTAGTTTTGCTCATCCTCTGGCATCTTCTCAATTTCTATGGCCAGCCAACACAAATTGTTGCTGAAAATGAGTCCAAGGGTAGGAGCTGAGCCTGTGATCACCATGATTGTTATATGGTACTGAGCTATGACTCAGTCACCTCCCTCGGGTGAAGAAGTATCAGCCAAGGGATTTTTTTTTTAACTTTTATTTTTTTTTTAAAGATCAGCACCCAAGAACTGCTGAACCCTTCTCAGCAGCTTTTAGAGATCCACCAAGAAAATTAGGGAAGGCCATCAACCCCAGGAGCAGTTCCATCCTTCCTGGAAGAGACACAAGGAGCTGAGGATGTTACGCGCTGCAGCAACACATGACTATATAGAAGCCTTCCTGCTCCTGTGATTTAGGTACTAGTGAAGAAAGCCCATCTCCTTCAAGCACACATCTGGACTGCATTTGCGTAATTTCCAGCTCTGCTTCCCCAGATGGACAGATGCCTGAAACCGGCAGCGGGGTTGTCTGCTGGCGCAAGTGCCGTAGAGTCAGCTGACTGCGAAAAATGAGCCAGAACGCTGTAAAAGGCACATTTTGCCCTGAATAGCAACGGTAGCTTCCCTGAAATTATTTTTGATGGGAGGTTAGAAAACACACTCATACAGCTTCTAAGCTCAAAGTAAGGCACAGAGCATTCAAAACCAATCAGTAATCAAGGCAGACAACCGAATGATGGCAATCTACCAACAGTGAAATTAAATTTTAACTTTCCACACAAATTCTTTCAGGCTGCATATTGATATATTTAGTAATAAAAACCATATTCGTGACCATTGTCAGCTGTAAAAGTTCTATAGTAATAGCAACAACATTAATGGAAACTGAAACTGGAACAACATTGCCTGGATCAGTAGCTTCATCGCTGATGACACTTCTAAAATTATTCTAATTTTTTTGCAAAAGACATTAGATTCAACTCCTGAAGAGTCCTACAGACAGACTGGGGATGTACCTAATAGAAAAAACATCCACACTCAGATTCGAGCTTTTTAAATCAAAGTGGTAACATGATGATACAGTATGACTCCTAATTAGTATAGATTTGAGGCAGTGTATCTTTTTCTTACGGACTCTTAGCACCACTGACAAAATATTTTTATATTCAACTACAACTTTCAATTACAGACTGGACTACTCCCAAGGAGAGATATTTCTTTCCAAATAAAAGGGAAAAATAGCTTCAGTATTGGCAGAATGGACATATTGCTAGACCCTTTTATTTCTTTCATGTAGACCCTTTTATTTCTTTCATGTAGATCTGATTCTGCATCAGTCAGAAGCTTCAGTAAACATAAGCAGTCCATGCTCTCACTTTTGATAGCATCTTTCCCAGGTACATTGTGACTGAACATCATGAAAAGCCCAAGAGCCTACTGATTGAGGCTTGATCTTGTAAAGTACCAGAATTATATTAAACTGAACAGTACCTACACATGAGCTAAAATGGTACTATTTTAAGGGAAAAAACGTAGAGAAAGATCTTAATAGATATTCATTTTTTCTCTCTCAATCATGCAAGAAAGTTCACGACTCATGACAAAAGATGAAGGACGATGCATTTTAGAATTAAACCATGAAACTAAATTACACTTTTAATTGGGAATTCAATTTTTCCCCATCAGCTCCAAATATCAGAATACACACTTGTCTATCATTTACCACCGAAGACTGACACGACGTCCTTCAGGAGGTGCACACAAATGGGAAGCTTAGTGAAGTCTTTTTTTTTTTAACAAATTATTTAACTTTGTCTGCACAGGTTAAGAAGTAGTATCTACATTCTGCCAGCGTTTGGCACCTCTTCCCCCAAAACGTGCTGCTGTGGCACATCACACTCTGTGTTGCACTACAACTACTGAATTTTATATCAAATCCCCTTTAACTGGGCGTAACACTACCACAATTTTCAAGATTGCCAGAATACACTAGTGGCAATTGTGCCTGCGCATGTTTTTGTAACTGGCTTTTTGTGATTTGGTTTCCAGTAATAACTATGACAAAGATGTTGATAATCTCAGATTGGACAGTACTTTTCCCCAAATGTTAAAAATAAAAAAAAAAAGCGTGGAAAAAGTTCTAAAACCACCTTGTAACACAAAATCTGAACTGAGAAGGAACTCCATGTTAAGAGGAGGTATGAAACTCGTAGGTGCTCCCAAAAAGCCTAATGAGCTGGTTTATTGGGTAGCATTTAAGCACACTTAAATCAGTTTAACACCACAGCATTGTGTCTCTGGATGAAGAGCTTGCGGATCTGAACCTCAAATAAACTCTTTAAAATGCAAATCTCTGTGAAAGGAATTGCCCTTAATACCTTTCCTTTGTCCACAGGGCTCAGCCAGACCCATCAGCACCAACCTGGATGTGGTTTTGAATGACATCTGGACCATCAGCCAGGAAATGGGCAGGATTCAATGAGTGCTGTCTAAATCTCCCAAGGAATGTCGTACTTGTGGAACCTGACATATACGGAGCTTAGCGATGGATAAACATGTATAGCTGGTTGGGTCTCGTCATGGAGTTGCCTTCCTGAGTTTTGGCACTAAATTGCCAATCCAGCTCTGGCTTTGTGATCTAATACACTTGTTCAAAAGTGTACTTAGTGTAAATAAATACAGACTAGGATAAAATGTCCAGTGTCTGTGTCAATTAATTTCTCTCTCAATGAAGAAACAACCCATGCATGGAGCCCAAGACACCTTGTCATGGCTGTGTATTGCTATTGTATAAAAGCATAATCAACACTGTATTTTAACCAAATTGGAGGCAATTAGTTCCCCTCGCTCCTCAAGAATCCAAGCTGCAGATGTTCTGTCTCCTTGCCAGAGCGAGGGACTTTAAAACTATCATAAACAAACACAGCTAATTTAAAAGAATCATTTCATCCTGAAAGGGACACATCTCTCTTTTTTATGCTTGCGTAAATCAGAATTAGCTCAATCGATTTTGCTGAAAGTTTGCACAAAGATGCGACATGTGTGCTAAGACAAGGCAAGAGGGATTTCAACCCACCCAAAAAAAAAAGAAATCAGGAGTCGCACCCTCAGCATGGAGCTTTCTCCTAAACATATCCTGCCCTCATTTTTACCAGTCTAACTCCACGTAAATGATGCCGGGATCTGGTCTTTCGTTGTTCACGGGTTCAAGAGTCTGCCTGGAGGACTGAGACCAAAGCAACCACAGGTTTGGGATGAGATAGCTCAGCAACCTGGGGAGGCTTGCAGTTCACGAATACCGTGTTCAGACAGAAATAAAACTTCATGTTGCCCTTTGTTATTAAGCAGAAGCTCCAATTGGGCCTTGTCACTTCACTTGAAGTAAAAAATTAAAAATGAAAAGGACCCATACTTAGAAAATGTTTATGCTCTTATTACACTTGCTATACACACCAGAACGCTAATCATAACAACCCTAAGCAACCCTGCAGAGCGTTAGCATGTTCCTTGTTATATGGCTTTGTTAGGTAGGAGTGAAGGGGTGAATAATAATATTCACAGCTTCCCTGAAGTCACGAAAATGTAAATATTTTTTTAAAGTGCTTACAAGACAAACCTACAGTAAATTTGAAAAATGTCTCCCATAATATTTAAACTAAATCCTCCTCTTTAACCTAACAAACCTAACCTTACCACACGGCAGCTAAGTGATCCATTCATTTTATTTCAAAATCTCAGTTCTCTCTTTGTTTAAGAACCAGAGACGAGCTGACCAACAGGATGGATAATATGGTCTCTCCAGAAACATTTTTCTGTGATTTAGAGTGATTAAATCTAACATGTGCTTTTGCTGAGCCCTCAGCCAATGTTTGGAAAGCAGTGGATAAAGAAGTCTCAGGTCAGTTTGCAATCTTTGCAAGACAGAGAAAACTGAAGTTCTAAAGTATTCATTGACCTGTTCTTCAAAAAAAAAAGAGAAAAAGATAGTCCAGCCGTTCTCAGTACAGGATCTCTGACTCTACACACATTCCCAGGAGCAATGAATATGAAGGAAATAAGTTATTCATTACAGCCATAGACAGCAGGACAAGAAGCAATGGTCTGCAGTGGAAGAAGTATCAGGCTCTAGACACCGTTAAGTGGAAGAGCAATGGAGCAGATGAGCCTGTCAAATTGCAGTTTAAGTCAGATCCTTCCTGCCTGTCTCCAGCCTCCTCTGCAACACTGCAAGCATGCATTTGATATTCATATCATTTTATACGTTGTATATACATACATATGTATGTTAGCATGCTCTTAAGTAGTTGCTATGTTTCACCTGAGGGGTGAAGAGGATGAGGATGGTTGTATTTTGCGATTTCTGTTTGTTATTTTGGTAGTTTATGTACAGTTAGCATCTGGAGTTACGTTTCAGAAATGTTTGGTGGAAAAAACCCCAAAAAAATCCTTCATATACCATCAAGTTCATGAACACAACATAATTATTGTCACACAGGGGCAGCAATATGAGTCACTGTGGCTCACGCTCCTTTCTAGCATGATTTATAATATAATACTCCTTGTGATTCTATGTCCCTAGCAAAAAAAAAAAAAATTAAATAAAGCATATCAAAGAGGTTCTCCACATATCTCAACCTCAGGAATGCAGCTTTTCTAGTCATAGAGACTGGACATCAAGCATCTGTGTTAGCACAGCTAATTAAGGCGTAAGGAAAACCTCTTTTATATCTGACTTGCAAAGTTGATAACATGTAAGTTATAACTTGTATAAGACATGATAAACTCTGTCCTTCACAGAAAGATAGGCACTTCTAACATGACTTACTGTAAACAGATCTCAGGGCATAGCAGCTTCTAATCAGAGGCAGCTCCGTAATGGACTTGTTGAGTGGTGACATTTCCTACAACACTTGGCACATGTTGAATAATGATGCTGTTGTGGTTAAACCAGATAAGGTTCAATACTAATACAGAGAACAAAGTGTGGGGATTTTGACTCCATTAAGCCAAAATTTACAAACACGAAGCTGAAATGTTTGACAGACACAGGAAGAAGAGCCACCAGCAGAACACCGTGCTAAGTTGGGAAAAGGATCTTGGGCTTCAAGCTTTAGTTCCGTTTGTTTGTGCAGGTAAGGGGGAAAACTCACTTTAACATCACCTTTGAAGAAATGACTCATCACTAGACAGTTAAAAAAGAAGAGAGTCAATGGTTACAACTAATATCCAAGAGGCCTGCTCGTATCGGACACAAAGATGGAAGGATTAGCGTACAATAGCTTGGCTCCCTCCAGCTCATGGGGCTCTACCCCCTGGTGAGGAGCTGACACGAGAGGATAAGACAACTCCATTAGGAGCCCGTATCACTTCTCTGCAGCATTCCCCGCAAGCAGATGGAGCAGCTATTTAGCCAAATGCACCGTGACTCCTGGTTTATACATGAGCATCTGGGATGTTTCCTAACGTGGGGCGATGTACAATGTATTCCGATTTATCAACTGTCCCACGTGCAATTAAAGATTCAGATAAAGAATTTGACGGTAAGGGCCCCTCGGCTGAACTGAAAAGCAGCAAGGCGTGAGGGGTCAAGTGTTTCTGCAGGATTTATATTTACCAAACAGAGCTGCCTGCAAAGGAATGTCTCCACTGAGCTGCAGCAGCATTAGGTCTGGGCAGGAGGAGTGAGCTGAAGGCGCTAGCTGAATAGCTAGCAATTTCTTCGTTTCAACTGAAACGAATTTGAATGTAATGTTAGAGTTATTAAAACAACCTTCTTTATTGCCCTAAGAAACAAAATATATATGTAGTTAGAGCCATATAATTTCCTGCTAATACACATTTTGATCTGAGGATAATGTGCAGTATCACCATTTTTCTGTGCATTCTACAAAAGGACTCTAATACCTTAGAACCATTTAATCAACATCCTACGCAGACAGTGAATAGATAATTGAAATATAAGTACTGTCATCCATATCCCCTTTGGGAAAGTGACACAGTAAGCATTATATCATTCCATTAGTCCATCCTTTGATGTGGGTTTTATTCTCATTAAACTATGTTTTAGCCTCAAGGTTCCCCCCGCCCCCCAACATCTCCATGACATGGCCATGCCAGAAAAAAAATAAAAAATACCCTTCTGTTCAAAAGGCAAGAACTACATTTTTACAAGCAATTGTATATGTCAAAAATATAAAGCTGCCTTTTAAATTTCTTGTTTACCAAATACAGTCAATGACAGCTTCTGGAAAACACAGGATGGGGAAAAAAAAAAAAAAGGAAGCCAGGAGGGTGGTGGTGGGGAAGGAATGCATTTACTTGTTTTCAAATAATAAAGCCTGAATACAAGCAGGATAAAAAATGCTTGAAAAGGCTGGCGTGGTGGTGTCTGCTTTGAATTGTGCCCTGTTTAAACAAGAGGAAAGCCTCCCACTGAAAAAAGAAACATTTTTATCATTCAAAAAGATCTCAGGGCAGTCCCTTTAAAATGAGGTATTTTCTAAACAAAATATTGGAATGTTTCCCTGCAGGGAATAAGCATCTGATCTCTTAAAAATGATTATTCCTGAAGAACTGTAGATTTATGGAGTTTTTGTTTTATTTGTTTTAACTTAAGTAGAATGAAACCTGTCTGAAATGACCACCCAAGGGAGCAGACCAGTCAGCTAAGTAGAGGCTGATCTTTAATGGGAACCGAAGTTGTACTGAAACCCTTGGGGAGGTTTTAAACTGCTGGCTTAAAGCAGGGCTGGCTAAACGCTTAGTGCAGGTTTCAGCATAAGCCGAGGACATGGATTTCCTCTCACTTACATCAGGGTAGCTCCACTAACATCAGTAGAAACATTCTTGATTTACATTAGTGTTAGCAAGCAAAGAATCAAGCTAATTACACCGAGTTATCAACAGTGATTACAGGAGGATTCTTTTTTTTGTAAGTGCACACACGTTTTTTCAGCATGGATGGGTTTTGTTACAGTTGTAATAGTAAATCTACTACAGGCAGCTGAGTGGAAAACTCAGCTTTACATAGAACTAGTCTTGAGTTGCAATCTGGTTTTGAATAAATAGGGAGAGTTTGACATGTTGCAATTTTCCATCAGTTTATGACTGTCCAACGTATATATTTGCAATTATAACTACAATTCATAAATAGAAGCCATCAGTGAGAAACATTAGTAGCTCAGGACCTCTTTTTGGCCTGACTCTTCAAGAGTTTTGGCCTATAATTTAAACTGACCAAAGTCAACACTCCCCTCAGAAATGTCAACAAGTAGGAAAAGCGTTACTGTCTCCATCGGTTGCAGTAACCATCACCCGCAGCCATAAGAAGCGGGAAGCACATGTACAGAACACAGCTCATTGTGCATTGCTAAGTGGTTTGTTGGACTCTAGGAAAAAATATTCACCAAACATGAAGATTTACTTCTTTTGAAGCATCCAAGGCATTATCTGTGTTGTGCCTTCCTCTGCCAAGTTAATGGACTTAAACTTCTCAAATGCACAAGGAAAAGCAAGCTGGAGAGTGCAATATCTCACATAAGGAGAACATAATTAAATTCCATAGCATATTATTCTCATATTGAAGGTTTTTGAGACCGGATTGGATAAAGCCTGGAGCAGCCAGGTCTGACCTCAGAGCTGACCCTGCTGTAAGCAGGAGATTGCTCTACAGCTCTCCTGAGGTCCCTTCCAGCCTGAACCACCCTCCGATGCTGCCTGTACCATGCTTCATGGCCGCGTGACATGAAACCCGGAGGTAAAGTGAGGGAGAAATCCCAGCCCCACTCCCAGGCAGACACTGCAGCCCCTGCTAAGACCAATGCCAAAGGACTTGGTAAAGAAAACAGTTGCAAGTTGCAAAATCCTGTGGGAGCAGAACAGAAAGGTGTCTACATGGTCGTGAATTAGTTATTTAGAACATGCTGTTTGATGACTTTTTTTCTAAAGATGAAAAATTATTCCTGTACAACTATTAAGTTTTTTTATGAGTGCTTAGCATAGCAGATCCAGCAGTACAGTAAGTTCATAAAAACAGTAGCTTTTTAACAAGAGTGTAAGCAGTTCTGTGTAGAAGGGCAATCAAAACTGTCACTTTGTACAATATAATGGAGCAGGACACTTGTCATCCTCAAGACTAAGCTCACTCAGCTACTGCAGCTAATACTAGAGATTTATTTAAATTAATCTGCAGGAAAATTAAGTCCATTACCTTAAAAAGCAAGGGAATAAATCATACCCAACAGGAAACCAGGAAAAGCTGCTGCCATTTCAGTTGAATCTAAGGTTGTGTGAGCACATGAAATTTTTCCTTATCTGACATAAAAACAATTCATAGCAGGAAAAATAATATCTGCTGTTGTTATAATGCAAAATGCAAATACGTTCAATGAGTTTAACACTGCAGCCGAAGTATGAAGAATATCTCAAGCTGTTTGTATTTCTAAACAAGACTTGGGGGGTCAGAGGAGGGAGGAGGACATGTGGGCAGGCTGGAATGATGGATGGCGTTTAGTGGCATGCTGTGTTTGGGTCTACTCTTGTTATTTTTGCAACAGCATGTCTCTGATTATTCTCTGAATAGAGAATAAGGATGGTTACGTCTCATTGCTCAAAGCGAACACTTTTTTCAGAGGCTTATAAATTAAAGAGGACGTTGTAAAGCAAGCAGTCAATGAACTATCAGGTGCTGTTTGTCACAAATCTAGCAACAGTGTCAGAAGATTCCCTGGGGGCATCGGCAGTAGGTTTGGGGCTGGCAAATAAGGTGTAAGTAAGTTGCCCCTATGTACAGCAGACCCCAGCTCTGCAGAGTCCTTCTGTATCATTGCCTGTACCGTTTGGTCCAGGCCAAATGATATAAAATATATATAACAGGGGCACACTGAACCTCCACATAACTATTTCAGCCATAAAACTGATGCAATACGGAGAGGACTCACAAAGGACGGAGAGCAGCTGCTTTTCTAAGCCCCATCCTTCCAGAGATCTTTGCCGAACTTGCTCCTGGCTCACAGGGTGCTGCCTGGAGTGACTGTCAGGCCAAAGCTGCCTAAACTTAAACACTTCTTGAGCGTCACCAGTGAGGTAATGACACTTCGGTCCCCAGCCAGACCTCAGAGGCCATGACAATGTTCACACTCCACAGTGCAGCCCTGGCCGCAGAGCTTTTCTCTGAAAGCCACCAAGGTTCCTCACTGATGAAAAGGAAGAGGCAAGTCCTCGGCAACTTGTGGAAAAGGCTGAGACATAGGGACTCGGGAACCACATGAACATGAATGCAGGGCAATGAACACACACAAGTGGTGCCAAGATAGGGGGATTTGTGTTGTTTTCTCAAAGGGAAAGCTTCAGGCAGAAAGGAAGGGGAGAAATGTTGGAAGCAAAGTCAGTTAGAACTGACAGCTGATCTTAAACCTAGATAAACTTGGGGCTGAAGCTGCAAATGCAGGCCACAAAATGAAACACATGGGGATAATTTCTCCACAACAGCGTGACATTTCCTAATGAGCCAGCTCCATGAATTAGCTTAAAACAGAGATGCCAGCTCATCCAGGGACCGGATGACTCAGTAACACCAAGGACCTCTCACTGGGGGTTACCAGTTTGATTCTGGCCCAAGCTCAAAGCGTCTAAGAATTGTCTTCGTGATGCCACAGCCTCTATAAAAAAAGTCACTGGTCTCAGTGCAGTTTCTCAGTGGACAGAAGTTCACTTCACAGCCTTTCCAAGGAGGTGCAGTGCAGCCAACACGATGCAGAGTTAACAACCTTCTCACTCTTCAAAAGGGATCTCAAGCTCAGGACTGGAACATGCGAAAACTGCTACCCATATTGACCAGTTGTAACAAAGATTATGCAAAATAAATTAAAAGGAAGGAAAGAAAGAAAAAAAGAAGTGAAATCACAATATATTTACAAAGAGTGCAAATGAAGACAGATCATAAAACGATGCCTTGTTTGCACTGGCTATCACCGATGTCATAACACAGCAGAATTAAAAAAGCAGCAAACATTTCATGCTATGAAGCAGCTAAAGAGAAGAAAATGCCAAACCTCAAATGTCAGACAATTTGGGCAAGGACTCTGTATGTACCCCAAGCTCTCTGGATTCCTTCCCAGAGCCAAGACACCAGTCTCTTACACACAATTTATCCATCTCTGTATCGCCTGTTTTTGACTAGTTTTAGCATAACCATTTAAGGGTTTTATTTAATCAGCCAGGAAGGAAAAAGTTCAAGCAACACCAGGGAATACGTGGCAAAATATAACAAGGTTAGATCACTTGCACTGGATTATTCTCCTCTGGCACACCGCAGAAGAAATAACCCCAGTCAAGATCTGCATGTTCAAGGGTCTACAGGGAACGGGTTCAACATTATTCAAGGTAAGTGACACTTTAAAGAACTTTAAATTAGCTGTTGACAGTCAGGTAGATAGATTGATGAGTGAGTACACAGAGTCCCCAACATTACCATTTTGTGGTGAAAGCAAATATGAAGGGGGAGAAGTAAGAAAATCTGTTAAATATGGTTTTGCCAATCTGTGGTGGATTCAGATGACAGGGAAGTTCATTTAAGGACATTGGAAACTTCTAAAACAAATTGATCTCTCTGAATCAAAAGCTGACAAAAAGTTTCCCAGCTATATTTTTGACTCCAGAAACACTGCAAGCCATGGCAGTAGACTATGACAAAATAAATAAATAAATAAATCAATCCCTCCATCATCTTTCTCCCTAACAGGTGTTCCTTCTTCCGGGGCTAAAGGACCACATGCAAGTGGAGCAGTTCCCCTGAACTCCACAATCAAGGCTGACTTACTTTACGTACAACAGATGCCCTCACTGCAGTGGTCCCTAAAATATGTTTTTAAATAAAATTAACTCAACTCAGGAATCTGTAATTAGCACCGTCTTCGAGAACAAATCGGAAGATGTTATTGAACTACTCTAACTATTTACAATGAGAGGGAATTTACCCCCGAGGTTCACTTTACTATTTTGTCTCAATTTTCTTGTAATTTCATCCATCACATTTTTTTCAGTCCTCCAAAGGTGATGGATAAAACACAGAAATAAATAGGACCAACTGTTCGCAGAAGCCTAAGGGAAAACATAATTTTGTTATAAATAATCCTTGGCACAAATCATGGAAATGTAATACTAAAATTGTTTGTTGAATCATTTATGAATTGGGCCTTCAGTTTTAGTTTGCAAATAAGGTAGAGTTTTTTGTTGATGTTCTTTTTCACTTTGCTTTTTTTAGCTGGAAAATAGCCTTTGAGAAACTGAACTGATGTATAATCCAGAAAACAGAGTGAATGAGGGATTTTTTTAATTTCTTTTTTACGGGAATCCCTGTGCTAATACAGGGCTTCTATTTGGGGGAGAAGGGGGGGGTGTACTTATGGATGATGATAAACTGCGTGATGACAAATTTTTACTTTATTTTCATAAGATGCCGTCACTGTGAATTTTGACCCCAGCTTTATGCTAAACATGTAGAAAAGGCAAAGACAACATGGTGCCTTACAAAATCACTAAAAAAAATGAGTTGCAGACACGTCTGCTGGGAGATAGGAATGATCTAACAGATAAATGTGACTGCTAAAAACAATATACGCTTTTGTGCTTGTTCTTAGATGTGACATTTTGAAGATTTGTTGTTACAAAGTAATGCAGAAGTTCGGTGGAACATAACAACTGTGTGCTGCCACGCTGTGCATGTAGTAGTCACACATGAAGAAATACACAACATATGTGGAAATTCTGTCATCTTGAGAAGTTCAGTATTTTAGAGGACAGCTGATTACCCAAGCTCCTCACATGAAAGTGATAAACGTGAAGAAAGAACAGAGAGGTGCATTTCTTTCTTAAGTCTTCTGTCTGAAATTGCTATTTTTTGTCATCTGAAGAGAGAGAGAAGCTTGGAGATAGATAAAAGCAACGTGAAGACTCATTTCTCATTAGCCGGAGCAGGTGTGCATAGCCTTACCTGATCTGTCCTCGCACCAGTGGTCTGTTTTTTGTCCTGTTCATATTTGAGTCAAACGGAACCTCAAAGAACTGTAATAAAGAAGAAGAAGAAAAAAAAAAGTAACAATCAAAATGAAAGGATGCCGGAAAGCATGCCATGCGTGGAATGTACTGACTGCATCTGCAGGTGCTTTAATCTCTATTTTTGAAGGTTCAGAAATACAACGAAAATGGCAAACTCCTTTTACGGAGCTTTGATAGTCAGCATTAATGCTTTTGGCATCCCCTTAGAAAGAAAATCACCTGGAGGAGAGAAATAGTTTGCGCAAGTCCCCAAAAGTTAAACTTTTGAAGTACAGTTTGATTCCAAGTTCTGTTCTTGACAGGTTTGACACAGCTTTTATATGCACACAATTATATATACACATACATACGGCCCTGCCCCCGGTTTTATATTAATACAAACAGCCCTTGCAAATGTTGTGCTTCTGGTATTTAAAAGACAAACACTAAAATTTTCAAGATCATCTAACTTCTGAGAACCTATAACCCACCCCAAAATCAATCAACTCTTGTAAAATGCTACCGAAACTGCACTGAGCATGTAGTTCTGGCAGCAGGGAATGAACACACCATATGGTGTTATTTAATGTCACAACCCAGTTTGACTTTAAACACTGCCTATGGGAAAATTCAGGCGGCACTATCTTTGCGCTAGGAATTCCTGCAGGCTTTTGTATGATCCATTTTATAAGGAGTGTTACTGGAAAAGCTGAATGCACTTTGCCATACAGCAAACTGTAAAGCTATTTAGTTTTATGTGGGCAAAATAATACTAAAACCAATAAACATATATTTACTTATAGAAAGAGTAGTTCTATTTATATAAAGAATATTTTCTACTGACATTATGTCTGAGGTTTTGGGGTAGGATCCCAATTATGGTGAATATGTAGGAAAAGCACCATAACAAATCATAATTTCAAACAATCAGACTGACAGTAAGCTCAGTATAGTCAAACTGCAGACTGATTTAAGGTGACTATATGATAAACGACTACATGATAAAATCTATGTTATTCCAGCAAGCTGACATAACCTTTCACAACAACAGGCAAAATTAATACGCATCTTCATTTTGACAGTGCCGCTGTTACTTGCTAATTAATAGGGAATGCCAGCAGACTGGGCCACTGGGAGCGGCTCTTCCCCATCAGAACCCTACAGGTGCACACCAGGGGAAAGACGCTTCATTTACAGGCACACAGAGATTTCAGGGACCACCTTTCCCATCTATCACTTCAAAGTAACGACTATATAACAATTTGGGAGCCTCTGCTGTTGCTCCTACGTATTGCAAGCACAGCAGGGACTGGATACCCGTGGATCATCCTGCCTAACATGGCCTACGATATTCTCCATTTGTGGTGACATTTTTAATATCGGGTTGAATCATCTTCCCGACAGGTTTAACCATTCCCAGGATTAAGGTTATAGGAAAGTCCCGCATGCATATGAATGAGAGTGCGTGCACGTGCTCAGGCCCGCATGCTAAAGTGATGCTGCTTAAACAAAACTTGCTAACAGTATGCTCTAAAGCCAAGACATTTGGCAGTGGGCATCATCCTCGTGTTTCGTCATGCTTGTGAAACCTTCCAAACCTGGGAAAGGAGACTCAGGTGGGTGGCAGGGAAGACAGGGTAAAAGGTTGAAGAGGAATCAGCAGAGACAGCTCTGCCTGAGGGACCGCAAACCTGCACTTCCCCCCCTGCCAGCCAGTGGCTGCAAAACCCTCTGCCACAGCATCTGCCTCGTCCCCCTCCAGCGGCTGGCCAAGACAAATTAGTGGATAATTACAGTTGTTAACTTGGCTGAAGCCCGTCCTGCATATTGAAGTCCTTGGTTTGTCCATGATGGATCCAAAAGACACCATGGTTCTGCAGGGGAGAAATCCTGCATTTGTCAGCTTGCTTTAAAGGCTGCAGATCAAATGCTCAAAAGTTAAGAAATATCAAAAACATGGGAACTGAAATAATCAATGCAGTTTTTAATTAGTAGTTCACAACCAAGCCACTAGAACTTCTTGTGGGGGAGTTGGCTGGGGCCACGCAGCCTGTAGACGGTTTGCTCGCAGTAATGGAGGCTTCGTGCGAGCAAACCGTCTACAGGCTCCATCCAGAGCAACTGGATGAAGCACTGACCCACTTCCAATTCCTTCCAACTCTCAAAGCCTCCCCATTTTATTATTGGTATTCCCAAAGCAAACTCAGGCTGCTCAGCCAAGAGTTACTCACACGAAAGAGGAAGGGGCTTCAGGAGGAAAAAGGTTTAGTTTATACATCTTTCACTTTGCCAGGGCATTCTGGTACAGTACTAGGCAACTCAGTCATTTACTTTCAGACAGGCAACAAACAGGTTACTTCTCATTCTCTGCTCGTTGTGCCTGATCTATAGCGGCAACGGTCACTCCCAGCTACAACCAAAGTCAGTGGAGACTCTGGTTTGGGAGAAGAGCACAGAGGGGTCCATGGGGCAGCCCCAGGCCCCGGCGCACGGAGCGCTGGCACCTCGCTTCAGAGGGACAGGTCGGATCCGCACGGCTGCAACGCTCCCCTTGAAGTTTTGGGTGGTTCACAAAGAACCTCTACAGGAAACCACAACGAGTACCTTCGCAGAAGGGAAAGCACCCCGTTTGGATCCGAAACCAGTGATTGCTTCTGACAGCTCAGCATTTTGTTAATGGTTTGTTTCACTGTTATACTTCAGAGACAATTACGTTAAATGAAGTAAAAATGTCATTTGACATCAGACTGGAAGAGCAATACAAGGTAAAAATTCTATAGAGCTAAAGTCCTTTTTCCTGAAAATATTTTGGGCTATACTTAGTTTTGCTTTTTTTTTTTTTAAAGACACAATTTTTATTTATATTTGCAAAGTCTGACTGCTTTGAGTTTACTTCAAGTTTAAACTTGTGCATGTGAGAAGATTCTGGCTCATTTGAGAGTATTTAAGCTTATGGACAAGGGTACTCCGTGTGTGATGGATAAAATCAAAATCACGCTCAAGTTTTAAAGTCAATGTGTCTCAAACATAAAATGACTGAATTGAACAGTTGGACACTTACACGTGAAAGTATTTAAACTTACGCAGTTATCAGTACAACCTGACAATACCATAATCAGTTTATGAAATATTTTCACATACTTACTACAGTAGTTAAACTCTGAACAGAATACCCATTTTGAACAAGAAACTTCTCTGATGAGTTAAGTAGTCAAAAAAATGTCCATCTCTGTTGTACACAGACACGGCTGCTCCCGAAATTAAGATTTCTGTATGACTTAAGTCTGAACTTTTTCACTTTTTTAAATCTGACAATCTGAATAATCTGTTACTGTCAACTGTACGCACGAAACCACATATCCAATTGAACTACAGTTAACAAAAATCCTTTTATTTGCAATGCCCTAGATTCCTTCCTGAGCTAGTTGCTATTACATGTCAGCAAGATGCCATTTATCAAACTTTTCCCATTTTGCCCCCAGATGTTCAGCAAAATTCTCTCTCCACTTGAAATTATTTTCCCCTGATATTCTAGAAAAAACGAAAAAAATGTGCATCTCAAATATCATTCCATAGGAATGAAAGAGTGAACTCAAACATATTATCTCATGCCAGGCCAACACAGTACAGCCTGTTTTAGAAAACAGTAAATTCAGTAAGAAGAATCCTGGATAAATAAATATTTTAGAAGTACTCAAGAGGCTTTTTCCTCAGGAAGTCTGAATGCATCAGTTCAGCTGGACAAGGCAGAATATTATCTGCCCTAGGTATCTGGGAAGCTAGCCATCAAAAGGACAGACAGAGGGTTAAATCTACAGCATCTAAAAATCCCTGAGTGACAAAACTTGGCAACAGCTTTCACGACCCTAACCTAAATTTTAATCAGTATGCATGAACATTTAAAACATGATGATGGAAAAAAATAAATCAGGCCAGCTAGTACTTTGCGGTTTATTTCTCTGGCAAGCTCATCAGACTCTCTGTGTAGATCTCATCTAGTTAATATACAGTAATTATATCTTAAACATCTAACAATTCTTAGATTAGCTGTCACATTACAGTGTATAGCTGTTTACACTCATGGGGGTTTTTTCCTTCAGCTTTTTCATATTGGTTTCCACTTTGTTTTTTAAGCGAAGTGTTAAAGAACATTTAATTTCTTCAGGCTACCTCCTGGAAACAGCAGAGGGTAGCTAATCATTCAGACCTCCTGGGAGACACATAGATTAATAATTTTATTTGGACTAAGCCAAGATTCCCATAGCATCGCCCTGCAGATGCAGATGACGTTACGCTACACTGGCACTTTGAGGACTAACACGATATGGAACGAGCAGGAGGGCGGCCCGTGCCTTTACAGGCTCTTTCTGTATCATCAGCGAAACACCGACACCACCTATTAAGTTTTCAAAGCCAGTGGCCTGACTATTTGCAGTTAATTAAGCCAGCGGAGCGGATGGAAAGCCCTGAGCACGTGCTGTGTTTGCCATCCATGGTCATTCCTGCGGGAGAGATTTTAAGTACGGAATTATGACAGTTCAATACCTTTACTCCTGTTCACACAAAAACATAAATAGAGTGCATTAAGAAGAACAATATGTCATATAGTTTATCAAACAGATCACCCACACTCAGGCTAGAAAACATCTCTCATATACTGCTTTGGATTTAGAGCATATCAAGCACCAGCCTGGCCCCCGTCCAGGGCCAGCTCTAATCTGTGACACATGGTGGAAACAGCAGCGGCTGAAATAGGCAACCAGTCTTCCATGTATTGACATAACATTTTACTCTAATGCTAAACACATATTTAAATCAGAACCGATAATCCCATGAGTCTAAAGATGGAGTGGAACCCTGCTATTCAGAGACAATTTAATTCAAGGCAACTCAGAAGTCTTCCTGTTGCAAACCCACCCCTGCATCCGAGCAGGCTTCCATGTGCTCTTTGGCAGCAGAACTGCCCTCTGGATGTGTCTCTCTCTGAAGCCTCTCGGAAGGGCAGTTCAGGTGAATCTATGGCACTACAGAGCAAATGAGAAGATGAGGCTGCTGCCGAAGAACAGGCACCTCCTCCTGCACTGAAGTGCTGCAGGTCTCCCAATTCCTCCCTGCCTTGCACTGCACTGGGGAGGGCGAGACAAGCTACGGGGATGGGTGAGGGTGGTGGCCGAACCCTCTCCTCAGCTACAATCTCTTGCTACAGACCCAAGCAAACATTTTTAACACAATCCAGGTAACAACCAGTACAACTGAACCCCCCACTTGAGCACTTTTCTGAATGTCTACAGCCAGGGGTGAAACTGGGCCGTATAGGTCAAGTCTTGCAAATATTGGTCTTGTTGAATTAGATGCTTCTGGGGTTCTCTGACTTCCTCTGCACTACAGTAAGCTCTGATCCTCTTTGGTTTTCTTTGGTATTGCCAAAGAGCGAAGCAGTTAACCAGAAACATCACTGAAACACACACTGGAAACCAAAAAGGCACATGAATCAGGCAGGAGTGGGTGGACCAAAACCAGGTGGAGAGCGTGGTGGCATTGCAGAGTCCAGATACCTGGCCAAGAACCTAAGGTTTTCTGGAAAGGTGACATCCAGAAAGCCATTCCTCACAGCTGGCCACTCAGCCTCCAAATTCATGAGGTTTTAGCACTAGCCTTTCACGTGAAGTCTCCTGATTTTCCCATGGGTTCAAACAAAAGTTTCTATAAGCAGCACTGGAAACCCCTCAGACCGTGAAGAGTCGAGTTCCTTCCTTTGTGAGTGCTATTCCCCTCCATATTACCTAATTATTTCTACTCCTCGTGTTTTCAGTGATTTATCTTACATTGTGATAAAGTAATATATAATTACATAAAAGGAGAAGAAAAACATAACATATAATTTATGGTAAATAAGATCAAAGTCAAGATTATTATTATAGGTTTTCTTCTGGTTTCCTTTCAATCACTTTTATATGAAAACAACAAAGAATAATTAAAGTATATTACAAAGGTCTTTTTATTCAATTGTACACAGATGTGACTAAAAAAAGGCAAAGGGAAGGATTTTCAAAAGCACTCATGTACTGATCTGACACTGTTCTCACTGAAGTCAATGGCAGTTTGACTTCAATGAGAGCAGAGACAGACCAACACTGAGTGATTCTGAAAATCCCACCCTAATTGTACAAACAAGGGAAGGCTTTAGAGATTGCTGGCTTGGAGATTGTATATTTGAGAATCATAAAGGGCACACAGCACCTGTTTGTCTTCAAGATATGAAAATAAAGCAAGGCAAATATTTTAAGGATTAGAAATGGCTTTTTTTCTTTTTTCTTTTTTTTCTTTTTTTTTAAAGGCAGTATCTGAAAACCCTCTGGCTCTGCAGTTCCCAGTCTAGCTATAGATTTGCTTTAATATTTTCCATTTCAAAAAGGATTCTAATTAAAAACGAGATTGATGCAAGCCTGAACAATGTTACTTACAGATAGAGAAGGGCAGCTAAACCCCAAACTGACATGTCTCAGCGAACCCAAGAAAGGTCTGCTAGGTAAAGCATCTACCACAGTTTAATGTATTATTTTTTTTACAAAAGCTTCCACAAAAGACGCATTCTTCTTATTAGTCAGCATTTAGAAGCCCATTGTTGTGTACAGGGAAGAGAATAGGATGTAATTGCAAAGAAAATGTTGATACCTGTCACTTCAGAAACATATTTTCAGGGTGGAGAACGCAAAGACTCACAGACTTCAATTAGCACCGACTTGTGCCCTCAGATTAACAACCTGCCGTGCAGGCTCTACTTTTAAGCACGCAAGAGGTGACATGTAAGACCACTTACATGCATGTGACTTTCTAGGGATTCCCAGAGACATCCACTGCCCCCAAAACTGAGAATTTTGTAGGTCTTACACTACACTTAAATACTAAGTGCACTTAACCAGCAGCAGAGCCCAGAGCCGCTGGCACACGGCTCTGTATTTATTTTCAGCTCATCCAAATCCTTTTAGCGGGTCTGACCGACAAAACAAGTAGTCATGAAACCCTTGCAGCTTAGTGGCCTCTTCATCAGCACTTTGGCCAAACAATATCCTTTGGTGATACCAGAAGTACCATTACAAAGAGCTTGAAAAGCACATGACTGTGCTAACACTGAGGACTGTCAAAGCAACACGGTCCCAACACACTGCTGCTCTGTCCGCGGGTCCCATCACGACAACGAGGGGCTGGGTGATGAGGTGAGGATGACTGACACCTCTTGAGACACGACGCCTGTACCTGCTGAAGCCCAGCTGGATGAACCGCTGTCACTGCAGGGGTGACATTCACCTGGGCAAAAGCAGTGAGGGTGGAAGGAAAGACCGTGGGTGTGCATGTGTGTGCCTGAGCATGCTGCAGTAAGCAAGGAATTCACGAAGCAGGAAAAGATAATTAAGGACTACATGTTGTCTTCAGCTGTATGAATAACTTTGAATGAAATAATGGGGCACTTGAACCAAACTACTTTAGCTACTTTACTCCTACATACAATGTTTTTCTTGCCTTCACCTTTGAATTAAATTTCCTAGCACCAATGAATGAAAAAAAAGCTCATTTCATCTCATTTTTTTAATGCACCTGATGTCCAAGACATGAAATGGGAGAAAAGACATGAATCTCCTGTTTTGGTAAAGAGAAAACAGGCTGGGTGATCACCAATGAGCCCAGCTCTTCCCACTAAAATCCTATTTTGCTAAGAAGATATTGTAACAAAAATGAAATAATAATAAAAATAAAACCAGGCCCTTATTTTAGAAGCTGTTCAATCTTGCAAACTGCTGACATCGTGAGCCACCTCAATAGCATATTCCTGAGGTTTCATGGAGGTCAGCCACAGCTTCAGGGGAAATGCAAGCTGGATACCGCAGACAGGCTTTCACCTCATGTGATCCACCTTGGAGAAATAGCTTTCACGGGAAGAAATACTGGTTTCTGGACAGCTGCCAAAGACTTCTAATAATATTAAATATTTACCACCAAGTAGTCTTTTTATTTAGCACACAATGCATCCACAAAGTTCCTTAGTCCAAGCCTTCCTCCAGCCCCACGTCCACGAGGGCACTTTCCCATCAATGCGTTAGGACTCCTTGAACCAAAGGGAACAACGTCCAAAGTACAGGACACACTGCATTGGGCTCTTCCTTTTCATCTTAAAAAGAAAATTGCCAAAAAAAATGTGTTTCAGGTCTGAGCCTCCAGTTAGATAAACACCTTGTGCCCTTCCCTTGTACTGACCCAACCAACTGAACACACAGAATGACCCAATCTGGCCAAAAAATATCACTAATTTTCCTATGGATCTTCTAATTTTTTGATCTGTGTCACTGGATCAGGCCACCCTGGACATGGAAACAGGAGAGAGAAAGGATGAAGCTGTGCCTTGGTTCCCAATGCTGAACTAGTGCATCACGCACCCCAAAGCAGAAGCAGCAACACAACGGCGTGTCCCCCATGCAGGGGTTAAACTGTTCTCTCTGTCCAGGCTCATGGAGATAAGGCAATGAAGCAACATTCACCTCTACGCATCATGTTGCTCTGGTATAATAAGGGAAAGCTTAACCTACCCACACGCACTTCAACAACTGGACTGTGACCACCCCAAATGCATCACCCACCCATGCAGGACGTTTGCTGGTTTTTAATGATTAATTATAAGCAGAAGTCAGATGCAGAGGTATAGACGTCCCGCTCCTCAGGAACTGTTTTATTTCTATATATTTTGGGAGCAACTAACAGAGCTGAAGAAAAATATCACCTTCGTGCCTACCAAAATACACTCGGAGTCACTTTGCAAAGCCATTTTCTCGAAGGGATTCCTTTGTGTTAAATCATATTTGTCACGATGCCAGCATGCCATGAGTGCAACGTATAATTTAAAAAACAAACAAAACTTCAAATAACAATCTCTTCGCTGAAGATAGGAATTGCACAAGGTCAGTATCTGGTTTAAGTTACTATATGTCCTAAAATACACAAGGCCAGGTCCTCTGGACACAGTGCAGCTGCTTTGAGCAACACTGCAGATAAAATCCGATACTGAAGATGGCTTAGACAAATTCCTGTGGTGGAATAAAGTTGTTACTCAGAAGTTCTTGGGGAAGTATTTCTGCTGCCCAGTGCAAGTGCTTAAGTTAAGCAGGAGATCCAGAGTCAACTGGGAGACACACATCTCCTCCAGATGGGAAGTGAGAACAAATAGAGGCAGGAGCTCATCTAATTGAGATGCAAAGTCTTTATTTCTCTCTGGTAACTACAGAGGGATCCTGAGCTCCTGGCTTTAGCCAAGGCAGTTGTAAAAGTGGCAGGTAACAAGCCAGCCCTCCCGACTATCCGTATCAGCTGCTTTTCAGTCCCCTGTGACTACTAGAGAGAGCTATAAAATGAAGCAGCCTCGCTGCTGCTCTATTCTTGCCCAGGAGATTAGAGCAAGGAAGTGGAAAGGTGAGATTTAAATCACTTCCACACATCTCCTGGCTCCAACCCATGTGTCCAGGATCCAGGTCATTTTAATCAGCTTTTTATAATTTGTCACTCAAATGATAAGAATACTAATCCACTGCAATGTGCTTCCTGCCAGGCACCCGAATATTAATCCACAAACTGTTCTCTTATATCACACGTAGAGGTGTTCGCTTTAACTGCTTGTGGCTGACACGTCCTGTTAGCAACGCTTTTCTTCTTACAAGACAGACAAAAGTAGCACCGTACATAAAGCAGCAGGCTTGCCTGCTTTTGGCTATGGAAAAGTTATTTATGTAGTTGCATAAACATAATTCACTTATTCAGAACATCTATTACTTTTGGAAATAAATTAACTTTTTTACTTGAAGTTACTGGCATCTGTGAAGAATAATTTGCTTTGGTCCATCTGTATTTGGCAAAAGAAAAGTCTACAGCTCCTTCTGGCCAAAATATTAAAAAAAAAAGCCAACCCCAAAACTAAAACCTGAAAAAGCACCATGAATCAAATCTGAGAACACTGTAACACAGCCAATAAAAAGCTTTAATGTGAACAAAGGTGTAGTAGCATCAGCAGTTATCGCCATGCCTCAGAAACAGAGTACGGTAGCATTGCCCAACTGTCACAGAACTGATCTGGACTTACCCGCAGCTCAAACCTCTTAACAAAAATAAACTCATTCCTCAAGATTTATTCCTCTAAAGTATTTAAGGAGTTGATATCAGGAAGAGTTTCAAATCACATTTTTACATATGGCACATTTAGGGAATCTATCAGCTCTATAGGAGAGTTTACAACTATTCCCCCTACAATAAAATTTAAAAACTTTTTCCTGTTGTTCAGATGTTTGAAAAGAGAGCAAGAAATCTCTGCAGGGGATTTCATGATTTACACTTCACTGGCAAGAGAACAGCTTTATCGCTTCACTCCATCATGCACTCTCAGTGCCAAAAGAAGTCTAGTTTCTATTATTCTGAAGAGCTTTAAATGTTAAAAGATAGTATCAAAGGCACCTCAACGAGTGCAATATTAGAACTTCATTTGTATCACAATGGTTTTTGGCTTTTTGGTTGGGTTTTTTTGTTGTTGGTTGGGGTTTTTTTTAAATCTTGGCAATGAAGCAAATTAAGAGAAATCACTCTCTTCTCTCCCCTTTATACAGAACTTAACAGAAAGCTATCAATATACTAATAATATTTTTTTCTTATTAATTTCATAGACCACAAAGAAAAGCAGCATCTCTGCTGAGGAAGGTGATAGTTACAAAATCTCCCAAAGTCTACCGCTAAAACAAAATCGCAGTTCTGTGAACAGTGGATTTCAACCAAGGGTCCTCAGACTGCACCGCAGAGGTTTGTTAAAGATGATCAAGAAAAGCAAGTTGTATATGCAAGGTGGCAAGCCATCTATGTGACATTTGCAAGGCATTCTCTCCTCCTAAAGCTATCGCAGCTCTGCTGATCAAAAGACATGGAAGAGATGCTCACAAAATGGTACGAAGTTTCTGGTCAAGCCTAAGGATTTTACCCATAGTAAATCAGTTTTGCTAAGTGATCTCTCTTCATAAAAACATGATTTTATGCAGAATGTGTAGATCTGCCAAATAAAGTAACGAGGTACAATATAACAACAGATATCCAAGGTATATTTAATCACTTAGCACCAGCTTTGCAAGTAAAATGCAGCAACCATCTACCTTTTTCTTTGTTAAAAGCAAAATGCACAAACTGGGACCACGATCTGAGGATGGCCATCATTACGCTCTTCTGCTGGGGCTGGATGACAAACCTATACACTAAGTCATCAAGTTACAAAGACATCTCAAACCAATAATTAGGTCTCACCTTTCCTTCCCCTTCACCAAGAATGAAAGTGAAGCTAGAGTCTTACGATGACCCATCAGAAAGCACAAACACCCAAACCTGTTGCAGGGACATCACATCATCCATCTTTCTAAAGCTGTCAAGAAATGTTTGTCATTCCAACACTGCTTGCATCTCCCAAATTCTAAGATAACACGCCCATCAATCTCAGCTAGAGTTAAAAGAGGGGTTGAAAAATAAATAGTTCTGAGTCATGTTACTAAGAGGGATTCCACACACTATTAATTTTCGCTTGGAAACCAATTAAGACACCAAATCAGCATTACCTCCCCCTCTTTCTAAGGTATAATGAACTATTCACTTGCATAAATTTATTTATTTTGTGACAGTGATCCTTTCAAAGGCTTTAGAAGATTAAACAACAATAAGTTTAGCCCTGGCTTCTGGCAATAAGAAAATTTTTGTCAAAAGGTCAAAGATATGGAAGGACAGCATGATTCTCTTAATCAGAAAACCATTCTTAAAACAAAAGAACAATAATAAGAAACAACATACAAGCAAAACTTGTCCTAAGCACTGCATGAACATCAATAGGCTGGAATAAACTGGTGGTTTCCACTCAAAACCTGGGGCAGCCTTTGTCGTCTTCAACCCAACTGTGGCTTCTTACTCACGAGTGCCACCAGCTCTGGCAGCACTTCTGAATGTCAAAGCAGTAATCTAGTGATGCCAGTGTGCAAAACTGCACAACCCTTCTATAAAAAGGGGTTTAATAGCACAAACCTACTGCCCACTCAAAGGGCTCAACGCTCCCACCCGACTCGTGGAGCTCATGCAGTGGATATTACCTAGCAGTGAACTTGCAGGAGCTTTTTAATATTGGCACAGAAATGCCACTCTTGTCAGATTTGTCTTCCAGGTGCTTCAAATGTCACCTTTGTTTGCTAAATGCTAGTCCAATATGAAGTTTTCTGAGTATCTATGGGGAAAAAAAAAAAAATCAACCCTGCACCTCAGTGGCCTGATTTCCCCTGAGTGCCAGTATCCATCTGAGAGCTTTCTGGGGACTATTACAAACTCCTTTCTGTCTGTGCCGCCACAGGGATCTGGAAGCTTTGACTACACAGGTCTCAATAAAGTTGGAGAGTTTGGACTAGTGTTTTACCCAACCACAAGGAAAAAAAGAAAAAAGTCATCTGGATCCAACAGGAGAGTTGACTG
Organism: Leptosomus discolor; assembly: GCF_034619465.1. Lineage (NCBI taxonomy): Eukaryota > Metazoa > Chordata > Aves > Leptosomiformes > Leptosomidae > Leptosomus > Leptosomus discolor. The sequence goes on from NC_141405.1 coordinate 11,647,571, forward strand.
AGGGTCTTCATGCAAGGGGTTACAGCCAGACTCTGCATCACGGGAGTTCTTGACATTGTGTTTATTCTCCATGGAACTAAACCCAGAATCATGAAAAGTCTCTGGTCTTGGATCAAAAACTTCACTTAGAAAGTAGGGATATATATGCAAGAAGAAAAAAGATCAGAAGTCCAGCGTCAAGGTACCACTGATCAAAGCAAGCTGTCATTGCTGGGAAGTATAGGATAAAACAAAGAATATAATTTGCTTGTCCCAGAGCCCAGATCAGTACATCATGCCACCCAACCCATCTATATGCCTATGGACAAACATAAAAAAATAAAAAATAAAAAGCTATCAGGTCCTCTCAAGAAAGGACTGTACCAAATCAGTTGCTCTTATGGAAACTCCTGAGATAAAAAAAAATCATTACAAACTGGAACTAAAATGAACATTATCATATTTCTATGACCAAAAAAAATAAAATTAAAAAAAAAAATCTATTGAAACATCTACTTTTGGGCCAGATTTCAAATTCTTCAGTGAGGAAAGTGCGTATATACCTGAGAAACACTAACTTTGCAATTCCAAAACCAAGCTTGCAACAAAAAGCTCTTATTCCAAAACAAAAGTACCCATAAAACATCCTGAGGAAAAAAAAAAAATCTGCTTTAAAATTCACATCCTACTAAAATTCAAATGAATTTCCCTAGGTAGGTAAGTCCTTAAATGTATACCTCCATTTAATTACACTGCAGATCCTGTGTAGACAAGTCCCAAGACGCTCTTACATGATAATCATTAAATATGAAGTGGTGAAATGAATTGCAACATTTAGTAATGCTCCTTATGAACTAAGATTTATAGAGGAAGCATGAAATAAAACTAAAAAGCACATGGTTACCGTGTCTGCATGTTGTACTGGAAAAAAAAGACAGATATGAAAATAGCCACTGAAAATTATGAATAGTTGGGCAGAGGCATCTTAACAAAACCTCTGCTGCAGAAGGCAATGCTCAGCCCACCTACTTATTTAATCCATGTAATAGAAGTATTAAAATTAGAAAGAAATCTAATTACGCTTTACAAGTCATTTAAACACTGAACTCATCATGAAAATAATTGACAGAATTGTGCTATTTACTAAATACTATTTTCTGCTTAGCTCTACACTTTAGCACTTGTTTAAACTGAGTGGTGAAAAGTTGAGGTATAACTCAGCTTCACTGTAAAAAAAAATTCCAGTTCCAAAAAACAATCATCTGTTCATGGGTACAGAAATTATACAAATGCAAAATATCTCAAGTTGTGATTGCAGGGGAAAAAAAAAAAAAAGAAAAAAATAGAAAAAAATAACTGCAATCAGGCAAAAGAAATTTTGAACACAAGTGTCTTGTTCCAGCAAAACGCAGCTGGGTATCCAACTCCTTTACGCACCTTGGCAATTTCTCTCTAAACATACACTCATACAAATAAAGGTTTAAAATACATTTTCTACACTAAAATGTACACAAAGCAGGTTTGGAAGATTGCTCATAGCGTTTATAAGCACTTCATTTACACACAAGCATATGCGTTTACTATATAAATATTTATAGTTTGGCAGTTCACTCTCCCAGTCTGCATGGGTTTTCTCTGTTGGGTTTCACCAGCGATATTTCCTCTGAATTTCCACATTTCCAGATGCTTTGCTCACACAGTCTTGATGGAGAACAGTTGTGCCTATTAGCAGACAAGCTGCTGACAACTAAACTGAGCTTCTAAAAGCTGGCAGAGAGATAATCTGGCACCGAGATCTGATAAGTTTAAAGAGAAGAGGCACGGTGGCCTGCAAACACTGAGAAGTCAGAGGAAAACCTAGTCAAGCCCTGAGCCTTTCCTTAGGATGCTTCTCATCTCATTCCAGAGTACTTCAGTTAAATCAGGGAAAAAAAAAAATCTTGTCTTAGTCAACCATCCCATGGCCCAGCACCACTCAGTTCTTAACAGACATAGCCTTCTAGTGAAAAAAGGAAAGAAAATGTTGCTCCATGAGGTTATAGCCTCTCAAATGAATTGTATTTACAAATACATTTAACAGAGCTGTACTTAAAAAGGGTTGCTTCTCCTGCTTAATTGTTTAAAATACAATGAAGACAAAAAAACCTCTTTTATTTTGACTTTCCTTCCCACAAGTAAGCGGAGTATAGTCTTCTTCATTTTACAAAAGATAATAGTTTGGGGGCAGAAAACAGGCAAATGCATCTGGGAGTGCAGGAGATGCTTCCTGCAAGTGTTCACACCTTCTCTGAACCTGTCCAAACGTTGAACACGAGTACTCCTGCTATCACCAGGCAGTGGTACCAAGGGACATCAGCAGAACAAGTCAAAGCAAGTATGAACCAGCAAGGTCAGCAAATGCCTCTCCACCTCCACCCCCCAGTTCTCCATCTCCCCTCCCGCCTGGTTTTGCACGCCGTGCACAGCACACGGGGAATGATCTGCAGAAATGCCCCAGCCAGGGCTTGCCTTTGCACCCAGGGAAAAAAATAATAATTCCACTGCGCACCCCCAGTTTATGTTTCCTTCCTCTCATGCTCATCTATTGCTAAGGCAACACCAGAGATTACAGGGGGCTTCATTTTTATCTCAACAGAAACTCGCTGGGGCAGGTCAGCGCAACCGGCACAGGCACACCAGGAGCTCGTCCTGGTCTGGCCCCAGCAAGGACAAGTTCAGGCAGCATCGTGCTCAGTCTATCCCAGCGGTAATGTCATCGCGACTTGCCGAAGGATGAGCCGTACCAGCGCTTCCCAGTGCCGTGCCAGACCAGACAGTGGTTTTATTCAGACAGTGATTTTTCTTTAGACAGCACTGGAATCTTTCCAGGATAGATAAAATCTGAATTTTTCCACACAAAGAACTAAAATACTCATCAAAAAACCTAAGACCTCATTTATATTCTTATACTCCTCCTCAGGCATTCAGTTTTGGCCACTGTTGAGAGACAGAATTTCTTTGTTGTGACCCCGAATGACTTTCCCAATGCATCTCACAGGTGAAGGGGATTCCCTCCCTCTCCTGCTGCTGCCCTCCCACCCACTCCTTAATTAAAGATGCAAAGGTCTAACAGAAACCATGTCACAGATTAAAACTGGACTATGATGCATGAAAGAGGTATGTGGATAGGTCTGGGAAAGCAGACTGTTGGTGATTATTTTTGTGTTTATTCAGAATCTTTAAATTGTTTTAAACTAGATAGCAAGGAGGATTATTGCAATTTAACAATAAAGATGATGAGAAAAGTGCAAGGAAACAGAGTCTTCACTGCTGAATGAACGCCAGGGACAGGGGATCTCTTTAGGAACGCAACTAATTAAAAAAAATCTTTTATAAAGTAACAGGGCGAAGGGAACTGCTGTTTAACCAGAATTATCCGAGTTCAAAGACCCAACAGAGCCAGGACCAGCACCCTTGTTTTGACTGGGAGCACACAGGGGCTGTGTATCTCCCAGACATCAAGGCATTAACAGCCAAGCTGCCTCCACGGTCAGGTTCATCTAAATACCTTTTCCATGAACTAATCAAATAGGCATTTATCACCTGAAAGAGGAATACGCAAAGCTAAGAGGTTTTATGTAGGAGTTTTTGCCTTCATAAAGAGTCCCGAAACTTTTAGTCCAGAAGGTCTTAGATTATCATGCTGTAGCCAGACTAGTACAAAGCATCCTTGAAGTCTAGACCAAATGAAAAGATTAGCAGGTCTGCTCCAGTGCTGATTACACCAGGCTCATACTATTTTTCCAGCGGATGCTTTCATAATTAAATATCAAGTAACAGGAGGCACTTTAACATTTATGTCACCCTCGCCTATGAAAATAATAAAAACTTTTTGCATTGAGAACTATAAAGTATTAAAAAATCATCCTATGGCTGTAACAGCAACCTGCCAAGCTGTAAAGAGAAATCAAGATTTTAGTGAAGAGGGTCCCTTGGGAATGCCCTATATCGGCAAAGCAGAACAGCAATCACATTATGCCTGTAACTAATATGGACAAAGTGGAATGAGTAATAAAAGCCAACAAAAAACAACCTTCACTCTGATTAGTGATCACAGACTAATAGGCTTCAATTGCAATTTAAAATTAGGTGGCACCATCAATCACTCGGGTCTCTCCAAGCAGCAGTCCCTGCGCCTTCTACGGAGGCATCAGGGCTACCTTCAGAGACGGATTTCTACTCTGAGCTTTGCCAGGGTCCAAGGTTGCTCGAATGTACCAGTTGTGCCCTCTGGAAGAAGTACAAGCCCCATAACACGACCCTCAGCTCAACGAGAAAGGGTCTCAAGGGCAGCTTCTCCAGTCTCTCAGGTTTTTTGATAGACCACGCAGGTCTACCAGCTCTTTGTGATGAAGAAAGGTCACAGATTTTAACTGGTTTGAATAGCTGTTGTTCTGCGTAATACAAAAAGACCACATTTTAAATTCAGACAGGGACACTCATAGGAAAAAATCCCAAAATAAAATATTTCCAAATGGAGTATTTATTAGACAAATAAACAGACAAATAATGGATCTATTAATATTCATACTTTCTTGGGATTTCAATCAAAATACAAGACAACAGGCCAGGTTTTTATGTGGATTTTTTGTTTTAAACAGCTGGGTGTAAACCTTGAGCAAGTTACTCAACCTCCAGGCTGAACAAAGTCCCCCCTTGCTAAATAAAGCTGATAGAGCTGTGCTGCCTCTGATACACAGGCAATCATGTCATATGAAGGGGATTACCATTTCATAAATTGCTAAAAAGTTTATGATAGCTGGATACCTTCATCTAATTTGCAACTTAAATTTACACGTAGCTAATTTACGCCCATTTGTTCTTTTGCCAACACTGCTCTACAGCCTAAGCAGGTCCTTTTCCTCCCTGGTACTTACCCTTTGATACATTTACAGAGCAGTCAGATCCACATTGGCTTTTGTCCTGCCAGGCCATGCAAGCCAAGCTCTTTCAGCCACCCCTTTTAAGTCTGGCTCCTTGTTCCCTCCCACACCCCTGCAAGTCCTTTTCAGCACCTGTTCTCATTTGAATTAATTTTTCTTGCATATGGGAGACCAGAACAGCGCACAGTTTTCCAGATGACTTTCTGCTAATGGCATTAAGAGTTCCCTACCTCCATGGAAATGCCTTGCTTGAGAGAGTCAAGATTGCATTTGCTTTTTGCACAATACTGCACAGTCACGCTCTAAGAAAAGTAGTTTGTTGGGTTTTGGGTTTGTTTTTGTTTTTGTTTTGTTTTTTTTCTTTTTGAGTTCTTTCTGCCTGAGAAGCCTTCAGGCTTGATCCAACAGTAGATAATACCCTCAACTAGAAAGTTAAAATCCTGGCTCTTAACCTAGGTCAGGTATTAAGAGCCCACAGAATGATCCTGAAGAAGTCACTTCATGTTCCTTCTGTCTTTCATTCCCACACTTGCCTATTTAAATCCCGAACGCATTGAGGATGAGAATCACCTCTTAAGCTAAACTAACCCAGTGCCTCACAAGGATCCTGCCTATGGCTGGAAAAATCTTCATGCCTCCCAGGTTGGAAAGTTTCATGAAACAGCCTAACGCTCAATTATTTTACCGGTTTCTCATCGTTTGGACAGAAATATATATAAATGCATACACCCACAAGCATGTGTGAGATTGGGTGGTATTAGTAAATAAAAGGCCAGCTGCTAATGGCATACTGAATCATGGCATTTCCAGGAAACTTGCAGGTTTTCTATTATTTTTGTGAATGCTCCCATAAACATCCATTACTGAGCAATTTGTGGGGAGACTGTAGTGGGTGTGAAATTTACTGAAAATGAGAAGAAAAGCTGGATTTGGGGAGACATAAATTCACTGGGCAATTCGCAATGTCTACTGTAAAACCAGCACGGATGGGGACAGCGTTGGGTGGAATTACTCCTGGCTCCCAGCATGCTGCCCCTGTCATACAACTGAAATTGTGAACAGGAGATGAATCTTCTTGGATATTTTTCAGAAGTTTTTATAAATTACACAAATTGACAGTCAGTCAATCCTTACAAAGAAGTACGTAAAAGTGAAAAAAACCCTCAGCACTAGGGAAAAAACCTCTTATCTAAAGGTTACCTCAACAGAGGAAACCAATCCCTCCAGACTCGTCACAGGGCACGTGAGATATAAGCATTATTATTAATATACCATCAAGCTTGTTAGAGACAAACTATATACTACCAACCAATATCCAGACAGGAATTTAATGTCTCCTAGGAGAGTGCATCACTACCACTGCTCGTAGAGTTTTCAACTTATGCACACACACACACAAAACCCCCAGAATTCAGACAACTGCAACCCCAAATAGGTCTCCACCAAATGCAGCCACTAATGTTTCTAATTAAAAATATAATAGTAAAAGATAAATAATTACATTAAATAGAATCACTTCTGAATTTATAAAGTTCTAAGTGCTAATAACTTTTATTTAAGTAATTTTAAAAAAATGTACTGGGTGGAAATAGCCAGCAAGCAGTTGTGGCATTATCCAAGTTTTTCCTGGCACTTGCGCCAGCACCTGAGGATGAGCCCTCTCAAGGATCTGAGCTGGGAAAACCCTCCCTGTTCACAGAGCTTGGCAGGAGGACTTCCAAATGGCACATTAAAAGGAGAACACATGCTAAAGTATCTTCCGTCTTACTATGGGAGCAAAAATATATCCTGTGTGATACTCAGGCAATGCTAAACTGCTTTGACAGCAGGTTCAATCAAATACTCATGCACCGGAGGAGCTGGTAAATTAACAGGTGGGAGTAGAGACAGGCAGCAGCTCTGCACGGGCTCCGGCAGCCTGATGCCAGGTACCGTCTGTGCTCAGGCTGACCCAAACACACACAAGGTGCCTTTCTAGTGGCACAGTAAAACTTCTCAGGTCAGCAGCAATGCTGAGAAAGAAGCTTAAGAAGAAATTTCAACGTGAAAAGTTTTTCTCGAGCTAAGGAAATGGCCAATCCTGGTCCTTCTCACTTATTACTACCACAAAACTCACATTCAGCAGTCATGCTGTCACACTGCCCTAACACGGCACTTTTGTGAAAGGCCCGTTTTATTTTAAGTACACTTTGGATTCAAGATCTCTGCCTCAACAATGCATTTGCCTGAATTATTGCTAAAAAAACAATATCCAGCTACCCACCACTTGTCTTTATGGCTGATCTCGTCCCAAGTATTTGTAAGCAAACCAGCCACACTCATTCACAGCTATTAATTTAAATGCCTTTAGGAAGGAAAAGCCTGGCAAGAAAACAACACTGAAGGTCTGCTGTGGAAATAACTGCAGCAAAGTCAGCAGACATACCGATAGGTATTGCTGAACAGGATAACCCACGTACGGCAACCAAAAGCTTAGCCGACCTATTTATGGCGAAAGGTTATGAATTAATTACGCTGGGGATGATAGTTCAGTAGTTTGAGCATCAGCTCTGAAATAACTGGACTTGTTGGGAAGTCAGTGGCTGAATTCCAGGGGGGCCAGTTTAAGCTGTTCATCCCAGTGAGGCAGGCAAGCTGGGCTCCAGGAGAGTTATTGCCTGTGGGTCCTCTGGACAACTATTTAAACCCCTAAATCTTATGTCTGAGGGTTACGGGACGACTCAAAGATCTCTCCTAAATATACACCATATTGCGCAGCACATAAGCCCCGTCCCGCGGGGCAAAGGGACAGCATCAGGGCGTGAGGACGCACACCCACACGCACCCCGTCAATTCACACGACCCCACAATGCTGCTTCTCTTCCTACAGGTAAAATGCATGAACATCATTAGTGTTTTGGATAATATCTATTTTAATGGCAAAACAGAGGGGGCAACTTCTTCTACCTATTCTTTATACCAATTGAAAATAAAACGACTTTTCTAAACTGGGCCTTCCTGTCTGATACACGACCGTCATTTATGTTAGCTGCTATGCAGAATATTAATCCTTTTTCTCAAGGCATATAATAATGATATGACAACCGTTCCACTGCGAATATTAGCAATGCTTTAAGGAAATTATTTTTATTCCTCATTATATGGAAGATTACCTGAGAGGTTATTATTATTAACAGCAATTAGCATCAGACAGCAATTTATAATTTCCAAAGCCAGATACAAACATTAGCAAAATATTTGCCAACAGAAAGCCATGTGTTATTCCCATTGCGTGGGAAACCAATTATAGAATTCAAGTGATTTGTGTCTTTACAACTGAATTTGGAAGCTTATACAACAGTTATCATGCGAATAGTACATTGGGGATAGTTTTGGTAGACTACAAATTATTCTGAGACTCACTCACTCTCAAAGAAAATATTCTTAGTCTGAACTCTTACAGGCAGACTTTACTTTAAGGCAAGAAAGGCTTAAGCACTCGGAAGAAAACACTAATAAAATTTTACAAAGAAAAATCACTTGTAAAACCATCATTATTAAGAATTATATTTGGACTCCAGGCTGAGAACTCAGCTGATGTAAGTCTATCCTAATGCCATTTAATTGAGTTACGTAGATGTAAACCGCAAAAGAATCCACTCCTGAGCCTACCAGGGAAACAATCTCTGCTCACATTCTCTGCAGATGCTGGTCACTATAAATACATAATAAACATGTAAGGATGAGCCACACACACAGAGTTTTGGATAGAATATTATATACTGATAAAAAAAACCTTTAAAAGGTATATATAACGCTCAGAGCGATGGATGTATCTTTGTATTACGGGAAACTCACACTTGCCTGTGTGAGTTGCATTTCTAACCTCCCCATGCAGCAAGATCAGAGGACGGTTCAGGCTTTGGGAATGCTTCAGAGGTGGAAGAAAACAGTGATCCTCCAAACAGCTGGAAGGAGCTAGGCTGGGGGTAAAGGTGTTCCCCAAAACACCACCAGCACTGTCCGAGCAGACCCGTGTGGGCTCATCCTCTTTCTCCAGCATCGCCAGCGCCGGAGCCATGGAGGAGCCACTTGTGGGCTACAGATGTGTCCTGTGCTCCTGGACCGATGCAGTACGGCAGCACCCGGTTCACCTCGCACCTTCCCCTGTGCTGCTTCTCCTATGCCAAAAAGCAATGGGTTACTTGGGAGGCAGGGGAAGGGGTTATTTTAACGTTAATCTATCATAGTAGTTTCAATAAGTGGCAGCTTAAACAATACTTTTCAGACAGAAGCAAAACATCTGACATTTTGTCTCCTTGAATCACTAGTGAAAAGCCGAATTTTGGAGTACAGAAGTGTTACAAACCTAACAATTGAGGAATAATAAGGGAAAGGCATGTACCAAGGGATTTCTCAGCAAAAGAATGATACACTAGACAAAAATAAAAGGATATACCATATGTTGAGTAATAAAATTGGCAAACCTAGTAAGGTTCAAATACTGCTATTACACACATCTGGGCAAAACGGGGAGGAAAAAAAAAAATCATTAAGCAATCTGAGACCCTCCAAACAAAGAAACTGTAAAATTCTGAACTGTAAAGCAAAGGAAACACACTTAATCCCTCAGGAGTTTAAGTATGTATTTCAACTGGGTTATACCATCCCTCATAAGGACATGGAAGCACACAAAAACCTCGAGACACAATATAGCCACTGTGCGCCTGCCGGCAGCTAGCCAACTGGCCCCAGTACCCACCAGCCCTGGCACCTGTTGGGTTTATCATCGGCAAATGCATTGCCTCCTTGGGGCACACAGGGAAGAAAAATAAAGTGCCCGGTTTCCAGCAAAAGTGCACAATTGTGTACTGC